>NW_028258463.1:12095562-12794083 GCF_053883595.1 Heterocephalus glaber
ACCAGGCCCTGAGACACAGATGCCATAGACGGCAGGAGACACTGGGATAACAGGTAGGAAAGGAGCTCAGAAACGACAGAGACACCATCAGGCAAAGACTCTGGCGTGGGACTCCTGCACAAAGCTTAAATGCTGGCAACACTGAGGTATTTTTTATTTTTGTCTATCTATTTATTTTGTTTTTTTGAGACAGGGTCTTGCTATACAGCCCAGGCTGGCCTTGAACTCATGGTGATTCTCCTGTCTCAGCCTCCTGAGTGCTGGGTCCACAAGCATGTACTAACACGCTGGCTATGGTTGATGATTTTGACCAGTGTCAAAACTACTCAGCAGGAAAAGAACAGTCTTCAACAAATGTTACCAGAAAACTAGATCTCCATGTGCGAAAGAAAGGTTGGACCCTTGCCTGACACCATACCCAATACTGAATTCAAAATGGGTCACAGGGAAATGAAATCTATGTAAATAGGGAAGGGCAGAGGCATTGAAGGGCGCACAGGTAATGGGGAAAAAACAAGAACCAAGATACATCATGTACAGGTACAAACACCAAATGATAAGTGTAAATGTATTGTATGCCTAAACTGTACCAGTAAAAGAATTTAAGTAAAAAAACAAAAAAAAAAACCCAAAAACAAAATGGGTCACAGGGCCAGGGATTTGGCTCAGTGGTTTCGCCGCCTGCCCTGCAAGCGCAAGGACCCGAGTTCGATCCCCGATACAAAAAAAAAAATGGGTCGCAGGCCTAAAGAAAAGACCTGAACCCTAAAACCCTCAGACGAAAACAGAAAGAAACTTCATAACATCGGGTTTGGCAATGAGTTCTTGGTGTGACACCAAAGGTAGAGAAAAAGAAAAAGGACAAAGTGGACTTCATGAAAGCTTCTATTTGTGCATTAGAAAACAGTATCGACAGGGTAAAAAGGCAACGCTTAAAGCGGGAAAAATACAAATCATACACCGGACACGGCCCCGAGTTCCTGAGCGCGGAGGGCCTCGACCCTCCGCACACAGCACGCCCTCCGAGGGACGGCGAGGGGAGGACGGCGAGGCCGGGGCAGTGCGGGCTTCCGTGGGAACCTCGGGGCGAACGAGCCGCTCACAGAAGACCGGACAGCGGGAGAGGGACAGCCGAAAAGCGCCCCGGCCTAGTCGCCCGTGGCCCCGCCCACTATCGGCCCGGAGGACTGGCCCCGCCCACGACCCCGCCCCGACTGCCCCGCGGCGGGGCGGGGCCGGTGACGTCAGGCCGGCGAGTCAGCACCTCGGAGAGCGCCGGGCGGCGGCGGGGGGCGGCGGGGGGCGGCGGGGGGCGCGGGGCCCTGGATGGAAGCGGGCCTAGTCCCGGCCACCATGGCGCTGGGGCTGTCCTCCAAGAAGGCGTCCTCGCGCAACGTGGCGGTGGAGCGCAGGAACCTCATCACCGTGTGCAGGTGGGCGGGGGCTGCGCCTGGGACACGGAGGGGGCGCGGGGCGGCCGCTCCCCGGCCCGCGGGCCTCGCCAGGCCCGGCCGGCCCACGATTGGGGTGTGGGGGGTGGTCGCGCCCGGCTTCCTGCGACGCCAGGAAGTGACACCGCGGGGACAGGGTTCCGAGAGCTCGCCGCCCCGCGGGCCCCGTCCTCCCACGCGCGGCAGGAGCCAGAGCCTGGGCGGCAGGAGCCCCAGCCGGTCCCCACGGAAGGCGGGGGCAGAGCCACGCCACGGGTCCCCGGGGTGGGGCCACCCAGGCCGCGACCCCGCTGCCCATGCGACCTGCAGGACCCTGTGCTTCCCCCCAGGCAGGAGGGGAAGCGCCGGCCGCCCAGCCCCTCCCCAGCCCGCGCATACCTCCCCAGGGACCCTTGGACCTAGTGGGTGCTGCCTTCCCCCGATGAGTCTCCTGCCTCAGCCCTGCTCCTAATCCCGGGAACCGGTGCCCACCTATGGTCCCTGTGCCTGGCAGGGTGCTGGGTGCAGAGGCCTGAAATGGCATGCAGGAACCAGTGATGCCCAGCCAGGCGTGGCCTCTGACCCTCCCGGGTGGCAGAGAGGGAAGCCCCTCCCGGGGTCCCACAGCTGATGTTCCCACGTTCCCTTTGGTTATTGGCTGTGCAACCCGGGGCGAATCTAACCACCCTGGGAGCCAGTGCTCATCACATGCGTTTTATCTGCAAAGCCCATAGCCAGAGTACTCACGGCACAGTGAAGAGGTTCCAGCCCCGCCGGTCCCCATGACACCTTCCTGTTCCTCTAGCTTTGATCTCCTGGGCTCCTGAGTGCGAGGGGAGGAGGCACTTGCTCAGGCCTGGCCTGGGAATGCAGAGGCTCCCAGCTGCAAGTGGCTTAGAACTGGGGTTGGGGGACAGAATTTGGGGGCCTGGGACGAAACAAAGCCCAGAAGCCCTGAGGACCTGCCGCCCTCTTCATGTCACATGTTTCCCTGCCTGTGCCCCTGGCTCCCTGAACAGCTCCCTAGCAGGCCAACAAGGCTCCCCTGGGCCCTGGCCTCCCGTTGCCATGGTAACCCACAGCAGCCTGGATCTCCTAACAGGGAGCACACCGCAGGGCTCCCGGACCTGCAGGGCACCACAGATGGCTGCCCACTGCCCAGCCCCATCAAGAAATCACCCAGGGAAAGGGGTGTATCATGGAGCCCCGGAAATGCCTTGTGCAAGGCTGCTCCCAGGGCAGCTTCTCACGCCTGGCCCAGCACGGGCTCCCAGACCTCTGCTGGCCCTGCAGGGTCTGCACCAAACCGGTCCTCTGTGGCTGCCCTGCCCAAGTGCCACAGCCCTCCCTCAGCCAGGCCGGACCCATCTGAGCCCAGAGGGGAGATGGTGCCGAGGGCCCCCTGTGGCATTGGCCTGGGTGCCTCAGAGGGCCAGTACCTCAGGGCTGGGGGCTCAAGGAGAGGGGCAGGGGAGGGGCCTCCAGAGCTGGACGGGCTGGGCAGTTGTCAGCCTCAGGGCTTGGCACTCCACGAGGGCTGGTACAGTGAGGGCAACTCCAAGCAGCCCCTGTGTCCCCAGCACCGGGGCAGGGCCACACTGGGACGCTCTTTCCTACCCACCCGTCAGGGACAGCGGCAGAGGCTGCAGGGCTGCCCACTGCAGGGTGAGCGGGAGGCACTGCTTGGCATTCCCCATGCCCTTCCTGCCGAGGGCCCTCCGGGCACCTGCTGCCAGCGCCCCACCCGCTGTGTCAGGGCCAGCCTGCTCCTCCCTGCCGGGCACTGCACCCCTGGTTCTGGACAGCTGGTGTGTGGGCAGCCAAGCCAGGGAGGAAAGCGGGGAGGGACATCCATGAGCTGAGGCCATCTGGCCACCCACACGTGCCCACACTCCTGGCACAGGCACCCATCCCTCGGGAATGGAAAATGAGGCAACAGTTTAGGGCCTGGCACAAAGTGGCTTCCAGCTCTTGGGTGGCCTGGGTCCCACGGGGGCCAACACCATTGAATGGCTGGGGTACAGGCCTGGGGGCAGTCACTGCCTTTCTGCCTGGAGTTCATCCTCTCTGCTCTGCCTCTAGGCTTCCTTTCTCTGCCTGTCCCCTGCCCAGACACCTGCTGTGACCACCAGCCCCCTCCACCCACCACAGCCCCTCCACATGGGGTGGTATCTCCACAGCCCCCAGGCTCACCAGTGCCTTGCTGTCCTCGTGTCCTCTTCTCTACCCATGTCCTCTGCTGACCCCATGCTCCACTGTGACCCTCCCCTGAGCCTGACCCCCCGAAGCCCCCATCGCTGTCCCCAGGTTCTCAGTGAAAACTCTGCTGGAGAAGTACACGGCTGAGCCCATTGACGACTCCTCTGAGGAGTTTGTTAACTTTGCAGCCATCCTGGAGCAGATCCTGAGCCACCGTTTCAAAGGTGGGCCTGAGGCCAGTCCTGCCCTGGGGGCCTGGAGCTGGGAGGGGTGCACCTGGGGTTGATGGGTGCCCTGCCTGGGCCCCTGCCAAGCCCAGGCTGCTGAGCCTCTCCTACCCTGGCTCAGCCTGTGCCCCAGCAGGGCCCGCCAGCTGGTTCAGCTCAGACGGGCAGCGAGGCTTCTGGGACTACATCCGCCTGGCCTGCAGCAAGGTGCCCAACAACTGTGTGAGCAGCATCGAGAGCATGGAAAACATCAGCACCGCGCGGGCCAAGGTGAGGCGGGGCCACTCGGGACTCAGGCCTCTGCAGGGGTGGGGGACCCCCATGCACCCCAAGACAGATCGGCACGAAGGGCTTCGTGCCTCCCAGGGCCGGGCGTGGATCCGGGTGGCGCTGATGGAGAAGCGCATGTCCGAGTACATCACCACGGCCGTGCGGGACTCGAGGACGACCAGGTCAGCCCTCACACCCAGGCCGCTCAGTCCCTGTGTCCAGGCCCCATGCCCCTCACTCGGCCAGCTCTGCCCCCACACTTGCTACCTCCCTGCCAGCCGGGCCCACCCCACACAGCACCTCAGGATCTCTGCCTCCAGCTAGCCACAACAACCTGTACCCTCCGCGACGCCTGCAGTCTGTGGTTGTCCCCAGAGTCCCCTCGGGGCTGCGGGCACCACACGCCTCGTCCTTGTCCCCCACCTCATCTCCTGGGTGCCACTGTGTCCAGCATTAGCCTTTCAGTCTCGCTGCCTGAGCCTGCAGACTGCAGGGACTCAGCCAGGGGAGTTCAGAGGCAGGCCCTGCCGTAGGCACAGGCGAGGGACAGGGGCCCGGCGGCTTGAGCCTGGTGTTGGGGGAGGAGAGAGTCCCCTCAAGACAGCAGCATGGAGAGGCCGGGATGTTGCCAGCACCTTCACTGCCTGTCCCCAGGCGTTTCTATGACTCGGGGGCCATCATGCTGCGGGAGGAGGCCACGGTGCTCATAGGCATGCTCATCGGGCTGAGTGCCATCGACTTCAGGTGGGCCTAGGCCAGGAGGTGGGGGGGCAGAGGGGTGGCACCTCCACACCCCCCAACCTGCCGCTCCCCTGCCAGCTTCTGCCTGAAGGGCGAGGTCCTAGATGGGAAGACGCCCGTGGTCATCGACTACACACCCTACATGAAGTTCACCCAGAGGTGAGCACCCATCCACGGCAGAGGGGGGTGGGGCTCTGCCCAGGCGTCAGCACGGGCACCCCTCCCCCCAGCTACGACTACCTGACGGACGAGGAGGAGCGGCACAGTGCCGAGAGCAGCACCAGCGAGGACAACTCTCCGGAGCACCCCTACCTGCCGCTCGTCACGGATGAGGACAGCTGGTACAGCAAGTGGCACAAGATGGAGCAGAAGTTCCGCATTGTCTACGCGCAGAAGGCGAGTGGGAGAGGGGGCATGGGAAAGGGGGCCCACGAAGTGGGGGATCTGCGGGAAGTGGGGGTCCACTGGAAGTGGGGTCCAAGGGGAGCCAGCCCCAGCCATGCCCCACAGGGCTACCTGGAGGAGCTGGTTCGGCTGCGTGAGTCGCAGCTGAAGGACCTGGAGGCTGAGAACCGGCGGCTGCAGCAGCAGCTGGAGGAGGCCGCAGCACAGAACCAGCGCGAGAAGCGCGAGCTGGAGGGCGTCATCCTGGAGCTGCAGGAGCAGCTGTGAGAGCCCTGACCTCACGAACCCGCCACCCCGAGATCCGGCCGCGCCTCCCAGGCGCGACCCTCACCCCAAGGCCCTCGCCCCGGCACTGGCCTTCACTGTCACCTCCGTGTCTCACACCCCTTACCTGCATCCTGGACCCCCAGACCGGCCAGGGACCCACCCTTCCCTACACCCCCGTCATTGGGGGACCCCTGTGCTCCACCAGCCCCACCCAAGGGACCTGCCCTGCCTGACCCGCGCCCCCTTCCTCCCACACCGCGCCCTTCCCAGGACAGGTCTGATCCCCGGTGACCATGGCCTCCTGGCCCAGGCCTCCAGGGAGCTCACCACCCCCCTGGTCAACCAGTGGTCCTTGCTGGGGACACTCAGCGGCACCGAGGGCGCCAGCAACCCCAAGCTCTACCGGAGGTGAGCATGGCACGCACAGCCGGGGTAGTGGCCCTGGGGGGGAGGGGTCGGGGAAGAGGTCCCGGGAGGTGGGGGTCCCGGGGAGGGGTCCGAGGCAGGGAAGGGCCGGCCCACACCACCCCTCTCCCCGCTGCCAGGCACAGCTTCCTGAGCACTGAGCCGCTGTCGGCGGAGGCCAGCCTGAGCTCCGACTCCCAGCGCCTGGAGGAGGGCAAGCGGGACGACCAGCCCTGGGGCCCCATTGGTGAGCCCCGCGCCCGCTCCTGCACCCCAGCCTCACCCTGGCGGTGCCGGGAAAACCCACAGTGAACCCGGTGCGGCCCCTCGGCTGTGCAGCTGAGCCCGGGTCCCACCTGCAAACGGGGCGTGGGCAGCCATCAGCGTCGCCCACCGCCGGGACACCCCAGGGCTCACGCTGCCGAACCCCCAGGCTGACCAAGCTGCTCCAGCCTCCAGCACAGGGACCCTTGCCTGACCCTGTCTCCCCTTTTCTTTGGCTGCCAGGAAGCTTGGAGCCACTCTAGCGGCTCCCTTCGCGTGGACGCCTGGACTCCAGCGCATGCGTGTTGTTGCCCCGCCCCTCCCCGCCGACCCCCGTAGCCTGCTGCCCCGGCCCTAGGCCTCCCGGGACGGGCCGCCACACTGTGCTCGTGAAGGTGTCCCTCCCCCAGACTGTGAGCTCCGCGAGGGCAGGGGCTGTGCCTGTCCTGTGTCCCTAGTGCCTGAATCACAACGTTGCTCCCTGCGCTTTTAATAAACGAAGCGGGCCGAGCCTCGGGGAGGCGGACCGACTGCGATAGCGTCCCAGCCACGCAGCACAGGGTGGCCGGTGACCACGCAAGGATGGCCCCTCCCGCCCACCCACCCCCGGCCAGCTCACGCGCGTTCTCTCCCCAGGGAAGGACCCCACGCCCTCCATGCTGGGCCTCTGCGGCTCCCTGGCCTCCATCCCCAGCTGCAAGTCCCTGGCGAGCTTCAAGTCCAACGAGTGCCTGGTGAGCGACAGCCCGGAGGGCAGCCCGGCCCTAAGCCCCAGCTGAGCATGGGCGACGCCACCTGTGCAGCTCTGGCCCCCGTGCTTTTCCCCAGCCCAGCCAAGGGGCCCTGGGGAGACCTCGCCGCCTCAGCTTCCTGCTCCAAGAGGAACAGTGGGCAGGGACCACACCAGGGACCCAGGGAGCCGCTCCTCCTCCTGCAGGCCCCAAGGCCTGGCCAGATCCCTCTGGCTGCTCCCCTGCTGCTGCCTCCCGTCTGACCCCGCACACCCCGGAACCAGCCTTCCCCAGCCCCACTCGGGCACTGGGGTCCAGCAAATAAAAGCCAGAGGACTCAGGGTGGCCTGGTCTGTGGTAACTAAGGTGACAGTGTGACAGGGTGCCCGGGCCCTGTGAGCGCAGCCTCCCTCCTGTCCCCTCTTGTTCTGGGGCAACACACTACCAGGTGGGTCCTCACCCCGACACCGCACCACCCAAGTTGGGCAGGGCTTGTGTGCGCATGGCACTGGGGTCTGAACTGAGCCACACACTGAGCTGCACCCCCAGCCTTCCTGATTTCTGAGGCGAGGTCTCACTAGGTCTGTAAGTTGCCCAGGCTGGGCTCAGACTTGGGGTCCTCCTGCTTCAGCCTCCCAGAGTGCTGGGATCACAGGCGGGTGCCATCACACCTGCTACAAAAGAGGGCTTTTTCATGGGGCCCCCAGCCCGGCTGTGTCCCAGGAACATGAGTCATGGCTGCACACAAAGTTCATCATCATCTTTAGAAAGGGAATGCACAGCTGGACGAAGGCGTTGAGGGCTGTCAGCTCCTGGGGGCTGGGGCAGCAAACACAAGGGGGGTGTGTGTCGGGGGAGATTTGGTCTGGAGCTTGGGGCACAGGCCGAGAGGCCTGGGAGGGGAGGAGCCCTACGTGGGCGGAGAAGGCACTGGCCAGCACTTCCGAGCCTCAGCGGCTGGGTAGCTGCTCCCGGTTGAGCCTCTGGAAGAAGCTTTTGCCGAACTCATAGGTGCTGATCATGATGGCACAGGATGGCGCAGCCTTGATGACCCTGGGGAGGAAGCCTGGAGCACAGCAGGGTCAGGGGAGGCCAGGGCACAAGCAAGGACGTGCACCTGGAGAGGGCACGCACACACACGTTTGCCTGGACATGCACATACCTGCGAAGAGGCCCCTGGTGCCCGACTCGGCCCGGATCCTCCGCAGCAGCAGCCAGGTGGAGTCAGCCTGTGGTGGGCGCACTGCGGGTTCAAATTCGAGTTCGAGTTCTGGGTTGCACGGGGCCATGGCTGAGCAGGACCCTGGTGCACCCCATCTGCCCAGCTCACCTCTCACAGCCTCCACGGCTCCCAGCGCCACCTGGCGCTGCGTCTTCACCACGTCAAAGGGCAGGGTGAGGGCGGCAGCCACCTGGGGCAGGCAGGCTTTCTTCATCAGGTTCTGGTGGCTCACAGGCCACATGGGTCCCCTCCCCCAGGCCCCCAGTGACTCACGGTCCCTGAGATGCCACCGGCCACGAAGCTGATGCCCACAGACGTCTGGTCCCGGGTGCGGGGGTCGCACAGCCAGCTCCGCAGCAGCTCATAGTTGAACCAGTAGAGTGCTGGAGGATGGGCACAGTGAGATGGCCGGGGCCTGGCTCTCACCCACAGCCACCACGCTGCCCCGGGGCCAGTGCATCCAGGTCCTAGCAGACCCCGGCTCTGAGAAGCCGCCAGTGATGAAGCAGGACTAGTTGCAGACCTCTGAGCTGCTGGGGCTCCACTCCCACCCTGGCGCCTGGGCCCTCCCTAGCCCCGCCCCCTCCAGGGTCTCCCTCCCCACCTGAGAAGGGCACGTCGCGGAGGGCGGTGGGGCCCCAGCCCAGCCACAGGGAGCGCCAGCCCCCCTGCTCCACCGCAGCACGGACACAGGCACCGAGCTCGCGGTAGGACACGTGCTGGGCCTGCACCTTGGTGCGCAGCAGCTCCAGGGGGCTGACCACGGTCACGGTGCCCACTGGGGGACAGAGAAGGGTCAGGACACATGTCCCACTCCACCATGCCCACCCCCCAGGTGGCAGAGGCTGGGGACAGGTGGGGCGGGCAGGGCTGGGCCTGGTGTCCTCACAGCGGGCCAGCGCGCCGGCCAGCATGGGTGCACACAGCTCGGAGGCCAGGGCTCGTTGGCGCAGGAAGGCCTTGAGCTGGTCGTAAGCCGTGAAGTAGATAGCAGTGGCCGGCACAGTCATCACCCTGGCAGTGGGCACAGAGTGAACGGGGGCCCTGGGGTTCCCAAGCCTTCCAGTGCGCCCATATCCCCCAGCTGGCCAACAGGGAAGGGACAGCAACACGGGGACTCACAGAGTGGCCGAGAGGCCGCTCCACAGGGTCCGGGGGCCCTCATGCCTCACGATCTTCACAAAGGCATCCTGATAGGGGCACCAGCCGGGGGACAGGGACAAGAGCAAAGCCTGTGAGCAGCTGGCCCAGGCCAGGCCCTTGCCTGATGCCCTCTGATGCTGCCCTGGGGCCTGCTGAGGGCAGCCAGAACCCTCCAGCCTTACACAGACAGCTGCCCCGACAGCATCAGGGGGACTCCTATTCATCCTTCAAAACACGCAAGGTTAGGATGGAGCTCAGCAGCAGGGCCCCGGGGTTCCCTCCCCGACACCACAGGCAAATCTTGGGGGAGCCCTCCAGGAAGCACTTCCCAAGCACCGGTGCAGCCTGGACCTACAGCCACCCAGGGCCCCTTAGGAGCCCCTGCCCCTCTCACCATGGTGCCTGTGAAGCGGGTGGGACCCTGGAACCAGGGGCTGCAGCAGGCGCCATTGGGGCACAGGTAGAGGGGCTGGAGGACGTTGTGGCAGTACAGCAGGCACTTCCCTGAGGCGGGAGGAGCGTCAGGAGGGTGGGGCGGGGGGCAGGTGCCCAGGGATGCGCCTCACATTTGGTGTACTCACATTTGGTGTAGGAAACTCTCCAGAATCGAGAGGGAGGGGGCAGCTCTGTAACACAGGTACCCGAGTCACCGAAGGGCCCCTGTCCAGAACCCTGCCCAGGACCCTGGTGCTGCCCACACCACACCCAAGGGCACTCACCACAGGCCCCCGAGGGCCGCTGGGCCTGCAGGCGGACCTTGACCACGTCCAGGGGTGTCACTGGGGAGACAAAGGGCTGAGGCCCCTTCGAGGACCCCAGGCCAAGCCTTCCCACCTCGGGTCCCGACCACTGCCCGCCCCGGCCGGATTCTTACTGAAAAGCGAGGTAACCACCGCCCCCGCACCGGAGGCCACCATGTGCTGCACGGGGCTGACGCCCCCGGGGTCCCGCTCAGCCATGTCCAGCTGAAGCCCTGTCCAGCTGAAGCCCTGGGGGGCGAACCTCAGTCACGAGAGCACAGGGACGGATAGGACCGTTCTGCCAACGTGAAAACTGAGGCCCAAGGTCACGCGGGGCGGGAGGGCCCCAGATCAGCGCCGCGCATCCCCAGCACCTGGCCGACAGGTGCGCTCCTGCGGGCGGCGACAAAGGCCACAGCCTGCCGGCGGGCGCCCTCAGTCCCTGTCCCGGAACCCGCCCCTTGCCGGATCGGTCCCAGCCCAACAGAGGGACGGGCCACGGACGGGGCCCGGTGACCGGAGGGGGAAGCGGCGACACCCCAGCCAGCCAAGGCCAGAGCCGCCCCTCCCCCCCGCCCCCAGCTCCCGAGTCCCCGAGCCCACGACCCCCACGACCTCCCCGCCCCGGCCCGGCCCACCGGATCCGGCAGCGCTAGCGCGGCGGCCCCATCGCGCCCGTCCGTCCGGTGCGGGGGCCGCGCAGGCGGCCTTGGAGCTCGACGCTGGCCCCGCCCGCTGTGCTGGCCCCGCCCACAGCACCGCCCCCGACACACCATCCGGCAAGCTCACCGCGGCGGCCCCGGGTCCCGGGCCGCGGGACTTTCCCACGGCGGGGCCGGCCCTGTCGCGTCGTCACTTCCTCCTCAAGGCGGCTGCCGCCGGGACTGGCGCCCCCATTCTACAGAACCCGGAACAGGGGCTCCGAGCTAGGAGTGGTCGGGACGACCCCGCCCCCGGCAACCGGCGGGCCCTACCCGACCTCTCGGTCGCGCCCTCGCCTGCACCGGCCGCTCCACTGCCCACTGCCTTTAACGCGCCTGTGCCGCGGCGACCATTTGTGCAGACACGCGGGCCGGCGCCTGCTCCTTTAAGACGAGCGCCGCGGTGACGTCAGCGCGCACGTGCGCCGGTCGTCCGCGCACTGCCCTGCTCGGAGGGGCTCTGGGCTCCGAGCATGCGTAGAGCCCAGCCTGAGGAGCCTCAGCCCGCTTCCCAGTAGGGGTGCCGAGGCCCTGTGCTCCGCCTTCCTGGGGTGGACTAGAAGCGGGGTCCTCACATTCCATTTCACAGACAGAAAGTCCTGGAGGCCACGCGAGAGAGGCGGTGCCACATGGCCAGGCTGGCCTGGAACCTGAGATCCGCCTGTCTCGGCCTCCCAGCACCCTGGAATGACAGCGGGTGGGCCTGCGCCCGCTGCCTTAACTAGAATCTCTGCCAACTCACTGCATGAGGGTCCTCACCTGCACACTGCGTGCCACCGCGTCCCAGACTTGCACCTCAGTACCGGGGACACGCGGAGGTCTGCAGATGGTTCTGGGCCCGAGCGGGGCACCCGCATCCCCACCTTCCTGCCAGGTCAATGGTTTGAGCCTCGCTGACGTGAGACAGGGGTCGTCAGGGATAGTGGGGCACCCGCGAGCCCTACCCTGGCTGGCCCCGCGAGGGTCACACTGCTCAGGGTCACCATCCCACCCAGTTGAGCAGGCCAAGGGGAAAGGGACCTGTAGTGGGTAGTGGGACAGGTCCTGGCCGCCGCCCAGGGCCACTTTCCTGAGGGTCAGACTCTCCCAGTGCAGTCGAGCCCGGCTCTCAAGAACACCCAGGGCCCCAGAAGGCGTTTATGGCTGGGAGTGGGACTGGAGTAAGGGGGTGACCCCTGAGCCAGCTCTGGGAAATATCTTTGGTTTTGTTTTTTTGGGTACCGGGGATCGAACTCGGGTCCTTGTGCTTGCAGGGCAGGCGGCGGAACCACTGAGCTAAATCCCTGGCCCTCTTTGGTTTTGTTTTTGAGACAAGGCCTTGCTGTGTATCTGATGCTGGCCTTGAACTTGCAATTTTCCTGCCTCAGCCTCCCCGTTGCTGGGATCACAGGTGTGCACCACTGCGCCCACCAAAGCCTGATCTTTGTTTTATTGCTTTTGGTTTTGTTGTTTGAGACAAGGTCTCGCTATGTAGTTCAGGCTGGGCTTGGCTCACTGTGTAGCCCACTCAGGCGTTGAACTTGCAGCGATCCTCCTGCCTCCTGAGTCCTGGGATTTTAGATGTGCATCACCATGCCTGGCCAAAGCCTGATCTTGGATCCGGGAGTGGTGGCACACACCTGGCACCCCAGCACTCCGGAGGCTGCTGAGGCAGGAAGACTGCTGGGACTTGGAAGCCAGCCTGGGCGACATAGTGAGTTCAAGGCCAGCCTGGGCTGCAGAGCAACACCCTGCCTCAAAAATAAATAGGGCCAGGGATTCAGCTCAGTGGTGCCTCCGTCTCCCTCGCAAGCGCAAGCTCCGGAGTTCGATCGTTGGTACCTAAATATCATGGTTTTTTATTTATTTATTTATTTATTTATTTATTTGGTACCAGGGATCGAACTCGGGTCCTTGCGCTTGCGCAGTAGGCGGCGAAACCACTGAGCTAAACCCCTGGCCCTCTGTACCTAAATAAATAAAATAAGAACCAGAAATACTACAGTCCGGACTGGCCCAGCTGGGGATGTCGCCATGTGACCTCTGTGTCAGGCGGCCTTGGCCACGCGTGATTCCTGGTTCTCAGTGCCCAACCCTGACCGGCCAGGCCACCCTGGGATCCGGTCCCCGCGTCCAGGGAGGGCTGCGTGCCGCGTCCGGGGACAGTGGGTCCGAAGGCCCCAGGTCCGCCAGAACCGCGCGGGCTGACGCAGGCGCGCAGCGCCCCCTAGCGGGCCTCGCAACATCGGGGCCTCTGGCGCTTGACGCTGAGTCAGGGCATTCGGGCGCTGAGTGTCCCCAGGGTAGGACGCCCTAACACGGCGGGAGGTCAACAGCAAGGACACACAGCAGAAGTCTGGACACTCGCCCGCCTTCCCTTTCCCGGACAGCCGCAGGGAGGAGAGACGTGCTGTGACTCAGACCTGCAGGCCCGCTCAGCCGCCTCCTTTTCATTGTGGGACTGAGGTTGGACCCAGGGACTTTGCACTGAGCTGCATCCCCAGCCCCTTTACATTTTTCATTTTGTATTTTTTGACAGGGTCTGGCTAAGTCACTAATTTGCCCAAGCTGGGCTGGGACTTGGATCTGCTTGCCTCAGCCTCCAAGTAGTGGTATTACAGACCTGGAGTTTTAAAGGGCCTTGGAAAGGAGGGCCACCAGGCTGCCAAGCCTCATGTGTCCCACATCACCGCCCAGCATGGCCAGACCACGGGAGTAACGATTGTGCCCACGATGAAGATTCAAAGAGAAGCCAGGCCTGGTGGCGCATGCCTGTGACCCATCATTCAGGAGGCTGAGGCAGGAGGATCACGTGTTTGAGGCCAGCCTGCACTACCTACGTAGTGAAGCCCAGTCTCAAAACCAAAACAATGGGGAGGGCTGGTTCCCAGCTGGGCCTGTCTTCATCAGCAAAGTGGGAAGGGTGTGCTCCAGCCTCGCCCCTACTTCCTTCCGGTGGAAGCTGGGAGTCGCGGGTGGGGTGGGGGGAGGTAGCTTGTGACCTGGCCACGCCCAGGCCTCCGGCCCTGCTCCGCCCAGGCGCGGGGAGAGGCTTCGGCTGAGTGGTTTTGGCGCGCGGCCCTGGCCAGCCAGGTGACCACAGAGCCTATGCCGTCCCGAAAACGGGCACCCGCCCCCCGCCTGTGCCCGGACAAAGACCTGCGCCCGAGATGCCGTGGGAGGTGTGGCCTCAGGACCTCAGCCACCTGGGGCACAGGGCCAGCCCTGCCAGAGGAGACTAGGAATCCAGGCCCTGGTGGGGACGGTAGACCGGGACTTGGTCAGCTGGTGTCAGGCGCAGCTGTCACCAGAGCTCAGGGACGGTGACCTGGGCCCACGGCCAGGCACACAGGACTTGAGAACCGGGGAGGGGGTGACAGGTGTGCCAGGAGCCTGACACACTTGTGCTGTGCGAGGCTGGTGCTGTCCATGGGCACAGGGTGGCCTAGCGGTCCGAGTCTGGACCAGGGCTCCGGTGGGAGAGTGGCCGCGCCGCGCCTGCTCCCCGTCTCAGGATCCGAACTGCCTGTCCTCACTAAGAGTCCTATAAATAAAACGAACATGAAGAGCAAACCTCAGTCCCGGCCTGGGATGGCAGTGCACTCTGGGAGGCTGAGGCAGGAGGGTCGTGAGGTGGAGCCCAGCCTGGGTGACACAGAAATGTAGAGAGACCCTGTGTCGTTTCAAGATTTCAGAATTTTAAAAAGGCTGGCGATGTGGCTTAGTGTGAAGGCCCTGGGTTCAATCCCCAGAACTGCCAGAAATAAGCAACCAGAGTCCTGGTTCTCGCTCTGTCCGGCTCTCAACTCTGAGTGTGGCCCTGGCAGCCAGCTGTACCCTGCTAGAGTCCCTGCATGCATGGAGAGGCAGGCTGGGGACCGGCACCCCTCAGCCACGCGGACGCGTGACACCAGCCGGGCCACCACATGGGCCCTGCCCAGCGGGGCCATGGGGTTGAGATGTGAGCCATGAGTGGATCCCAGAGCAGCTCAAGAGCACATGGATCAGGGTATCTGAGCCCCTGGTCTTTGGTTGGGGTTTCCCCCACCCCATGGGATCACATTTGATGCTTTCATTGTTTTTTGGGATAGGGTCCCTATGTAGCCCAGGCTGGCTGCCTTGAACTTTTGGTGATCCTCCTGCCTCAGCCTTCTGAGTGCTGGGGTGACAAGTGTGCACCTGACGCCCAGCCAGGCGTCACACCTTAGTGTGAGGGACAGAGGCTGGGAGGGACCTGGGCCCCAAGGCTTCTGCAGGGTCCAGAGGAAATGAAAACTCGGGTTGCTTTGCTCAAAAATTATTACAGATTTCCAGAAGTCAGGCGTGGGGACGCAGGTCTGTGGTCCCAGCCCTCTAGGAGGCTGCGGCGGGAGCCCTGCAGGTTGGAGCCCAGTCTGGGCAACGTGGTGAGGACCCTGTTTCAAAATTTAAAAAATAAAAATTTAAGGGACTGGGGATTTAGCTCAGTGGTTCCACCGCCTGCCCTGAAAGCACAAGGACCTGAGTTCGATTGCCGGTACAAAAAAAAAAATTAAAAAGGTCTAGGAAGGAAACAAGCTTGATGGAAAGGCCCTGGGTTCAAATCCCAGAACTGAAAAAAAGGCAAGTGGGGGCAGACGCTGGCAGATGGGGAGTGGGGCCTGGGTTTGACCCGGCACCAGAGGGAGGGGTGGGGTTACCCGGGCACTGCACCTCCCCACCCTGCGGCCACACTGAGCCTGTTTCCTCTCCTGTGAGAGGCGCTGAGCACCCCCAGGTGACCAGGAGGGGTGTGACCCTCACGTGATGGCCACCTCTTGGGCTCGACGTTGTGACTCACTCTGCCCTCACTGCCCTGGAGCCCTAAGTCAGGCGCCTGTGAGGGCAGAGACTGGCCTGGCCCAGCCACCGTGGCTCAGCGGTGACTCAGAGGTGGGGGCTCAGGCTCTGCAGCCCGAGGAGTCTGCGTTTCACACATACGGGGCGGCTCTGCCAGTTCCCCGTCTGAAAAACTACACCTAAACATGTTATTCAGTGTGGACATGCGATGTGCTGAGGCTAAAAACAATCGGCCTTCCACCTGGGAATTCAGATTTAACTGGGCCATCTCTGCCTGGGAAGCCAAGTGAGGAAGGCATGGGTGACACCCATGGCAGCAGGAGTGGAAACGGCCAGCAGTTTCTAACTTGTTATCTATTGCTGAGCATGGGAGTGCACCCCTGTTGTCCCAGCACTCAGGAGGCTGAGGCAGGAGCAGCGCCAAGAGTTCAAGACCACCCTATACTACACAGCCACACCTTGTCTCAAAAAACAAAAACAATTATCTTTTTAGGTCCAAGGGACTAAACCCAGGGCCATCATGCTAAGCCTCATCACCAGCCCCTTATATTTTTTTATACTGAGACAGGATCTCAGCAAATTGCCCAGCCAGGGCTTGAACTTGCAATCCTCCTGCCTCAGCTTCAAATGCTGAGATTACAGGCCCGGACTATTATGCCTGGTCTGTTTTTGTTTTGGGGACAGGATCTCACTATAAGTCACTAAATTGCCGAGGGTGGGCTTGAATTTTCGATCTCCCTGCCTCTGCCTCCCAAGGTACTTGATTATAGGCCAGCGTCACCATACCCCGATGGGCCAGGAAATACTTGTAAATTCTTATTTTATTTTTTATAGTGCTGGGGATCAAACCTAGAGCCTTGGATACAGCATGCGCTGCACCACTGAGCTACATCCCCACCCCATGTTATGGCTCCATCTTTCTTTCCCTCTCTCTTTCCTTCCTTCCCCCTCCCCTTGAAGAAGGACACAGGGCCCTGGGTCTGTGTAGGCACAGGGAGCGTCTGGAAAGGAATGCTGCAGAGCCCATTCAAGCATTCATTATTAAAGAAGCCAGCAGGATCGCACGTACTGAGCCACAGCACTTGTTACAGACCAAACACAGAAGGGCAGGGAGAGCTGGGCGGGCGCCCTCTTCTAACTCAGGGAAACCCAAACCCACTCCAGACATGCAGGGACAGAGAGTACGGGAAGACCCTCACCCAGCCAGGACAGCCGTCTGAGAGATGTCCAATTATGTGTTTAAAACTAAGCAGGACAAGGGTGGGGACTTAGCTCAGTGGTTCTGATGCCTGCTCCTCAAGGTCCTGAGTTCGATCTCTGGTACTGAAAAAAAAAAACCCAAAAACTAAGCAGGATAAGAAAGGAGGTGGGGAGGAGGAGGAGAGAAAGCTCTGGAAGGCCACAGGTGGCCCACGCGCACCTACAGTGACTGCACCTGCCTGACACAGCCAGCGGGGTCGGAAGGGGCTGGCCGGGCACTGGGAGCTGCAGGCTGGGGCGCTGCCATGGACTCAGGACAGGAGAGAACACGTCAGGGGTCTTCCGACGGCGATTCCCGTCCCGTAGCAAGTCTGGGACTCAGTGCCAGGCTGACCTGGGGAGGTCATGCAGAGATCCTTTAGGCCACAGGGAGGGGCAAATAGGCAGGAGGGCCACTGGGAGGTCGAGGCCAGCCTGGGCTCTGTAGCGGACCCTGTCTCAAGAAACAACAGCAAGGGGCCGGGGATTTAGCTCAGTGGTTCTGTCGCCTGCCTCGAAAGAGGAAGGACACGAGTTCGATCCCCAGTACCAAAAAAAAAAAAAAGAAAGAAAGAACAGCAAGGGCTGGGGATGTAGCTCCGTGGCAGTGCACCTGCTGGCAAACACAGGTCCTGAGTTCCATCCCCAGTGCCAATAAAACAACAGGAAAAAAACAACAAAAAGAGAGATGACTGCAGACAGGATGGTTCACCCCTATAACCCATGTCCCCCATATGTGGGGTCGCTAAGGTGGTTTTTTTTTGCATGGGGAATCAAACTCAGGGGCTGGAGCTTGCCAGGCAGGCACTGGGCCACAGAGCTATATCCCCAGCCCAGGACCTCTAAGGTATTCAATCTGCTTTTTGCAATTTTTCCTATTGAATGCTTTTAACCTTTGCTAAACTCAAAGTGACAATTTCTAGAAACTTCCATGCACATACCCTGGTGCTAGGCAAGTGCTTTACCACTGAGCTACACTCCCAGCTCTCTGATCTTTCTATAATCTGTCAGAGGGAAATCAGACAATGAAGCTTATTAAATGTGTATAAAATAAGCTGGATAGAGGCATACGCCTGAATCCCAGCTACTTAGGAGGCTGAGACAGGAGGATTGCAAGTTTGAGATCAGCCTGGGCAACTCAGTAAGATCTCTCAAATAAAATTTTTTAAAAGCGCTGTGGCTGGAGCTGAGTGGGAGAGCACTTGCCTAGCATGAGTGAGGCCCTGGGTTCAATCCCCTGTAACCCCCACTCCCCTGAGTGTATGAACTAAGAGAAGGGAGGCTGAGTGAGGAAAGCTTCAGGATCCTGGGCCCCGGAGAGTAGGGTTTCTTGACCTCAGTGGCGGGGGCACACGGGGCGGGATGATGTTTGTGCATTCGAGGGTATTCAACATCACCTCCCTCCCAGGGGTGACAGGCTGATTGGCTCTGGGCCCTGCCACTGCCCTCGGTGGGCAGAATCACCCTTGGGTGGGAGTCACTACTTTGAAGATTAGAGTTACAGTGTTTTGGTCACATTAGGTTTTTTTTTTTTTCCATTTTTTTGTTGTTGTTGTTCTATTTGGTTGTGACCAATACACCCATTTACTGATTTGTCTACCACTTCATGAAGATTGTGAGTGTGTGTGTATCACTGAAACCATAAGCGACTCTCCTCCGTCTTGGGCCCCACAGGACTGGGATCTGCACAAACCTCACCAGGATGCAGGAGTAGCCCCCACTTTCCGGCCCTCAGTGGCTGCCGGCTAAGAAGCCTGCCAAACAGTTCCACACCTCTGCACTCCCCCAACCCAGACGCCCGAACCTCAGTTTGGCTATTCGTCCTGCCCCAGCCTGGTCCTCAGCTTCAGCTCTCTGCTCCACCAGCAGGGCTCTCCGCCTTCCTGCAGAAGCAAGCGCTGCTTTCCTCCAGGCCCCAGCACGGGTGTCCTGGGCCTCTCCTCCCTCCCGGTGTATCCTCCACCTCCACCTGGAGCTGAAGGCCACTTCCACTCAACAGCGTGCTCCCACCCAGCAGCCCTTTACCCCTGGCCTTGAATGTGGCCCTCATCCCCTTCCCAGGCTGCCCTTCCATGTACACACCCCGGTACTTCTGGTTTCCTGGACTCTTCCAGCACCTCTAACTCGCTAGCCAAGTCTCCAAACCCCACTCACCTGCCCTCAGAATCTCCCAGATAGTTCCACCGAATCTCCCAAAACGAATTTCAGTTTCAATCTGTTCCTGTCTCTGCCGCGGGGACTGAACCCAGGGCCTTCCCACTAAGCTACATTCAGCCCTTTTTCAATTTTGAGCCAGGGTCTCGCTAAACCTTTTGATCCTCCTGCCTCAGCCTCTCAGAGGGCTGGGATAGGCATGCAGCACCCTGCGAGGTGGGATTTAAACCTCTTCTTCCACACCTGAAGCCGATCTCCTATCTCTTCCCTTCACCTGCCTCCAGCGCCCGGCACGCGACTTGGCCCCTGAACGTGGACTTGGCCTGAGCCTGGTCCCCACCTGGGCCTTGAGGAAGCGGCCTGGGTTGTTCACCTTCCGCCCAGCAACTTCCTTCCCCTCCCGGCGGCGGGGGTGTAATCCGAGCTGGTTGAGTGGAAGCGGGCGTCCCTGCCCCCGCCCCCGCCCCGGCCACCCGGTGGCTCCTACTCGCCCCGGCTCCCGAAAACTCCAAGCACCCGCAGACGCCAAAGGGAGGGCGGGTGCGGGCACATGACTCGCCGATCACGTGACGCTTTCAACCGGGCCGGGAGTGCAGCCTGGCCCCGCCTTCTCTTCGACGAGAAACCAATAGGCTCACAGCGGCGCGAGACTTTGGCCAATGAGAACGAGGTGGGCGGGCTCTCACGGCGGATTTTAGCCAGAAGGGGCGCGGGGCGGCCGCGGAGAGTGCGGATCTGTACGCAGGTAGGAGCCTGGCGGGGACGGCGACGGTGACAGAGACGGGGGCGGGACGAAGCGGGCCCCCCGTGCCGGGAGCGCAGGCTTCTCACGGGTCGCCCCGCCGCCCGAGGCGCCGCTATCCTCCTGGTGGCGGGGTTCCCAGCTCCGAGCCGGACCCTTCGAGGACCAGCCGGCCCCGCCTTTGCCGCTGGTCGCCCGCCTTTGGAGAAACCGCTTTCCCTTTGGCCTTTGGGGTGCCACCTGCGGAAGGCGGGAGCCGGGGCGGCTGCCTGGGCCTCCTCCTGCCCCCGGGGCTCGCGCCCCAACCTCGGGGACCTGGAAGGCAACGCGGACTGGGCCCGGGTGCCGAAGCCTGGGGACAGCCTGCCCGGGGGACTGGGCCCCGGGGTTGCAGAACTTCGCTCGAGGCCGCGGGGCGAAAGGGCCTGGGTCGTTCTCCGGGTTAGGAAAGGGGCTCTTGGGGAGGGGAGAAGGAGAGGACTGTCGGTCACCTCGCCGCCTGGGAAACCGAGGCACGGGCAGGCCAGCAGCAGGTGCAGAGAGCGTTGCCATCGGTTGAGGCGGTTCGAGGTCTGGACCCAAGGGCGATTCCAGGCAGTCTCTCTCCCTTTCTCTGTCGGGCCCTCTCCCGTCGCTTGGTCCTCCCTCTTCTGCCCGTCACCCGGCCTTTCCTGGCAGGACCCAGGTTTACTGTAGGACTTGGTGTGTGACCTGCACGCGTTAATGTCTGGGTGTTCAGTTGCTTCTTTGAAATACAGTAAGATTCCTTGTAACTGCCCACCCTCCAGCTCAGGCATTTTGCCACTGCTCCCCAGGGCAGGGCAACTTCTCTCCTGGGGAGCTTGTGGGGCCGCTGAGCAGGAGTCGCCAGGGGGAAGTGAGAGCCTGGTTCCTCCTGACTCAGAGCCGCCCTGCACGCACAGGCCCTTCCACATGGGCTGAGTTTCGTTTCCAGGCTGGCTCTGGTGGTGTGGGGCTCAGGATACAGTGGGCTCAGAAACCGGAGGAGATGGTTGTGGGCAGCAGTGACTGGCCCTGGAAGGCAGCCCTGGTCCCCCTGGACATGGCACTTCTTTCCTAACGGCTTTGCCAGTCCCTTGGCTTCCTGAGGAACTGCGTGATGGGTCCCTTTCCTCAGGCCTTTGAGGTCAGCTGAGTCTAGAGCAGGCCAGGATGTGGCCGGGGCAGCAGCAGCCCTTTTCCTGGGAGGCCTCCCTGCTTGAACCCCGACCTGTCCCCACCTGAGGCTGCTAAGGCCTCCTGTGCCCACACGTCAGAGCCACAAGCTGCACTCTGGAGCCCGGGAGACGCCGGGTGGGGCGGGGCGGGACGGGGCGGGGCACAAACCCACCTGTGTTCTCCTGGCTGCAGTGCGTGTCTGTGCAGCGCAACTTTCTGCTGCCTGGATACAGAGCTGTGGACCTGGCCCGGTGCCTCCGCTCCGGGCCACACCCTTACCATTACAGACAGACCATGTGGACCCTGGTGGGCTGGGCCACCTTGGTGGCGGGGCTGGTGGCTGGAACACGGTGCCCAGATGGTCGGGTCTGCCCAGTGGCCTGCTGCCCAGGTCCAGGAGGAGCTGGCTACAGCTGCTGTGACCCAGAAGTGGTGAGTCCCTGGAGCCCGGGGAGCTTGGCGTCGGGGTGGCCCGGGAGGCAGCTGGGCCATTGGATGATCTCCTTCTCTGCCAGGACACGTGGCCCACAACCCTGAGTGGGCACCTGGGCAGCCCCTGCCAGAGCTCCGAGCACTGCTCCACCGGGCACTCTTGTGTCTTCAACGCCTTGGGGACTTCCAGTTGCTGCCCATTCTCACAGGTGAGGTTTCCATCTGCCCTCGAGCAGCCTGCACCCCTTGCCCCATGGGGGTCCTCACCCATGCAGGCTTCTGTGTCCCCCAGGCTGAGGTGTGTGGGGATGGCCGCCACTGCTGTCCCCGAGGCTTCTCCTGCAGCGCCGATGGATGGACCTGCATCCGAAGACCAGGTGTGGCCAGGTGGCTGAGGAGGCAGGTGGGGAGGGGATGGGCCTGGCACCCCTGCTGCCCAGCTGCTGGGTCCCTAGGTTCCTCTACTTGAGCCCCTGTCCATGGGTGTGACACGGGGGACAGGCAGGGTGGAGGGGACGCAGGGCTTAGGCGCTGGGTGGGAGAGGCTGAGCGGGGCTGACCCCGTGCCTGCTTTTGGTGGATGCCCTCTGGCATCGTTAGTCAGGCCCCGACTGGTAGGGAGTGTGTGTGGGGGTCCTGGGGATCCCCCGTGGCTGGGCCATGGGCCCTGGTGCCCCAGCTCCCTGAGTGACGGAGCACGTTGGTGGCATCCTTGGCCTCCTGTGCGCAGGGGACCACCTGCTGGGTGCTGTCCAGTGCCCAGGTGGCGAGTTCCAGTGCCCCGAATCCTGTACATGCTGCCGCATGCCCGACGGCTCCTGGGGGTGCTGCCCCTTGCCTGAGGTATGGGTGGCTGGGGACGCCGGGTGAGAGCGGGATGAGGGCAGAGGGGCTTAAGAGCAGCTCCTCCCAGGCATCCTGCCGTGAGGACAGGGTACACTGCTGTGCCCATGGGGCCTCCCGTGACCTGGTGCACACCTGCGGCATCATGCCCACGGCACCCAGCCCCTGGCCAGGAAGGTCCCTGCCCAGAGGATGGAGTGGACAGGTGCCGAGGGGGTAGGCATCAGGCCAGGGCCCGGCCCGTCCTCCACCCCCGTTCCAGCGGCCCTGCCCAGATCAGTCGTGTGCCCCGACAAGCGGTCCCAGTGTCCCGACAGTACCACCTGTTGCCAGCTGCCCAGTGGGGAGTACGGCTGCTGCCCAATGCCCAGCGTGAGTGCGGGTGGAGCTGCCATCTGGCTGTGTCCTCTCGGCCACGTGGGACCCATGCTGGTGCTGGCACTGTCCCCAAGCCCGTCCCTGCCCCCACCCAGGCCATCTGCTGCTCCGACCACCTGCACTGCTGCCCCCAGGACACTGTGTGCGACCTGAAGCAGAGCAAGTGCCTGTCCCGGGAGAAGGCCACGGCCCTGCTCCCCATGCTGCCCTCCTGGACAGGTACCGGTGACTGCCTGGCTGTCCTGGGCACATGGGGCTGGCGCTGAGGGCACCAGGCTCTGGGCAGGCACCCCTCCATCCAGTCCACACCTCCTCGGCTCAGGACAGCTGTGGGTGGCACACGCTGGGCCCATTCTCAAGGGCGGGCACCCTGGGTGCCCTCTGCCTGCCCGCAGTGGGGGACGTGGAGTGTGACCAGGAGGTGAGCTGCCCGGACGGCTACACATGCTGCCGCCTGCAGTCAGGGGCCTGGGGCTGCTGCCCTTTCACAAAGGTACCCAGGGCCAGGGCCGGGTGGGGGCGGCCATGGAGGCCTCGGCCCATTGTCCCCTGTCTCCAAGGCTGTGTGCTGTGAGGACCGCGTGCACTGCTGCCCTGAGGGATTCACGTGCCACATGGAGAAGGGGACGTGTGAGCAGGGCGTGCTCCAGGTGCCCTGGGCGTGGAAGACCCCAGCCGGCCCCAGTCCGCCAAAGAGTGGCGATGTCCCCTGCGGCATGTTCACCAGCTGCCCCCCAGGCAACACCTGCTGCCGCGTCGCCTCTGGGGGATGGGGCTGCTGTCCCACCCCGGAGGCTGTCTGCTGCTCCAAGCATGAGCACTGCTGTCCCCAGGGTTACCTGTGCACAGCCGAGGGGCAGTGTCAGATGGACAGGCCGGGGGTGGGCATGGAAAAGACGCCCGCCCACCCGCTGTCCCTGGCCCGCGTGGGCGACCTCGGCTGTGACCAGCACACCAGCTGCCCGGTGGGCCAGACCTGCTGCCCCAGCCTGGGCGGGGGCTGGGCCTGTTGCCAGCTGCCACATGTGAGTGCCTGCCTACCCGTGGGGGTCGGGAGCCCTGGCAGAGTGGCCACAGGCCAGTGCCTGACACCAGCGCCCCCCAGGCCGTGTGCTGTGAGGACCGCCAGCACTGCTGCCCGGCGGGTTACACTTGCAACGTGAAGGCCCGGTCCTGCGAGAAGGGGCTGGACGCTGCCCACCCGGCTGCCCGCCTGGGCCTGCACTCCGCCAGCAGGGTGACCGACGTGGCGTGCGGGGACGGCCGCTTCTGCCGTGACGAGCAGACCTGCTGTCGAGACAGCCAGGGGCGCTGGGCCTGCTGCCCCTTCCGCCAGGTCAGTATCACGCTGGCCTGGGCACAGGCGTGGGGCCGGTCCTGCCTTGGCCAACTCTCCCCGCCCCCCAGGGCTTCTGCTGCGTGGACCGGCGCCACTGCTGTCCTTTCGGTTTCCGATGTGCAGGCCGCGGAACCAAATGCGTCCGCAGGAAGACAGTGCTGCGATGGGACAGCCCGGCGTGGGGCCCTGCTCCGAGACTGCTGCTGTGAGGAGCTGGCCCTGGGGCCCGCTTGGGATGCCCACGCTCAGGCCTTCCTGGGTTCCATCTCTGACTCCTTCCTGAGTGTCCCCTCGTCAGGGGGGACCTCACTTTGTGGCCCTCCTGTCCGAGGGGGCTGTGGCAGAAGCCGCGTCACAAGCCGCCGTCCCCACCCGTTCCTGTGGCCAGGTGCTGTCCCCACTGCAGGTGTGCGTGTGTGCGCTCCAGTAAAGTTTGGACGCTTCCTACCCATGTCGGATTCAGTCTTCTCTTCCCCCTGCCAGGGTCCCCACCCCACAGAAAGACACGTGTGTGACCCTCACTGGCTTTATATTTGCTGCTGCCCTTTGGCATCCCACGAACCCCAGCCATTCCACCCTGGGACCTCCCAGCCCAGGGGCGACCCCGTATTGGGCAGCACCCCCTCCCCTCCCTGGGAACCTCCGGGTCGCCCTCTTGCGTGCCCCCAGCCCTCCTCCCTGGTGCTGCCCGGCCCCCCACCCCGGGCCCCCCACGGCCTCGCCCAGCCCGGCGGCCCGGGGCCCCTCGGACTACTTGACGTTGAAGACCATGAGCGGCCGTTCCTCGCGCCGCTGCCAGGGGCTCTTCTTGTCGCCTGAGTCGTCACCACCGTCAGCGCCCAGCTCGTCTTCCGGGCTGGTGAGCGAGTCGCGCCGCAGCTCGCTCACGCTGCTGCGGGAACTGTCCCCGCGGCTGCGACCCCGGCCCCTGGGCACGGTGGCCGCGCGGCCCTCGGGTGCCACCACCTCGTCCAGCAGCGGTGTCAGCGAGTTGTCCTCTGGCGAGCACAGCCCCGTGCGGCTCTCACTGCTGCTGGGCTCCGTGTCCTCACTGAGGGCCAGGCGTGGGGGCGCAGGCGGCGGGGGAGCGCGCTCATCTCGCGTGGGGCGGCGGGGGCGCCCAGATCTCGCCTCATGCGCGTCCACGCCAGGGTCGGGGCCGGCGTCTGCGCGCGCGCCGCCCTGCAGGTCGATGTAGGAGTGGCGCACTTGCGCGTTGCAGCGCCCGTCCAGCGACACGAACCAAGCGCGCGGAGGGGGGCGCACGCCCAGCTCGCGCAACTGCTGCTCCGTCAGCGCCTGCAGCTCTCCGTTGAGCTGCGCCACGGCCGACTCGTCGAGCAGCACCGGGATGGTCACCGGCGCCGCGGGGCCGGGGGCGGGCAGGGCACGCGCAGGCTCGGGCGCGGGGAAGGCGCGCGAGGGACCCTCGGGCGCAGCGGGCTCTGAGCCCCCGGCGGCGGCCCCAGCCTCGGCGCCCAGGCGCACATAGCGCGCGGGGATGACAAGGGTCGGCAGCACGCCGCGGTACACGCTGTCCTGCAGGGCGTCGAGCGCGCCACACAGCAGCAGTGGCCCCGCTGCGCCCAGGGAAGGGGGGCGCCCGGGCGGGTCAGCCACGGGCAGCGGGAAGGCGGGGTCCCGGCCACTGGCCGCGCCCGGGGGGCCCAGGGGGCGCTCAAAGGGCGGTGGCGAGGGCGGCTCGCGTGCGAAGGCAGCGGCCCCCGGTGGCGCTGGCTCCTCAGAGGTGCGCGTGATCCGAAGCCCAGCCCCATCCCCGCCGCGTGCCCCTGGGGGCTCGGCGGTGGCGGGCCCGGGCCCGCGTGTCTTGGCCCGGAAGAAATCCTCGCGGGAGGCAGTCAGGTCAAGGACGCTGGAGAAGGCGGAGTGCAGGGGCCCGGGCGACGGGGCCTCGGGGTCCCCTGAAGACGCTGGCTCCAGGGGCCCAGCGCAGATGAGGTGTAGCTGGGACATCGAGGTGGCCTGGTCCCGCCTGGCGCCGTCCGCGGGCCCCGGGAGCGGCAGCTTGCGGTGCTGCTGCTGCCTGGGCTTCAGGCAGCGCCTCCTGCGGGGGAGCCCGGCCTCAGCACCTCGGGCGGGCGCGCAGTGGAGCGTGCACTCCAGCCGCGGTGCCCATGCGGCGCCCGGCGCACTCACCGGCAGTAGTAGATGAGCAGGCACAGCAGGATGAGCAGCAGCAGCGCCAGCGCGGCCAGGATGGTGAGCAGGAACACGGTGTGGTAGGCGCCGAAGTCCGCGATGCCCGCCGTGATGGTGACCAGCCCTGCGCAGGCCAAGGTCAGGCCCTGCCGCACCTCCTCCACCCCGCCCGCCCCGGGACCCCGCTCACCAGCCGCGGGCGAGGCCACGGCAGCCGCCCAGTAGCCCAGCTGCGGGGAGGCAAAGGTCCAGTACAGCTGGCGGCCCTCCCTGCGGATCACGCCGGTGCCGTTGCGCACCCACAGTCCTGGCGAGGCGGAGGCGTCAGTGTGGGCTCGGCCGCCAGCCCCTCCGCCCCGGCCCAGCCCAGCCCGCACTCACCGCTCTTGGGGTCGAACCTCCAGGCCGGGACGCCTGTCCCTGCGGCCAGGGAGCGCGGTTCGGAGGGCAGCGGCAGCGCCAAGTGCGCGGGCCCCGCGAGCGGCACCTCGGAGCCATTGCCAGCCAGCAGCTGTACGCTTACGGCCGCCAGCGGCGCCAGCTCCAGCCAGGACCCATTGCCTGCGAGGGAGGCGTGGGTGAGCGTGGCCCGAGACCGGCGCCCCCCCCCCCCCCCGCCTACCTGCGACGGGCCCCTCGGTGCCCAGGAAGGCTGGAAAGGCGCGCAGCTCCTGCGTGGTGCTGGCGGGCGTGAGCGAGGCCCACAGCTGGCTGTAGGTGGCGCTGGGCGGCAGGCGCGCGGCCCGGCGCTGGAACTGCACCCAGGGCTGGGAGCGAGCGCCTGCGGGGAGAGGGCGGGCGTCCACGAGCGGGGCCTGGGGCCACTGGGCGGCTGGAGAAGGTGGCCGGGAAGGGCACCCGGCACGGGCCTTGCGCGACCGCTGACACTGCTTCCTGAGGGTCTGCGCGGAGGCAGCTCGGGGCCTCCAGCAGCACCGGGGCGGGCGACACCGACTCCCCTTCCTGTCTGCACTCTGTGGGGACCTGCAAGCGCTGCTGCTTTGAGGGACGAACGGGCTCTGTTCTGTACCTGGACACGGGGGCTGTTCAGCACTGGAAATGCTGCCACTGTGACTAAGGAGCTGGACTAAATTTTTAATGATTTAATTAATTTTAATTGAAATTATTTCAGTTTAAGTAGACACAGGTGGCTCCCGTGTTGCTAGCTAGGTGTAGGGTGCATGTGCGCACGTGTGTGCACGTGTGCTGGGGCGGGAGACATGATCAGGACCCCAGTGCAGCGCTGTGAGGCGTTGCATTTATTAAGCTTTAGAATATGTGAGCCCGCTCCCGGCAGGCCCCCCCCCGCCCCCGTGGCCCCTAGTCACGCGGCAGGGACACGGTGCCTACATAACCAGCTCTCTGCATAGAACAGACAGGGCTGGGTTTCAGTGACTTGCCCAAGGCTGCCATTCCAGAGCTGGACTAGTGCCCAGGCCCCGGGCAGGCCGCCCTCGGGCCCCTCCCATCCACCCCCGTGGGAAGGGCCTTCGAAGACTGGCACGAAAACACCAAGGCTGGACGTCGCATCCCTGCTAGCTGTGGGGGTCCAGGCTGACAGCGGCAGGTGCGCTGGGGAGGCTGTGCGCTTGGGACAAGGAGTTGCTGTGGCTTTCAGGGTCCTGCATGGGCCGTCAGAGGCCTGGAATACAGGATCGGAGCTATTGGTGGAGATGGCGAACAGGAGTGGCTGGAAGCGGGGCAAAAAGAGCTAAACCTGGAGTGGGATTCGTCCCCTCCAAAGCCTACTGTGGCTCCTAGCCGCAGCCAGGTGGGGACAGGCCAGGACACTCCCAGGCCCTCTTTCCCCTGGGCCCTGCATCCTGAGGCTCTGCCAGGCTTTGCTCTCCACCTCTCGCTCCTCCAAGCCCCCGCCGAGGGCTGCAGTGGAGGTGAGGACAGCTTGTCACTGAGGCAGCCACCCCTTGCTGCCAGCCTGGGTCCCATCCAGGATCTGTGTGTGAATTCCCCGGTGGCCTGGGTCTGTCCTTTCTCCCCTGAAGCCCTGGCTTTCAGACACAGCGAAAGCACAGCTGACTGTTGGAGATCACCCGGAGGAGGACACCGGGAAAAGGGGCTGGGGAGGCCCCAGTAGACGAAGACAGCAGCTAGAGCCCTCTGCTGGCTTTCCCTCCCCTCCTGTTAACCCCAGCCTCCATCTGATGATGCAGAATCTGTCCTTCCGCACCTGATGCTCAGACAAAGGGCGGCACGGAGGGCAAGTGACTGCCCCAGGGCACCCAGCCACAGCACCAGGGAAGAGAGAGGGTGGGGGACCCGTGGGGGGCGCAGGGGCGGCCTTACCCGGGGAGCCGAGCAGGATGTGGACCAGGTCCTCATAGAGGATGAGGGTGGCAGGCCGCTCTGGGAGCAGGTAGAGGCTGACAGACGCGTACACTGCGGGTGGGGACCTGTCAGCTCCAGTGCCCCACAGCGGCCCCAGGGGCTCCTGGCACCACATCCAGCCCTGCAGCAGCTGCGGGGAAGTCCCCCACCCCCAGGGGCTATTTTGGGAAGGGGCTGATGGAGGGTCCACTGCTGCCCCGCCCCAAACTCACAGGGCAGCTTGTCCACCCGCCAGGGCACCGAGTTGGTGAGGAAGCCAGGGCGGGCAGCGGTGACCAGCACCCAGGTGCCCAGGCGGTAACTGAGCAGCAGGGTAGCCACGCCTTCAGAGTCTGTGGTGCCAGCAGTCAGCAGCGTGCGGTTCCCAAACACATCCACCGAGGCCCGGGCCAGGGGCATCAGCTCCCCACTCACGTACACCTGCACCTTGATCAGGATCTCTGTGGGCAAGACCGCGCCCGGAGGTCAGAGGGGCTTCTGGCTGGGAGTGCTCTGGGGTCAATGCCACAGCACGTGTTGCGCTAGGACAGGCGGAACCCAGGGCCTTGAGCCAGCCACACTCGCAACCCTTTCCAAAATTTTGAGACAGGATCTCACTAAGTCCCTCAGGTAAGACTCAAACTTGCAATCCTCCTGCCTCAGCCTCCGAAGTATCAGGGATTATAGGTGTGCACCACCACACCCAGCCAGAGGACATATTGTAATAAGAGCCACCATTTATTTATGCATTTGCTTTCCGTGCTGGGAACTGAACCCAGAGCCTCAAGCATGCTCTGCAGTCTCCACTTGAGCCCCACCCCAGCTGCGCCCACAATCCTGGGCTGTTCATCTGAGCCTCCCCGCAGGAGAGCAGGAGGCAGGGGCACTGCTCCGCCATGTTATCACACACAGCCCTCGGACCTCAGTGTTTCCCCGCCAGGCAGCGGCTATGACCACTGGCTTGGTCAAGGTGCATCTCAGGGGCAGGGATGTACTAGGTCTGACCATCCGTGCTCTCACCTGCTTCACAGCCAAGGTTCAGAGTTCAGGTCACTGGGCTACAGTTACAGAGGCCTGGGGTCTGAACCTGAGAGTCTGCCCTGGGAGATAAACTCGGCCATCTGACCCTGGAAGGTGCATGTCCGAGGGCAGGACAGGGAAAAGAAGGCTGACTCAGGAGGGTGTGGGGGAACAGGGGCCTGCACGTAGAGGGGAGAGCTCAAGACTGAGCAGTGCACATGGATGGAAACTGAGGCCGCGACACTGACGAGCAGTCAGTCCTTCCTCACCATGCCTCACCCAGAGGCCTCTACACAACCCTGGGATTCCGGGATACACTGGCAGGGTCCAAACAAGTCTCCCAGGCCCTCCCCCTCCGTCTAGAGTTGGTCAGTGGCCATCAGTAACCATGGGAACACCTTG
This sequence comes from Heterocephalus glaber, assembly GCF_053883595.1. Lineage (NCBI taxonomy): Eukaryota > Metazoa > Chordata > Mammalia > Rodentia > Bathyergidae > Heterocephalus > Heterocephalus glaber. Next base: position 12,125,318 of record NW_028258463.1, read on the forward strand.
TCCTCCGTCGGGATCAGGCCCAAGCTGGGGCCTGGCATGGGGAGGCATCTGGGGGCCCAGCCCCAGGAGCCTGGGGTGCAGGGCACAGACTGGCCCTGCAGGCATCCTGAGCTCCTGGAGTGAGGGCTACGGGGGTTCCCAAGGGCTCCGTGCCTTGGACGCCCTGCCTAGCACTCTGCCTCTCAGCCTGAGCCTCCCCACCCAGGCCTCACCCCACTTGGCTGCCAGCGCTGGGGATCATGGCTGGGGCCCTGGGTGGGTGGGGAGTCTGCAGCTGAGCAGGGCTTGGGAGGCCTCTATGTGGGGCCTGTGCTGGCAGCGACAGGTGTCTCAGGCTGCCACGCAGAACAGGCCACGCCTGGCCCCGGCATCTCACCCAGCTGTTGGAATGGGCCGCTCTCTCCCTCCAGGCAGCCCGACCCTGGAGCGGGCCGAAGCCCCGAGGAGGAATTCCAGGCCTGGTGACCGGCCGGGCCCCGGAACGAGCAGGTGGACAGAACAGCTGTGACGGGGAGACCCAGGGTCACCGAGGGAAGCCTGGGTCCAGCGAGGGGAGAGGTAGGTCGAGGAGGTGGGAGCGCCTGCAGGCTCCCACCCGCTCCTAGCCTGGCTCCCCCCAGCCCTGCACAGCCCTGAGCTGGCTGAGTCCAGCTGGTTTCGAGGCCCCTCCGGGTTCAGGGCTTGAAGGAGGGACTTCTGTCCACATTGGGCCTCCTGCCTGGCAGCGCAGGGGAGGCTGAGGCAGGGAGAGCCTTACCCAGCCCCCAGAGCGGGATCCACACGGCGTCCGCCTCGTTCCAGGCAGAAATACGACCTCCTCCCTCGCTCCGACCCCGCTTCCTAGCAGACGCCTCCGGCCTTTCCTGCCCGCTGGGTATGGGGTGTGGGGGTGCGGATGGAGCCCGCGCCCCGCCCCCACCCACGCCCACTTGGCCGGGCCTCCAGCCGGGTCCGCGAGGGGAGGGGCGATCGGGTGGGGGACCTGGCACCTGCCCCGTGCCGCCCACCTCGAGCTGTTTCCCGGCGCCGCGGGCGGACCCCGACCCCAAGCCGGGCTGGACGCATCGCCCCGCGCCCCCGCGCGTCCCCGTCCCCACCGCGCCGCCGGCCTGGGCGGGGGTCCGCGAGACAATGGCGCGGGGCGGCGCCGCGCGGACCGCGGGGAGAGCAGCAGCCGCGGCGGACGCCGAGTGCGGACCCCGCCGAGGTCCCCAGGTCCCCAGGCCGCGCCGCCCTGGTCCGGGTCCCGCGCCCGCCGCCGCCGCCCGCGCTGCGACCACTCACCCTGCGACCGTCCGGGGGCCCGCGCGGCGCCGCCCAGCAGCAGGCCCAGCACGGGCAGCAGCCGCACCAGGGCACCGGAGCTGCGGGGCGGCGGCATCGCGGGTCGCCCGCCTCGCCCAGGGCCTGACCGGCCCGGCCCGCGCCGGCTCCCGCCCGCCGCCGCCGCCGCCGCCGCCGCCGCCGCCGCGCTGGTCTGCGCCGCTGCGCCCCCTGCAGGCGGAGCCCTGCGCCGCAGCCCGGCCGGCGCCCTCGCCCCGCCCCGCCCCTGCCCTCGGTGGCTCCGCCCCGCCCCACGGCGCACCCCAGCCCTCGCCCGCCCCGGTCGCCCGGTTCTTGCTTCCCGAGCCCGGGCTCCGGCGGAGTCGGGGAGGGGCCCTGCTGCCGCTCCGAGGCCACAGCGGCGTCTCCGGGCAGGGACTCCGTGCCCCCCACCCCGCAGCGCGGGTCACCAGCCTCTGGCCTCGGTGCTCCGTGGGGTGCGGGCAGAGCCATCCCTGCGGGAACCCGGACTCCGCGCCAGCGCGGTGGCCGGCCCTCCTGTGCCAGGACGGGCAGCGGCCCGCCCTCCTTCCCGGGGCTCTGGCTCCGCGGAGGACAGATCGGGTCTCTCTTCCTCTTGGGCTGGAAGCCCTCAGTGGGAGCCGGGCCTCGACTCTGCCTTCCAGGTCACCGCGCCCCGCGACCAGGCGCCGACACAGCCGCACCAGATGGCACCGCAGTCCCTTCCTGGCCCTCGCTGTCCCCTTCTCTGTGGCAGTGTGGTGCCCAGGAGGGAGTGGACACGTCCCGGCCCTCATCCCCCAGAGGCTGCCGGTACCCTCTTGGCTAGGCCCATGGCTTGGAGACGCCTGGCTCATGGACACCTCATTAATGGGCGCGGGGCAAAACAACAGACGCTCTTTCTTCCTCCTTTTTTACTTTTTTTTAGCAAAACATTTATTGGTACATTTTATCTTTTGTTGTTTTTTTGGTTTTTTTGGTACCAGGGAGCGAATTCTGGACCTTGTGCTTGTGAGACAGGCAGCGAAACCACTGAGCTAAATCCTAGGCTATTGGTACATCTTAGATGTACATAATGATAACACACATTATAGGGAATTTGCACCTGTACATGACATATTCTGCCTTTTTTCCTCTTTTATTTTTAAATATTTGAGACAGGGTCTCACTGGCCCAGACTGGCCTCGAATTCACTATGTAGCCCAGGCTGGCATGGAACTTGTGGTGATCCTCCTGCCTCATCCTCTGGAGTACAGGGCTTATACATATGAGCCACCACACCTGGCTTCTTTCCATTTAACAGAAATTTCCAGGGAGCCAGATTTCCCAGTACTATTCTTATGTAACAACTTTTGAGAACCCGCGCACGGGATTTAACACTAGTCTCTGGTGCATCTCATCTTGTTGGTTTCAGCCCAACTTTCCAATCTGTCAGGCTGCCTGCAATCGGCTCAGCCACCCATGGCGTTGGCGCTGTCCCCTCCAGCCAGCAGCCATCTGCAGGCAAGAGGAGCTACAGCATCCCAGCCCCACAGAGCTCCCCAGCATTCCCAGAGGGTGTGGGTCCAAACTGAGCCCCTGACCCAGATGCCTCTGTCCGGTGTGTAAAGACCAGTTTCCTGGAACCGGAGACATGGCCAGGGCTGTGAAGCCGAGGACCGTCAGGGTGGGAGTCAGCTGGGATTCTGCCACCCAGCTGGAGACCCTCTCTGGACTGGCTCTGCGTAGATGTCAGAGGCGCCTCCAGAATGTTCCATGTACCCCTTTGGCTAAAGTTGAGACCGGCATCTTGTGGGCCACACTGTCCTTCTGGGTGTCCCTGCCCCACCGAGTCCACCCAGGCCAGCAGTTCCCCCCCCCGCCCCCGTTACTGGCTGCTCTTTCGGACACCAGCCTTTATGGTCACCTGTTGTCTCCCTCCCTGTATTGTCACTCATGACACAGAGCCAGCGTTTTATTTCTTAGTTTATTCTTCTTTCTGCCCTTGAATGCAAGTTTCCTGAGGGTAGGACTTGGCATTGTTCATGGCTGCCTCTGGGCACTGGAACAGATCCAGGTGTAGGGAGCCAGGAGTGGTGGTGCACTCTGGGAGGCTGAGGCAGGAGGATCACAGGTTTGCCTGGGCAACCTAGTGACTTAGGGAGACCCAGTCTCAAAAATAAAGAGGGACTTGTGAGTGCAGCTTTGTGGGAAGGCTCAGGGTTCAATCCCCACTACTGGAAAAAAGTTATGGAACGCATGGATCAACAAACCTCTCAGGACTTGGGGACCCCCACGTCCATCCCCAACTCCAGTAACCTCAGCTGCAGAGCTGCCATGCAATCCCCGCCCCCGTCCTAACAAAAGACCCTTCTTGGTGGGGAAGAAGGAACAGCAGAAGAGTTGGAGGGTCACTTGTCCCCAGGCAGGGGTGACATCTCCCTCAGGCTCTGCCTGTCCTCACCCCAATACAGCTCTAAAGGCCTTTTTGGGGGAAGGCCAGGACAGGGCCGGAAAAGTGTACTTTTCCAACCCTCACTGGGTTTGGAAGTTTATCCATCAGAATCGTGCGATATACACTACTTTGTTTTGGAGCTGGGATCTCACGCTGTAACTCGGGCTGACCTCGAACTCACAAGCTCCTGCCTCAGCCTCCTGAGTCCTGGGATCACAGGCCCGCGCCATCACACCAGGTTATGCCTTCTCCCGGCCCCGCCTCCAGCTCTGCACCCAGGACTGTCACGCACACCTTGGCCCTGGCAGAGGCCCTCTGCTCAAACTTCCACCGCGGCCGCCCCGAGAGCCAGCACACCCTGGGTGTCGGCGCCTCTTTATTGGGCAGCAGGAGCGGGGAGGGGAGGGGAGGGGAGGGCAGGGCAGGGCAGGGCAGGGCGCCCGGGAGCGTCCTCGGAGAGCCGGCAGCCCGGCCCTCACTCCTCCTCTTCGTCTTCGTCCAGGGTAGGCCGGGTCCGCTTGAAGAAGCCCATCTAGTGCACAGGGCCGGGGTCAGGGTCCGGATGGCCCGAGCCTCGTGGGTCCCGGCTGGGCACCGAGGCGGTGGTGCGCGGCCTGGACAGCGGGGACTGGCGCGCGGTCGACACGGGCCGGCGGGGCGGGGCACCCAGGGGCGGAGGGACCGCAGGGCCTCACCTTCCACATGGCCAGCACCAGCAGCGCGAGCAGCAGCAGGCCGCCCAGCGCACCCACCAGCACCCACCAGGTGGGCACCGCCCGCTCCTCCGGGGCGCGCAGCAGCTGCGTCCGCACCTGGGAGCGCGAGCCTCAGTCACCCAGCCGCCTCAACAGCCTCGGGCCCCTCCACCCCGGGGCAGGCCCCTCCCGGCGCTCACCAAGGCCTCTCCGCTCGGCAGGCTGAGCGCCGGGACCGCGTACGGGAGCGAGGAGACGTCAAACCACGCGCGCGACTGCAGTTCCGTCAGCTCCGGCGGCCCCTGCTGGGCGCGACGGCCACTTCCGGAAGCTGCCCGCGCCCGGGTCAGACGTTCCCGAAGCCCCGCCCATCAGAAGACCCCGCCCTAGAGCCGTGCACACCCCACCGGCAGCGGTAGAAGCCCCGCCCACGACCAGAGGCCCCACCTCTTCATCACTGAAGTCCCGCCCTACACAAAGCCGGGGCTTTCCAGACCCAGAAGCCACGCCCCAACCAGACCACACCCACTATCTAGGCCCCGCCTCTGTCCGAAGCCCCGCCCACCTGGCCGAGGCCGGGCCGCCACAGCAAGGCCAGCACGGTGACCATGGCCCGCTGCCCGGGCGCCATCTCCTGAAGCTCACACTGCACCACCGTGCAGGGCGCCGAGTCGCAGCTCTGAGGAGACGCGCCCGTCAGTCCCCAGCCCTCCCTGCCCATCGCCCGCTCGGCCCGGGGACTAGCCAGAGGGCCGGGAAGCACCTTGCCTGCGCTTCCGCTTCCCCGCCCTAGCCCCTCTCACCACCAGCATCGGCTGCCCCGGCCCAGCCTGCCTGCGCTCCCGCGGGTGATGCGCCTGGCGCGTGGGGGCCGCCCTGGCGGTGTGCGGCCTCCAGTCCAGCTGCGGGCAGGCAGGAGCGGCGTCAGTCCCCAGGGCTCTGCCCGGCCCGCCCGGGCCGGTCCCGCATGCACTGCGCTCACCTCCAGGGGGTTGGGCGAGGGCTGTGGGGAGCACTGCAGGCCGCCCTGGGGCTGCACGTCCAGGATGTACAGCGGGTCGGTGGGCTGGGACTGCCCGGGCAGGTGCACGTGGAGGCGCAGGCCGCGCACGGAGCCTGGGCCTCTGTTGTGGAGCTGGGCGGCGGTGACCCAGGCGGCAGGTGGTCAGCAGCAGGCCCCGCAGCCCGGAGCCCTCGCGCCCTGGATGCGGAGTCTCCCTACCTCATAGGTGTGCTCCACCCTGGGGGCCGAGCTGGCCAAGCTGCCCCGCTCCTTGGCACCCTCTTCTGCTGACACCACCAGGGAAGCCGGGAAGGAGTTCCTGGAGGGGCCGCCGGCCGCTGGGTTGGACCCTGATGGCCCGGGACCCTCCCCCTCCGCTTCCTGTGGGTGCCGAGCGTGCAGCCTTCCAAGGAGCGGAGCGGCACCCTGCCCTCCGGGCCCAGGGGCACCCGCTGCCCCTTCCGCCTGCGGCCTCTCTCACCCTAGAAGCTCCACCCTGGCCTCGGCCCGCACCGGCACCTGCAGCAGCAGCATCTGGCTGTTGGGGTTCCGGCTGTTACGGCTGGAGAGGAGGAGGGAGGGAGGGAGGCCGGGCTCGGCCAGGTGACAGCTCAGAGCTCTGGGGAGCCAGCATCAGACGCAGGCGCAGGGACCAGGGCACAGGGACCAGGCCGGGCTCTGGGGAGAGGGGGCGGGGAGGCCCGAGAGCGGGCCCCTCGCAGGCTCTGCGGCCGGCTGGCGGACGGAGGGGGCGTCTCGGGCAGTACCTCCTGACCTGCAGCCGGAAGGTCGCATGCTGGCCGGCCCGCTCCAGGTCCCCCACGCTCACCCACACGGTGACCCCTACCTGGAGGAGGGCCAGGCTCACTGCCCACTCACGTGGCGCCAGGCCCCCCGGTGCGCTGGTGACTTTGACGGTGACCCTCCCGCCCCTCCTCTCTCCCCACAGTACTGGGAACTGAACCCAGGGCCTCTGCCCTGAACTGCACCGCAGCCTCCTTTTAAAATTTAAAACAGGGTCTCACGAAGTCACTAAATGGCCCAGGTCGGGCTCAAATCGTGACCCTTCTGCCTCAGCCTCCCCCAGTGCGGGATGGCACGCTGTAGGCCTGGCTCCATCTCCAGCCCTCCCAGGTGGGAGCCTCCCTCGCGGGCGGCCCACTCACCCGGACGTCCTTTCCCATGGGGTTGCCCAGCTCGCAGAGCACCAGCCTGCTCCCGTTCTCCTCCTTCTGGCTGCACACGAGCCTCTCGAAGCCCTTCGGGGAGCAGCAAGGATAGGGCAGGTCACAGGGCGCCCGGCATGTCCAAGAGGACCATGTACAGGGGAGAAAGGGGGCTTCCTGGCACAGGACCTCAGGGCTGGCCTTGAACTCCTGGGCTCAAATGCTCCTGCCTCAGCCTCCCGGGTACCGGGCACTACAGTCCCGTGCTTCCATGCCCGGCATAAATAAATTTTCATTTTGGAAATAAAAACACAAAATAGTGTGTAGGCTGTGACCCACTGTTATAAACTACAACAGAAAAACAGGAAGTAATTCTACAGCTACGAAAGCACCTGCCAGTGAGCGGCAGTGACTACAGGAGTCCAGCAGCGCTCAGGACGCTGTTGTTAGCCATCGGTCCCCAGTTTTCCCAGTGTTCACTGCCACTCCCAAGAGGCGGGGCGCAGGGCCCCCAGCCACCGGCCCCTCACCGGCATGTCGCTCAGTGCCCGCATGTAGTGGGCGCCCGGGGGCAGCTGCAAGGCCAGCTCTGCCTCATAGGCCCCCTCGCCTTCGTTGGCCACGGTGGCGTGGAGCTCCAGCAGGTTCTCGGCCCCAATGAGCAGCGGAGCACCCGCCCTGGGGGAGGGAAGCAGGGTCGGCAGGAGCAGGCACCAGGCAGCCTGTGGGCGGGCCTGCTGGGCACGGAGGGCGGCCTTACACAGTGGCGTTGAGCTGCAGCTGGGGCACACACACGTCGTCCTCCCCACAGTCCAGGATGATGCGGGTCTGGAGGGAACACAGCGGCACGTGAGGTTTGGGCCCCAGGGGCCGAGGAGCCAGTCAGCGTGCAGGAAAGAGGAGGCCCGGAAGCTGAGGGGCAGGATCCAGGGCAGGGGTGTTGACCCGTGTCCTCCTGCTGCAGCGGATGTTATCATTGGCAGCCCTAAAAGGTTCCCCAGCACCAGCCTAGAGGCCATCAGGGCTCTGGGCTTGAAATGAAGGCTGGGACCCTGTGAGGGTTTGTTTCTGAGACGGGGTCTCGCTATATAGCCCAGGCTGACTTCAAACTTGTGGCGATCCTCCTGCCTCAGCCTCCCGAGTGCTGAGATGACAGGGCACACCACTGCACCCGGCTGATATCAGGGATTATGAGTTTGCATTAGCTTCAGGGACATCGACAATGGGGTTCCTTAGGGCTTAGAGGTGACACTGGGTGTTGGTGCGTGTCACAGCCTAACCCTCACTGCCTGCCCACCTGCTCCTGGATGTGCGTGTCCCCGGCCAGCACCAGGTCAGGGCCCCTGCCAGCCTCCGTTGGTGGCAGTGACACGTTGAGGCTGAGCAGGATGGGGCTCAGCTTGTCCCGGAAGTCGGCCTTGTCCTAGGAGGGGAGAGTCCGCCGCCTTGGTCCCACACCCTGTGCCCGGCACACCTGCCAGGACCCTTGCCACCTGGCCACTGCCCCGCCCCGGACCTACTCGAAGGAAGGCGGTGGTCGTGTGGCAGACGGGGCTGTGCCTCCCGCCCAGGTCCAGGCTCAGTGTGGTGCCCGCCTGCTGCGACTCCAGGAGCAGCACCCGGCGGCCCTGGCGGGGCTTCTGCCGGTCCAGCTGCAGCTCGGCGCTCAGCCCTGCGAGTGCAGAGGCTTAGCGCAGAGTCCCGGCCACCCCCTCAGCCCCTTCCCGGCCACTCACGCAGCTTCTGTGGAATGCTGTGCCCGGCGGCTCCCACACACATCTGGATGCTGAAGCTGAAAAAGCGCTGGGCTCAGGGCTGGGGCCTCTGGATGCTGCCCCCTTGCCCGGCCGGCGCCCACTGCTGCTCACCAGCTCACTGGGGTCCGGGTCTGGGGCAGGATACACCTCTTCTCCGTGGGGTTCAGCGTGTCCTTCACCAGCAACTGGACGGTGGCTGTCACCACCGGCCGGGCTCTGAGGGGGTCAGCAGCTGCCACCGGGCCCTCCAGGCCCAGCCTCCCCCAGCCCAGACTGGTGCTCACCTGTACACTGCCACCTTGCCGGCCCCATAGGCTCCCACCACCAGGTCTGCAATGGGGGAGTTAGCGGTGGGGACGAGTCTCACCCCAGAGCTCCGGCATCCCACCCTCGCATCACTGGGAGCCCACCCAGGCACGACCCCCTGGGGGCCGTGCTGGAGCCAGCTACAGTCCATGAGGGTCACCTGGGTATCCGTTGTCATCGACGTCTGTGGCCCCTCGCAGCGAGAAGCCAAAGCCAGAGCCTGTGGGGAAGGGGCTGTCCAGGACCTGGGAGGGCTGTGCGCTCAGCCCCTTGCTGTGGCCCAGGAACACCAGCACCTGGCCCTGGCCGCTGGGACCCCCGTAGGGGGCGGCCACCGCCACATCTGCAGGGAGTGACAGAGGCCGCTGTTTGCCACCTGGACTCTCCGGGCACTGGGAAAACTCCCCAGCTGCTTCTGCGGGCAGAGCCCAGGGACCACAGAGTCTGGGCCGGGCTGGCGCCTGCCTCTGGGAGTTCAGTCCGGCAAGACACCCATCAGGGAAGGTGGTTAGGAAAAGAGTGAAGTGACAGCCGCACTGTCAACTGCAGCAATGCACTGAGAAGGTTTAACTCAACCCTGAAAGGCCGGCAGTATTCCTCTCTGATAAGTGCAAAAACTGAGTCCCAGAGGTTGACTGAGACCCAGTAAACTCTGCACCCTCTTCCCAGAGGACCCTCTGGTCCCCTGACACCATGCCCACCCAGCTCACCACCAGCAATATTTCTTTTTTTAAGTCAAGCCAGGTGTGGTGCATGCCTGTCATCCCAGCACTTGAGAGGCGGAGGCAGGAAAACCGCCGTGAGTTCCAGGCCAGCCTGGGCTAAATAGGGAGACCTTGTCTCAAAAAACCAAAACTAAAACCAAAAAAACCAACCTAACAAAACTAAAAACCAAAAACAACAAAATAAAAAAATAAAGAGAGCAGGGGATTTAGCTCAGTGGTGCTGCTGCCTGCCTTGCAAGCGCAAGGTCCCGAGTTGGATCCCCGGTACCAAAAAAAGAAAAAAAGAGCTGGGGACTTAGCTCAGTGGTAGAGCACCCCTGGGTCTGAATCCAAACCAACTGACAAAACAGAGTGCTGAGCTTGTGCTGGGAATTAAGACTTCTCTCTCCGCGCCTGTGCTGAGCCCTGAATGCAGGCCCTGTGCGCACTAGGCACCTTCCCCACCATTGCTCTGCAGCCCCAGTCCTTGCTTTTGTTTTGTTTTGTTTCTAATTTTGGGACTGGATCTCACCAAGTTGCCTTAACATGCAATCCTTAGCCGTCACAGTACTACAGGCATGCAGCACCCTACCCAGCTTAGGCAGATTTTTGATTTCTATGTTGCAACTGTCTTTCCTCTTATTTGTTTGGTTTTTTGGTACCGGGGATCGAACTGGGGCCCTTGCGCTTTTGAGGCAGGAGGCAGAGCCACTGAGCTAAATCCCTGGCCTTGTCTTTCTTTCGTCTTCTGATTTGTTTATGGTTTGTTTTCAGTGCAGCTTTTTTCTTTTTCATATATTTAATTTTTCTTTCTTTTTTTGAGACAAGGTCTTGCTTTGTGTTTCAAGCTGACCTTGAACTCACTATGAAGCCCAGGCTGGCCTCCAACTCTAAGCGATCCTCCTGCCTCAGCCTCCAGGGTGCTGGGATCACAGATGTGCGCCACCAGGGCTGGCTTGATTTTCTGATCATGTTACACAGGACTCCCTGGAACCCAGGGCTGTGATCTCAGCGTGGCCCCCAGCCCCCGGCCGCCCCTTTCTCCTGATCTTTGGCCTCCTGGCCTCTTCTCTCCCTGACCTGGACCCCATGCACTCCTGACCTCCAGGCCTCGCTGGGAATGGGAAGCCAAGCTCCACGCCCACCCACGGGTCACTTTCTCCTCTGCTGGGGGTTGGGCCTGGTTCCTCGAAGAGATGCAGCAGCTGCTGTCCTTTGAACCCCCCCTGCCTTCTCACCAGCTCCCCACGCCAGACACACAGTCGCATGGATCCGCCACATTCAACACGCCACCCTCTTCCAAACCAGGTGGGCTTCCATCCTTACTGCCCCCTGCTGGCTGAAAGCTGTCCACTGCGGCACTTCCGGTTCTTCCCCGGCCACTTCCTGCCGCTCAGAGCTCCTCCCCCTTGGCATTGAGATCCCCAGAGCTCCTGCTGTCCACTGCTGCGTCCGTCCAGGTCTAGCTCCTCTGTGTCCCGGGCTCCACCCTGGCATCTTCTCGTCCCAGGGGCTCCGGGGGCTCCCGTCTCTCAGCCCCCTCTGGGAAAGTGGGCGTAGCCCGTCCCGGGCTCCCTTCGATGGCCTGCGGGGTGGCTGGGACCTCCCTTGGTCTCAAGTCTGAAATGTCCTCAGAGCTCCTCCTCTCTACCCCACCGCTGAGATCTGCACCCAACAGCTCACTTTGCCTGGGCCTCTGGAGGCAGCTACGCCGATGGCCTCCTTGGCTGCCCTCCACAGCAGTCAGGGCTCTGGCATACACCCCACCGCAGCCTCCCGGCTCCTGCTGCCCCAGGGTGCCTGTCTCTCCACCGTGGCCGTTAGCCCTCCTGCCCTCACCGTTGTAGCCATCCCGGTTGAGGTCGCCCAGGGGTGCGATGGCGGAGCCGAACCGCCCATAGAGCCAAGTGCCGGTCAGCAGGAGGCTGGGGGTGCCCAGCACACGGGGGGCCGGGGACTGCAGGAACAGGTACACACGCCCCACCTCAGCCAGCTTGAGATCGGCCCGGCTGTCCATGAACAACGGGGCGCCCACCAGCAGGTCGTGCCTGCTGCAGGGGACAACAGGGAGGGCTGTGTCAGTGTGGGCCAGAAGAGAGGGGACCAGCCTGGGCAGGGTTGACACCCTCCTCACCTGTCCCCGTTGACATCAGTGACAGCCACGGAGTGCCCGAAGTATGAAGCCATCTGCAGAAAAGGGGCGCTTAGCCGGCAGTGCTGGCCTTGGGCCTCCCTCCTGGGAGTCCTCCACGGCCAGAGGCCAGGGCACCTGCTCCCCGTGCAGCCGGTGCAGCGTCAGGTGGTGAGAGTCCAGGATTTCCACCTGCGTGGAGGGTGCAGCTCCGGTGAGAGGGCAGCAGGGTGGGGCTTGGGGTTAGGATGCAGGGTGCAGGGGCACTCACCGCTCCCAGGGTCCAGCTCCAAGTAGGGGCACCGACGACATACTCTGGGGAGAGCGTGGGTCAGGACAGACCCTGGGCCACCCACCCACCCCAGGGGTCTCCTGGCAGAGGCCCTCCCGTCTCCAGGCCCCGCGGGACCAAGGGGTCTCTTGCCTGGAGTTCTCAGGTCTCCGTTGAACTCGCCGACGGCCACCGAGTACCCTGGGGACACAGCAGAGGGAGCAAAGGCCCAAGTGGAGAGGGAGTCCTGGGTACGGAAGGTGGACCCAGAGGCCGCCCCGCCAAGCGCTGGTCTCGGGTGGGGAAGCAGAGCTCCGCACTGGTGGGGCGCGGGCCACAGGCTGCGGGGCGGGCAGTGGCCCAGGAAGGCGCGTTACCCCGGTAGCCGTCGTAGAACTCGGCGCCGCTGGAGTCGAAGGTGAAGGTCTGGTTGGGCACGTGCCACAGGAGGGTGGCGGGCTGGAAGCTCGAGAGGATGCTGGCAATCGGCGCCCGGGCCAGGAGACCTGGGCGGGACAGTGGCGGAGTGGGCCCGGCGCCAGCCGCAGGGAGGGAGAGGCAGGGAGGGAGTGGCACCTACCCAGGAAAAAGTAGCCGCCAGGGGCCCCCAGCACCAGCTCGCCAGCCTGGAAGGGAGGCCGGGGTGAGAGGGCCGTTCGGGCGGGGCCTGCCCCAAGCCTTCTGGCTCCCCACTTGCCTGGGTGATCGCGGAGCTGAAGCCCGCTTCGCAGTATCGCCTATCTCCACCTAGGGGCAAGGAGAAGGGTCGGAAACCGCGTGGCGCCCGGGAACAGGACGAGGGGTGCGGGGGCGTGGCTTTGAGGGATGGGAGGAGTCACGGTACCGAGAGGAGGCGGGAAGTGGGCGGGGCCATAGGCTAGGCTAACCAGTGGTCTCGGCGGGGGGGATAGCTAGGGCAATAAGGAGGCGTGGCGTTGAGCCGGTGGGCGGAGCCCTGGGTTAGGGCGAGACGGAGCCTCGGGCAGGCGGAGCGGGCTGGGCCGGGGGCAGGCTGCCGGCTTATTGGAAAGCGGGGGTTGGGGCCGCCGGGGGAGGCCCAGACGGGGCGGGGCCTACTGAACAGCCAGTCCTTGTAGACCCGGCTCATGGTGTTGGCGCGGCACGGCGAGTACTCCGCGCGGCCGCCGGTCTGGAGCTGGGCCAGGAAGCAACCGCCGACGGGCGTCTTCTCCGCCTCCTGAGTCTTTTCCAGGGCGTTCCAGTGCTGCCAGGGCGCGCAGGCCTGGGGAGGGATTGGAGAGGGGCAGGGCGGCGGCTCGCCCCCGCGCCCCGCGCCCCGCACCCCGGGTCCCCGCGCCCCGCGGCCCCGCGCCCACCACGATGACGTGGTCCCAGCTGGCGACCGACGCCCCGAGGCCTTGCCGCGCCTTGAAGACCTGGAAGGTCTGGGAGCTCGCGTTCCGGGTCTCGTCCCCTGAGGGCAGCGGGAAGCGGTGTCGCTGAGCCTGTCGGTCTGATCCCTGGCCCGCACCCCCGTCCCGTCCCCGTCCCCGCGCCGGGACTCACGGAGATCGAAGAGCAGCGAGGAGCAGGAGCCGCCTGCCGCTCTCCAGCGGCACAGGAATACGGCGCCCGTCTCCTCCTGATCCGGGCCCCTGGCCCTGGGGGCGCCAACTACGACGGCCACCCTGGGTGACAGGGGACGGGGCGCGAGTGAGCGCGGAGACCCCGCAGCCTGGGCCTGTCCTCGCCCACGCCCGACGCGCGGTGTGATCTGAGCGCAGGCCTCGGTGTCCCCGCTGCGAAAGCGTCCTGAGCTCTGGGCGGCGCCTCGCCTCCCAGACCCCGCGCCGACGGCTTCCTCCGCGGGGCTTTTCCCGCGCCCCTGCTGGAGAGCTGGTTTAGGGGGAGGGTGGGGCTCGGATGCTGACGGAACGAGGACCCCAGCACATCTGCTCTGCATGCAGCAAGAACAGGCCGGGATCCCGGGCGAGGGGGCATTTAGCACAGCTGCTCCGCCGGGCTTGTGGAGAGGAGAGAGCAGCAGGTGCACAGGGCGCAGGGGAGGGAAGCAGGCTGAGTGGAGGGAGGCCCGGGGCACCCGAACTTCTGGGTCACTGCAGCAGCTGGACTCCGGGGAAGGGGCTGGGCTCTGAGCTTGGGCAGCTCTCGACAGAGGAGACCCCGCAAGGGGCTGTCCTTGAAGGCCATTTGCCATTACCACTGCCCAGAACCAGGCTCCCAGGGCCCACAATAAGTCACAAGGTGACGCCAGGACTCTAAGCATGGCAATCTGACTCCAAAGCCAGATCAGTGCCAGCCGCCAGTGATCTATCACAGCATGCGGAAACCTATGCCTTGGCTGGGGGCCAGGCAGTGCAGAAGGGATGCTGGTGGGGTGGCTAGACAGGACATGCACCTCTCTCTGGGGGAGAGAAGGGCACCACATACGACTGACCCTTGGGGAAACCCATTGGCCCTCAGTCCTCTGTCCTTGCTGCACTTTCAGGGCCCATATCCTGCAGCACCCCTCCCTGACGCCCCAACCTCAGCCCGTCCCTCCCCAGCACTCCTGACCGAGCTCAGCTGCCGCGTACGGGGTGCAGCTGGAGGCCGACGGTGAAGAGGGGTCCTCCTTCAGCACCCACACTCCCCAGCTCACCCCCCATGGCTGTCTCTGTGAAAGTCCACCGAGAACCCAAAGTGGCTGCCGTTGGGGCCTGTGTAGATGGTGGGCTGCACAGCATCCAGGTTCGAGGCCCAGGCTGCAGGGGCAGGAACAGGCCCCAGGAGCCAGAGCGCATGCAGGAGGCACAGTGCTCGGGCCATTGTCCTCCTCCTACAGCCTCCTAAGGGGGAAGGGCCCACTCCTCTCCCACACTTAAGTTCCCACCACCACACCGGAAGTCTCTCCTTATCACCCTGAAGCCAAAGCAAATTGCTGAGCGGGCAGCAGAGGGAAGGGCCAAGCCCTGGCTATGCAGTCTCAGGACTGCAGGGGGGCGAGGCCACCACAGGGCAGTTTATCACCAGTCCTGCAGTTTCTGCCCTTCACCCCTGCACCATCTGACCACCATCGCTGCGGGTTTGGGTGAGAGCCAAGTGAATAACTGGCCTGCACACTCCCCTCTGGCCTGCGGTTCCACAGCTGTCCCTCAGAAGGCTGCATTGCCACACCCCACTGACTGCTGCCCCAGATAAGCCCCTGAGGCTGTGCTTATCCAGTCCCTCCTCCAGGGCCGTGGCCCCTTACTCTTCCTCCATCCTGAGCCTCTCACCATGGCCAGGCTTGGGGCAGTCACTCCAGGCCTCCTGGTTATGTGCGTGCTGAAGGGAGGCCTGCCCTCCCCGGGCTCTGCTCCTTCCCACCATCGGGACCCGGCCCTGGGTGGGGTCACTGTCCAGGGGAGGCCTCCCCAGCTCCTAACAGACACGGGCACACCGCCATTAGGGCACTGTCACTGTTAGTCTGTGTAAACTGGACTCTTGAAAGCAAGGCTCCTTTCTTCAGCCCCAGGGCCTAGTAGGAGCCAACAGGTAACAGGCATCGCTGAAAGACTAAGTCCACACTGGGGAAGGAAGAAGCAAACAAGGTAACAAAACAGAAAGAGACGAGTTCAGAGCAGAAAGTCAAAGTTGCATGTTTTGTTAGTGCCGGGCCTTTGCACTGAGCTACATCCCAGTCTTTTAAATGTTTTTATGTGTGAGACAGGGTCTCACTAATCACTGGGCTGCCCATGTTGGGGTCCAGCACACAACCCTGCCAGGCGGGGATCACGGGAGTGTGGCCCCTCCCCTCGGAGGCTTCACGTCCCTTTCTGTGGATGAGGAGTGACGGAGAGCCCTGAGCAGTCCCTGGCCCTGCATGCCTCCCTCGGAGGCTCGCCGGGGCAGAGGGCTGCAACACCCTCCCGAGCTTGGTGTCCTTCTCCTCCTCAGTCCTCCTGCTTCTGGAGGCCCTCAGCACATAGCACACAGCACACAGCTCGAGGTTCAGAGCTCCTTGGAGACAGTCGGCCTTGGTCTCTGCTGCTTTCCCGAGGCTGAGTTCCCAGAATGCACACGGAACCTGCCTGCCACCCACCTCGGCCTCACCGGGCTGGGATCGGGGCTGGGATCGGGGCTGGGATAGCACTGCGTTGTGTTCGGTGTGTGTGTCCGCGTAGCCAGGTCCCTGGTGTGCAGGGCCCTGGCTCAGTGTGGAGGAGCAGCAGAGCGGCGGCAGGCCTGCCTCCTTGGAGTTAGAGGGAGGCTCCTCAGAACAGCCTGGGGAACCGGCTACTACTGGGCCCATTTTGTTTTGTTTTTTTCTAGTACCAGGGATTGAACTGAGGACCTTGTGCTTGCCAGGTAGGAACAGCACCGCTGAGCTACATCTCGTCTTCTGGGCCCATTTTATAAACATGAGGATTGGTGCAGGACTTTCCCCTAAACTGCCCAAGTTTACACAGCCAGTGGGTGGCCAAACCGGGATTCCCACACAGACTCTGGACAGAGGGGAGAGGTTTAGCTCAGGAATAACATAAAGGGGCAGCAAGAGCACACAGAGGTCGTTTAAGGAAGGGCACGTAATGGGCTCAGGTCCCTCAAGGCCCTTGAAGGCCACACTGAGGAATCTGAACTTTAATGCACAGGAGGTACAGAATCAAAGATCTGTTTTGCTTTGTGTTTTGAGACAGGGTCTTGCTGTATAGTTCAGGCTGCCCTTGCAGCTCAGCTGGCCTCAGCTTCTAGTGCTGGGACCACAGGCGTGTGTCCCCACGCCTGGTCATGAGGATTCGTAGTCCAAGTGAGTCGGTGGTCAGTTGCCTTCTAGTCTGGAAGGTTACACTGGCTGCCTGTGGTGAGAGGGACTGGCAGAGGGAGGACTCAGTGGGATGGTGATGCAGCCTGGCCTAGGTATCTGTCACAGCAAAAAGTGCACAGAGGAGAGAAGCAGCAGCCGGACGAGCGGGGGAGAGGGAGGAGGCAGGTGACTCCACACTGGAGGGATAGCACTGGGTCTGTGGGGCAGGATGCTGGGGTCCAGCGGGGCACAAGCTCCTCTGGGGCAGAGCTGCGCCCACCTTGTTTGAGCAAGGGAGGTGCTGGCACTTGGACTCTGCCGAAGATCAGCGTCCCGTTAGGACTTCCCATGGTCAGGAGTTCTCAGAGCAAGGCGCTGTGACAGCAGAAACTGGTTCCCCTCAAGCCCCCCTCAGTTTACAGGACTCTGCTTTGCTTGTCATCCTGGAACACACAGCCGAAGTGCTTACCATGGACTCAACTCTGCGTACAGTGCCTAAGGGTTAGTGTTAGTGGCAAGCACGACGGGACCTGCACTCGGGTTCTGAAAAGCCAGTAAGCACCGAGAGGGCCTGAGAATCCGGGTGACAGGGAGGGTAGAGCTGCTCAGCAGGGCCTGACAGTCCTTCGGGGGGTGGCATGGACCAGAGCTCTGGGTTCCAAGCAATGCGCACAGCACGTTCTGTGGGACACAGCTGGTCCCTCCCGCTGTCACCCAGGCTCCATTCCCTGATAGGCGAGACCTGAGCAGCCAGCCCCAGTTTAAGATGGACCCTTCTCTCTGGTGGGGAACAGGGCTAGAGCAAGAAGCAGAGAGAAACAGACCTCGGCAGCTGACTTGAAAGCCTGGGAGGAGTCACTCCAGACTCGGGCAGCTTCTCGAGCTGAGCTGCCTGTTGCAGTCTCCCGACATGGACACTCGGGGAGCTCTCCCGGTGCCTGTACAGCAGGTGAAGGGGGCCAGCACCCATGGCACTCCTGGGTCCAGCACGGAAACTCAAGCGTGGCAGGCCAAGACATGCATGCACACACTGCTTTTTAAGTCCTAAATGCAGCGGGAAGTGAGGAGCCACGCAGTGCATTCTACTGGGTTACAGCCCGAGCACGGAGGACGTGGAGCAGAGGAGGTACACTCTCCAGGTCATCGCCTCAGGACCACCCGCGCAGCATCCCTGCGTCCGAGGCTGGGCCCCTCTCTCCTTGGCAGGGTGAGATTTCTGAAGCAGAATTCAGACATCTCCAATTAGTTCCCAAGAAGAAGCCTGTTACTTCAAACAAGGTGTAACTTGTAAGTTAGGCGCAGTGGGGCCTGTCATCCCAGCACCGAGGGAGGCTGAGGCAGGCTGATCACCAAGTTCGAGTCTCATGGTCAACTCGGTGAGGCCCTGCGTGAGCAGGGCTGGGATGCAGCTCTGTGGCAGAGCGGCTCAGTCACTTGTCACCCACAGCTCCACCCCTCCTGACTGGAGCTGATGTGGCGGCAATCACCACACACTCAGCTTCGGGGTTTCCACAAGCCATGGTTTATTACAGAGCTCCGTTCATTCCCTCATTCCACAGCAGCTCCCTCACATGTGGTAAAGTTAAATACTGCCTGTTATGCTTGTAAGGAAGGACAGGTGATTTTTTACTTTTTAAAATCACTATTCTGGAAGTTTAATAAAACTGCTCCCAGGAAGGCAGCGAGGTGGCCAGAGTGCACACGGCTATCAGTAAGCTAATGGAAGCAGCACAAGGTAGTCCTGTTACTCAAATGTCCACACCAGCTGGAGGCAGGGAGAACGAGTCCCTTCCGTGGAGACGGTGACTGCTCGTGCAGTGCTGGCTGTCCAAGGTGAGTGACCCCACTGGGTGGGGAGAGGGGCTGCCCAGGAGGGGTCCCCAGGACACGCGCAAAGCCTCAGGCAGGAGACTAGACAAGGGGAGGGCAGAGGGTGTTCCTGGTCAGTGTCCTGGAGAGAAGGAAAAGCAGCCTGCACCACTGAAACCTGGTGGGCAAAAGGCTCGCAGTGTGAAGCCGAAGAGGAGCAGCAGCCACCACCTCCGCTCCTCCGGGCTCCTGCTACTCCAGGTCCAGACCGACCCAAAAGGCACATGGGACAAACTGCCAGAGGGCTAAGTACTGGGAAGGCCATGGGCCTGCCTAAAAACCCGAGGCCGTCAGTTCCTGAGTCTCATGGCTTTCAGAGGGGCTGCGGGGTCCCCTCTTTGTGGGTCTCCTCTTTGTTGGGGGAAGCAGCAGCGTTCGCTGCCCCACCAGGAAAGGAGATGGTGCGGCCACATCCCTGACCCGAAGCTGGCCTGTGGCGGTGGCAACACTTACTGCCCAGTACTGAGGGTTGGACTCCGAAAAATACAGGAGCTTGATAAAAGTATGCATGCTTAGTCATTTTTGTATCTAGCAGAAAACAAATACTTTATTTTTTTGCTTTCATTTTATAACCCTTAAAGTTTCTTAATTCAACTAGGGCAAACATATTTACACAAAGCCACCAGAACAAGGATCACTTAAAGAGCTGGATGTAAAAAATATTATTGCAGTATACTACAAATATGGAACCTTTTTATATGAGCTACAAAAAGCAGCATTTACCTTTATAGAGTTCAGTGCAATTTTTACATTAAAAAATTCTATAAATTAAGAAGGGAACATCAACACAACAGAAGACACACCCATCACAGGCGCCCGCCCTGGGAAGCACCCGGGCAGTGGTCACAGCCCGGGCAGGAGGACTATCTCCCGGGGCTGTGCGGAGGCCTCTTCTGGACGAGGGACTGGGTCACATCTGGTTCCGGGTCAGGTTTCCTTCCCAGCTCACCTGGGCATCGTATCACTGAGGGACAGGGAAGACACCGCCCACAGGCTGCGGAATGGGAGCAGCACGGCACCAGGAATGCAGGAGTGGATGGCGCAGGACCTTCGGGGGGCCGGACACGAGGAGAGTTTCTCGAGGCCAGAAGAGAGGAGGAGCGCATGATAAAAAATAGAGGCAAGAGGGGACCATGTGGAGGTGACCACCTGGAGGTGCGGGCAGCACTGGCAGGAGCGCCCTAGCCCAGAGACACAGGGGAGGAGGACAGCAGGAGGAGGAAGGGGATCCCTGATAGTAAACCCAAAGCCAGCCTCACTCCCAGCCCATCCCTGCAAGCCAAAGCTTGGCTCTTTGGCTCCCAGACACTGGACACTACACGCCCAGTGCGCGCCGGCTGGCACTCTCGGCTCCACACCCCGAGGGGAGAATGGCGGGGTGCCTGCCCTGGCCGGGGAGACTCCCACACCCCACTCACGTGCCATGGCTGGGCGGGTGCTGCAGCTCCTGCCCTGAGAAGATGGGGTGAAGCAGTGGGTGGAGGTGCAGGGCCGTGGCAGCTGCTGCAGCAGGCCGAGGGGCCAGCAGGGTGGGGTAGAGGGCAGCGTGTGGGACAGGGTGGAAGGTGAAGGGCCCGGGGTGGATGGCGGAGGCGGGGATGATGTGGATGGGGTGACTGGCCAGGAAGGTGGCGGGGTGGCCGGGGATGATGGAGTGAGTGAGGTGCGACAGGGAGATGGGCGTCAGGTGGGGCTGGGGGATGTGGTGCACCTGCGCCAGGGGCTGCGGGTGGGCGTGGGGGTGGATGCCAATGGCGGCGGCGGCGGCGGCGGCCGCGTGGTGCTGCAGGATGGCGTGCTGCACCGTGGTGATGGAGGTGGCCGAGGCCGCGGCCGGCTGCTGGATGTGGATGGGCTGCAGGGCGGGGGCGGCCGGGGCCAGGGCGGCCGAGGCGGGGAAGGCCTTCGCTTGCTTGGCCAGCAGCTGCTGCTGGATGTGCTGCTGCGCCGCCTGCTGGAGCTTGCTGTACTTCTCCATCTCCTCCGGCGTGAAGGTGATGGGCTGGCTCTCCAGGGGGGCCAGCGAGGCGTCCTCCGCGCCCTCGGGGGACTCGCCGCGGGGCTCCCTGCTGGGAGGTGCGTAGCCTGGGAAGTGCTCCAGGTCAGGGGCTGCGGGCAGCAAGCCAGCGTCCACGGGGCCTGGCTGGCTGCCGCTCTCCGGGGGCTCCAGGGTGTCCCCATTGCTGGGGTCAGGGAGGTAGCTATGGGAGCTGGCTGGGTCCCCAGGGTAGCAGTCGGAGTGCGCCGGGGCGCCCAGTGGAGCCACAGGGTAGGCGGCAGTAGCTTCTTTGGATGTTGGTTCTCCCGGGGGCAGCTCAGATAAGGGGCCAGCGGTATCCTCGGCAGGGACCTGGCATCCACTCCCGGGGGGCCCCTCTTCTGTCTCTGACTGGTCTTGCTCTTCCCCCTTTTCTACCCCAGACTCCTCACATTTCCTGTTGGGCTTTCGGGTAGTTGGGAGCTTCCCTATCAACGGAAGGACCGGCTTGCTGCCCAGAGAAGGGGGGAGCTTGGGCCCAAAGTAGCCTTGTGGGGGGTCCTTGAGCTTGAGCCCAGCCTTATTGGGGGTGGCCAGCACCTCCTCGCCCATGCTGGGCTTCCGCTCCCCTTTCCTGGACTGGACCTTCTCCAGCAGCAGTCTAGCAGTGACAGAGTTCTTATCCTCGGGGCCGCAGTCACTTTCTGACCCTCTCCCCGTGCCAGTGCTGCTGTTCTGGGAGGGCGGGCCTGATGCTTTGCTGTCATCTCCTTGGCTGTCGTCTTTCTTCCCTGGACAGTCGCCCCGGCCTGACCAGAAATAGTGGGGGGACTGAGAGCGATAGATCTTGGAGCGAATGAAGTCCCGGCGGCTGGATCGCCTGTTCTCAGGGCTGTCGTGGCCCCACGACCCCTTCCTGGAGCCCGACCTCTGGGAAGGGCTGCGAGTGCTGCGGCTTCGGTCCCGGCTGTAGCTGCGGCTGCGCTGCCAGCTGTGCGCGGTGGTGCTGCGGCTCCTCCGCTGGCTCCGGCTGTGGCTGCTGCTGCGCGAGCGGGTGGGAGAGCGCTCCCTGGACCGGCTGCGGGAGCGGCTGCGGGAAGGGCTGCCGCTGAGGCTGTAGTCATCGTCTTCGGAGGAGGAGTACTTGCGGCGCTTGGGGCTGGCGTAGTCCGAGTCGTCGGAGCCGTGGGAGCGCTTGGAGTGCCGGCGCGAGCGCTCGCTGTAGTCGCTGTAGCTGTCGTCGGAGTAGCTGCGGGGCCTGCTGTAGCAGCTCTGGTCGGAGGACGCAGCCGAGCTGCTGGAGTAAGAGCGGCGGGAGGAGCGGCGGCGGCTGCGCGAGCGGCTTCGGGAGCGTGCGCTGCCCGAGTCCTCCTCCTCCTCGTCGTCGTCGTCTTCGTCGCTGTACTGGGCCGGGGACTCCTGGCGCGGGCGGCGGGCAGCACCGCCGTCGCTGTCCTCCTCCCCGCTGCTGGGCCGGCCGTGGCGGTGGGTGTTGCCGGTCCTTGGGGCGCTGGCCCGGCGCTGGCAGGAGGTAGCGGGGGGCTCGCCCGGTTGCCTGCGCCCGCCACGCTCCTGTGCGCCCCCGCCCGCGTCACGCTGGCCGCCGCCGCTCTCGTCGGCGGCGGGCAGGGGTCTCCGCTGGGACTCGTCATGCCTCCGGAGCCGCCTGGGTGGGGCGGGGCTGCCGCTGCCTGGGGGCTCGGGCTTGGGGCCCCGCTCTGAGTCGGCCGCGCCCCCGGACTTCTTCTTGCGCTTCCGCTTCTTGCGCTTCCGGGACTTGTCCCCCGGGTCGGCCCTCGATCCCGATCCCTTCTCGTCAGCGTCGGCCTTGTGCCTGCGCTTGTGCCTGCCAGACTTCTTGTGCTTCTTCCTTTTCTTGTGCCGGTGCGTCCGCCCGCGGCGCTCCTTTCGGCCAGCCAGGCTCTGCCCGGTGTCCTGGGGCTCGGGCTCCGGCTCCCGAGCAGGAGCAAGAGGAGCAGCAGCAGCAGCAGGGGGCCCTCCGTCTGCCTGGGGCTCACCCGCGTCCTTGTCCCCGCCTGGCCCGCTGGCCTCAGGGCCGGGGAGGGCCTCCCTGGAGGGGCCGCCCGCGTCCTTCGCTCTTTCTGCCCCTTTGGCTCTGGCGTCCTTGTTCCTGGAAAGCTTGAAGTCGAAGTAGAGAGGGTTGCAGCTGTAGGAGACGGAGGGCTGCGCCTTGGTGAAGATAAGCAGCTCCGACGGCCACTGCAGGGCCGTGCTCTCGTCCTTGCTCAGCACTGGGAAGAAAGGGCCCGTAGGGTGCCGGGGACGCCCCTGGCTGTCTCTCCCTGCCACACTGTCTCCAGGCGCACTGGGCTCTTTGGCAGGCTCGGGCTGGCGCACCTGCGCCTCAGACACGGGCCGGCCCTGCTCCCCAGGGAACCCCGAGGGGACCTTCCGGGCCTCGGCTTTGCCCCGCGGCTGGGCGGGCTCGGCCCCAGCCACTGCTGTTGCCTCTTTCGTTTCCTTTGGTTCCTTGGGTGGCTCCAAGCGCTCGCTGGCCCCCGGCTCTGCTGCCTGGCTGGGGGCTGCCCTGACACAGCCCTTTGGCTTGGGGGAGCCGCTCTTCTTGCTGTCCGGGGTGCCCTTGGGGTGCGAGCTGGCCTCACCCTCCATCTGCTCGCTGGCCCGCATGAAGAGCAGGAAGGGGAAGTGGGGCTTCACCTTGCAGTGCGCAGGTGGGATGTAGTGGTAATACTCGGGCTCCACCACGCCAGCGCCCTCCTCCCGGCGCATCCGCTTCAGCTTGGACAGCGTGGAGGCCAGGGCCGCGCCGTCCTGCGGGTCCTCGTCTTCCTTTTTGCCATCGGTGCTCCCGCCCCCGTCGGCGTCCCCTGCCTTCTGCAGCCCTTGGTCAGAACCCTTCTCGTCGGGCTTTGTCCCTTCCTCGGAGGACCCTTCCTCTGCGTGGTCCTTGAACACCGAAGCGATGGACTCAAGTTTGACCGGAGCCTTCTTGGCGAAGGAAAACGACACCCCCAGTTTCTGCAGTGGGGTCCCCTGGTTGTTCTTGAAACCAAAGCTGACGCTGGGGGCGGCCGGCCCGGAAGCCTGCGGCAGCCCAGTGGAGCCAGTGCCTGCAACGGTGGTGAAGGGGCCTCCTTTCTCCGTGGAGAACTCGGGGCCCAGGCTGCACCCTGCGGCGGCCCCCGAGGCGCTGTTGGTAGCCGATTCATCCTTGTCCTCATCTCCTCCATCTTCATCCACAGCAACCGTGGTTGGTCGGAACATAGGGCCACTTCCGGGTGCGCTGTGCAGTGGTTCAGAAAAGACAGCAAACAGGTTTAGGGGCACAGAAAGCACAGCAGGTGCACATCCTCGCCACCCGTCTGCTCCACCCACCACAGCAGGGACTCTGCAGGGCAGCATGTCCCTCTGGGAACCTGGCGTGCCCAGGGTCACCGTCTCCCTGGCTGCTGCTTCAACTGCCTGTGCTAGGGAGTTGGGCCCAGCTCCCACTCCTGGTCCCGTACAGCTCCACCTCTTTCTGCTGCTCCTCCTGTAGGCACCTTGCCCTGACAAGTGTGTTGTCAAATGTGCGGCTGCACATCTACTAACACAGGTCTATCTACTTCGTTCCCGAAGGAGATTCCCATGTGCTGTCAAATTTCATTTTCATCTTTTTTTTTTTTTGGTACCAGGGATCGAATTGGGGTCCTTGTGCTTGCACAGCAGGCAATGAAACCACTGAGCTAAATCCCCAGCCCTCATTTTCATCTTTATTCTTTTCTTTTTTGGTTGTTTTGAGACAGGGTCTCACTAAAGCCCAGGTTGGTGTTGAACTTGTGATGATCTTCCTGCCTCAGCTTCCCAAGTGCTTGAATTACAGGCATACGCCAACCACACCTGGGTAAATGTAATTTGTAAAAAACGTATGTTCTGGGACTGGGGATGTAGCTCAGTGGCACCTCGCTTGC
Organism: Heterocephalus glaber; assembly: GCF_053883595.1. Taxonomy (NCBI): domain Eukaryota; kingdom Metazoa; phylum Chordata; class Mammalia; order Rodentia; family Bathyergidae; genus Heterocephalus; species Heterocephalus glaber. The sequence continues at coordinate 12,149,595 of NW_028258463.1, forward strand.
CTTGCAAGCACAAGGTCCTGAGTTTGATTCCCGGTACCAACCCCCCCCCCCGCCAGCCCATATATATTCTGAATTAAACACAGACATTCCAGAAACTTCTACTGTGCTATTCTGTGGTACTCTGCAGTCAGTGTCCAGGTCTGTGCCCGTTCCTGGGGAACAACCCCAAACACTGACTTTAGTTCTGAGACAGGATGGTCCTCTTTATCCACAGGAGAAGTTTCAGGATCCCCAAGGGTTGCCGGAAATCACAGATGGTATGGAACCCTATATAGACTGTGCTTTTTGATACATACACTTATGAAAAAGTTTACAGTTTAGGCAAAAAGATCAACAATAATAAAATATAATAGTTGTAGCTGGGTACTGTAGTGCACACTTGGAATCCAAGCTCTCAGGAGGCTGAGACAGGGGACTGAAAGTTCAAGTCCAGCCTGGACAACTTAGCAAGATGCTGTCAAAAAATAAAAGGGGCTGAGGATGTAACTTGGTGTTCCCTTGGGTTCAACTCTCAGAACTGCAGAACCAGGGCGGGTCGGGGAGGTCTAACTGTACTGTAGGAACAGTTATGTGAATGTAATCTCCCTCCCTCCCTCCCTCCCTCCCTCTGGGCAGGCAGCATCCACAGCATGGATCTGCAGGACAAAGGGATAATTCACCTCCCAGGCATGACAGAGTGGGACGGTTCAGAATTTGCACTACTCCTAACAACACACAATTTACAACTTAATGAGTCTTTATTTCTGGAATATCTCATTTAATATTTTCTGGCCTCAGCTTCCTACAATAATTGAAACCCAGAGGAACTGTTGTACTTTTCCGGGCACAATGAACAATGGACACAGTACTATCAAGCTCTCTTTGGCAACAGGAACCAGGAACACTGGGGTGTTTTAATGTCTATGTTTTAACTGCTCAGCTCGCCCAAGATGTCCCCAGTACATAAACTACAGGGGGGGCCCTGAATTCCAAACTCAAGAACAAAGTAGAAGCCAGGCATGGTGCACACGCCTATGATTCCAGCTACTTGTGGGCCGAGGGCAGAAGGACTGCAAGTTCAAGTTCAGCCTGGGCAACTTATTGAGATCCTGTCTCAAAAACAAAAACAAAACTGAGGGCTGGGGATATAGCTTAGAGGATTTGCACAGCATGTCCAAGGCCATAGGTTCAATTCCTCCTACCACCACCAAAAACTGCAAGTATCTATTTAGATAAAGACCTGGTCTGTCATCTGACCCCTAGCTAATGAGGGACCTCCTGTCAGAGGCCAAGAGCAATCAGATAATGTACTGTCTCTTACTGTAGGGACCACTGCTACTACATGATGGGCACCTAACCAGTGTGGATAGCCAGAGATAACTAACACTGCACTATGCAGCCTACCCCACAGAAAACACTGTTCCCCCTTTTATTGGGTGGGGGGCTGTACTGGACATTGACCCAGGGCCTTCATACTGACCTACATTCCTGCCTTTTTTTTTTTTGGTACCAGGGATCGAACTCAGGACCTTGTGCTTGTAAGGCAGGCGAACTCAGGACCCTGTGCTTGCAAGGCAGGCTTGGCGCCACTAAGCTAAATCCCTGGCCCTCTTTTAATTTTTTTGAGACAAGGTCTTGCTACTAGTTTAGGCTGGCCTTGAACTCACTGTGTAGCCTAGGCTCAGTTGAACGCATGGTGATCCTCCTGCCTCAGCCTCTTGAGTGCTGGGATTATAGGTGTGTTATCACACCTGGTGAGACAGGGTTTTGTTAAACTGCACACCCTGGGCTTAAATTTGTGATTCTCCTGCCTTGGCTTTCCAAATAGCTTGGATTACAGATCACAACCAGCCAAAACAAAACTTTTTTTTTTTCTTTTTTGGTACAGGGAATTGAACTCAGGGCTTTGCGCTTGCCAGGCAGGCACTGTGCCGCTGAGCTATATCCCTGGCCAAAACAAAACCATTGAATTGAATTAAAAAAGACTCATTTTGATCCTTTGTTTATTATTTCTATAACATGGAGTCATACATTACTTCTAGGATAAAGAAATACTTGGTAGGGGCCAGGGATTTAGCTCAGTGGTTTCTCCACCTGCTGCGCAAGCACAAGGACCCGAGTTTGATCCCTGGCACCCCCACCCCCCACCCCGCCTGCCAAAAAAGAAAATACTTGGTGATGGATCAAAACCTTTTATTCTCCTGAGGTTATTTGGTCATCGTTTCTTTTGCAGTTCTGGGGATCACACCCAGGGCCTTGTACATGGCAGCCTAGCACTCTATCACTGAGTGCACTTCAGCTCTGCCTGGTCATAGCTGAACTGATGTTTATAAAGCAGAACTGAGGGCTGGGGATTTAACTCAATTGCACTGCGCCTGCCTCTCAGGTGTGAGGTCCTGAGTTCGATCCCTGGTACAAAAACAAAAAAACAAACAAAAAAGGAACAGAACTGAAAGTCACCTCTGAAGAAACTGTGTGTGGCCCAAGAAGGCTGGGCGCTTACTACATGAGTCCCCACAGGGCACAGGGGGTACCCCATGGTGCCGGCACTAGGGAGGCTGAGAGGATGGCTGCGTGTCCAAGGCCAGGCTTGGCAAGTCAGTGACTTGAGGGACCCTGTTTTGAAATAAAAAATAAAGAAAGGGCTGGGCACCTGGCACTGTGTGAAGGCCCTGGGTTCAATCCCCAGCACCCCTAAAACAAAACAATAAGAATTAGTTAAGTCCAAGAAACTTGGGAACTCTGACCTCAACTTGGTCCAAAATTGCCCTTTTAAAATTTTTTATTTTTCCTGGTTTTGGAGACAGAACCCAGGGCGGGCCCTGAGCATGCTAGGCAAACACTTTACACTGAGCCATAAAGTTTTAAAAGCCAAAACCAGTTTCTGTTTCTCTGGAACCAGATCCTTCTCTTGGTCCTGGCACAGCCACTAAAAACAAACGAGGAGCCCAAATTCTTCCTTACTCAGGCCCAGCACTCTTGCAGCTGATGGCAGCTTCAATGCTCGAAAACCAGGCCCCGTAGTCTACCTGTTTGGAAGCACAATCCTAGGTAAGGTACAGTGCTCTTAAGGCTAAATACCAGCCAGAAAGTGGATAATCACAAGAATCATGAAAGAACTAAAAAGGACACTCAAGAGGGCAGGAACCTAAAGAAAAGCAATGGCTGCCCTTCTGCCACTGGGGAGCACTGAGTACCGCAGCAGCCAGAATATGGACCCCAGTGCACCTCAGCTCCCGAGCAGCCCACTGTGCTTTGGGAGGGACCAGAGGACTCTGCACACGCTTCCACATGTGCCCCAAGAGCTCTCGCCTGCAGGTCTGCACAGTGCGCCACACACTTCCAGTGCACAGGAGGACCCACTACACATCGCACTGTCAGTCTTGGGGACTGGAGCCATCCATGCAGCACTGAGAGGAGACTCCCTCACCATTCTGCTTGTTTTCTTAGCTCTGCCAACTCATGGAGCCTCCGCAGGGCTTTTTCTTGTTTCTTCTCATCCTTGCGGGACCTTGAAGAGACATTTCGGGCAAATTCCCTCTGCTTGAGATCTTTTAGTCTCTGGATGAGAAAGAAAGAACAGCGGGTGAGTGAGGGGAGTCAGGTGGGGACCCGAAGGCCGGGCCTTGGGGGCCTGCACAGGCCCTCAGCCAATGGTCCCGGTGCAGCGCAGGGTGGGGACCGAGCACAGTGCCCATCACCTTGCACACACTTGCAGGGCCTGCACTTCTACTTAGGACAGAGCATCATTTTCTTTACTGGGCAAAATAAAATGATTTCAGAAGCAACAAACAAATTTTAGAACTGGGAGGAAAGAAAAGGGACTATCCAATCACTTGCTCTTCAAGGATACGAAACTAGACAAAAACAGAACGGATAAATTGTTGTGACACAGGCCAAAGAGAACAGAAAGGGTTAAACCGGCACAGAAGTTACCCAAGGTGTGAGATCTTCAAAAGCAATGTACAGCTTACACGGGGAGGTTACTGGAATCGGAAGCAGTGGGAAGCACACTCTGGCTCTGCCGGAACAGGCGTCACCCTCTCAGCAGGAGCAGGTTTCCTGCCCGACTAGATGACCACACAGGTTTCCAGTGCTAGTGCCTCAGTGCTGCGCAGCCCAACCAGGCCAGCTGGCTGCAATCAGAGCACAGGGAGAGCTTTTCATTCCATCACGCCCCAAGAGCTATAGCCAGGGGACCAGGGGAGAACCCATCAGTCAGATCTTATTACTTAGAATCCAGAAAATAGAATGACGCTCTCATTTTCAGAAGGTACTGTATAATTTTTCCTTAAAACAAAAGAAACAACAGCCAAAAAGGAACAGTGTTGCAACACACTGGTGATAGAGTCCAGACAGATCTATCTGCAATGACGACAGAACTAAAAGTATTTTGGCACGCTGCAATATTAAGAAACAAAAACATACATGAGCCTACACCTTTACAACAGCATTAGGTAATCTGACCCAATATAAAGTGGACATTGCTTTGTGGAAAGGTGTGATGTTCAACAGACAAAGGAATCTGCTAACCCAGTGTCCATGAAATGTGCTTTGAATCATTTCAAATGAGGGGTGGGGGAGACGTACACAAAGGAGATACAGCTACAGACACCAGCAGAAAACTCACTCTTGTGATCTGGGCTCCCAAATTAGAAGGATTTGCTTTCAATACATCAGCTGAAAATGTCAAATCACAAGAAAAAAAAAGGAAAAAATAAAACAGGAATGGAAGAGAAAAAAATAAAGCAAGCATTACTACACACACTCGTAGAGAATCGGCAAACTACTAACGAGCAGTTGCGGACACAGCAGTATGCACGCGTGTGCGTGGCCACACGGCAACCCCAGACAAGCGAGCGGCTGCTGCGAGAGAGCTCTCGTCGCTCCCAGCAGTTGGCCTCGCTTTCATTTACCCTCATTCTGGGGAAGTTCATAACCAACACCTGGCAAACTACAACACCACATCAGGATCGAGGACCAACTGTTCTAAGACAACGACCTCCATGTTCCTCTTCCTGAGGGGAACAGAGCAGAGAAAGGGCCTAGCACACATTATTCTGGGCTACATGCCTAGTTGTTTCTTTCTCTTTTTTTGGTACTGGAGATCGAACTCAGGACCTTGAGTTGAGAGGCAGGGATAGTGTGACTGAGCTAAATCTCCGGCCCAAGCCCAGCCTAAAACTTAGTTTTCTACCTAAATTTTAAACAGAATTTAAATTTTAACTTAAAATTTAAATAGTTTTGGGGCTGGGGATTTAGCTCAGTGGTTCCAGCGCCTGCCTCACAAGCACAAGGTCCCGAGTTCGATCCCCGGTACCAGAAAAAAAAAAAAAACCCAAACGAAAAATTTGAACAGTTTTCCTCAAATCTCTCATCTTTTCCCTGGCTAGCTCATAAGGCTGTAAAGTGCCCCATGCCATCATTTCCCTCCTCCTCAGCAGAATCCTCTCACCTTCTGGAGGAGGCTTTTACTGAACTCTAGACCGCCGTCCAAAAGAGCAATGACTCTCTTCAAGTCTGGAGCCTCCAGGTGAGTCAAACAGGTGAGGCTTCCCGATCATTCCACAGCCACCTGGTCTGGTCTGTCCTCGAAGCAGAGGAGGCCATGACCACAGGGCCTTGAGACCTCCCACTTTCACTCCCTCTTGCCACAGGGGCAAAGGCAGACCTCAGCCAGGAGCCAGGACTCCCCGGGTGGTCAGCTCCGGCTCCTGGTCCTACCCCTGAGAGCACACTGCCTCTCAAGCCAGTCCGCCCCTCAGGCCCGCCAGTGACCCGCCAGTGATGCAGAAACGCTAAGATGCAGTGCTAAAGCTCCAATCTTCCTGTAGCCAACTCCAAGCCTCTTGAGGAGGTCAAACTGCTGCTCCTGAGCTGGGGCTACTGTTCTGACACTGTCAGCACCGTCAGCACCATTACACCTGCCACATCTCTCCTTCAGTGATGGCCACCTCACGTGTTAGTAGTCACTCCCGCCTTTCAGCAGGCACGGTGAGCAGAGCTTGGGACAGAGCCCTTGGTGCCCACTCATGGCCAGCCAGGTAAGCCCGGGGGCTGCAGCTGTCTCCACGCACACAGAGCAGCCAGCGCACCACCAGCGGACACGTCAGGGCGACGGGATGCCGGCCAGGTCTCCGCCCAGCCCCGCCTCCCCTGTGCTCATCAGCCCCACAGTGCGTGGAGGGTGCTGGTCTACAGAAGGGTTCTGGGAAATGTCCGGGGATTCTGCTTAAATACTGAATCTCTGATTTTTTTTTCAATCTTTGCTTTTTACCCAAGCTTTTTACTCTTGTAGGGAAGGTTCATATGAAGTATTCTCACATCTCTAATAGAACATACTCAAGCTATATAATAATAGTCTTCCAGCTAGTACTCGGATGGTAGGGAAGTTTCTCGTTTAGAGAAACAAAAAGCCTAAATTTTTTTTTTGGTACTGGGGATCGAACTCGGGTCCTTGCACTTGCGCAGCAGGCAGCGAAACCACTGAGCTAAATCCCCGGCCCACCTAAATTTTTAAACCCCTTATTTCTAGACAGAATTGGGGGCAATGACAAGAAAAATACTGACCGGAAGCTTAACTCTCTATCACAAAGTGACTTTTAGGGGAGAGGGTGCTGTGATCAAACCCAGACCCCTGCACAGGCCAAGCATGCATTTTATCACGGAGCTATACTACTGGCCTAAGTAAATTTTTTATGGAAAACATTTATTGGTACATTTGGGGCATATATAATGCTAACACTCATCGCAGGGAATCTGCACCTAAGAAGTAAATTCTGATTGACTGACCGAGTACTTTCCACTGAACTACCTTCCCAGCCCCTTTAAAAAACCTTTTTGAAACAATGTCTCATTAAAGTTGCTAAGTTGCCCAGGCGGGCGGCTTCAACTTGTGATCCTCCTGCCTCAGCCTCCCAAAGTGCTGGGATTAAAGGCTGTGCCACTGTTTTATCTACTGTTTGGAGGAATGTCAAGCCACTTTTGAGAAGGACTGCCCCATTCTAACTCAGCAGGATAAAAGGGGTCCAACTGCTCCAAATCCTGTCACTTGTGGGTTCCGGGGGGCGGGGTCCGGGGATTGAACCGGAGGCTTCGTGCATGCAACCATGCAAAACTTGCACTTACCACTGAGCTGGCCCACCCTAGTGGGTGTGCCATGGCCTCGGTTTGGGCTCTTGAGTACTGCGCACGCCAGCTCATACATAGCTCGCTCCACACCAGTCACTCACAAACCTGTACTGCTGTTTAGACCCCATTAACCTCTTGGACCGCAACAGAACACACAGCCCGATTCCACACTGTCCGAACCACAGGGTGCCGCTGTGCCGACTATACACACTAGGCAAATCAAGTGGGAAGGGAGGAACCGCAGCAAGGCAGACTCATCTCCGTCTGTGCTGGGGTCTGTGCCACAGTGAAAAACAGCTGCAGCATGTTGGAGGACGCCTGGCCCGCCTGCAACGCACTCCCGAAAGGGCTGCTGCAGGTCACCGCTGCCCAGACACACATAGCTCTCCTGAGCAGACAGGACCAGTCAATGAGACTGTGATTAGGGGCCTAGCAGTCTCCTCTCCAAGCACCAGAGGGGCGAGGACATCAAATTTAGCAAACGTGCTCAGTCCTCGCAAGACCAACCAGATGATCCAGTTCTGTACTATGTAGAATGGTCCCCAGATGGCTGCCACGGCAACATAAGGACCACTGGCTTGAAAACTCTGGCCTCTCTGCTAGTGGCCTAGAGCAAACCATAGTGTGCTGGGTCCTGAGACGCAGTCTTTCTTTACGCTTCCATGTGTTTCTCAAAGCACCATCTCTTCAGAAGGGGGCTGTTAGGTCAACACTAGAAAGCTCTAGAAGCACACTTCAAGGCCTGCTTTCTGTGGTCCTGGGGGCTGAGCCCAGGCCTCCACACTGAGCACTATCCCAGCCCCTGGTGCTCTTTATCCTGAGACAAGGGCTCGTAAAGCTGCCCAGGCTGGGCTAAAACTCGGATCCTCCTGTCTCTCTTGCTGCACCTGGCATGGTTTTCCATTTTGCAGACACTGCTTCATGGTCTCCGAGGGATCAATGTCCTGTGCCACACCCTAACCCAGACAATCCACAGAAGACACTGGAGGGCACATGAGCCTAGTGGCTCTACTGAGAAGTGTCCTTTCCTTTTCATTTTAGCCTATGATTATGTTCTCTCATCTCTCACTGACTTCTGTATTCTTTTTCCACTGAACCTCAAACAGCACTTGGAAAGGCACCCGGTTTGCACTGATCCAAATCTGCAGTGGTTTGTGGGTCTGACGAGTTCTGATGGGTCTATGTGTCCTGAATCCTGAATCAAAAGCCAGAAAATGTCTCTAGAGGAAAAAAAACCTCAAATGGGAAGTAACCACGGCGCCTGCCCCTGGAAGCGCAAGGACCCGAGTTCGATCCCTGGTACCAAAAAAAAGAAAAGGGAAGTGACCAATCCAAGGTCAGTGATGTTTTTGTTAGGTCCAAAAATGACCATTCCTCCTATCACCGAGGAATCTCAGAAAAAAACACAATCCACGGTGGGTTTCATTTCTGAGTAAGGCAGAAAACTCAAATTTCTGTTCTTTAGTAATAGTAATATGTTACTGGGAACTGAATCAACAAAGAGTAAGTAATGCTGTCAAAAAGCAGATGCTGTCAACAGTTTAGAAAAACTTAACTAAATGATATAGTAACTAGAGAATAGAATATTCTGAAAAGAGTTCAGAATAGAGAAATCATGGTTGGCTGCTACAGGACCACCTGCTTCAGTTCAGTTAAAGTTCATTTACTACTTCTATCCACAGCTGAAGCAGACACTGGTAATGACCAAAAATTACAATGTTGTTGAATTTACAAATTCATTACAATAAAAAACACATTGCCTTTAATCCTCTTCAAAATGCCCCCTCGCTTCAAATACACTTGTCCCATCATTCTTGCCACTTTATAAAGCCACTTTAGAGTCCTCTCCTGTGTCTTTTACAGGTGTGATCAAAAATACAGTGAATGCTGCCTCCGAGCACCATACGACAGAAAGGCAGGCTATAAAAACATGTCACTGTCCTCACTCACCTTAATTACTGCATCTGGTACTGTGCGACTCCTGGCTCTTCCTCAAAGTCAAAACGATCACAAAAGGTAAATGCTTTGAATCAATTCAGGACACTGAGGTAACCGTGACAGTACAGCTAAGCCACTCACAAAAGACTTCCAGAACGGCTTCAGAAAGTGCTAAGAACATAGCTGAGGGTGGTGGCGCATGCCTGTCATCCGAGTACTCAGGAGGGAGGTGGAGGCAGGAGGATCACTGCGAGGTTCAAAGCCAGCCTGGGCTACACAGTGAGTTCAAGGCCAGCCTGCACTACAACATGAGACATTGTCTCAAAAAAACAAGAAAAAAGAAAGAAAGAGGAAAAAAAGAAAGGAGCATGAACAATGGGATAGTGTGTTTAAAAAAAGGGGGATTAATAGCATGTGTCTTAAAAATGCAAGCTTTCAGCCTGGGGATTTATGGTACCGCCGCCTGCCTCTAAAGTGCAAGGTCCTGACTTTGATCCCTGGTATCAAAAAAAAAGGAAGCATTCACCAGTATGTTTCAATCATATCTCGTATATCTTTTCAGAACATGTAAAAAGTGCACGGATTTTCTTTTTTTCTTTTTTTGGTACTGGGGATCCAACTCGGGTCCTTCTGCTTGCGAGGCAGGTGGCAGAACCACTGAGCTAAATCCCCGGCCCTGGGGTTTTCATACTAAGGTAATTTTAACAGAAAAGAGGCAGGCTGAAAGCACTCTTTCCTCTGAGACACTTTGATTTTTGGTTTGCTGGGACAGGGTCTTGCTATTAGTTCAGATTGGCCTTGCACTCACTGTGTAGCCAGGCTGGCCTCAAGCTCTCGCTGAATCTTCCTGCCTCAGCTTTCCCAGTGCTGGGATTACTGGCATCCATCACCATGCCCAGCTGACACTGGTTTTTCTTAGAAGGTAAGGGAATTTTTTGTTGTTTTTCAGATGCGGTTTCACTATGCTGCCTAGGCCAGTCTTAAACTCCTGGACTCAAATGATCCTTCCGACTCACCCTCCTGAGCAGCTGTGACTACAGGTTTGCAATATATGCACACTTGAATTTAGGGGAATTTTGGAAGCTGCTTTTACAGTGCCAAATTTGACAACCATATCAGAAGGAAGCTGGTTCCAACACTAACAGTAAGGGGGCCAGGTCCCCAGGGGCAATTAGCATCTGTGGGCACCTGTGTGGGACAGAAGGAAAAGGACCTCAGAGGGTCTGGTAGGAAATGTGGGGTGCGAGAGGGATACAGCGGGAACCACGGGGACTGGGGAGGAAGTCCAGAGCCTTGGCATCAATCAATGGCCATGTAAGTTTGAAACCAATGAGCACATTTATGCTGAAGACTGAAATGTTTTGAATCTTTGCATGAAATTCACATAGATTACCTAGAAAAATCCAAGGAACAAGAATTTGAAGAGAACACATTTCATTATGCTCCACTGTGATAAGCACCCCCAAACTGAATCTCTAGGCACTGAATGGTTAAAACTGAAGAGGTAAAGGGGCTGGGGATTTAGCTCAGTGGTTCCAGAGCCTGCCTCACAAGTGCAAGGATCGGAGTTCAATCCCCGGTACCAAAAAAACAAAAAACCACTGAAGAGGTAAAGCAGGGGATGGTGCCACTCAGGACAATGAGGCAGGAGGATTTCGAGTTGTCAGCCTGAGCAACTCAGCAAGACTCTGGCACAAAATAAAAACTGAAAAGGGTAAGGGGGCCGGGGATGTAGCTCAGTGGTTCCGCCGCCTGCCTTGCAAGTGCAAGGACCCGAGTTCGATGCCCAGTACCCGCCCCGCCCCCCCCCAAAATGTGTCACCTCTAGCCCATCAACTAGAATGATTCTTGGGAGCACAAACAGGATTTACAAAAGTGGTATATCAGGCAGTTTGCCCACTGATCTTTTTTCCCTTAACTGCAGTGCTGGGGGTCGGCAGGCACTGCCACTGAGCCCCGCCTACAGTCTGATTGCTGACCTATTAAGTATTAAGCACTGCTTCTGATTTACTTGTGGAAAAATGAGCACCTGTTGGAGACTGAACTTAAACCCTCTGATAAGCTAAAGAGAACAGTTTCACTGTCATATCCATTAGCAGACAAGTTTTTTTTGGACAGGGTTTCACTTGCAGCAATCCTCCTGCCTGTAATCGCAGTAGTACTATGCCTTTTTAAAAAATATATTTATAATACTATGATGCTTTGGGATCCTACAAAGTGCAATAAGATAACAGTATGGAAAAAGGTGAAAAGGCCAACATTTCGACCAAATGAATACCACTCCACCAAAAGCAAAACAAACAAATTATGCTCTATATTTTTTCTGGTCCCTGCTCCCCAGATTGAACCCACAGCCTCACACGGAGCTACATCGCTCGCTCTTTTCACTTTTTATTTCGAGACAAGGTCTTACCAAGGTGCCCAGGCTGGCTTTGAACTTGCACTCTGTCCACCTCAGCCTCCCTAACACCTAGATTAAGGCCGGTCCCACCATGTCCAGCCATCTGTTCTTTTTGTTTTTAACAGCTAGGATTTGCTTTTGATTAGGTGAAGAAACAAATGCACCTGTGTTCATTAGTTACATAAACTAGAGGTTTTTTCCCAGACCAGGGATAACACCCACGTATTTTGTGGCAGAGCTCAGGAGCTGTCTCAGCGAAATCCCAATTTTCTATGTTTGTGGTGATGCTAATCTAAGGAGGAGGAGTGACATCTGGTTGATCCAGGTGAGCGCTTTCCAGTCTTTCCCACACAGCCCAGGTGTCTGCACCTCCTGAAGGCCAGGCTGAGCCAGCTGCCTGTCCACTGAGGGGTCCGCGTGTCCCCATAGGACGGCCGCACCCGGGCTGTAACTCCTGTGAGGGCTTTCCCGGTGTGGCATGTGTGGCACACCCTCTAGCTGTGACCCCAGAGCGTCTCCCGGCTTGGGCACCACAGTCACAGGGGCCAGCGCAGCGGCTGAGGCCGCAGCAGATTGCGCAGCCGCCTGGCTGCCCACAGGCTGAGGATGCGGCTGGGCGGTTCTGGACAACAGCATCATCAGTGCAGTCACAGCAACGGGGTTTTATCAGCCCTGTACGTCTGCTAGGGTTTCAACTGTAAACCTGTGCTGCCCTGACAGAATTTCCCCCCTTAGAAAGTATTTGTTTTTCTACACATTATTCAAGTCTGAGTTATACTTTATCTTATTTCTTTTTTGGGGGGTAGTGGGAATTGAACTCAGCACTTTTCGCTTGCCAGGCAGCTGTGGCACCAACTGAGCTGAATCTCCAGCCCCTCTAATTTATGTTTTTTAGCTGAAACTTTATTGAAGAAATGCTCAAGAGCTCAAAAATGTGGGCAAGCCGGGGTTTAGCTCAGTGGTTCTGCTGCCTGCCTTGCAAGTGCAAGGACCCGAGTTTGATCCCCAGTACCAAACAACAAAACAAAACACGTGGGCAAGTATAGTACTTAGATGCTGTCTTTGTTGTTAATTCCTTTAAAAAAAAAAAAAAAAAGAATTAACTTGCAAGCTGAAAAATAAGCAGTATTTACTATCACATTTTTGTTTCCAGAAGAGGATTCTTTGAAGGTACTGCTCATATATATGCTCTCTAAATTTCTCTTCTTTGAATCCAGAAGAACTGACAACACCATTAATACAATGTCTAAGGCAGGTAAGCTGGAAAGCTGTCTTGAACATGACCGAATCAGAGACCTCCTCCCCATACTGGGGACGGGACTGAGTGCTCTGCACTGGGTAACATTCCCAGTCCTCAAAAATTTTGAGACAGGCCCTCGCTATGAAGCTCAGGTGGGCTTGAACCTGCAAAGACCTTCCTGCCTCTGCCTCCTGTTGCACCCAGCCAGGAGAATCTACGCAGTCAGGTGGTTAATGGGAAGGGTTGATTCAAGAAGGTGTCTACGCTGCCAGTCTTCAGAGCTCACCTTTCACCCATGCACTGAACCCTGGGGTTGGCTGGAAGATGAGGAAAAAGTAACAAAACGAAAAAAAATCCCATGAAAAACAACAAAAAACCTGATTCAACAGCTCCAGCTTTAGACATGTTATTCCAGCAATAATCATAAATTTTGCAAGTCTAACAAAAATAACTACTGTACTCCACACAACCTAGCAAGGCTTGCTAACAAGATCAAGCGGCTCAAAAGAAAAAAAAAATGTTTTTGGTGGTACTGGGGATTGAACCCGGGGAATTCTACCACAGTCCTTTTTGAGACAAGGTCTTGCTAAGTTGCCCAGGCTGGTCTCAAACACAAGACCCTCATGGCTCAGCCTCCCAAGCAGGTGGGACTCCGGGTGTGCACCACTGTGCCTGGCTCCAAACTGTTCAATGAGGCAGAACTGTCCCAGGGACTCTAAAGATTCCCTTCCCCTTCTAAAGCCCTTTGGCAAAAACTGCCAGTAACAAAAAGACTATGCAGAAAGAGTAATTCATTTTATAGCTCTCCAACACAAAACATTAGTGATTTCTGTTAAATACTAATGTTAAAAGATGACATCTAGTTCTGTTTTCCTTCTCAAGATTTATCTGCTGTCTGGGCTGGGGATGTAGCTCAGCAGCACCTTGCCTGCCTCACAAGCACAAGGTCCTGAGTTCGATCTCCAGTACCAAAAGGAAAAAAAAGATTTATCTGCCTTCTGAGGTAGGCTGAGCAGCAAAATGCCTTGCTGACAGGAAGAGCAGCCCAGAAAAGATGATCTCTCGTACTCGCCCCATCTAGGGCCATGCCTGGAGTCTAACATGCTCAGGTAGGGGAAGTGGAAACAAAGCTCCAGCAAGCGGCAGCTGAACCGCTAAAGGTAATAAAGATTTAGAAATTGCTCAAAGCCACACACATTATCTAAGAGTCACAAAACGCACAATTCTTCATTTTGCTTAAAATAGCAAGAAAGCATGGTATGATTGGGAGAGGAAGGGGGTGTCTAACCAGGAACTCTGCCATAAGAAAGTCACATAAAGCTTGGCAGAAACAAGAAGCCACAGTCCCCAAGCTCTCCGGGCCCACTCACAAACCAACTGTGGCAACAGGAGACAAGGTGTTGTCCACCACCAGCAAGCAACGCTGCTCACCTGCTTGTGTGCGTGGTCATAGGAGTTGATGTGGTTGTCGAACTCCTGGTGCTTCTGGTACTGCTTGTCACAGAGCTCACAGTAGAAGTTGGCGCGGAGGTCTTCCAAGGCCTTGGCAATCGCCTTCTCTTTGTCAACGTAATCCTGCAAGAACCATAAGAAACCCAAACAATAAAGGTAAATGGTAAGCTTCGGTGAATGCTATGACTAAAACAACAAACTGTGGCTCCTAAGATCTCAGACATTGGAACAATCTGTTACAGAACATAAAGTGACTGTAAATTATTTAAATACAAAATACAATTCCAAAAATGACCAAGCATGAAGCACCATAAAAGTAAGTAGGCAGAGTGCAGAAAGAAAGAGAAGATGCTAACAACTGCAGAATATAATTATAAAACAAGCAGATGAACAAACGAGAACCGTGAACCACATTAGATGGGGCTCACGAGTATTCACGGCGACGCTGCCATCAGAACACAGAGCTGGCTGCACAGCACTGGGGACTCTGTTCCAAAGTACTGAAGCGGAGGCCTGCAATGGGTGTGTTTCATGATACATGCAGTGAGATCCCTTTTAAAAACACATGGACAAAACAAAACAAAACAAAAGCAACCCACAGTGCAAGCACAGGTGAGAGATAGATGCTTAGGTGGTAACAGCTGCAATTTCTCTGAAGCACAGACAGGCGCAGCTCCACAGAGGTGAGCGCTGCGAAGCTCCACACTCAGGCTCCAGAACCAGTGTGTGTCCGAAGGTAGCCACCTGTGCTCCTGCTGGCACCACAGAAGCCCAGTCATGAGGGCACAGGCCACACGCAGCCCAGCAGCGGGCGTGGTAATCACAGGAGATTCTTTACCTGCACCTCAGGGCTTTCACCAGAAAACCACTCCTTCTCCCTACGGCACCTTCTTTAGGGTTTCTCTGAGAATCTTCTTGTAGCAAACTAAAATTACTTTTATCTTTGTTCCCAATGATACTTTTGCTGGGTGTACACCTCTGGGATGATGGTTATTTGCACAAGCACATTTGTATCTAACTTCCTTGTTACTCCAACAGTAATCTGAAGATTATGTCCTGTCTTTTTTGCAGTGTTGCGAATCAAATTCAGGGTGTCAGACATGGGAGGCAAGTGCTCTACCCTGAGCGACACACCCAGCTCAAGATGATGCTTTTACTTTGGTTTGGTGCTGTTTTTACTCTGTGGTGTGTCAATGTGCAGATTTCCAGTCATGTCCGAGATTCCGTAGGCCTCCTCAGCCTGTGAGCTGGTGTGTTTCAGCGATTTGGGGATCTTTTCTTCCAACATCACCTCTGCTTCACTCTTGCTTTTTTCAGCTGTCTCCCCATGCATCAGAGCAGCGCTATCATCTAACACAACCCCTTTAAGTATCATGCTGCTTTTCTCTCTCTTGGCCTCCCTGCTCTGCACTCCGAATATTTCCTTAGAGGAGCTGTGACGCCTGGATTTATACAATCTCTACGAATCATCTCGATGACTTTTATTTTTTGAGACAAGGTCTCCCGGGCTGGCCTTGGGCTCAGAATCTCCTGCCTCGGCCTTCCTGGTGCTGGGGTCCCAGTGTGTCACCTCGCCCATCCACAGTGGGATTTTCTAGTCTTCCTGTTCTTTGCTCACCATTTAAGTCCCTTTCGTTTCTAAGTGTCTCACAGCTGAAACTCCTGCGCGCTCAGCTAACACTGAGGCCTACAGGAGCGACTGACCCTTCTTTCCCCTTGCTCACTGCAGTCTCACTTCCTGGCTAAGCTTGTGACTCTTCTGCCCGCAATGCCCTTTGTGAGAGTGTTGACCCAGGAGTCCCGGGAAGCCTGTGTGGATCTACAGGCAGCTGAATGCTTCTTCAGGAGGGTCCTAACTGCCCGAGATGACCTTGACCGTACACCACCCTATTTCATTTACTTTTAAAATGCCATTCAGCTGGGTGTGGTGGTGTACACCTGTAATCCCAGCACTCGAGAGGCTGAGGCAGGAGAGTTGCCTAGAGTTCCCAGCCAGCCTGGGCTACATAGTGAGACCCTGTTTCAAAAGAAAAAAAAAAAGCCTGACAGTCTAATTAACTGGAAAATCCTCAGCATGATTTCTAAACATTTCTTCTGTTCCACTTCTGTGCACATGGGGGTTTCCATGACAAGTACATGGGACTGCCTGATGTCCCACGGGACAGCATCTCTGATGCTCTCATTTCCCCCCACCTTTTGTTTCAATTTCAGCTTGAATAATTTCTACTAACTTCTCTTCAAATTCAGATTCTAATTCTATCTTCTGTGTCTCAGCTACTCATCAGCTCACAGAAAGAATTCTTCATCTCTGATACTGTATTTTTATTCTCTTGCTGGTAATTTTAATCCATACAACTGGCAACTGGATTTTGATAGGTTCAAAATTACACATAAATGAAATTAAGCTGGGCACAGTGGTGCACACCTGTAACAACAGCACTCTAGGAGGCTGAGGCAGGAGGATCCAAAGTTTAAACCTGGCTGTGGCAACTTAGGCCCTGTCTCAAAATAAAAAATAAAAAAGGGGATTTAGCTCAGTACAAAGGCCCTGCATTAGACCTCCAGTACAGCAAAAGAGAGTGAGAGATTGTACATTTTTCAACTTATGAAAATAATGAATGAGGGGGTCGGGGATGTAGCTCAGTAGTTTCGCCACCTGCCTTGCAAGTGCAAGGTCTTGAGTTCGATGCCCGGTACCCCCCCCCCCCAAAAAAAAAGAATGTGGCCCAGGGATGTAGCTCAGCAGCACAGTGGATGTCTGGCAAGTGTGAGGCCCGGCATTCCATTCCCAGTACCAAAAAGAAAAAAAAAAGAAATACTGACTGCAATCCTTTCAAAGAAGTTACTAGCATACAAACTGAGAAAATGATAGGGAAAAACTCAGCAGAGGGGCTGGCAGAGTCGGGTGTGGTGGCGCAAGCCTGTAATCCCAGCTACCGTCCTGGGAGGACCACAAGTTCGAGGCCTGCCAGGGCAACTGGGAGAGGCTTGGTCTCAAATTAAGAAGCCAAAAGCTTGGGGATATAGCTCAGTGGTACAGTGGCCCTGGGTTTAGTACTCAGCACTACAAAAGATGCATCATAACACACAGGTAGTGATACAAACACATATTTTTTAAAGCATGAGAAAAAAGAAAAAAGAGCTACCAAGAAACACAACATGGGATGCAGTAAGGATTTAAAGAGGTCTACCAAGTTTATCCCACAGAGTTGTCTGGTGGCCTTGAATACAGCAGCTAAGTGAAGTGTGAACGCAGCAGCAGCATGATGGGTACGAAGGGAGGGAAGGAGGGAGGGAGGTTTGGCCACATTACGAGGGGTCCGGGTGCAGAGTCTCACACAACCCTTCGGGGAGGTCTGTTGAGTTCTGAGGCTCTGCTGTCTCGCCGCTGTGAGCCCAGTGTGGCTGCACACCTTGAGGCAGCTCTGTGTGACAACAGCCACAGCCAGGTCTGCTGACACTGCGGGGCCCGGGCTCTTCCATCTTTTCCTAAAAGCAGTGCAGCTAGGTACTTTAGGGACACTACTGGTAAACAGCACAGAGTTGGATTTTACTTTACTTTATTTTATTTTATTTTATTGGTACCGGGGATCAAATTCGGGACCTTGCGCTTGTGAGGCAGGTGGTGGCACCACTGAGCTAAATCCCCGGCCTAGTTGGATTTTAGTTTTAAATTCAGTTTGATAGTCTTTGTCTTTTTACTGGAGTAAAGTTTTCCAAATCTGTCTGTACACAGGAAACACCTTGGAAATGTCAGAATACAGCAATGTCAATAGATTTTAATTGTCAGATGTTAATTGGTCAAAGATACAGTCTTGGCTTTGAAACTTTTTTTAAAAAGGAGACTAATGTGCATTTAAGTTTGGGAACCCCTTAGTTAAAATTTATATTGAATTTGTAATTAACAATATACTCGGGTTAATAGTTAAAAAACTATTCTATGCTATAAATTAGCCCAGGTATAGTACATTTCCTTTTCTCTCATTCCTTCTTTCAGAAAATCATTTTCTCATTTCACAATTTTCCTCTATCCATTTGAAATTTGTACAATGGGGCCAGGGATTTGGCTCAGTGGTTCCAAAGCCTGCCTCACAAGTGCAAGGTCCTGAGTTCAATCCCCGGCAACAACAACAACAACAAAAAATTTGTACAATGTCTATTCCTTTAGTAGTGACTAGATGCTTACATGTATTCTTTTTGTTTGTTTTTTGAGACAGTCTCACTATGCAGGTCAGGGTGGCCTTGATCTCACTATGTAGTCCAGGCTAGTCTCAACTCACACCAGGCCTCCTGCCTCAGCCTCCTGAGTGCTGAGATTACAGGTGTGTGCCACCACGCCCAGCTTTGCATATATTCTTGAAGTTCTAATTTTATACCTTACTCTCTTTCTGGAGATAATGAGGCCCTTAGAATATAAGAACTTAAACCAGGGGTAGCAGTGTGTACCTTAGATCTCAGTACTCTTGAGACCCAGGCAGGAAGATTTCCAAGTTCAAGCCTGGCCCCAGCAACTTAGTGAGACTCTGTTCCAAGATAAAAAACTAAACTTTAAAAAGGGGGAAGGGCAGGCTGGGGACTTAGCTCAGTGGTTCTGCCGCCTGCCTCACAAACGCAAGGACCTGAGTTCGATCCCTGGTACCAAAGGGGGGGCGGGGGCGGCTGGGGGATATAGCTCAGTGTGAGTGCCCTGGGTTCAATCCCTAGTGCTACAAAAACAAAAATCAAAACAAAACAAAAACCCCACTAAACACCATTTATTCACTTCCAACCTCAAGTTACTGCTTTGGTGAATTTTTATTTTTATATCCCATGAAAAATTCTTAAATTTACCTATTACCACTTTCTGTATTCATCTTTATTTTGTGTCTAAAACCTTTTTCCTGAAGTCATTTTCTTTCTGAAGAACATCCTTTACTGTATTTGTTTAATAAGTGTTTCCCAAATTCAATTACTTCTCCTAGCATTTGTTTGTCTGAAAATGCTTTTACCCACTGTGTGTTTGAAAGACACTTTAGCTGGTGAGTGACTAGGCTGCAGGTACTTTTCTGCACCTGCAATCCCATGATACTCTATTTCCAAATGCAGCTTTTCAGAAGCCCTCAGCCTGCAGGTCTTAGGGAGCAAACTGTGTTTAGGGGACTCTTGGGTCTCTGGGACGTGAGCATGCTACAGTCCAAAAAGGATGTGTTTACACATGGATTTCTTTTTATTTACTCAACTTAGATTCTTCAGGCTTCTCACATTTGTATTTTGGTATTTTTCTTTTCTCCTTTTTTTTTTTTTTTTTTTTTGTACTGGGGGTTAAACCTAGGCCCTCAGGCAGGATAGGCAAGCACTCTACCATTAAACTGTTTTAGAAAAGAGTTTATTTTTATGCCAGGTGTGGTGGTGCACACCTGTAATCCTAGCCCTTGGCAGGCTGAGGCAGGAGGACTGCCATGAGTTTGAGGACAGCCTGGGCAACATAGTGAGTTCAAGGCTAGTCTGAAATACATAGCCAGACCCTGTTTCAAAAAACCAAAACCAAAAAGAGTATTTTGAATGAGAGCCTTGCTAAGTTTATTTTCTTTATTTTTTGCTGTACTGGGGATTGAACTCAGGACCCTGTGCTTGCAAAGCAAGCCCGGTGCCACTGAGCTAAATCCCCAGCCCCCTTGCTAAGTTTAAATTCTAGAATTCCTGTCTTTTTTTTTTTGAGATAGGGTCTTGCTGTGTAGTTAAGGCTGGCCTCGAAATCACGGTTACCCTCCTGCCTCAGCCTCCCAAGTGCCGGGATTACAGGTGTGCACCATCATGCCCACCTTACTCCATTTTTAAAATGGCACACTGAAAGAAAATATTCAACTCAATACTTCCATATAACAAATTTCTACTTTAGAATTGAGTTTAACTAGCAATGAACAAAACAATACTCAAATCTTATTCTTGAAACACCCTGCACATTTTAAAAGCACACCCAAACTGCGTTAACTCCTCAAGCTCTCATCGGATGGACTTGCAGCTTTTTTGGGCCCTGTGTGCACGCTCGACAAGTGCTGCACCGATGGGCTCCACCCGAGCCCCTTAGTAACAACTGCAACTGCAGCTACACTTGGCCGCCTGTGTACCAGGCAGGGCAGCTTCAGATGTTACTGATGAAGTCTTCCCAGCCAACCACGAAGGAGGCGCGAGACCTCTAAGCCAGACTGCAGCGGTAAGCAGGGAAGCAGCAGAAAGGCGACCTCTGCTGCACCTGACTCCACACCCCACCGAAAGGGACGGTGTGCAAGGAGTGAGCCCTTGCAGAAAGGGTACTTTACGAACCTTGTACTTCTGCCTCAGCTCCTCTGTGTCTTCTTTTTCCACTTCTAGGACACGGCGCCGTTCGGTTGCATCTTCGGCATAATCGAGCTTAACAAAAATAGACAGTTATTTTTACTTCCTACGGAACTCCAAGAGTAGCTATGAAAAAGGGACTGACACAACTGCAGTGCTGCCTGGCGATGGAGACCTTCAGTACCTCAAGACTTCCTCGATGCTGTGCTGTCCCCCGAGAAAAGAGCACACAGAACAGCTTATTAGCCCTTTTCTGCTGGTGGCTTCCTTCCAAAAAGCATGTTTTTTTGTTTGTCTTTTTTGGTACCGGGGATCGAAATCGGGACCTTGCGCTTTTGAGGCAGGCGCCGGAACCACTGAGCTAAATCCCCGGCCCTAAGAAGCATGTTTTTTGAAAATAGACTTCAGTTCTATGTTCATCACCAAGTGAGTGATGGGAAATGGAGAAAATATGAGACAACTGAAAGCAGGCAACAGAGATGACAGCCATACACAACTCTCTGAGCAGAGCTTCCAGCACCACGCCTGTCCTGGGAGTGAAGTGGCACCACTGCTGATACCAGCACCAGGCCGTCAGGCTCACCCAGATCTGGCTTCTTGGTGTCACTCGGAAAAGCCACTCAACTTCATGCCCCAGTGCCAACAGGAGTGTTTCGAGCACCCTATGGGCCTCTAAGGCAGCACTAACTGAGAATGCAAAGTGCATGTTTTAACTGTGCAAAGTAAAGTATCAAAGCTATACTCCACCTGGTCAGTGTTTTCTTGCACCAGCACCTGAAGCTGGAGCTAATATCAATCTCAGCCCACAGCCTGAGGAGCCCGCTCACCTCCATCTCCATGCGGCCCATGCCCATGACGTCATACTTGACAACGATGGGGATTGGGTCGGTTCTCCCTGTAACAGGAACACATGATAAGGGTCAGACCCGGCCGAGCCAACACTCAGGTGCACATTAGGCTGGGCAGTTAGAGGTCTTGCCTTGGAGCGCAGAGACCAGAAAGCTACAGTGACCAAACACAGCCATTCTCACAGCTTACGCACAGCCCCTCCTGTCCTGGCTTGAGCCAGTGACACTGTGTGGACCTTCCACTCGGGACGGACCAGACCACAACACAAATTCAGTCGCTGAGTGATGCACAGCGGGGCTGAGAAGCGGCACAGTAGACTTACGCTGAAAACTTCAGCATCCCTTTTTAAAGGGTTCCCAAGTACTTCCCAGATCACCCCACTCCACTCAGCGACACCCTCCCTGCACACGGAGACCCTCCACTGACAGGCATAAATTGAAAAGCTCACTGTCAAACACGATGCAGTGAAACACTAAGGTACACACCAGCAGGTGTGGCTTTTTAATGTCTTCTGAAGATGAGTGAAAAGCAACAGGTGTCCTTGGGGACAAAGCAGTGTCACTGTTATCTGGTGCTCCAGGTCCCATTTACCAGAGTGAATTTAACACTGGCTGTGCTGATCGGTAAGCTGTGAAAAGGACTAGTTGCGAAGAAAATTGACTTTAAACTAATTGATCTATGCTGGAAAAATTTTAAATAAATATATATTTAATCCACTCATAACCAGCCAAACAAAGCAAAATGGGGCAGACAAGCACTTTACTACCACAGCTGTTTCACATCACAACTTGTGAGGGGCATTGTGATGTGAGCCCACTGAGAAGGGACTTACCTTACCCGCGTGCACCTTAGTGAGAAAACACAGGGTTTACTTCCCTCATTATTCAGCTCAGGCTGGTGTGAACAATCAGTTTTTGTTGTTATACACACATAAATATTATACCTTTGGGCTAAAACTGAGTTTCATCAGGCTAAATCTCAGGGAACCCCCCCCGCCATGATTGTGACTGGCTTGTGTCATGCAGGACAAAGAAGAAACTGCTTTGCAAAATGACCAGCAACTATTTATATCCAGTTGCTCTACATTTGCAGGATTCATTTTCTGTCTTTAAAACACAATGAAGGCCGGGGATTTAGCTCAGTGGTTCCGCCGCCTGCCTCGCAAGCAGAAGGTCCCGAGTTCGATCCCTGGTACCAAAAAAACAACAAAAAAACCCACAATGAAAAATAAATTCAGAAATTTATCTACTTATCATTAATATCACACTGCTTTTAAACAGATAATTAGGAATGATTAGCATAATTTAAAAATCTGTTTAAAGAAAATCTTATGCATGGGGGGGGGTGTGCTTCTAGCGCACAGCCCATTTGTGGATGCTACTAAAGGCTGCCAGCAAACAGTAAGGTGGGCCGGAGATGTCGCTCAGCGGCACTGCAGCTGCCCGGCAAGCGGGAGGTCCTGAGTTTGATCCCCGGTATCAAAAAAAGAAAAAACAAAAACAAAAAAACAAACAGTAAGGCTGAGTGGCTACCTTATGCCCAATGGTATAATAAATCCGCAGTGACTGCAATCTTTAGCAAAAGGACCAAATTAAAGACAGGTTATAAAAATGACTTCCTAAGTGCAGTATCACTTTCATAACGTCTCAGGGATTTACTGGTAAAAACAAATGGTCCAATGAAGGAATTGAAAAGAAATGTCCAATTTACTTTCTTTTTGGTATCATTTTTGTTCTGTGAGAATTTGTTCTGTAAGAAGAAAGTTTTGGTACAAATTCTTTACCTTTGTAAACCCCTGTTATAAACTGCATTAGTACTTTTGCCTTCTAAGGCAGTCAAAGTTTTTAAAATTTACTTGTAAATTGCAGTAGCAAGTGCTAGTGCCCATTACATTGGGAAATCAAGTTTTTGACAGTATTAGAATTTAATGTTTTCACTGATTTCTTTGGCAGTTCTAACACAAACAGATACATCCCTTCTTAACAGTACCCTTTCCATGAACAAGGGTCAGACAAGTTGCAGAAGGAAAGGAAAGGAAAATGAAATAGACCAAGCAGAAGGATGAAGGCTACAACAGAGAAAGGAAGCCTAACATATTGGTGCACTGATGACAAAGGAGGAATTCAGTCTGAAAATAAAAAATTACCACTAAGTTTACCATCACCACAACAAGTCCAGGGTCATAACGCTGTAAAAAAGAAACACCATCTGTTAGGCAGCAACCATGAGGGCGGGAAGCAGGCCTTCTAGCAGGCCAGGGCGGTGGTGGGGCCTGTCCCTCCCCCAGGTTCCTGAGCTGCAGCTGCTTCCCGGCCGGGGCGCACTGGCTGCTCGGGCTGCTGGCTGCGGGGCTAGGAGCCTCCTCTTCAGCAACTCGGGCGGGGCCGTGGGTTTACCGCACAACTAGCTCTAGCTTCCAACCTCTCACTCAACGTTTCCTTCACCTGGGAAATCAGGGTTCAGGGCCCAAGATGGAGCTTTCCTTAAGTCACAGCATGATGGGATCAGATCCAGTGGAAAGTGATCCGAGGAGGCAGGGGTGGGGGTGCTGTCTGTAACAGGGAGCGGTCTGAAAGGCCTGCAGGGACGCGAATGTGACCCTCTCCGTGATAGGAACAGCTCCAGGTTCGCTGCTCCTGGCCCAGGACCCTCGAGCGTGAGCCCAATCGGGAGTGAACGGGCTCTGTAAGCGGCTCTCCCCAAACTCTGCTTCCTCTTCACGCCGACTTTCCAGGCCTGCTAATGTCCTTCTGCGTCTTCCATTCGCAACCAAGCCAGGTGGGAAGGGCCCTCCGGAGAAACTCCGGAGAATGCGGCGCTCACGGTGGCGCTGACCACCACCGAGCTCTGTGCTCGCTGAGGCGCAGCAGCGCGGCTTCCTCCGCGCGCGGGAGGCGACCTTCGCCCTCCGCAGACCAAGGAGAGCACGGTGGGCAACCCCAAACGCACACATCACGCTACCCCCTACACCAAGCGCACACACCCTCTGCGCAGCTCTCAGCCTCCTACCTATGGGCGCTAAGTCCTGAGTGAAGAACAGCACTCGAGGGCAGACTAACAATCTGTGGTGACAACTTCTGAAAACGCAGGTGGCAACAGAAAGGCCGGTAATACCTGTCCTCTACAAAACTCAGCTTTTTTTTGGTATCGAGGATCGAACTTGGGTCCTTGCGCTTGCACAGCAGGCAGCAAAACCACTGAGCTAAATCCCCGGCCCCTACAAAACTCAGCTTTAAAAAAATACTAATAGGGCCGCGGATTTAGCTCAGTGGTGCCGCCGCCTGACTCGCAAGTGGAAGGACCCGAGTTCCATGCCTGGTACCAAAAAACAAAACAAAACAAAAAAGACTAATGAACCAAGTCCAGGTTCCCTATCTTTTTTTTTTTTTTTTTTTTTAAGCATGGCAATTATTAAGTAAATTAAATTATTAAAAATTTTTGTTGTTCATTTCACTATAAAGGAGGCAACTTGGACCACAACACTAAATTCTCTCCTTCAAAGAAACTGGCCTTTAGAAATTGATCTTCACATGCTATGACCACTGGCCAACTGGAGAGGGGGATTTGGTTCAGTGGTGCCATGCCTGCCTCCCAATTACAAGGTCCTGAGTTCCACCCCTGGTACCAAAAAAACCCCGAAACAAAACAAAAAACCAGAACACATGCCAAATCAAGAGCACACCAATATATTTTTGAAAAATAATAAAAGTAAATGAATGTGCCAATATTGATACAGTCACCTGACAGAAAAAAACATGTTCATGCTTTTTTTGGTTATCAGCAGGAATTGAACTCAAGACCTGGCGCTTGCCAGGCAGGTGAGGCACCACTGAGCTACATCCCTGGCCCTTTGATATTCATACTTTTTTTTTTTTGGTACCGGGGATCAAACTTGGGACACTGTGCTTCAGAGGCAGGCAGGGAACCACTGAGATAAATCCCTGGCCTGATATTCATACTTTTTAAATAAAAATTTTATGATGTTTTACTACTCAATGAGAATTTAACAGTCTGTAGTTCTAAATTTATTTGTTTTGTGGTGCTTGCAAGCACTCTACCACCGAGCCACACCCTCAGCCCTCGCTATCTACATTCAAGATGCGGTCTCACTTCTACCATGATAAGTCCCTAAATGCTGCTCTAGCAGGCCCTGTTAAAATGCAAGCGCATTATGATTCATAAGGAGTGAACAAGATCCAACAAAACAGGGCATGGTACACTGAGGAGGCTGGGTGGGGGGATCACTGTTAAAAGCAGAACACAAAACAATCACAACGAAAAACCGAGAACCTGATTTGGCACAGCCAGTCTGACTCTGAACCGTCTCTCAATAATTCTGATTTTAAAAGTTATGGAAATACCAATCTGCAGAACTGGCCCAAGAACCCAACTTAGAGAAATACTTGGAACAAGCAGGAAGGAACTGTAAAGAGACAACCCTAACCCGGGAGGGTAGCCAGCCACACTGAAGACAGAGACACACGACTTCCCGGGAAGGACCAGAGTCTGAGAAGGTTGGGACCAGGCACGGTCCAGCTGGGGCTACACCTGGGCCGCCATTCCGCAGCCATGTTCTGGCCCGCACGCAGCGCGGCAGCCCTGCCCAGGCTGCAAGGACAAACAGACCAACCTTAGCCCTACCATCCACGGGGCACTGTCCTAGGCACATGCAGTGATCACAGAATGATCCTAAAGCAAAAGTAAAACAAAGCCATCCAAAGGTGACAAAATCCACTTCCAAAAGACAGAGACTATCAACCTACCCTGACATATTTTTTATTTCAAGCAACCCAAAAACGTGAAAATCCAGAGCTTGGAATGGGAAAGTGAGCGCTCCCCACAGCGCAAGTTCGGGGCTGCAGCTGCGAGTCAGGGCAGCCATCAAAGGGACTGCGCAGCTGCCGAGGCTGAGGAGGGAGCAGTCTGCTCACCAACCCAAGCTCCACTTCCACACTTCCTCCTGAAACACAGCTCACAGGGGCTTGTTAACAACGGTTAATTTCAAATCATTCAGGTATTTTTCTCAGTAACTATAACATGTAATACTGCTGCCTTTTAGGAAATACTAACCAGAAACACCCAGCACAGGAACTGCGCCCGACAGTTTTAAAGCTGTTCATGCATTTATTTATTCATTTAAAGCTTTTTTTGGGGGGGGGTACCGAGGGATCGAACTCGGGACCTTGTGCTTGTGAGGCAGGTGCCAGAACCACTGAGCTACATCCCCAGCCCTAAAGCGTTTCTTAAAAAAAAAAAAGACTCTGGACTCAAAATAAGAGTTCATATTATCCACCTCTACAAAAACTACAGTATGTTCTTGCTGTGGGCTGCTGAGTGACCTACAGAATGACCAGGCAAATGTAACTTCAATACAGACGTGTTGAGGCCAGAAGTCTATTCGTGACCTAATGGAATCTTCACCTGATACTTGACAAAAGCACTGCAGTTGGCTTCTAGGACAAAACAGGTCCATTTTAGCAGCAGCCGGTACGCTATGGAACAGGCACACAGAGGGGCAAACAGAAAGGTCTCAGAGTCAGGGCATGAAGCCTGGCAATGTCAACGCACCGGCACAGCATGGGGCCTGGGCCCTCAGAGTGGGGAGGAGGAGTCACGACCCTTTCCAGAAAAAGAACTACCGAACAGAGCTCCCACTTTCACCTGACAGGAGGCTGAACTAAAATTACACCGACTCGCTGAAGCTATTTTTTTTTTTTTGGTACCCGGGATCGAACTCTGGTTCTTGCGCTTTCAAGGCAGGTGGCAAAATCCCTAGCCCTTGCTGAAGCTATTTCATGCTAACCATTATGCGAAGATCAATTTATTTTTATTTTATTTTAAGACAGGGTCTCCCTATGCAGTTCAGGCTGGCCTTGAGGTGACCCTCCTGCTTCAGCCTCCTGAGTGCTGGGATTACAGGCCAATTTATTTTTAAATGGGAAAAACAATTTAATGAATATAAGTTTGGGATAAAACTATCCCAAATATAGAGACTAGAAAAAAGGAGAGAAATAAAAAGTCCTCAAAGGAAGGAATGGAAGGAGGTAGGGAGAGGTGGCAGCACTTGTGTCCCAACTTTTCCTTATGACAGTACCCTGAACAGCCAACAGCGTGTGGGTTACAATAGCACTCATTACACACCATCTGCTGGGCCAGGGACGCAGCTCAGTGGCGCCAGGTACCGAGTTTGATCCCCGGTACCAAAAAAAAGCAAAAGCATCTGCTGACTCAGAATGAACACATCCATGGTGTGCGGGCCCTAAGCATCCCACTGCCTTAGTGCCTTCCTGCTAACCCCGCAGGACAGGGACAACTACAAAGGAGTCATTCCATCAGGTAGGTCTTACAACTGCCATACAGGTCTCTGTACCTCAGAAAACTCACAAACTTAAGGTGAAATAGCTGAGCTTCGGCTGGGGATTTAGCTCAATGGTTCCGGCGCCTGCCTCACAAACGCAAGGTCCCGAGTTCAATCCCTGGTACCAAAAACAAACACACAAAAAAGAAATAGCTGAGCTTCAAATCACTGTTCAGCAGAGGCTTGTTCAATTTATTGTCATCGCCTGTCTGTCAGACATCCAATTTTAAGAAAAAAACCCGAAGAACTTAAACATACTAATAACAGGTTGGTTTTTTTTTTGGTACCAGGGATCAAACTCAGGTCTTTGAGCTTGCGCAGCAAGTGACGAAACCACTGAGCTAAATTCCCGGGCCCAAATAACAGTTTTTTTAAAAATCCAAATTAGAGCTGGTAAGGGTGTATATACCTGAAATCCCAGCACTCTGGCAGGCTGAGGCAGGAGGGTCTCAAGTTTGAATTTGAGCCTAAGCAATTCAGCAACTTGTGCGACACCCCCGCCAAAAGGCTGGGGGAGTGGCTCAGTGCAAAGGCCCTGAGTTCTGGATTCAACCCCCAGTACTATCACCCTCATCTGAATCAGAAAGTTATCATAGGGTACTAAATGGACAAAAACTGAAAGCTTTGACTCTAAAGTTAGAAACAAGACAAGGATGTCTACTGTCACCACTCTTATCCAATATAGTTCTGGAAACATCGGCCAGAGCAATTAGACAAGAGAAAGAAATAAAAGGAATAAGGATAAGAAAAGAAGAAGTTAAATTATCATTATTTGCGGATGACATGATACTCTATATAGAAGACCCCAAAAACTCCACCAAAAGACTTCTAGATTGGATAACCAAATTCAGTGGCATAGCTGGATACAAAGTCAAAACTCAAAAGTCAATAGCCTTCCTGTACACAAATAACAGACTCACAGAGAGAGAAATCAGAGAAACAATCTCTTTCACAATAGCATCCAATAAAATGAAATACCTAGGAATCAATCTAATAAAGGAAGTAAAAGACTTTTATACTGAAAACTACAGTACTCTGAAAAAGGAAATCAAAGAGGATATCAGAAAATAGAAAGACATCCCTTGATCTTGAGTAAGAAGAGCCAATAAGTGAAAATGGCCATACTTCCAAAACTGTTATACAGATTTAATGCAATTCTGATCAAAGTTCCAACAGCATATCTGTTATTAGAATTAGAAAAAACAATCCTAAAATTCATTTGGAACCAGAAGAGACCTAGAATAGCAAAGGCAATTTTGGGCAACAAAGGCAAGGCAGGGGGCATCACAATCCCTGACCTGAAACTATACTACAAAGCTACCATGATAAAAACAGCATGATACTAGTGAAAGAACAGACATGAGGATCAATGGAACAGACTGGAGGATGCAGAAACAGCTCCAGACATACTCAGCCAACTCATCTTTGACAAAGGAGCCAAACACCCTCAATGGAGAAAAGACAGCCTCTTTAATAAATGGTTCTGGAAAAACTGGCTTTCCACATGCCCAAGATTGAAATTAGACCCATATCTTTCACCATGCACTAAACTAAAATCAGAATGGATCAAAGATCTAAATATTGAAACAGAAACACTAAACCTGCTGGAAGATAGAATAGGTAGAACGCTTGAGGACATAGGAGTAGGCAAAGACTTCATGAAAAAAAGCCCAGACCCCACAGGAAATACTACAAAGAATCAACTGAGGCCTCATCTCATTAAAAAGCTTTAGCACAGCAAGAGAAACCACCAACAGAGTGAAGAGACAACCCACAGCTTGGGAAAGCTTTTTTTACCAACTATTCATCATATAAAGGACTATTATCTAGAATATATAAAGAGCTAAGAAAAACCCCCAGACCCCCCAAATTTAAACACCCAATCCAAAAATGGGGATCTGAAATGAAAAGATACTTCTCAGATGAAGAAGTAGAAACAGCAGATAAATATATGAAAAATGTTCAACTAGTCATTCATGAGATGCAGATGAAAACAACGCTGAGGCCGGGGATTTAGCTCAGCGGTTCCAGCTCCTGCCGCACAAGCGCACAGTCCCCAGTTTGATCCCTGGTACGGAAAAAACAAAACAAAACAAAAAAATCAGAGTTGTATTGTGAAAACAACGCTTAGATTCCACCTCACCCCAGAAAGAATGGCTGCTATCAAGAATCAATCAATAACAAATGCTGGCGGGGCTGTAGGGAAAAAGGAACCCTGCTCCACTGCTGGTGGGAGTGCAGACTGGGGCAACCACTGTGGAAATCTGTGTGGAGATTCGTCAAAAAACTAAAACCAAAGGTTCCATTTGACCCAGGTATTCCTCTTGGTATCTTCCCAAAAGAATTCAAAGCATCATACCACAGCGATATATGCACAGCCATGTTTATAATGGCACCATTTATATAATAGCTAAATCTTGGAAACAGCCCAAATATCCATCAACGGACAAGTGGATAAAAAAGATTTTTTTTATATATACAATGGAGTACTACTCTGCCATAAGGAAGGATGAACTTCAGACTTTTATAGCTAAATGGACAGACCTTGAGACCATACTAAGTGAAATAAATCAGACACACATGTTTAAATACTGCGTTGCTTCTATGGTGTGAGAAACCGAAAGTGGAAGTAAGGACTAAAATTGGGGAGACTGGGTCAGTAGTGTCCAAAAGTTGTGGGTTTCTTCCTGTTCTGGGCAGGCGGGAGAGGTCAGCCCTATGTCCAGGACTGAATGAATGCTTGAGACTTTGCCTAATGGGAAAGACATCTTTGGAATGGCACTTCCTAAGTCATGGGCAAGAATCCACAGAGATGACTAGATGGGGCCTGTTTTTAAAAATGGCACCTTTGAAATATTAGTGGTCCCAGTGCCTGTTTGTCTACCCAAAGGCCTATATCTTAGGTTTTTTCAACATCCACTTAGTCTGAACCCTTTTCCCCAAGTGAACTCTGACTTTCATGCTCTGAGAAAATATCCCAGAGGACTGGGCCCTCCTTAACCATCTATCTTCCTTCTAATCTACATAAATTTCTTTGCTATCTTATGTATAATACAGTAAAATTTATTGTATATAGTTTCTATTAAATGTTAAAGAAAACATTAAAAAAAGATAGAAAATAGGAAGTTAGGGAGTTCTAATAATTCCCCAAATTATATTTCAATATATATGCTAATTTGTTTCATTTATACTGCTAGGTCCTCTTAGTTCGCTGAAAAGAAAGTTTTTGCTATTATCTGTTTCTTTTTTGGAAGTCTTTTTTTCTCTATGACTTGTACTGTAACATTTTAGCCATTCTTTAAAGATTATGGTACACAGGCTGGGGATTTAGCCATTCTTTAAAGATTATGGTACACAGGCTGGGGATTTAGCCATTCTTTAAAGATTATGGTACACAGGCCAGGGATTTAGCTCAGTGGTTTCACCACCTGCTGTGCAAGCGCAAGGACCTGAGTTCCATCCCCAGTACCAAAAAAAAAAAAGATTATGGTGCACAGTGTATTAACTGTTATTCTTATTTAATTTGTTAAATTTTCCTTTATTTTTTCATAGAAGAGTGTTCTTAAAAATATTTTATTAATATTTACTTGTATTACCCTGAAATCAAAAAGAAAAAGAAAAAGAAAGTTGTCATGGGTGGGAAAGTAGCTCCGTAGCAGGCTTAGCACAAGCAGGGTCCTGGGGTTGACGTCTAGTACCGACAGGAGGAAGCAGGGGCAGGAAGGAAGTGAGCTGCCCCAGCTGATTTCAATGCCGGAAAGATACCTTGGTTCAGCCCTTATACTAATGGAGTTTTGCCAGGCTCGGTGGTGCACACCTGTAATCCCAGCACTTGAGCAGCTGAGGCAGGAGGATTGCTGTGAGTTCAAGGCCAACCTGGGCTACATAGCAAGACCCTGTCTCCAATCAACAATAACAACAACAAAGTTAATAATAATAGTGTATTCCAGGAAGTTAATTTAAGGCTAGTGGTCCATTAGAAATTCTAGAAATATTTTCTTTTAAAAAAAACCACCTCAAGACTTCAAGGCCAGCCTGGGCTACATAGGGAGGTGCTGTCTCAAGAGACAAGAGAAGGGGACCTGCTCCAAATGAAAGGTATTTACTGCCACCTTGAGGCACCTGGCACACTCCACACACACGAAGGTGGAGCATGTAATGACTACAGTGACCCCACCCTACATGGCTATCTCTTAACCAAAGACTCCCCAAAGGGACAACCTAGCCGGGCGAGTGGTGCACCTGTAATCCCAACACTCTGTTGAGCCTGAGACGAAGGATCAAAGTTTGAAGGGCCAGGGATTTAGCTCAGCGGTTCTGCCGCCTGCCTCAAAAGCACAAGGACCCAAGTTCAATCCCAGGTACAAAAAAAAGATAGTAAGTTCGAGCTTGGTCTGGGCAACTTAAGTGAGACCCTGTCTCAAAATAAAATACAGAAAACGGCTGGGGAGCCAGCTCAGTGCAGAGGCCCTGGGTCCACCCCCTAAAACAGGCGGGGGAGTGGGAGGGGCACCACACTGAAACTCACAGTATCTAAAATATGGTTTTATCATTTAACTGGCCACACGTCACATTATCAGCTGTGTTAATTTCATGATCCAAAATTAAGGCATTAAGCCAGGTTAATTCACTTCTAAAGTTTGAAGGGTGGAAAATATCTGGGGGCCAGTCCTGTGGTGTAACAATTTGACAAACCACATTGAAGGCTGGGGCAGGAGGATGGTGAGCTCAAGGCCAGTCTGGGCTACACACTCAGCGAGACTGGTCTCAAAAGCTGCAGTGAGGGCTGCACTGTTCCAGGACCACTTCACAGCCCTGAAGACTTTACGGCTTCATCAAACTGCTCCTCCTCTATACTCCAAACTGTCCCTCCATCTCATTTTATCTTGAATTCGTTTCTACATGGTCTTGGTGGTTCTACAAAGCAAGGGCCACAAAATCTCCATTCTCTTAATTAGAGACAATATCTAAATGTCTGATTTCTTATAGTCTGAGCCTGATTCTGGCAGCTTCCTCTGCAAAACAAAGCTATTGAAGCTACTGTTCTTACTTCCAGGACGGGCACACAGGTAAAAAGAAATAACCAATAGGTGAGATGTTATCAACTGCACATCACTATACATGCAACAGTCACCTCCAGACTTCAGGAAAAAAATGCAAGGACTTCCTCCTCTACCAGTTCAATTTTAATCACATAAATTAAGCTAGGCAGGAAGTTTATAAGTGCTAAGTAAGAAACAATGTCAAACTAAGGAAAAGACAAATATATTGGATTATACAACATTAGATCAAGAATCACTATATATTTTGGTACCAGGGATCGAACTCGGGTCCTTGCACTTGCGTAGCAGGCAGCGAAACCACTGAGCTAAATCCCTGGCTAGAATCACTATATATTTTGAATAAGTAAAAGAAACAACTCTTTGCCCTATTTGCTATAACAAAGGTTATTAATTTAAAACAATTTTTTTTTTTGAGACAGGGTCTTGCTATGCATGCAGTCCAAGCTGGCCTTGAACTGACTACGTAGCCCAGGCTGGCCTCAAACTCACAGCAATCCTCCTGTGTCAGCCTCCCAAGTGCTGGGATTACAGGTGTGCACCACCACACCTGGCTAAAATTTAATTTTGAGACAAGGTCTCCTTACTCTGCCCAGGTTGGGCTGCAATTTGATTCTCCTGCCTCAGTCTCCCAAGTAGCTGGGGGTTATAGGTACATAACACTGTGGTCAGTAAAAGTAATTTTCTTTCTTTCTTTTTCTTTTTCTTTTGGTTTTTTGAGACAGGGTTTCACTGTGCAGTCCAGGCTGGGCTTGAACTTACCATGTAGCCCAGGCTGCTCTCGAACTTGCAGTGATCCTCCTGCCTCAGCCTCCTGAGTGCTGGGTAATTTTCTTGATGGCCTATTTTGTTCACATTTCTGTAGCAATGTTTTTCTAGCTATGGCCCATCCCATCTGCACTACAGTGTTCAGGGGAGCTTATTTATATATTCCTGAATCTCACTGCAAACCTGCCAAGCTATGATGGTTGGGAATCTATTTTTAATAAGGACTCAAGTGAATTATGCTGAGAACCATAGGGCTACGGAACAAGCACTAGTTCAGAGAGCAGAAGATCCATCAGGAGACGATGGGTCTCAGGCAGGTACATATATTCCTCAACCCTGTGAGGTAGTGCTTTCCAAGATACCCTGGGGAGAAAAATGAGACACCAGGGTGGAAATCAGACCTGCACATTAGTTCCTGAGACAAGCCCCACGGCTTTTAGAAGTGCGAATGGCACTGGGAGTGTGGCTCAGTGTAGAGCCGCTTAGCATATGAGCCCCTGGTGCAATGCACAGCAACTTCAGCTGCACACTCAGCAAGGTCACACTCGGCAAGGTCACACTTGTCACCAACTTAGAACTGGAATTTAAATCCGGGCCAAATCTAAAATCAGTTCACACACTAGTAACCTGTGGGTCAAATTCAGGCCAGGCCTGGTGTAACTTTTGTTCATCTCACATTATTTTAAACTTCCAACACGTATCAATTAGAACATTTCACAGAAAAATTGGGACTTTTGGTCCCTTCAAGAAAATGTGAAGAAGTGACATTCCCCTGCAACAGTGACACCGTGAGCAGGAGCAGAGTGTGCAGCCCGCAGTACGCCTGCCGTATCGCCTTGTGCCCATTCTCTACTCCCTCCTGGGTGAGCAAGCGCCAGTGGGATCCCCCTGCAGACCCATCTGGTAGCTTCCTGCATCACAGGTTTTGGAATGTTTTGTAGGAACAGAAAGACTGGGTTTAAAATCAAGGTACATTTATACATGCAAAGATAATATAACCTCCTTCGGTCTTTAAATGCAGTATGTCCCGGTATTTTGATCAGTACTTTTGGCAGTGTTGGGGATCAAGCCCAGGGCTCTCCACCACTGAGCAGCAGCCCCTTGTGCTGTTGTGAGTCAGTGTCTCCCTAAGTTGCTCAGTTTGGCTCCACCCTGTGATCCTGCTGCCAATCCTGGAATTTGGTGGTTAAGTTTTTGTTGTTGTTTTTGTTGTTTTTTTGGTACCAGGGATCGAACTCTGGTCCTTGCGCTTGCAAGGCAGGTGGCGGAACCACTGAACTAAACCCCTGGCCCTGAAACAGATTTCTTACAAAACACACTTTTTACTTTGTGTTCTTATCATCTTCATATCTCATTCTACTGGAAAATAACCAGTGCTTTCTGATGGAGAGTGTGGCCATAGCACCTGTGTGCCATGTGTCCATGTCAAGCACAGCTGGGCAGTGAGGAGAGTGCTGCCGGCCTCCTCATCCTCACCATTTGAGGTTTCCACAGCGAGTCATTCAAGAAATGAAACTCGGGGGCCGGGGATTTAGCTTAGTGGTTCCGCCACTTGCCTCACAAGCACAAGGACCCGAGTTCAATCCCTGGTACCAAAAAAAAAAAGAAAAAGAAAAAGAAATGAAACTAGGGCCGGGGATTTAGCTCAGTGGTTTCGCCGCCTGCTGCGCAAACACAAGGACCGGAGTTCGATCCCCGGTACCAAAAAAAAAAAGAAATGAAACTGTAGGGCCAGGGATTTAGCTCAGTGGCACCATGCGTACCTAGCAAGCGTGAGGTCCTGAGTGCGATCCCCAGTACTGCAAAAAAAAAAAAAAAAAAGAAATGAAATTCTAAATTAAACTGCTCCAAGCCAGGGCTGGTGGCACATGCTTGCTGTCCCAGCACTGGGGAGGCTGAGGTAGGAGGATTACCAGTTTGAGGCCAGCCTGGGCTACACAGTGAGTTTAGAGTCAGCCTAAACTACATAGGGTGTTATGTTTAGAGTATGTTATAGCTTGTTCCTGAAGACTTAGTACAGAGCTGGCACATTCTAAGGGTTCTAGAAACACACAGAATAAAACATGAGAAGAATAGAGTACACACAAATGCATACTAATGTGCATGCACAGTTATCCCTACCCTCTAGGAGGGTAGAGTACAATGAGTAAAAAAGACAAATAAATCAAGATTACAGAAACAGAATATGAAAAATCCCACAGGAGAGGAATATAAAGTTCAAGAAGAAATCAAATAGAAAAGTATAGTGTAAGACAGCAGTCAGAATATTTACTTCTTTCCTGGCCAACAGTTTTATCACACACCGTAGTCCCCAGTTTCTAGTAAATATAAACTAATGTGATGAATATATGTGACCACTACACGTTCCCTAACATGTGGAGTTTATAAACGATGACATGAAAGCAAAGAGAAACCATCAGACAAGAGGAAAGGAGGAAGGGGTACAACGGGGACAGAAAACAATCACTAATTACATGCAGTTTAATAACAAACTACAGCAAATGGTTAAATTTTAAAAAATTACTACAGTAATAATACATTGTCATTAATCTCCCTCAAAATTCTCCATATCCCCCTCTCAGTCAATCATTCATCCCATCCTCCTTGCCCCTTTCTGTAGTAGCTCTAGGGTCCTCTTTCCTGAGTCTCTCTAGCTGTGCTGCTGTGGCTACCTCAATGTCTTGAATCAACTTAAAACGTTTATCTTTCGTGGTCATTCTCACTTTGGGGATGAGCCAGAAGTAGCACAGTAGCCAGATCTGGTGAGTAAGGTGGAGGAGGATGCCGTGACATTTTTCTGAGCCTGCCTTTCTGTTGGATAGCATTGGGCAGCAGCATTCCCTGTATTTTTTATCATACCTCGTGAAGACACTCACAAAAGAGGACTCCAGAGCTACTTTCCAAAACGGCAAGAAGGATGGGATGTGTGGGACTGAAGCAGGAGAGTATTTTGAGAGGGATTCACACAATTGTCTTTTACTGTAACATAACACCTCATATCATTAAGAGATCACACTGACATGAATTTGCTGAGGGAAATGTGTATCTGCTATACAACATTACTGTCTCACAGTGAGATGCTGGGTACATTTTTTTGTTTGTTGATGAAAAGTATTATTATTATTATTTTTGGTACCAGGGAGCAAACTTGGGTCCTTGTGCTTGTGCAGCAGGCAGCAAAACCACTGAGCTAAATCCCCAGACCTGAAAAGTATTATTTTACTTCTGTTATTATTTTTCTAGGTAAAGAAAATTAAGAACTGTTATAAACATATGAAGAGATGAGTGTTAACTGACTTGATGTAATCATTTCATAGTGTATATGCATCTCAAAACAGCTGCTGTACACCTTAAACATACATGATTTTATTTGTCAATTATACCCAATAAAAAAATGAAAGGTTAAAAAAAAAAAAAGCCAGCCGTGGTTGTACACACAGTAATCCTAGCACTCTGGGAGGCTGCAGCTTAGTAACTTAGTGAGCACTGTCTCAAAACTA
The DNA here is from genome assembly GCF_053883595.1 of Heterocephalus glaber. Classification (NCBI taxonomy): domain Eukaryota; kingdom Metazoa; phylum Chordata; class Mammalia; order Rodentia; family Bathyergidae; genus Heterocephalus; species Heterocephalus glaber. Next base: position 12,186,586 of record NW_028258463.1, read on the forward strand.
AGACTTAAAAAAGGGGCTGGGGATGTAGCTCAATCCCTAATACTGAAAAAAATAAATTCCCTAATCTATGCCACTCAGAACTACTGCACATCTTTTTTAAAAACTTTTTTTTAGCTGGGTGTGGTGGTGCATGCCTGTAATCTCAGCACTCGGGAGGTAGAGGCAGGAGGACCACCATGAGTTTGATGCAAGCCTGGGCTACATAGCAAGACACTGTCTCAAAAAAAAATTTTTTTTGGCCAGAATAACTACTGTACATTTCAATTCTATAGCACAGTTCTTTTTTTTTTTTTTTTTTTTTGGTACTGGGGATCAAACTCAGGACCTTGTGCTTGTGAGGCAGGTGCCGGAACCACTAAGCCCACTAAGCCAAATCTGTGGCCCAGGACAATTCTTGTATTGCTCAGAACCAACCTATCTGTCCAAGAGATGAAGGGAGTCAGCTCCCTGCTCTCCCCACTTTGAAAATTTTGACAGGCTCTTGCTATGTTGCTCAGCCTGGGCTTGAACTTTTGATCCTCCTGCCTCAGCACCCCCGCAGTGCTGGGATTATTATGAGTGTGCACCACCACAGCTGGTTTGTTATAAAATCTTGAGGAAGGTATTGCTTTGAATGTTCAATTTTTTTTTTTTTTTTTTGGTACCAAGGATCGAACTCGAGTCCTTGCGCTTGTGAGTCAGGAGGCAGAACCACTGAGCTAAATCCCTGGCCCTGAATGTCCATTTCTTCATCTGAATATGAGAATTCTATCCATTTCAAAGATTTAAATTAGGAACTCCATGTGTGAGCAATCAGTAACCCTAATGAATCTTGACTATGAAGGGGTTAACACTAAACCGGCGAAGGGGCATGCTAGCCAGACACACAACCCGACACAACACAGGGCACAGGGCTTCACTTGCTCTCTGTCCTCTCTACAGGTGTCACATGGCTTCGAGACAGTATCTAATCACACCCCAGACCTCTGAATGACCCATTCCACCCTCAGACTCACTCTGACCACACTGCCATTTTACTTCCACCTCAGCTCGAAGAGCATGAGCTGGGGGTGGTGGTGCAGGCCTGGAATCCCAGCCACTCGGGAGGCTGAGACAGGAGCATCACAGGATCGAGGCCAGCCCAGAGAACTGAGCAAGGTACTGTCCCACACTAAACAATGAAAAAGACTGGGGACATACGTCAGCAGTAGAGTGCCTGCTGTGCTCAGTCCACAGCACCACCACTCGCGCATGTGCACACACACGCACACTGGAGGTTTCTTCCTCCACAGAAGTATATGAAATGCGGTGCACAGTGGATATTCCCTGTCCACCTAGCCATGCCCACTCTCACGACACCAGCCACCCTGTGCACTACAGGTGGGTCTCTCCAGTCCCTGCGACTCTTCTCTGGCATCTTGCTTGTGGGTGCCTTCTTCCAAGCCCTACAGAATCTGCTCCTAGGCTCTCTCCCCATCTCCTAGGTAACCAGCAAGCTCCAAGGGCAGGAACAGTCTCATCACAGGTCCTTAGGCCATTCATAAACATACAGTTCACTTCCTCTCACCCGCAAGCGCCTCTTCCAAAATCATCCACCTCCATAACATCCAATCTGCTTTTCTAACTAGCATGACAAAATAAGCTGGGTGTGGCGGCGCATGCCTGTCAGCCCAGCACTGGGCAGGAAGATTCCAAATCTGAACCTAGCCTGGACAATTTAGCAAGACTTTGTCTCAGATTTTTATTTATTTATTTATTTATTTATTTATTTATTTATTTTTTGGTACTGGGGATCAAACTTGGGACCTTGTGCTTGTGAGGCAGGCAGCGGCACCTCTGAGCTAAATCTCCAGCCCTTGTCTCAGATTTAAAAAAAAAATTTTTTCAAGGGCTGGGAATGTAGCTTAGTGCAAAGGTCCTCAGTACTGCAGAATGAAATAGCCTTCTATTTTCATCTACTCTAAATGTTCACTTGAAAATCTTATCTCTCCTAATTATTTTGCCATAAACTTCACACATATTTAATGTCTTCTGATTTGTCTTTAGCCTTTTTTTTTGGTACTGGGATGGAACTCGGGACCTTGGGCTTGCAAGGCAGGCACCAGAACCACTGAGCTAAATCCCCGGCCCTCTGATTTGTCTTTAAATGTGATCTCCAGGAGCAACAAGCAGTCCTGTCACCGTTGTTCACTGCTCCTGCCCTTCCTTTTGCTGTCTCCCAGTCTCTTTCTGTTTTAGTCCTAAAATTCAGACCTCTCCATGTAGACTGCCGATTCTGACTTCATAAACTAAATTTCATGTAGAAGGCCACAGGTAAGTTGGGCATGGTGGCCTACACTCCTACCACTCTGTAGGCTGAGGCAGGAGAATCATGGTCGAAGCCAACCTCAGGCTTCACAGTGAGACCCTGTCTCAAAAAAAAGCAAGAGGGGCCAGGGATTTAGCTCAGTGGTTTTGCCACCTGCTGCGCAAGCACAATGACCCAAGTTCGATCCCCAGTACCCCCCCCCCCCCGCAAAAAAGCAAGAGCAGCCATGTGCCGCAGTGCATGCCAGTAATCCCTGTGCTCAGGAGGCCAAGGAAGGAGGCCTGCCTCGAGTTCCAGACTAGCCTGGAATACACAGGGAGTTCCTATCTCAAAACAACAAAACAACACAAAAATCAAAGACCAAAGATCTAACAGAACCTGTACCCTACTAAATCTGACTATGAATCACTAAATCCCAAGCAGTTAGCAGCAAACAGAGGCCACCACAGCCTCGCTCGGCTTGCCAGGGCGTAACTGCTGTCATAGTGAAGAGCCTTTCCTACCGTCCAGCCTTGCCGTGTGATTCAGGGAAGCTGAGCCCACTCTACTTTCCGTATTAGGTTTTTCTGAGGAGCGCAAAAGTATAAAGGCGAAAACACTGATTTCAAGGTCAGGCTTATGCTCGAATGGCAGAGATCTGGTGGCTGTAATATTTCTAAAATTGCTTCACCACCGCCTGCTGCGCAAGCCCAAGGACCTGAGTTCAATCCCCAGTACCAAAATAAATAAATAAATAAATAAAATTGCTTAACCATAAAATGAGCACGATAATACCTAGCTCATTAAATGGGACAGGTGTGGTGGCACATGCCTGTAATCTCAGCTACTTGGGAAGCTGATGCAGGAGGATTCCAAGTTCAAGGCCAGCCTGGGCAACTCTGTGAAACCCTGTCTCAAAAACAAGGAAGGGGGACTGGAAATGTAGCACAGTGGTAGTACTCTCGCTCAGCAAGCATGAGGCCATGACTTCTACCCTAGTGCTGCAAAAAAAAAAAAAAAAAGGACAATAAAAAAAAATCTAGATTCTAGATCAGCATTTGGCCCATAGAATGTATTGTTTTTTCTTTTTCCAAAAGTAAACAAATTTCAAAGGAAAAATAGGCAAAATGACAAATTTGCTAGGCCTGGTATGGTGGTATACGCCCAAAGTCCCAGCACCCAGGACGCTGAGGCAAGAGGATCACCCCAAGTTTGAGGACTGTGAACTCACGACGGTCTTCCTGCCTCAGCTTTTCAGGTGCTAACATTATGGGCATGCACCACCATGCCCCGTGGTTTGTCTTTTCTTTTTCATGGTGCCTGGGAATGAACTCATCCTGCATGAGAAGCAAGCACTGCGCCACGCAGCTATACCCTTACCTAGTGATGGCGAACCTTTTAGAGCTTTCAAAGATAACAAACGGCTGGCTGTGGCAAGTGTGCCTTAGGTCTTCCACCTCTGTCCCAGCTCCACGTGGTGAAGTTTTAAAGATCAATGTTCTAGGGCCAGGGATGTAGCTCAGTGGTTCTGCCACCTGCCTCGCAAGTGCAAAGATCTGAGTTCGATCCCCAGTACCAAAAAAAGAAAGATCAGTGTTCTAATGTAACAACAAAGTCTAAATTGTGACACTACATATTTCCACCCAGTGTACCGAGTCCACACAACCTCTCCTTCAGCCTGTAATGTGGGACACAGCCAATGCAGCCTGCCTTGCTCTATTCACCATTTGCTTCCTGTCTGGAACTGGACTGGAAAGGGGGACACCCTGCACACCCTGCCCACTCTAGATCTCTAAGACAAGGCTTTTCTGTGTATCTTTAACAGCAGTACAAGTACACACGAAATTCAAAAACATCAGAGTAAAAAGCAACTCAGTTTCCCTTCAGAGATCACCTTTACCAAGAGTTTTCTCTGCATGGTCAAGCAAATAAAGGGAAACAGGTCCCCAAGTAGGATTTTCACACAGAAAGTCTGATTTTCAGGAAGAAAATACTGATTTTAAGCAGCAAGCGCATTTGTGTCTACAGTTGTCCCCCTTAACACACAGCTGCCACCACATAAGCGCTGCTCCGAACCCCGGTCTTTCTCCCTGTACAGCAAGCCCTGGACCAGGGCCCACCCGCCCCTCCTTCTTATTCTAGGGACAGTCACTTCGTTGCCCTGCCTGGACTGCCGCGGCCTCCCCAGGTGCTGGCTGATTCTCTCCAGCCAGCCTCAGAAGCCACTCTACATTCTGAGGGCAGCTGCATTTCCCTTTATGTCATCTTAGTATTCCATCCTTCAGATCCACAATGCCTAGCATATAACAATTATCTTACATGCCACTAAGAAATTCAGCTGCCAGTTCTAACTATAATACACGAATAAGACATGTCTGATTTTGGCTTCATTAAAACATGAAAAAGTCTCAGTATCAATGAAACCTGGTAAGCTGTTACAAATCCTTTGTTACGAACAGTAATACAATGAATAATCTCAGTCATTATTTTGTGTATTACAAGAATAAACTCAGGGTAGTTAACTGAACTGCTGAATTCAAGGGTACAAGCACTTTAATCTTTTTTTTTCCGGTACCAGGAATAGAACTTAGAACATTTCGCTTCCCAGGCAGGCGTGGGGCCACTGAGCTACATCCCCAGCCCACAAGCACTTTAATCTTGAAGCAATCCCCACCGTCCTTCACAGCAATTTTGCACTTTATATTCTCCTGGTTATGATGTAAGTAACTGTTTTTCCATAATCTGAAAAGGCTAATTTTTTTGTTTGCATTTTCCAACCCACTAAAAAATCCACTACTGTGCACAGCTCTTATTATGAGAAGAGTTGAGAATATTTTCATTTGGCCATCTGGGTCATGTCCTTTTCTTTTCCTTTCTTTTCTTTCCCGGTACCGGGATAGAACTCAGGACCTTACACTTGCAAGGCAGGCGTGGCACCACTGAGCTAAATCCCCGGTCCAGTTATGTACTTTTCTATACACAGTGCTCACATTTCCTCCTTTTTATTCAGGTAATAAGTCTTAAATCTTTTTCATATTCATGAATACATGAGGGAAATTTGTCCTCTGCCTACATTAAAATATTACAGGTTTTTCCCTGTTTGTTTTTTGACTTTATGATGAAATATAGTCAAATCTAGCCTTTTCAAAAAAGAGCTTTTAAGCCAAGAATGGTGGCACATGCCTATGATCTTCGGGAGGCTGAGGCAGGAGGGTCACTGAAGGCCAGTCTGGGCTACAAAGTGAGACCCAGCCAAAATATAAAAGGGGTGGGCTGGGGCAGGGGTTCGCTCAGTGGTAGAGCTGTTGCCCAGCATGTGTCAGACCCTGAGTTCTGTCCTAAGCAGGGGGTGCAGGGGGACAGGGACAACAGGACTTTTATTCCTCTGGACTCTATTCTGGGGTAAGGTACAACAATAGAGATTCAGCTTTTGTCTCCCAGGTTATGGTCCAGGTCCAAACAGCTCTGACAAGCTCAGTATTAAGGTTCTTTTTAGATGCTGTGACTCAGAGGTAGAGATGAATTAGCACAACAGACACCAACATTAGGGATGGAGAAGCCCTAAAACACACGCAACATCAAAAGCGCAAATCCCCATATGCATATGATGCATATCTGCTACTACTGTCATTAAGTCTGGGAAATAGAGAGCAATAAGACAGAAGCATCCCTACTGACAACTTTGATGACATTCGGGTTTCTGATTAAGAGCTAAAGCTAGAGTATCTCAAATTCCATTAAAATATTTAAATATGCACTACACAACAGCAATGTTAACAGTAACTACTTATGTAGCATGCTTGTTTTTATTTATTTTACTTAATTTTTGCACTACTGGGGACTGAAGCCCAAATCTTCACAATGAGCTAGTCCCCAGCTCTTTTTTAGTATTTTATTTAAAACAGAAGCTCAATAAGTCACTAAATTGTCCAGGCTGGGCTCGAACTTGTGATCCTCTCCCCAGAGGACTGGGATCCCAGGTGTGGGCTGTATCCCCAGCTATAGTCTCACAGTTCTTAGAAGGCAACTTCATCCTTATGGCCACACATGATTTTAATTCCTACTTATTCCTGAGGGAAATGAGTAAGTGATGGTAACTTTTCCCTTTACTGTTAAATAGCAATGCAGCACCTAACTCAAGCTTACATCTAAGGGTTTCAGAATGCTAACACTGCCTTCATGCCTGGCACCAAGTACTTTCACACAAAAATAAATGAGAGTCCCTGTGCTCAAAGAGCTTAAAGCAGTACATCAATTAGATATTCGGGCTGATGGCACCCTTAACTCTGTGGCGGAAAGGAGCAGGTCCCTGGCCTGAAGAAAACCTTAGAGGTCATCGCAGTTAAAAAAAAAAAAAAAAAAAGCACAACTAGCCCGGTGTGGTGGTGCTCACCTGGCATCCCAGCACTTGGGAGGCTGAGGCACGAAGATCACCACGAATTCAAGAGCAGCCTGAACTACATGGCGAGACCCTGTCTCAAAACAAAGCAAAACATGAAATGGAAAACAAAACAAAAGCAGGGCTGAGTGGGCTGGAAATGAACCTGCAGGGCAGAGTTACAGGTCACCCACAGCACTTGCGCACTGGCCCCTTCTGGCCAGCCAGCACAATCAGCACCTCCACTAGCTCAGGAAGCACTTGCTGGCTGTCTACACACAGCGACAGGACCTTCTAGAAGGGGTGGGGTATGAAATCATACCAGAACCCACTCATTTGTTCTAGGGGTTGAATTTTTGTTAGAGATAAAAACACACACAAATCATCAAGCAGCCCCTAGACTCCACAGCAAAGGAAGTTCGGGCACCATTTCTGGGCCACATCAGCTGGCTAAACATATCTGGTAGCAAAATAAAGATTTTGAGCTACACTCCATTACATTTCAAAGCTGCCAAAGGTTATAAAATACTTCATAACCAAATCCAGTCCAACTGCCACAAAACAATCACTCATTCTTGCTTCTGATTAAACACCTCCTTCTGTTTCCACAACAAGCAACTGTCCGTATTTCTCATTAACAAAGCTTTCCTTGTGATACTTTCTTCAGATGATACCTTGTCCACATCTTTTTTATGTTTTTTTAAATACTAACACCTATTTATTTGCAATATAAAAGTTCTATAACTTTTTTTTTTGCTACCGGGGATTGAATTCCGGTCCTTGCGCTTGCGCAGCAGGCGGCGAAACCACTGAGCTAAATGCCCGGCCCTATAACTTTTGAAGTACTTTATAATAAACACTGAGAACAACAGGCAAATAAGAAAATTAAAGTATAAAAGTAAACCCAGACTACAAAGTGAATTTACAGCACGCCCTCCCCCCTCCCCGTGACGAGATCCCTGCCTGGGCCCGGGCACTGGCACTGCGTGCGGTAAGTGAGCCTTTAAAGCTTTGACAAAAACAGGCTGAAGAGGCCAGGCTTAAACGTTAGCGAAAATAACTAAGTTTCCATGGGTGGTTGCATATTCAATACATTAGAGTTCTAAACTCAAAAGGGAGAACTGAAAGTTCCCAACGAACTTACGAACTCATGTAAACGTGAAGAACTTGCCAGACCTGACCCCAGAAATAACGCCCGGCGCGATGCGCAGACAGCGCCGAGGCCCAGGCGGCGTTATCCCACACTACGGCAACCGGAGCGCTCTCAGCGCTTGTTCATAGCAAAGGCTTAGTGCGGGCCAGGGATTTGGCTCAGTGGTTCCGCCGCCTGCCCAGCAAGCCTAAGGACCGGAGATTGATCCCTGGTACCCCCCTCCCCAAAAAGCTTAGTGCAGGGAAAGCACGTCTGTCACAGCCTGCCTCGGCGTACCATTGATGCAGCTAAGTCAAGTCACAGGCGAGTCACACAAAGAGCTGCATGGGAGAAACCGGCCCACTGCCGGTGGACACTAAGAGATACTGTTACCAACGGAACAAACTCAACCCTCCATATTGGAAAGACTATGACTCCATCCTTTAAGGATAAAGGAAGTGCACTAGCCATCTAAGAGGTTAGCCTCCACCCAACAATGCGTGCACGTGACACTACCGAACTGCACCTTTAGGATGGACGGGCAGTGGGCCGCTGGTGCAGCTCAGCAGAGGACTGGGGTGCATGCTAGGGCTGGCTTCGGCCCCCAGCAACCTGAGAGACACGGAAACAGAGAGAAAGGAAGAGGGGGTGCAACAGTAAATTTTATGTTATCAGTTTTTGGGTTTTTTTGAGACAGGGTCTCCCTATGTAGTTCAGGCTGGCCCTGAACTTACTATGTGGCCCAGGCTGGCCTCGAACTTGCAGCGATTCTCCTGTTTCAGCCTCCCGAGTGCTGGGATTTATGTCATGTATTTTTACTAAAGCCACGAAGGAAAAAGCCTGGGAGTGTACCGCCACGTGACACCACATGAGAGGCACTAGATTCAAGTCTCATTATAACACACACACACACACACACACACACACACAAAGAAGGAAGAATCGTTCAAGTAGGCTTCAAACTTCCCTTGTGTTTTCACATGAACAGATATGAGTTAGTGCTTACTATGTGTCTGCACCATGGAGATGGAAATAAAATATGGATAAAGCCCAATTCTTTTCAAGGAACTCAAAATTTAGAGAACCAAAATTGGATTTTTAAAAAAGTTGTGTTAGGTCATTCGTAGCTGAGTATCCACTTACCTCTTCCTTCTTAAACACAGGCACACAGAATATACATATGGAGACAGCACATACATAGATGGGTGGGTAAGTGTCTGACAGATGTCTACTCCCATTCCTCAGTGCTCTTGCTTCAAATCTCTGATGGCCTAGCATGAGTGAAATGCCCCCACCTCGTGTGCCTAAAGAGCAGCAAACAACAGTGTGTTCACCTCCTCAAATAGGGGAGATATTAGACAGACAGAAAGACAAAGCACGAGCACCAGCTTCCCCCAGTCATCACAGAATACAATTTGCAGAACTTAGAAGGCAAAAGTTTAATGACTGAACCACTGTATTTTATTCCTGGTCTTCTTGTTCCTCTCAACACACCTGAAGTGATGAAACTTCTCTTTCATACTGAAAACTCACATCAAAAGGGCAAAGAATCGGCCACCATCAACACGCCCACCTCCAAACACCACCCCCAGTCAGAGGCAGAAAGCTGCACCCCGTCACACCCCAAGGTGGCGCTCGCTCACACCCAAGACAAGCACTAGCTCTCCCACCAGGAGTGAGCTAAAAGTAGATGTGGTTGGTTGCTGTCCAACTAGCAAGAGCTCAGAAACAGAAATGTTGGTATTTTCTTTTTACCCAAATAATGAGTATAGCTACAAGATAAATGTGATAGAAACTTGAACCTTCTAAAGCCTGATCTGACGCCGAGAACCTAGGACACTTCTGCTTTCATGTTTCACACAGGTTTTTCTCTCCACCACTCCAAGAATCTGATCACAGAGAAAAACAGCCGGGAAATGGCTGGCTTCAGAAAGACCAAGGTTAAACTCTGCTGCTGAATGATTCTCTCTCTAATCCTAAAGCCACAGTCCCTGTCACTGAAAGGCACGGCTGTCTGACACTATGCATTCTTTTACTGCACCCACCCACCACCTCCACACACATGAAATATCCAAATACACTGCACCACACACAGGGTTGACCTGCGTGTTCAATGAGCCAGCAATCACTCCTGCAGATACTGGCACCTAGGAGGCTACACAGCAACTTAAAACAGCTGGAGGAGACTATTCTAGCAGGGGTAAGGTGGAGGAAAATCCAGTTTTTAAAAAAGACAACAAATAAATTCAAGTACAAGATCTGCATCACCAACATTGTTTCCTTTTTTTTGTTTGTAAATTTAAAAACTTACCCTGAAGAGATTTTCCCAATCCCTGGCCCAGCTTCCACCCATGTTTCTGGAGTAAGCGATGTCCAATATTATCCTGACAGACAGAACAGAGAGACAAACCAAAAATATTCCAATAATATATTCTTCCCTTCCTAGTGACATTTAACAGGTGATGGGCAAGAGATAATCTACATATATGCATGCAAAAAAAGGTGCTATAACAAGGTAAATGTGCCCAATAAAAGGGACATTAATGTAAAAAGAAATGCTGGCTAGTATTTTATATGGGAAGAACATATGGGGAGAGAGTCCTTTCTGATGGTGTGCTGGGCAACTTTTGTACATATCACTTTAAAAGGGAGCAAAAAGGGGAAGGGAAAAGGGGAAAGAATACATTTATGAAAATTTCAAACATTAAAAAGCATAAAATCAAGGTACTTAAACAATTGTATCCACCACCTAGACAGCACCACTTTAAGATTTTTCTTTAAAAAAGAAAATCTAAATTGTGTTATTTTGTTTATGTGACAGGCTTTCATGATACAAAGTAAGATGTAAAACTGCCCCACCACTAGAAATGAAAAAACAATCAGCAAAATCCAGGCTAGACTTGATTGGTTTTTAAACACATAAATATATAAAATATAAATATTAACTAGCATGCAGCCAATATTAAACTGAAAAAACAGTGAGGTTAGTAAAACAAAAAATTAAGTTGATTAAACAGAATAAAAATGAGCTCAAGCACAGACTGAGTGATGCATTTCAACATGTAGTCTAACGAAACGCTAGGATGTTAGAATGGGACAGGCCTGGCAGGAAGTTACAGTAAGAGCCATTAGTGCACACCGGGAACCAACACACATAGTGTCTCATCTCCCAACTGAGCACAGGAACACCTTAGTCAGTGGAAGCTGTAGAGAAGACACCAGAAACAACAATAAATGTCAGCTTTTGTGTAAAGGGTCCAGAGGTCAGGAACTTTTATAACACTCTGTCAAACTCTCTGCTTTTTATTTTTATTTTGGTTTCTGTTTTTGTATTGTGAACTACCAAGAAAAAGCTCAAATAACCATTAACTGTCAGAAAAAAAATGATACTACTCATCAAAAAAAATAAAGTGTTTAAAAACTGAAAGCACAGGGCTGGGGTGTAGCTCAGTGATAGCGTCCTTGCCTAGTATGTGTGAGGCCCTGTGTTCAGTCTCCACACTGGGGGGGTGGGGGGGATATCACACAAAGTGTTCAGTACGAACATAATTTATAGTATTAATCTAATATCACCATTTGAATTCTCATATTACATGAAATCAATTTATAAAGATAACAAAACCAGAAATCTTTCATTAAAATCAAGTATCTCATATTAAGCTGTTTATCATCCAGCTCCATATTCAATGATCAAATGTTCCTTGGAGTCAGAAAATACAGAAAAACATTATTTTACTCCTATCACCTCTTACAGGGAGTTAGACGATTAAGCCCCCCATCCTCTGGGCTTGTTTTGTTTTTAAACGGACAATTACGTCTATGTCAGCATCCAAACTACAAAACTGGGCTGACCAGTTGGTTACTGAGCAGGGAGATAGGATAGCTTATTTAAAAATAAAAAGTGGGGCTGGGGATTTAGCTCAGTGGTTCCACCACCTGCCTTGCAAGCGCAAGGTCCTGAGTTCCATCTCTGGTACAAAAAAAAAAAAAAGTGGAGGCAAACTATACAACTGAAAGAATCAGAAAACACCAGAGTACGTGTAAGTCCAAGTGATGACTTTCACATCATTAGACATTAGAGAAATTCAACACGGCATTGTTGCTACTTCCCTTCTCCCTTGTATTTCTGGGAAAAAGCATGCTCTAGCCAATACTGAGTCTGTCTACTTAGGAATAACTATTATTCTTTTAAAAATTAGTCTGGGGAGTAGCTCAATAACAAAGTTTCTATTTCTACCATTCATTCATGAGGTCCTGGGTCCCATTCCCAGCATCAGAAAAAATAAAAATGAAAAGTTTCAATATATAAGTAATTTCAGCAGAAAAAGGAAAGGTAAAGAGGCCCTTATTGTCCTATTATGATAACAAGCTTACCTGATACAAAGTCCTTATTACTTCTCAGAATTTCTACAACTGAAACTCTGGAAAGGACTAAGGGAATGTAGCTGATTTCACTATTTTTAAACTACTACTAGACTAATGCTACTACTACATCTGACACCGAGTCTTAGGTATTAAACAGTGCTGACAAAAATTGTTGTCTGCCTTTGTTTTGTTGTACTTTTGTTGTTTTTGCTGTTCTTTAAAAGAACACACCACCTCTGCCTAGGTGGAGATGAGACATTATGCTGACTGTGTTAAATCATGAATGCACTAAAATAAACAGACAGATGAAGCAGTATGCTATTTCCAAAAGCAGTGCAAGTGGAGTGAAAGCATTTCCATACGAACCTGGCTTTAAAAACTGGGCTGTCAAAAGAACAGTTAAATGTGACACAAAGTAAGAAACAGTCCGATCACTAATGGTCTTGCTTTTTTTTTGTTGTTTTTTTGTTTGTTTGTTTTTTTGTCTTGTTTTCAATTCACTGCTTGCAAGTAAAGTATTCATTAAAAGAGCATGAAGCATAAGTAAATTCACGAGAGTTGAGAGCAGGGTGTGGTGACCGACAACAGTGGAAGGAAGCCAATGTTAAAGGGAGGGGAGAGAAAAACCAAGGGTCGTACACATCAGCACATCTTACAAACCCACTCAAGAAGAGGGCTGTCACCTTTGCAGGAGAGCTCCCCAGGCAGAGGCGTGGTGTTCTCCTCTGAAGCTTAGGCTCAGACTCTCTAGTCAGGCTCTGCCTCCCCCCGGGATGGAGAGGATAAACCTCGGCAGCCACTACACAGCAGCCTGCTGCGGGAGCCCGGAGATGGCAGGGAGTGCCCTTCCCACGGAGACACGGGCTCCGGGAGTGCACAGCAGGACCCATGAGCGGGCCTGAAGGGTGTGCACACGAAACACGCACGGCAGCCAGGACACAGCCCTCAGCTCTATCTGAAATGGTCCCAAAATCTGCACTGTCAAAAACAGGGCTCAATCACCAGCCTGCAGAAAATGATCATAATGCTCTCTGCCTGGGGCTGTGACCTTGCAGGGATGCTGTCACAGGAAATGGGCACAAAGGGACTCACAGCTGTAACAGGAAATCTAGATGGGACAAGGGCACTGAGCACTAACTTGACTTCTAAACTACTACTAGGAAAAAAACTTAAAACGAACAGTCACTATGAGAACAACAAAAATCAGCAAGGTGTAACAGTGCACGACTATAGTCCCAGCTATGAGAGGCTGAGGCAGGAGGATCATTTGAGCCAGGAGTTCAAGACCAGGGTGGGCAACACAAGACTTCATTTCAAACAAACAAAAGCAGTGGCTAAAAAACCATTTTGTTTTTGTCTTTAAATAAAATATGTAATTTGGGGCTTAATTATAATCTCTTAGAACCCAAAATACACATCATTAGATAGGGGTGTGTGTTGCAGAGATTGAACCCAGGGCCTTGGCACTAAGTCACATCCCCAGCCCCCGCCTTCTCTTTACTTTTTATTTTCAGACGGGGTCTCACTAAGTCGCTAACTCGCCCAGGCTGAGCTTGAACTTGCCATCCTCCTGCCTCAGCTTCCCAGGGTGCTCGAACTACAGACAGGTACCACCATGCATGGCATCTTGGAGGAGGGGTGTTCTTAAAAATAGGTTTGCAACTAACTAACTAAGATGCAGGGCAGTGGTGAGCTGTTTACCTAAGTACTCCTTTAGACTAATTACTGAGGGATGACCTTCGACAGGGTGGTAAGCACAGGTTGGTTTCACTGTCATACTCAGTATCTGAGTCCAAGTGGGGGCTCTGTGCGTACTCACTGGTTGGAAAGGAAGTTCTTCTAACCGTGATCAAATCATGAAGTTGGGCTGAAAACCCCCCTTTTTACCACCAGGACTAAATTACTTCAGCTGGCCTTTTCCCTTCTGTTTCTAAACTTCAACGTACAATTAAAATGCTGAATTTCCAATCTCTGCTCCTCCCTACATACATAAGAGGGAGAAAATTTTCAAATGGGAAGATCTTTGAAAGCAAGAAATGTACACTCTGAACAACTACCCATATGCTGGAAACACAACACCAGCAGGCAAAAACCCTGGCAACTATTTCAGCTATTCCTCAATATTTTTATTTATGAATTAAATATCAAAGAGAAAGCTTTCCCTGGACTGTCTCTGCTCCAGGTGCTGATCCACGCTAACAAGGATCATCCTGGCAATAGCACCACTGTGTATGGCAGGAGCCTGCCAACACACACGTAAAAACTTACTTTATTGTATGGGCTTGACTCCAAAATTTCATACTAGGAAGAAGAATATCATGTCTCAAGAAAAAACTATATCATAAGTATGTCAGTGACTAGATGAGCATTAGCCCCACACTGGGTTTTCTTTTGGTTGACAGCCACATTCAGTTTACACAATTTAGCCCGTTTTGACAGCAACAAAAATGTCTCGAGTGGATTGTAAGCTTTGCTGATTGTGTATTAAGACTCTATAAGCAAGAACCAAATGCTACTAGGTGAACCATGCAAATGGCAAGTTGTAAAAGCTCCCCAAACAAAGACTCTATTGCTCATTACAGACGACACATGAAGACCGGGGGAAAAGCCAGAGTGATGCTACGCCATTCAGCTCTAAGAAGCACGCTACCACAGTGCAGTCCACATGTGGTCACTGCTAAAAGTCAAATCAGCACCTCAGAGTTACATTTGGAACTAGTGGAGTCCACAGATCTGAACAGATAAGCAATGTGACAAAAGCCCAGCTATGCTTCTCCGCCCCTAGGTGGGCAACTAAACATGAGCCCCAGAACTTGAAAACTTACACTAGTTTTTAAAACTATCAATCAACTGACAGCAGTGAAGCCAGGGTTTACAATAAATGTCACCTTGCGGCCAGGGGGCAGCGGCACCTGGATGTGTGCAGGCGACAGCACCCTCTGCCTGACGGTGCCCTGTGCCTGACTCCTTGTCTCCACGCTGGGACAGGGTCCTAAGACCAGGTATGTCACCAACATCAGGGACTACAATGCAACCCTCAACTGCACTGTGGCGTAGGGAAAGCTTTGCCTTTGAGACATTTTTACCTTTAAGTATGTGGAAGTCAAAATTATAATGCTGAGACCTAAAAATCTCATAAAGGAACAAGGACTTTCAAAGTTCAAGTTCAAAAATGTGGGGTTTTTGTTTGTTTTAAGGATAAAATTTAGCCAGACACAGTGGTGTATGTCTATAATCCCTGCTACACTGGAGGCTGAGGCTCATGGATCATAGGATCGGGGACAGCCCGAGCAATCTAGCAAAATCCTATCTCAAACAAGAAGAGGCTGGGGCCGCAGCTCAGTGGCAGTGTGCTCGTCTATCCTTGCCAGGCCCTGGTTGGAGCCCCAGGACTGCATTAAATAAACATATAAAGAAACAAAAGCTACAGCTGGGTCCAGGTGTGGTGGATCACACCTATGATCCCAAGGGCTCAGAAGGCTGATGCAGAAGATGACAGTTTGAGGCCAGCCTGGGCAACTCAGTGAGACCTTGTTTCAAAACAAAAGGAGGGAGGAGCCTCAGCAGGAAACTGCCTCAGCTTAATACCCCGCACCGCCAGAAAGTTACTGCTCTGCACTTTGACTTTAATGCAGATAATCAAGTGGTCAGGCAATTTCTTTCTTAATTTTCTTAGAAAGGTGTTTTATTCTGGACCATAAATTTCACTGAAGGATATATGCATGGCTGGAATAAAGATGGAAAAATAAGACTTTACAGTAAATATTATTAAATACTTCACAAATATTGGATTTTGATGTGTTGTCAACATTTGCCTACTGAAGCTAAAATATCTGTTAACGTCTCACTGAAACTCCAGGCTTCGGAAGCTCACTAGAAGCACAGTGCATTGCCGCATCTTTAATCTCACTTCCTACCTTGTTGATATGTATCAAAAGTGCCCTACTGGGGTCCCGAGTTCCATCCCCAGTACCAAAAAAAAAAAAAAAAAAAGAAAAAAGTACCCTACTGCAACACAGAAGGCCTGAGCCCTATACTCACAAGAACCCTCACACGAGCACACTCTGGCACAAACCTGTGCAGACTCCCACCGCTAACAGCTCCTGCAGATGACCTTTGTTAAAAAGAAAGACTAGACCTTTAGCTCCTGAAATGATCTGTAGACTCCCAAAGCTGTGTATCCCAGCCACTTTTGAGTTGCATGCTGTAGCAAAACAGTCAGCGCCTCTCAACAGATACTGCTGCAGAGAAAGATCTTAATTCAGCTGGGACTCTTTCTGCATGAGAAGCAACCCCACTTTCCTGACCTGCATAGCTTCCACAGCCAGCCAGGCAGCCACAGAGCCAGCGCAGTGACTTCACTGGGCGTCCCTGGGGACAGGGACTGTTTTACTTGAGGGGAGGGCAAGACAAAGAAACACTTTTTTTTTTTAATGCCAATCACTGTAGAAGTTTCTTTTCAAACTTTACATTTTATTCCCAAATGATCAGGTAGCAGAAATAAGACCCTTCCTCACCTTGTGAGTCCCACATCTATCTAACACAATGAAGGCTGGAGCTCCTATTACCAGGCCACACCTGAACTATCGCATCACAGACAGTGCATGTATTTATGGAGTTCCTAGGAATAATTTTTACTAGAAGTATAATTAATATGTTACAAATCTGTGAACATGTTACTTAACAAACACGCGACCTGCCCAACCAGACTGTCCTCTGGCAGTGTGCTCTCCAAAACCCTAAACAGAAAAAGTGATGGACAGTGTGAGGCAAAACAGCATTAGCCTCATTAGGAAGGAGTTTTTGAAAAACTTAATGTGCCCCTAGAAGGCAGCTTCAAACTATTAACTATCACTTAGAGCCTTTTAAAAATCTTGTTGAGTAGAGCAGTAATAATACACTGCAATCCAGGCTAATTAAATCTCCTGCCACTGTCAGGTCAGGTGCTCGCAGAGCTGCAGCTCACTTAAGGTGCTGACCAACCACACATCTTACAGGGTATGGCTCTGGGGCCTTGCTGCTGGCTAGCCGTTCTTCAACTTTAATCCAAAGGAACAAAATTAAATAGAAATGGAAAAATTAATTAATTTCAACTAAAAGATAATGATTTTAGCTACCAATTTCACTGTAAAGCTCTGCTTTGTAATAAGCCCTGAGGTGATGAGGATCAGAGTCCAAACCTGAGTGAGTTAACTTTGGGGGGGGGGGGCCCTTGGCCTCTGGCCCGGCGGCAGCACACAGACTGGCCTTTCCACCCGGTGTGTCTCTCCCTCTGCAGCATTATCACATGCGTCACTGTTAGGGCCATGCCTGAGTCTAGCATCATGCCAGCACATTGAGACAGAAGGTACTGTATGCAGTGTTCACTGGACCAGAAGGACAGAACGAGAAGGGGAGGTGGGGAGAAAGAAACCCTAGAGAAGAAATTTTAAAAAGGCAGACCGTGCAATACAAACCAGATCATGGCTGCTTAGCTAATATGGGCCAACTGCTGTGGAAGAAAAATGTCGAACACCCCAAGTTGTGTAAATTTCTGTAAACATCTAAACACACAAACACAACACCAACCTAATTAGGAACATAAATATATGTTGATCCTTTACTATGTCACAGGTTTAAAAATAAAACTAAAGTTCAAGGCTCTTTCCCTAACTTGCCTCATTATTTCCCTTCAGGAAAGATGCTGTGTTTCTTAAAGGGAGAGAGGGGGTTGCTTTGACTAAGATTAGGATTCCATCTGAGTTTTATCCCCCTTTCAAGTTTTACCCACAACTCAACAAAACCCCTATTAAAGAGGTACACTGAAACACAGATATTAAATGCTGACAATAATGACAAGTTTAGACATTTTAACAAAGAGCTGTGTTATTTAAAAATAATGGGTTTTCAGGATGAAAATAATGTTCAAAAATTAAGAGTTTTTAAAATTGAGACGAAAAATAAATATCTTTCCTTTATTGCTTGGTATCATTAATGTTTCTAACTAATCACTGTAAAGAGACAGAATCAGCCAGATGTGGTGGCATACACCTGTAATCTGAGCCCTCTGGGAGGCTGAGGTGGGAGGACTGCAAGTTTGAGTCTAGCCTGGGCAACTTAACAAAAACCTGCCTCAAAATTTTTTTAAAAAGAGGCTTAGAATGTAACTCAGTGCAAAGACTCTGGGGTCCAATCTCCAGTGCTGAAATGTCAACTTCTGACAAAAAACCCCAGACTTTTCTCAAGCTACAGAGACCACATTTAACAAGGTCTGGTGAAAAAAAATGCATCACTGTACCACTCAATTGCTCCTGACACCTCATGTGACTGTTGCCCAGGAAAGGTGTTAAAGGGTCAAAATACATTTTACTCCTTTAATTATAAAAACGCTAAACTTTAACTTGCTATCTTCATCAGAATATCAGTATGGGCCAAAATAATATTTTCATCAAAATCTTCGTTTCTGTCCTGGGATGACTTCCCCATACATCAAACACTAGGCTGCCCCCAAACGCTAGCTGATGGCTGCACGGCATGCAGGAAGCACAGCCTGAGCAGTGGCCAGTCTCAAGGGCCGGCCCCACATGGGGCCGGAGCACTGCCTGCCCGCCTGCCCAGCCACAGCCCTCAGGCAGGCGTGGAGCTTACCGATTCTATGGGCTTGTCGAGAGATGCCTGCTCAATCTCCAGGTGTCCTTCTTCATACTGATCAAAGTGATTACCCTGGAAAAGGAAGGCTCCAGTTATTTTCCATAAACAATAAATATTATCAACAGCTTAGCCCAATGAGTTATTTTAAACTTTACCCCACCAAATTCAGACATTTAAGAAACAAATCTAGCCAGGCATGGAGGTGCACAACTCATCCCAGCCTGCTGGGAAGCTGATGCAGGAAGATGGAAAGTTTGAGCCCAGCCTGGGCAACTTAGCAAGACCCTGTCTCAGAATAAAACATAAAAAACAGGCAGGGAATGGAGCTCAGTGATAAGGCCCCGGGTTCAAACCCCAGCACTGTATCTTTAAAAGTAAAAAATGAAAACAAGGAGGTAGAACAGAGCTCAGTAATAGAGTACTTGCCTATCATGTGAAAGCCCTTGTATTTCCCGGGGGGGGGGGGGGGGACGACAAAGGGTAAACATTTTAAGGAATCCAAGGCTAGAAATCTGAACTCTTCCCTGATAAGCACTAAAATTGTTAAGTAAAAACGCTGTCAACCATGTGGGATATCAAGTTTTCTTCAAACAATACTAGAAAAAAATCTTAAAGAATCACAGGGTGTGGTGTACATCTGTAATCCTAGCTACTCAGGAGGCTGAAGCAGGAGGGTCTCAAGTTTGAAGGCAACCAGAGAAACTTCACAAGACACTGTCTCAAAATAAAAAGTAAAACGGGCAAGAACTTGGGTTCAACCCTTAGTACTGCAATAAATAAAGCTGGGGGTGACAACATGAGGCCATGGGTTCAAGCTCCAGGACTGCAGAGAGACATACAGAGAGAGTTTGCTACGGCCACGGCCATGCAATCTTACTTTCATAAACAATACTGCATTTTTACTGCTAAAGAAAATGTAAGAATAATGCAAATAAAAACTATATTATAGTACTGAGCACTGCTGGTAACATTACTTATAATTAATTGCTTAAGCATTAAACTTTAAATCAACTACTACCTCACAGGTTTTCCAGGAATTCAAGAGTACCATCTTCCACATGCCTGTAATCACAGCTACCTGGGCAGCTAAAGCAGAAGGATGGAAAGTTTGAAGCCAGCACCTAGTTATGCCCCTCCTTGATAAGCATCTTTCCAAGAGTTAAAGCCATCATGGCACAGCAATCCATGCACACTGTGTTTATAGCAGCACAACTCACAGTAGCTAAATCTTGGAAGCAGCCTGTGTCCCTCAAAAGGTAAGTGGATAAAGAGAATGAAGTATGTACATACAATGGAGTACTACTCTGCCATGAAGCAGGATAAATAAACTTAAGTCATTTGATGCACCCTGAGACCATAATGTTAAATGAAACAAATCAGACATACAAGCTTAAATAAATATCCCATGATTTCTCTTATATGAGAAACCCAAAGTATAAATAATTTAGAAAGCAAAGTAAATTATAATAGGAAAGAGGAAGATAGATCTTTTGCAAATGGAAAGGGTCCAAGAGACAACAGGGAAGACAGAGGGTGGGTACAAGAAGTAAAATGGACTAATATGTGTTATGTACAGATACCAACTCCCCAGAAGGAAATGTAATCACTACGTACACCAATATGTACTAATAAAAATTAGAAAAAAAAATTTTTTAAGGTCAAACAGACAAATGTGGAAACTTCTGTAATACAAATTTATCTGTGATCATTTAAATATAGAGACAGGGATTGCCCTAAATTTATCCACAAGTGGCATCCTGCTATTTGCTAACTGGTCTTGAGTTTGGCATCCACACAATCCCACAGCTGTACCCTTTCAGAAATTAACTATCTGGTAATTAGCGAGAGAAATTAGAGCTGAAGAGGAGGTCATTAGCATGAGAACCCTAAAGAAGACAACCACGATCTCAAATAGCAAAACACAGTATTAACATTCTTTTTGGGGGGTACCGAGGATCAAACTCAGGGCCTTGCACTTACGAGGCAGGCACAGTGCCACTGAGCTAAATCCCCAGCCGTGTGTGTGTGTGTGTGTGTGTGTGTGTGTGTGTGTGTGTATATATATATATATATATTTTTTTTTTTTTTTTTTTTAAAGTAATGAAGCCAGGCAAGGTGGCTTACATCTGTACTCCCAGCACTCTGGGAGGCTGAGCCAGGAGGATCACAAGTTCAAGCGCAGCAAGGCAATTTAGTGACTAACCAGACCCTATCTTAAATAAATAAGTAAGTAAATAAATAAATAGTTAAAAAGGCCTGGGGATGTAGCTCACGGTGATGGCCTGGGTTTAATCTTCAGTACTGGGGAGAAAGGAAAAATATTACTCATTGAGATCAAAATCTCTGTCCCGTCTCTACCCCCCTCCCAACTGTTCACAGAACAGGTCGTGTGCCCCTTGCCATGGAAGTGACCCCTTGACTGCTCTCCTTTCTCCTTAAAAGAAGGAGAGGATGCTCTGCCCCACTGAGCCTGTGAAAGGCTGCCTGAGGCTGCTGGCTGGAAAAGTGCCCTCCGCTGTGCTTCCTCCCCGTCAGGCAGCGCTTGGAGGAGGCTTCCACTGCTGAAGCTGGCTTCTCTGGGGCCGGGGTCAGAGCTCCCTCCCACCACTGACGCTGGGGCGGCCCCCTAGCCGCGCGCTCACCGCGCTGCGCGCTGCGGTCTCTTTGAGGCCGGAGGGCAGACAGAGAAACCAACAGGGTAATCGTTTTGGTAACACTGACAAGCGTCTTTCTGAAATGAAAAGCAAGTGCCTCCGAGAAAAGAAAGGAAAAGAAAAATACCACTCATAGTTAAAGTCTGTGTGTCCAGAACAAGTCTGATGAACAATCAATCACTAAGACATGGATTGCTAGCCGGGGATTTAGCTCAGCGGTTCCAGCGCCTTCCTCCCAAGTGCAAGGTCCCAAGTTCGATCTCCGGTACCAAAAAAAAAAAGGCATGGATTGCTGACTTTTCTCATCTCCACAGGTCTGAGCCGAGCTGAAAGCAGTTTCCTCCGAGGCAGCAACCGCACAGCGTCCCGCAGCTCCACCTTTCCCGCCAGCCTGGCCGGCGCCCTCGCTACAGCGCTGCTGTCCTGCCTCCCTGCTCCCAATCTCCCCAAGGCAAATTGGTCTGTGGCACTGTAGGTGCCATCAGTGGCTCCTCGGAGACAGCCTGACCTCACTAAAAAGATGTGATACTTGTAGTCCTGCCTCACAACTCGGCAATGTACTTGTTTATACTTTGTCCTTTCCAATCTCAAAATTTATAATGATGCTGATTTCGCCTCCCATAGCCCAGGACGGCGGTTTAGCAGAGAGAACCACACAGGAGCTCCATATTCCATCCACGAACACAACTAACCCTCCTGTCACCAAAGCCTTACTGAGTCTTCCTCTCTGTCCCTCTCTGCCCTACACATTTCAAGGAAATTCATTTTAGAGTCACCCCACATAATGCCATTTAAAAAGAAAATGTTGGGGCCCGGAATGTAGCTCGGTGCCGCCGCCTGCCTCGCAAGTGCAAGGTCCTGAGTTCGGTCCCCAGTCCTTCCGTCCATCCGTCCCCCTCCCCCGCCCCAAAATAAATAAAAATAAAATGTCCTAGAAAGAAAAGTGTGCACCTACGAAGAGCTGAGCATTCCGGAGATTGCTGGTGTCCTCCCATTAGTACACTCGGGACTTACTGCAACTTAGGAAGACAGAAAGAACGCTGCAGTCCAGTCCTCACAAACCTCAACTTTCATGTTGCTTCCGTAATCATACTGTGATTTACAACAACATCCAGAGTTCTGTTTGGATGGTGCTGGGGACTGAACCAGAGACTTGCACACACTGGGCAAATGCTCTGCCACTGAGCTGTGGCCCAGTATCCCCGTATTATGGAAACTAGAGCTCTGCACAACCAGAGACAGCAGAAACCAAATCTTATTCTACCCCTTGCTAGCTGTACAACTTTGGGCAAATTACCAAACCTCTCCCTAGGCCTCTTCCCCAGCTGCAAAACCCAGATGATTAGGCTATCTAGAGTATTATCACACAAGCTGTGAAGGGTGAAGGGCTATAAACTTTACTTATTAATAAATTTGATTCTATGTAAGATGGTAGGAAAGATAATTGGCTAGCAACCACAGCAAACAACTCGAAGGGGAAAACACATCACACTGGGTCAAGGGTATGAACACATCACACACTTGTCTAAAAGTACATGTTCACCTGTTTGCCATATCAAATTTTTTGGATCATTCGATTAGGACAAGAAAGGACAGGTTTCCCAAAAAATATTACACTGAAAAACTAAATTTTTAAAACTCCACAGGTCAGAAAAGAATACAAAATACAGCAAATGATTTGAGGTGTTCAAAAAGGTATGGAGAAAACAGTCTAAGAATCCGGCTGGGACCCATAGTAACCGTGCCTTAGTTCCTTACCACTGACTGGCAGGGCACCTTCCTCTTTATTCAGACATCTTGACAAAAAGTCTGCAGTAGTCCACAGAAAACCAATCTTAGGTGCAACATGTCACACAAAGGAAACTCAAAACTAGAAGGTGGCTGCCATGATTATATGAAGTAGTGAGATGGTTCTTATCCAGTGCTCGCTTCACCCTTGAACTGTGCCTCACCTGACTCTTAAGACCTCACAGAAACTGAGCTCCACCCAGGTACACCGAGGGAGCCGGGGAGTCTTGGGGCAGTCTTCTCAGGCCTTGTAAATCCCTCCTTCCCATATAGCTGCCTTTGTTAAACCACTAATCGAATATCTGACCAACCAGTTAGGCAGAGTGATGCAAGCCTGTGATCCCAGCACTCTAAGAGGCTGAGGCAGGAGGATTACAAATTAAAGCCCAATTTAGTGAGATCCTATTCCAAAATAAGTAAGAGTTGAAAATAGTTAGGGATGTAGCTCAGTGCAAAGGTCCTGGGTTCAGTCCCCACTGCCAAGAGAAAAGAATCCGAGTAAATTCTTTGTGCCAGACAGACTCAAGGAAAGAAAAACAAGAATGCAGGACTTTGCACGCAAGGGAGCCGGCCCGGCAGGTGAGGTAAATGCCAAAAGGGGGCCTGTGCCACAGGTGAGGCAGCAGTGACTACAGGCTGGAGCCAGCGCAGCCCTTCGCTGTGTGCCTGCCCCAGCTCCTCACCTGTAAGCAGGCAAACAGCAGAACTGCTCTGGGCTGCCAGGGTCGCCGGGCTACACCAGACTCCAGGCACCGCACCACGCCCTAGGAGTTCCCAACCAATAGCGAAAACGCTGTGAGCCAGGACTGTAGTGCCTTGAGAGCAGAGGGTGAAGCAGTAACTGGCGGGGAAAACGTCCCAGGGACATCAAACCAAGTCTATTTTTTTAGTCAAAACCAGCTCACCCATTTATCCGACTGAGAACATTAAGACAGACAACAACATTAAACAATCTTTCCTAAATTCCAGAAAACTCAGTCACGGGGCAAGCACTCAGTGGTCTCTCCCAGGGCACCAAGGGCAGAGAGCTCTAGTATTCCTGCAGAATGGAGTATCGCTGGGCGCCGCAGGACTCAGCATGCACTCCACACCCAGCCAGCAGCTGCCACAGCACAGCTAACCCTGCCACCCGGAACCCTGAGCACACTCAGGAAATACATTTCCATGTGCCGCGAGACCATTTCAGTTTGGTACCCTTGAAGACTCACTTTATTATAAGTATTGCTAAACAGTAAGAGCCGCTGGCATTTTACTAAAATGCTGAATTTTAAACCACAATTGGTTCCTCTCCTTTTGCTTGCTTCCATGGATACATTCGCTCTGTAAAGTGAGCTCTCTGGCAGACCGAGTCCTGATGAACGAGCAGGGAGCTGACAGAAAGCCTGTTCTAGAGAGGTAGAAACACAGGCAAAAGGAAGCACCTGCGATACCTGCCACATCGGGGTAACAACAAGCAGCTCAGGAAAGCAGGGTCTACAGCTGCCGGGTGGTGAAGAGCTTCACAGACCACATCGCCGAGCTGGCTTTGGCTCTTACACTCAGGACATCAGGAGTCACAGGGAAATTCACACTGCTCACTCACACACTGGCTTATTTATTTGCCGGTGATCAACCCTAAGCCTTGGCACTGAGCTGTGTCTCCAGCTCTTCTTTACTTTTTATTTTGAGACAGGGTCTCTAAATAGTCACTGAATTGCCAGACTGAGCTACAACTTGAGATCCTCCTGCCTCAGCCTTCAGAGCACTGGGGTCACAGACAGTCACACTGTTAGAGTGAGCAAGGCTGAAATCCAAGTTTATTAACTGTCACTCCAATTTCTCTAAGCCTCAATCTCTTCACCTGTACACGGAGGAGAGCAGCGCCTGGGCTAAAAGCCCCTTGGACAGGGTCACTTCCGGCCCAGCCACACACTTGCCACACAGGGGCCCTCTTGCCTTCCCCAGGAACCACAGCAGTCAACTTCTGACATCACAAGGGCCAGGCCAGGCCTGCCCACGGCCCCCTGACGGGACCTACAGGACCTTGTACTGAAGGCAAATGAGCAAAATGGACTAATTTTGTCTCTTTTCTTACCCTTTCATGATGCCAAGCTTTTGGGAAATGGAATGGGATTGGGTGCTGGACTTCTATACAGTGAAAAGATCAACAGGAAGTCATCATCAATTAAGTTTATTACACTGAGATGCTTCTGAAACAAAAATATAACCTCTAAGTACACCAGCTACTTACCAGCGAGCTAGCAGAAAATGCTGACATGGGGCCAGGGATTTAGCTCAGTGGTTTCACCGCCTGCTGCGCAAGCGCAAGGACCCAAGTTCGATCCCCAGTACCAAAAAAAAAAAAAAGAAAATGCTGACATGCATTAAACAAATTATCTGCAGCCAGGCATGGTGGTGCACACCTGTAAACCCAGCACTCCAGAGGCTGAGGCAGGAGGACTGCCCCGAGTTCAATGTCAGCCTGGGCTACAGCGTGAGTTCAAGGCCAGTCTCCCCAACTGCATAAGAAGACCCAGTCTCAAAAAAATAAAATATAAAACAAATTATAATAATTTACAAACATAACAGCAACACTCATCTCCTGGAAGAGAGGTCAACTCACATCACAGTAGAAAGTACTGAAGAGCTCAGAAGAGCAAAGCTCAAAACCTTGGGGCTGGCATATAGCTCCTTGGCAAAGCCTCGGCCAACTCGTAAAAGCCAAGGCCCTGGGTTCAAATCTCAGCATTGCTGGGAATGAGGTGAGGGGAAAGCTCAGCTCTGCAATAGGAAAAAAACTCACCTGGGCCTCAGTTTCTCCACCTGTGAAACAGTTACTACTCATGCCTCACTGCAGTAAGGGTGACACACCCTCAGTGGGAATGGCCTCCCCACATCCCTGCCGACCATGGTCGTCAGCAGGAACCCGGCCAGGCTCACCCGCCCAGCTTCCACTCTCTTAGCTATGAAAGTCCTCCCACCCCAGGTCTTAACTATTCACCATCAGAAACGACAATGCACTGATCCTACCAATCACCCCCAGATCCTAAATATTTTAATTTACCCAAGTTGTCAAAATCAGGTCTGTATTCTAGAAACTATTCTCAAGATAAATACACCCCTTGTTATCTCTTGCCCTAAAACAACACTGAACTAATTTTTCAGTCACTTTTGCCCCTAGGAAATTTCTTAATTTGCTGGATGTGGCGGTGTACACCTGTAATCCCAGCACTCTGAGAGTCTGAGCCAGGAGGATCTCAAATCCCAGCCCAGCCTGGGAAACTTAGTGAGACCCTGTCTCAAAATAAAAAGTTAAAGAAAAGACTGAAAACGTAGCTCAGGGCACAGGTTTTGGGTTCAAGCCCCAGTCCCACAATCAACCAATCAATCAGTCACTCAAAAAAATTAAAAAGAGTAGGGGATAAGTTCAGTCATAGAGCACCCCAGGGTTCCAACCCCAGTACAAAAAAACAAAAACAAAACACTTGAACACATTAGTTTGTTCTTTTTTTATTGGTACCAGAGATCGAACTCGGGACCTTGCCCTTGCAAGGCAGGTAACAGAACCACTGGGCTAAATCCCCAGCTGTTTGTTCATTTATTTATTTGGGGGTTGGTTTGTTTTTTGAGACAGGGTCTCACTATGTCATTCAGCCTAACCTTGAACTCACTGTGTATCCCAGGCTGGCCTCGAACTTGCAGTGATCCTCCTGCCTCAGCCTCCAGTGTACTAGGATCACAGGCATGCAGCATCACACCCGGCTCCTAAGCACATTTGTTTAAAACTCAAAGAAATCCTTTAGTTATGAGCATGACAATACAACGCTCTCTTTTCTGCCCCACACTGAACTCTGCAGAGACTGACACAATACGCATTAAGTTCATGCGCGTCAGCCCCCAGTTGGCTGCACAATCCACTTTTTGTAAGTGGAAAATCATTACAACATCTTCTGCTATCTGCTGCAGTTTCAAGTCAATGCCTTCTTTCAGCATCTGCGGCAGTCGTCTGTAACTCCTGTGGTGAGTACCACGCATCTGCCATCACTTAGTGCTGGACTGAAACGCCAACACGCAAAGGGAATTCCTGTGAGGCCAGACATACAGGTAGAAGCACCAAGGGGCTTCAGGGAGGGAATCTGCACAGAATTCAAGGACTGGGTATCTATGTCAAGCCATCACCCAGTCCCATGAATAAAACATTAGAAACAGACTGAGTCATGAGAACAAAGACGAAGCCTCTACATGGGTTCAGATCCACAACTCCAGATATCATGAGCTTCTGCGACTCCGATTCAGAAAATGGTCATCACTTTTCTCTTCAGTGCTGGGGGCTGATGGCAATCTTGGCCACATCGAGAAAACAGACTGAGCCAGGAGTGGTGGTGCACACCTGTAATCCCACAATGCAGGGAGGCTGAGACAGGAGGATCACTCACCGCAAAGGCACTGGGTTCTGGGTTTAAACTCCAGCACCATGACCACCCCCAGTACCCCAACAGAAATCATGGGGAAATGTATCTCAATTATAAGGCCACGCCATCAGGATCACTACTAGGGATGTGTTTTACTTTTTGCAGCACTGGGGACTAAACCAAAGTCCTCACTGTGAGCTACACCTCAACACCCCCCCCCCCTTTTTGAGACAGGGTCTCTCTATGTATATGTAGTTCATGCTGGCCTCGAACTCAAGGCAATCCTCCTGCCTCAGCTTCCTGAGTGCTGAGATTATAGGCACGTATCACCTAGCTCAGCCCTTTTTATTTTTTTCAACAAGATCTTACTAAATTGCCCAGGGTGCCTTTGAACATACTACCCACCCTCTTGCCTCAGCCTCCAAAGCAGCTGGGATTACAGTAATGTACCACCATGCCTGGTAATTTGTGTGTGTGTGTGTACTGGAGATTGCATCCAGGGCCTCTGCACTGAACTATACCTCCAGCCCCTTTTTACTTTGAGACAGGGTCTCACCAAACTTGTGAAGTCCTGCTTCGGCTTCCTAGAATGCTGGGGTGAATGGGGTGCACCACAATGCCCTGCTGGGCTAAACATTTTTTAAGTCAAAAGTTTTAACTTTTGGGGCCTGGCCTGTAATCCCAATACCTGACAGGCTGAGGCAGGAGGGTCACCATGAGCTAAAGGCCACCCTAATTACATAGCAAAACCCTGTCTCCAAACACACATACATTCTATTCTGTCTCTCTCTTTCTCTCTGGAGAACTGTAACAGTAATGAGAGCTGTATGGCAAGAAATAGAAAAATACAATAGGGACTTAGGGGTTTTTTTTATATGTACACATATCTACAGCTATACTTTTTCCTGTTTCCGTTTTTATTTATGGGGGTGGTACTGAGGATTACAACCAAGTCTCACACATGCTGGGCAAGCGCTCTATCACTGAGTTACACCTCACCCCAGAGCTTCTGTCTGTCTGGCTTTGGTTCTTTTTCTCTAGCGGTGCTGGGGATCAGGCCTGGAGGCAGCACTCTACCGCACTGGCACAGCTCTGTCTGCAGCCCTGGTTTGAGTAATTCTGACTGTACTAGAGTAGGCCTGAAATAATCTACTGGACAGCATCTCTGTCCAGGTCACCCTCTTGGTCTCCCAGGCCTATTTTGGGTTTTTGTTTTTTTGTTTTTTGAGACAGGGTCTCAGTATTAGTTCAGGCTGGCCTTGAACTCACTGTGTAGCCTGGGCTGGCCTCCAACTCTCAGCAATCCTCCTGCCTCAGCCTCCCAAGTGCTAGGATTACAGGTGTGCGGCACCACGCCCCAGCTCCCAGGCCTACTTCAAAAGCAAGAAAGTGCACCACCACCACATGAAGCCAGAAGGCACAGCTCTTCCCAGCCCCCTTCCTCCTGGGGCTGGAGATTGCTCCACAGCAAGGCACTGGCCAAGCAGGAACAAGGCCCAAGGTTCCGTCCCCAGAACTGGCACCCAAGTGCCGTTATAAACATCTTTCTCCATGGCGGTACTGCCTGCTGGACCCCACTGTTACAGTGCTCCTGCCTTTGCTCTAGGTCCTGTGCCCTTCACATCGGCTCCAGGGACCTCACTCCTGAGGTCCCTCCTACTCCCCTGAGAACGCATGGTCGGCAGGATCATCACTTTGCACTTGCTAAGAAGCACCTGTATTCCTCATCAATATTTTGAAACTGGTACCTCCTTGGTTCCAATCCTTTCCACCTATCACACTACAGGAAAGGGACAGTCAAGATTAAAGCTGCAATTAGTTTTCACTGCTTGCGGCACTTCTTTCAAATGAGGGAGAGACACAGGAAATGAAGAGCAGAGCACTCACCATGTGTCATCTCTGGCATGCCTGCTGGAAATGCCAACTTTGGGGGGAGGGTCTTACTGTGGAACCCAGGCTGGACTTGAACTTGAGGTGATCTTTCTGCCTCAGCCTTCTGAATGCTGGGATTACAGGTGTGCGCCACCATGCCTGGCTCTAGAATGCCAACTTGGTTCCATAGGAATACAGAAAATATATTATTATGCTTTTATGAACTAACTATCTTAGAACTATGAACCTCTTCACTGGTCTCAACTAAGAATTTCTCAGGTTGTGCATGGTGACACACACCTGTAATCCCAGCCCTTGGGAGGCTGAGGCAGGAAGACTGCCTGGGGTTTGAACCAGCATGGACTACATAGTGAGACCCTATCGCAAACTGTCCCTCGCCCCCAAAAAATTTCTTGAGGGTCATGTTCTGCTATCAAACGTGAAACATGATGGTTCCACCGACTGCCTCCCAACCTCGAGGTCCTGAGTTCAATCCCCGGTACAAAAACAAAACAAAACAAAAAAAACCATGAAACACGAAAGGAGGGACTGGGTAGTAACTCCATGGCATACCACTTGCCTACACTGTCAGGGCCCTGAGTCTGATCCCTGGCCTCTGCAAACAACAAAAGCCCCAAAATAAACCTGACACACACCACACAGAGATAATACAAGACCTACGCACTGTACGGTCATGATTATTTACATAAACTACAGAAAGTGCCTGATCAACCTTTACGTTTTTACCACGGCCACTGGGTAATGCATCTTGGTCGGGGTGGTGGTGCGCTCCTGTAATCCCACTGTAATCCCACTCCTCTGAAAGACAGAAAGTCGGGGGCCAGCCAGGCACCTTAGTGAGACCCCATCTCAAAATGCTGGGGGGGGGCACCTCTCTAGCAGGGCAGGGCACTCAGGTCAAGCCTGGTACCTCCCAAAGTGGCATCCCTTGTTTGCTCACCTTGACACTAATCTATTACTGTAGTGCCTTCTCATTGAAACTCTGGCACCGGGCTAAGGGTTTGTCCGAATGGTAGAGCTCTTGCCTCCCATGCACTAGCACCCCAGAACACTGAACACAGGGACACTCCAAGAAGGACCAGCAGTGCTCCACAAAAACACACACTGACGAACACCTCTCAGGAGCACTGGCTGCAGCGTCCCTGTGGTCACGCACGACCACAGAACACCAGAGAGCACAGTCTCTTAACAGCACCCTCTAGCTGTGCATCATGCACAGGGATGTTTTTCTTTAATGAATCTGGAAATCCAGGATGAGCACACCTGAGTCTTAAATCACATACATTTTTGGCCGGGGATTTAGCTCAGTGGTTTTGCCACCTGCTGCACAAGCGCAAGGACCCAAGTTCGATCCCCGGTACCAAAAAAAAAAAAAAAAAAAAAAAAATCACATACATTTTTTCCATTAATCTGTACAAGACTTCAATCTGCAAACAAATAGGTCCTATATATCTAGTAAATGCAAGCAGAAGTAATGTCTCATTCAGAAATCCAGGTCAGATTTTTAAAGGAGTAGTTAAAGATCATAAAATATTTAAATCCGGGCTGGGAATTTAGCTCAGTGGTTCTGCCTCCTGCCTTGCAAGCAAAAGGACCCGAGTTCAATCCCAGGTACAAAAAAAAAAAAAAAATTAAATCATGTGAGACACACACATACATACACACACCAGCCTAGATTACAAACATAAAATAACATTTAAAAGTGGCTAGAGCCTGGGGCCTGGTGGATGCCTATACTCCCAGCACTTGGGAGGGTGAGCCTGGAGGATCACCACAAGTTCAAGGCCTGCCTGGGCTACACAGTGAGTTCAAGGCCAGCCTGAACCGCACAAGACCCTGTCTCAAAAAACAAAAATGTAAAAGGCAAAAAAAAAAAAAAAGTGGCTGGAGGGCCGGGGATTTAGCTCAGTGGCTTCGGCATCTGCCTTGAAAGTGCAAAGTCCTGAGTTCGATCCCAGATACCAAAAAAGAAAAACAAAACAAAACAAAAGTGGCTGGAGGTGTGTTCAGGGATGGAGCACTTGCCTAGCATGGGCACAGCCTTGTGTTTGTATTATTATGAGACAATACATGCAAAGCCCGTAGAAAAGTACCTGCTTATTATACTAAAGTTACTGATTGTGTATTTATTTATTTTTTACTGATTTTTAAAAAAATTATTAAGTGCTTCAAATGGTGCAGAACAGTTAAGCTTCTCTATGTGTGTATACACCCACACGTGTGTACACGCTGCTGGGGACTGAACCCAGGGCCTCCCACACACCAGGCATCCCTCACCTCTCTACACTGCTCCTCATACACAAAACGCCTTTGGGCTGCAGAATAGCTCAGCAGTAAGCCCTAGACCACATTGGTCTAAGTGATCTCAACCCCAGCCCTGAAAAACTGATAACAACAAAACAACAACAACAAAACTTTTGAAACTTTAAACCATTTTGAAACAGTAAAACAGTAAAGAATGAAATTCTGAAATTTCAAATTCCTTGACAAATTAAAGGCAAAGAAAATGAGTCACCTAGAGCTTACCAGGGAAACTGGACAGAGAACTCTCCAGTGTATACGATCTTTTCAAAGCAATGAGATCTGTCTACTGTGTTTGCAAAGCTAACACACATGCACTTGTTTTCCCATGGAATTAGCGGTGTTGCATGATTTATCACTTAAAACCTTAAAAGGAGCTCACATTTAAATTTTATTCATTCTTTGGTGGCACTGAAATTCAAACCTAGGGATGCTCTACCACTGAGCATTCCTTATTTATTTTGAGACAGGGTCTCACTAAGTTGTCAAGACTGTCCTTGGGCCTGGGATTTAGCGCAGTGGTTCTGCTGCCTGCCTTGCAAGTGCAAGGACCCAAGTTTGATCCCTGGTACCCGGTGGGGGGCGGGGGACCTGTCCTTAAACTTGCCATCTGCCTGCCTCAGCCTCCTTAGTAACTGGGAGTACAGGTATGGGCCATGGGGACCAGTATCATTTATCCTGAATCATCTGAACTTGAAAATGTTTCAGATATTACCACATAGGAGCAGCCTATGACACATACTTCATTCTCTCTCCGATAAACTTTAAATCAAAGATCATCATTAATGAAAGCCAATGTTTTCCCCTTTATTAAAACATCTAGGGCCTATGCTCTGTGGCACATGCCTGTAATCCCTGCTACTCTACTTTGGAGGCTGAGGCAGGAGGACTTTAAAGTTCAAGGCCAGCCTGGGCAAAACCCTGTCTCAAAATTTTAAAAGGGGGTTGAGAACTAGCTCACTGACAGCCCCTGGGTTTGATCCCGAGTACCAACTGATAAAAGAAAAACAAAAAAAAAAATACCACACTAGGCTTTTTTATTTCACTTAATTTTTTGTGCTACTAGTGACTAAACTCAGGGTTACACAAATGGTAGCCAAGCACTCTACCACTGAGCTACATTTCCAACCTTTTTGTAAATTATTATGCTAACATTTCTAAAAGGCATTCTTTCAAAAACACTTGTTGACTGGAATCATAACGCTGGATTTGATCCCCATTACAGGTAGAGAGACAGAGAGAGAAGAAAGGGAGAGAGAAAAGAAGTTCACAAAGGATTTCATATCTTGTAATTGTCTAAAAGATTTCCTTTTTTTTTTTTTTTTTGGTACCGGGGATCGAACTGGGGTCCGTGCGCTTGCGCAGCAGGCGGCGAAACCACTGAGCTAAATCCCCGGCCCAAGATTTCCATTTCTAATACCCTATTTACCCCAAATGCTAGGGCATCTGAATTTAAAAAACAGACGTTTTGCGGGCTGGCCCAACACAGCCGGGAGTGGGATACTTTAACATAAAAAGCAGGAAATGCAGTAAAGTGAGCAACTGAAGCACAGAAGAGGGGTCACCTTACTTGGAAACAGGGTTTTGCAAAGACAGATCACCACCTCCATTTTTTCAGATGACAGCAGCATTCACCCTGCTATGCAGTTTTCAGTCTTCTTCCAAGGGCCCTGCCAAGCCTGGGTCGGAGACGCGGCTGAAACGCCGTGGCTGACAGCCAGCCTCCTCTCCTCAAAACCTGTCCACGTCGTCTACTCCCAACTTATCAGGTCACCTTGAAACCCTCTCCTCTAAAACCACTGGCTTCGCGGCAGCAGCGCTTCTCTTTACAATCACCTACAAGAGCCACACGGCCGCGGCCCGCTGGCCGGAAGACGAACCACCCGGCTCCAGGCCGCCCAGCCCCGCCCGCCGCCGACTGCGGGGCTCCGCCGCGCCCCCGCCCCGCGATCCGCCCGGGCGGGAGGGAAGGGGACAATAAGGGCGCCTCCGCCGGGAGAGACTGGAGTCGAGCGCCCGCAGCCCGAACGGGCGGGACGCGGCCTCGTCGCCGGCCGGGCCCCGAGGCCGCAGAGGCAGCGAAGGCGGGCCCGGGTGGCGGAGGGAGGGCCGGGCCCCGCCGCGGCGCCGCGTTTACCTGGAAGTCGCGGTCCTCGTTGAAGCGAGAGAAGCGGTCCGCCATCTTGGGCCTCGCCGCTCTCGGGTCCGCGCCTCCGCCGCGCCGCCCGCCCCTCCCGCGCCGCCCGCCTCCTCCCGGCCCGAGGGCGCGCGCGTCCAGCCCCGGTGAGAACAAGCACGGGAGCGGGCGCGTCCCGACGAGAGCCCCGAGGGCGCACGCGCCGCCCGTCCCGGAGGCGGAACCTCCCTCCCGCCCCGCGCCGCTCTCGACCCCGAGCAACCCCGGCGGCCGCGCGTGCGCACTCGCGCGGGGGAGGTGCAAGCGCTTCCGGTGCAAAGGTCGGGGCGGGCGGTCCGGCTCCCCAAGTCTGGAGTCCTCCCCTAAGTCAGCCTGGCGTGTCGGTCTTCGCGCTGCTCACCAGATAACGACTGATGCAGTGGTTGGGAGTGCAGAGTTAGAACCACTCTTTTGGGTTTTTTGAGACAAGGCCTCGCTGTGTAGTCCCGGCTGGTTTTGAACTCTATGTAGCGCAGCCTGGCCTCAACCTTGTGGGGATCCTCCTGCTTCAGCCTCCTCAGTGCTTGGATGACAGGTGTGCGCCACCGGTCCCGGCGTACATCCTGACTCCTTTATTTATTTATTTTTGGTACCGGCGATCGAACTCGGGTCCTTGTCTGACTCCTTTAAATGTGTTGTTTCATTGGCTTACCCTGGTCATACACAATGTGGGATGGTCAGGTAGCTTGGTGCCTGCACAGGGTGGTAACGTGCTCTAGTGCGGGTGATGGGCCAGGCAGGTTTCCCGCCCACCCTGAAGAGTAGTCAGATCCCTTCCCTCGCAGGGCTTACATCTGGGCGGAAAAGTCAGTAACTAACAAAATAAGTCATTGTAAATATGAACGAGACAAATAAAACTAGGTGCCTGCAAAAAACTTCAGAGAGGGCTGGGGATTTAGCTTAGTGGTTCCGCCGCCTGTTTCGCAAGCATAAGGTCCCGAGTTCGATCCTCAGTACCAAAAAAAGAAAAAGAAAAAAGAAAAAAAAAACTTAAGAGAGCTTAGCTGTTTTTGTTTGTTCCTGACACGAGGACTCACTGATAGCCCAGGCTGGCCTGCAGCACGGGACCCTCCTGCCTCGTCTTCGAGAATGCTTGGGTCATAAGCTGCCAACACGCTCCCCAGGAGCTGGGCCTGTTCGAGCAGTGCTCAGGAGCCCACGCTGAGCCGTCACGTAACGGCCTTCAGACCGGCGCTTCCTGCGCGTGCGCCAGCACCATTCTTCCTTTTTATAAAACTACGAACGTTGAATTTAGGGCTTAATTTCTGCTGCTCCTGCCGGATGCTGGCTGGGAAACGCCCAGGATGCCTCTGCTCCCGGAAGGAGCACTCCCAAAATGGGGACAGGCCTGGCCGGCTGAAGCGTAAGGCTTTGGGGAAGGGTGTGCGTGCCTGGCAGAAGCGGCCAGGGCGGCATCTGAGCGCGGGTTGCCAGGGCACGAAGGAGACCCGAGGGCCGCGGTGGGTGGAACCAGCGACCGCGCCACACACTCATCCCCAAGACCCTGGGTGGACAAGGGAAGGGGGAGGCGAAGCTCCGTACAGCAGGTCTGGGGCACCGGGTGCGCTTAGTCCGCAGCACCGGGAGCTGCTCAGTGTGGGCAGTGGGAATGGCTTCAGGCTCCAGTGCCGGAGCAGCAGGGCAGCGCCTGAGCTGGCTGCTCTGCCGAGGAGGCATGGGCGGCCGAGGGGCCTCGCTGGGGTGAGGGCCTGGTGAAGCCAGCGTTCCCATCAGTCTTCTCTCGGGAAAGACCGCGGGAGCCTCTCGTGACCCTCTGGGAAGAAGATGCCCCAGCGGAGCCACGGACAGGCCTGCCCAGAGGTCCCCAGTGACGCGAGCGTCATCCTAGGGGCTCCCCGGGGTCATAGATGGCTCGCGTTGGAAGGGAACTCTGCCCCCCCCAAACAAAGGAATTCATAAGAGCCAGAGATCATAAAAACAGCAAAGAAGCCATCAAAAGAGTTACGACCATGGAGGTGTAACAGCATCAGGGAACTGGGGAGCGTGAGATGCCAAGAAAGAAAACTTTTGAGGGCCAGGGATTTAGCTCAGTGGTTCCGGCGCCTGCCTCACAAGTGCAAGGTCCCGAGTTCGATCTCCAGTACCAAAAAAAACCCCTTTTGAACCCAGGTGTTGTGGTGCCTGTCATCCCAGCACTCCGGGAGGCTGAGGCAGGAGGATTGCAAATTTGAGCTCAACCTGGGCAATTTAGGAAGACCTTGTCTCAAAATATGAATAAATAAATAAATAGGGCTGGGGATGTGGCTTAGTGTGAGGGCTCTGGGAACACTCACTCCCCAGTGCCAGGAAGAAAGGAGTTTTAAACTGTGCACACACCTGTCAGCCTATTATATGCAGCTAAGTTAGATAGAAATAAATATACCATCAAAGAGGGGCTGGGCCCTCAGGGAAGTCAGTGCAAAAAATAAAGACATGGGCTGGGAATTTAGCTCAGTGGTTCTGGTGCCTGCCTCACAAGCACAAGTTCCCGAGTTCGATCCCCAGCACCAAAAAAAAAAAAGATAAAGACGTTAGAATTGTGAGTGGAGACCCAGTGGCCAGGTGTGGACCTCCCCAGGCGGAGCTAAAGCAGAAGTTGAAGGAGAATCAGCTCTTCTCGCTGAAAGCGGCCTAGCAGCTCCCCACTCACGCTCTGTCCCTCTTCCCGTGACCACCAACCCCCGTACTGATAAAGTAGACAGGCACAGTCCTATAAAGACAGTTTTGTGGGCAACCCACTTTCTGGGTCCCCTCCTGTCTCTCTGAGGAGCTGTCTCTCCCTCAATAAAATTTCCTACTCAAAAAAAAAAAAAAAAAAAGACAGTTTTGTAACCCGGAGGAACCATATGCTCTGTAGACAACTATGTCCTGTGAACAGAGTCCTTGACACGCTGTTCTCATAGGATTCCATGATCTTATTCTGGTTTTTTTGGTACCGGGGATTGAACTCGGGTCCTTGCGCTTGCGCAGCAGGCGGCAAAACCACTGAGCTAAATCCCCCGGCCCATCATGGGATTCCTGAGACTGTCTTCTTACAAGCCTGAAGCGCTGGTCCATCCCCCCACCCCCCTCGGACCAAGTATGTGGATCTGGAACCTTCCTGTGTCGGTCGCCTGGCACCTTGGACGGGAGCCCGGCTGGGGCAGTGTGCACCTAGTGAGTCCTCCTGGCTCCTATTTGGTCGCTCTGTCCTTTTAGAATTCTGCAGCAGAGCCTGAACCCGAGGCTGTGCTGTGACCAGCTGGGCACAGAGGCACAAGCAGCAACCAGAACACCCCGACTGCTCCCTCCCTTCCCAGAATGCCC
Source organism: Heterocephalus glaber (assembly GCF_053883595.1). Taxonomy (NCBI): domain Eukaryota; kingdom Metazoa; phylum Chordata; class Mammalia; order Rodentia; family Bathyergidae; genus Heterocephalus; species Heterocephalus glaber. The sequence goes on from NW_028258463.1 coordinate 12,223,866, forward strand.
TGTTCTTCCCTTGCACCCTGCCATGCGCTTCCCCATTGGGTCAGTATGAGCTCACGCGTCCTTGTCGTCCTGCAGTTGTACCCGTGCTGTGACCTTGCTGTGTAAATCTCCCCTGATGGTGGGCTGTGGTGGCTGCCCAGGCGGGCCCCTCTGTCTCTCAGTGAACCTTGCCTATTCTTGGCTCCGCTGCCCCAGGAATTCAGTCTTCCGTTCTCAGGGGACACAAACTCAGCACACCTGGCATTCAGCAGGTCGGAGTTAGATTTCTTCTGTATCAATCCCAGCTACTCGGGAGGCTGAGGCAGGAGGATTCAAGCCCAGCCTAAGTAATGTAGTGACTTTGTGAGACCTTGTCACTAGTAATACAAGGCCTTCGAAGGGAGGGGCAGAGCGGTAGGGTTACAGCACTTGCCTAGCATGCATGAGACCCTGGGCTCCATCCCCAGGCACACACACATGCACGCACACACTCTGTTCACTCTGCTGGTCTTTCGTGGCATTGACCTTTTTTGTTTTCTGTTTTAGTGGCACTGGGGACTGAACTTGGGGCCTTTTCACTGAGCTACATCTCAGCCCTTTTTTGCTTTTTTATCTTTGAGACAGGGCGTCCTAAGTTGCTAAAGTGCCCATGCTGGGCTCCAACGCCTCCCAGACTGCAGGACTGCAGGTGTGCTCCACCACACAGGCACAATGTCTTACTTCCCAACCACCTTTCACTTCGTGGTTTTGTCACCCATGGGTGATCCTTGGCCTGAGTTGTTTATTACGGACAATGGTGACTAAGGGATGGCCCTGACCCTGCCATTTCTCCTGGGTCTATCAGTAGGAACCGACTGGTGAGCTTTCTCCCTCCTCTTCCACCTTCTCAGGAGGGCGCGGTGGACCCATGGCAGCGGCTGCTGCTTGTCCTTCTCTTGCCTCTGTGATAGGAACGAGTGTGTCCTTACCTATTCTCCTGCCATTCTGTGGCGCACTGGCGAAGCGCTTGTGAGCTGGCTTTGACCTGCTCTCCAGTCTCGTGGTTAGCGGCTGCGCTGTTCTGGGTTCACCAGAACCATCCCGCACAGGCTCGCAGCCGCTGTCCAGATGGGCAGTGATCGCACAACCCAGAGGGGGCTGACCTGCCCCAGCCTGCACATCTGGAGGTGCCAAGGGTCGTGCTTCGAGGGGCTCAGACTTGGCTCCTTTTGTGTCACGGAGAGGCAGTGAGGACAGCAGCACCCTTGTGGTCCTGGGTTCCCTCAGGGGCAGATGCAGGACTGTCCTTCCGGGCCCCGCTGTGGCTGGTGGTCGATCAATGAAGCCCTGCAGCCACCTCCCACATCTTTCCTGTCCCCAGCCCGCCCTGCCGAAGTCTCCCTGCAGAGCCCAGGCTGGCCTCCAACTCCTAGGCCCCAGAGATCCCCCTGCCTCAGCCTCCCAAGTGGTCGGGACTGCAGGCCCAGGTCACCACGCCCAGGTTTCACTGATGCCTTTCTTGAACTGGTAACAACAGCACTCATCGAACATTCCACAGTGCTGCTTTGGCAGGACTGAACTGAGACATGTCACCTTCTCGCGCAGCGTGGAGGGCCCTCGAGTCCATCTCAGCGATCTCAGAGTGGCTTGAGTTGCTGCTGGCGGCACACTGCCACGATGCACTGCCCAGGCTGTGTCCCTTCAGCCAGCCCAGAGGGAGGACACAGGGCACGGTGAGGTGGGAGGACAGGAACTTTTGAAAGGAAGAAAAGGAAAAGCTCCACGGCTGCCACACCTGCCCTGAGGCTGGTGACCTGGGACAGCCAGGTCCTGGAGCCTGGTTGTGGCCACGTCCTCTCCTTCAGGGTCAGGTCGGCTGGCCTGGTGCTGGAGGCGCTGAGCCTTGAGCAGCCAGGCAGGAAGGGCCGGGTCCCCTCTGTCCCTCTACCGGGCAGGGGCAGCCAGGGAGCCGGGAGGGAACAGGAGCCCAGATAGGCTGTGCGGGGCTCAGCAGAGGTCTCTGGGACCTGGGCACCCAGGCTGGAGCTGGGAGCTGAAAACGACCACAGCAACCAGGCAGAGGCCCAGCCAGGCCCCGGGGAAGATGCCGCTGTCACCTGGTCCCTCCGGCTGCACCATGCTTCCTGCTGCAGCTGCCAGAAATTCTGTTTCCCAGGACTTCGGATTGAACCTGGGCCTTCCACTAAGAGCAAGAGTCCTATAATTCCAGTGATTCAGGAGGCTGAGGCAGGAGGATCACAAGCTTCAGGCCAGCCTAGGCAACTTAGCAAGACTCTGTCTCAAGATAAAAATTAGAAACAAAAACAGAAAAAAGGAGAAAGAGAGAAAAAGTGGGGAGGACAAGATTGCTTGTTTTTGCCATTCTGAGGATGGAACCCAGGGCCTCCTGTATGCTAGGCAGGTGATCTGTCACCAGGCTCTCAGGTTGAAGCTATGGGATGTCTGGTGTTTGTTTGTTTGGTTTGGTACTAGAGATTGAACCTGTGATCGCTTGCATGCTAGTCAAGTGCTCTACCGTCGCACTGTGCCCTGGCCCCTTTTTATTTTTTATTTTTATTTTTTTTCTTTCTTTGGTTCTGGGGATCGAACTTGGGTCCTTCTGCTTGCGAGGCAGGCGCCGGAACCACTGAGCTAAATCCCCGGCCCTATTTTTTATTTTTTATTCAAGCTCTGTGATTAATCCCAGTGCTCTGGGAGGCTGAAGCAGGAGGACTGCAAGTTCGAGCCCAACCCAGGCAACTTAGTGACCCAAGTTTAAAAAAGCATTGGGGTGGGCCGGGATTTAGCTCAGTGGTTCCGCTGCCTGCCTGACAAGTGCAAGGACCCGAGTTCGATCCCCGGTACCAAAAACAAGAAAAGCAATGGGGGTATGGCTCACTGCAAAGGCCTAAAGGCCTGGTTCAATCCCCAGTGCTCCAAAACAATAAAAATAAATACATTGAATTGAGGTGTTTCTGAGTTTAATGAAGATGAAAAACCAGCTGTCCATGTGGACCTCATGTTGCAATCTGAGCCACCAAGTGGGGCGGCGGAGGAGCGAAGGAGAACACAGACCGAGGTGCCCTCTGTGTGGCCGACCCCTTGCCAGCCCAGCCGGGACTCTTGGGGAGGCGGAGAGGGGCTGGGTCAGGGCAAGGCCCCAGCTGCCCAGACGGGAGGGCCGGAGGGAGCAGAAAAGAGAGCGAGGGAAAGGCAGCTGAGCAGCGTGGAGTGGGTCTGCAGGTCTGCGGGTGTCCAAGACCTAACTGGCTGGCAGCCCGAGTTGCCCAGGCTCTGAGGGCGGGAGCGCAGGGGCGGTGCGTCAGGGCTGCAGCTCGGGGGAGCATGGCCGAGCCCACTGCCCCAGCCCAGGGGGACCTGACAGGAAGTGACCAAGCCTGAGCTACCCATTTGCCTTTCTTATTCTTTGCAAGCACCCCCATCAATAGAACCAACCCTATCTGGATACACGCATGCCACGCATGTCTCCCAAACTCGTTTTAAAAAGCTGGCCGTCCCTCATCTCCTGACTGAATGAGGAAGCCCACACCCACAGCCTAGCTTGTATTCAGCCATTTCAGGTGGCCCTGGGGTCAAACCTAAGACCTCATGCATGCTCAGCTGCTGAGCTGCACCCCATCTTGCACAGATGCTCACAAAGGGCAGGTGCAGCAGCACACTGGGCATGCTGGCATAATCCCAGCACTCGGGAGGCTGAGGCAGGAGGATTGCTGTGAGTTCGAGGCCAGCCTGGGCTACATAATGAGACCCTGTCTCAAACAACAATAACAAAAACCCCCAAATACCCACAAGATCATACATACACATGACCAGGCATGCACACGCACACATACTATCCACGTGTGTGTGAACATGGTTTTCCAAAACCAGGGTTGCGTTGCTCGCACCTTTTGTGTCTGGCCCTGTGTGCTCACAGTGCTTGGAAATCCCTCTAAGAGTTGGCTCACCGGCTTGTTTGGACTCTTTTTCTCTTTCCTTTTTTCACTACTGGGGACTGGACCCAGGGGGTTTGCTGAGCTACATCTTAGCCCACTTTTGATTCTTTATTTGGAGACAGGGTCTCCCTAGGTTGCTAATTTGCTCAGGCGGGCTTAAACTTGAGAGCCTCCTGCTTCAGCCTCCCAGAGTGCTGGGCTCTCAGGCGTGTTCCCTGCCCTCGGGCAGCTGTCCGCCCTTGGAAGACTGCCTGATTCGGGTGCAGGGCTGACATTGCTTGCCAGCTCGCTGACAGGCCTCCCCATCCGTGCTTCTGCCCTCTGGCTGGCCCCACTCTGAACACAGTGTCTGCTGTTTCCTTTCCCCGTGCAGCCATGGGCCAAGAGCAGATGCCATCAGCTTGGCTTCTCGTGGCGCTCGGGACCAGATGGGGCCAGTGCATGCCAGGCCAGCTCCACCACTGAGCTGCACCCCGGCCCCCCAGCCCCAGCCCTGTGAGTCTTGGCGGGCTTTCCAGGTCTCTTTAGGGCTGTCTGCAGAGGCTGGCCATCCTGGACCTTCCTGGGTGTTGGGGGCACAGGAGGCCAGGGCCACGAGAGGCCACAGTGGAAGCCCCATCCATGCCAGGGATGGGGGATCACAAACGGGCTGGTGCCCAGGGCTGGGGGGGCAGGGAAACTGAAGCAGGGGAATTGCCAGGTCCCTGGTGATCCCTGTTGGCTTCGCTCCCCATGCTGGACACCTGAGGGGAAACAGGAAGGGGAGACACTGGGCTTGGCGTCCTGGCTGGTCAGGGTGGCAGAGGGGACAGGCCAAGGGGTCCCAGAAAGAGTGGGAGGACGGCGGGGACCCTGGCACACCCCCAGCCTGCAGGTGGCAGTGTGTGGAATACAGGCCCCAGCGAGGTCCCCAGAGGGCCGCCCTTACTCACAGGAGCCACCTCCTGCCTCAGCTTCCCTGAGAGACCTAATTCCCACATAAATACCCAAGTGGGCAGTTGAGGGCCTGGTGGTCTCTTCTATGGAAGCTGCTTCCAGGCCAGCGTGGCCATGGTTCCCACCCAGCGGGTTGCAGAGCCGCCCTGGTGATACAGGGCCGGAGGACAGCGGCCCTCTCGGGCAGGGCTGGTGACCAGGTGCAGTCAGGGCAGCCACCTGGCCTGGCTGGGCTGTGGCTGGGAGACCCAGGCCTCTGTAGGGCGGCCGGGGGGCGTGGCTGGTTGTTCAGGATTGAGACGGGAGGCTGGGGCCCTTGAGGAAGCATCACTTGGGGGTGGGCTCCTTGGATTCTGGGAGTCAGTGGGGTAGACAAGGACCAAGCGCTGGGCTGAGGAGGGCGGGTGGTCCAGGAGAGCCCAGGGGTGACGCCAAGGCAGGCAGCTGTGGAGCCCTCGGCCGGGCCTGGTGCCTGGTGTTTGAGGGTGGTGCCGACACCTGGTTGCCTTGGTGACGCCAGGTCCACTTGGAGCCCCTGGCTGCTGCTGGCAGGTTTGGCCAGGCCGCTGAGACTCTGGAGGCCACTGCTGCTGAGGAAGCCGTCTGACCTTGTGCGGCCTTGGAGGCGCCGGCGGGGGACCGGGCCCTCAGAGGCTGGAGGAGAAGGCCGTGTAAGGGTGAGGCCGCCCTGCCCTGGGCTCCCATCGCTGCTCCTGTGTCGCTCCACTCTGCTCCGGTGTAGAGGAGCCGCCCTTTCTGGTCCAGTGGAGGTGGAAGGGGAACTGGGAAAGGCTGGTGGCTGGGAGCAATCTGTTATCAGGGCTCAATGAGCCATGGTGCAAACATGGTCCGAGTGGAAGGAAGACACAGGAGGCTCGAGCTCCGCCAAGCAGCACAGGCGCAAGGCGGGCAGCCTTGTGCTGGGCCTGGTCGGTGGGTGGCAGGAGAGCCCAAGGGAAGGAAGAACGCCGGGGTGGACAGCGGCCAGTTCCTTGTCATGCAGCAGCGGACAGCAAGTCAAGGCCGGTGAGGGCCACGGGGATTTACAGACCAGTTCAAGGTTCAGTGGAGCAGGAAGGGGCCTGCGGCACAGAGACTGAGCAGCAGGCAGGAAATAACGGGAGGGCCTCGCAGCCCGAAGCAGCTCCCACGGGCCCACGTTCGGCCCCATCTTCGGGTGTTTGGGCTCCTCCTGGGGCTGCGGCAATGGCCGAGCCCAGACTCACAAGTCTCCTGGCAAAGCCTTGCCCGACACACTTTTAGGTCGGGTTGGCCCTTTCGACCCTTCTGGAGGACCGAGGTCTCGTGCAGAGTGGGGCGCCAGCCGCTGCTGCCCTCCAGGCCCTGAGGGGTAACGGCCCACTGTCACCTGCGGGGAATGGGTAGCCAGGCTGAGGAGCAGTTTTGGGGACCCCTCTGCCCCCTGCGTGGGGTTTTCTGGGTGAGAGGGGAAGCGGGGTGAACTGTCCCGCCCTCCACATGGCGCATGCGCACTGGGTGCGCTCCGCCCCTTCGCAGGAGTCGGCCTGGGGTGGCGGAGTTGGCCTAGGTGCAGAGCGCGAGCTGGGAGAGCTGCCAGGAGGCTGCAGCACCAGGCAGCTCGAGTGGCCGTTCCCCGGGCAGCACCTCTACCCACGTGGAAGGCGTCACGAAGGGTTTCACAGCTTCTGCTGTATCGCTTGAGCAAGGACGTTTGTTCCCAAACCCCACCATGATCCCGGTAGCTTCACCCTGCCCGAAGGCCACTCTTGGGTGACATCAGCTGGTGTAAGTGGCTCCTCGGGAACTGGGATCGAGGGTGGGCGCTGTGGGGGTGTGAGGCTATGCGGCTGGGCCTTCTGCCTCTGTCAGCCTTTTGATTTCCCAAGGGGTTGTTAGACGTGACCCCTCGGTGCCTCTCGAAATGAACGACAGGACCTGTGTGGGGAGATGGGCTGCCTCGGGCTTAAGGGCCTCTTGCGCAGACCTCCTTTTTCAGCAGAGGTGCGGGGTAGAGGTCGGGCCTCGGTGGTCTGCTGGGAGCCACCTGCCTGTGGATGTGACCCGCTCCCCAGCAGGCCTGGGAGGGGCAGGTCGCTGACGGCCTGGCCACCTGCGTGGAGCTAGGAGATCACCTGCTCACCAGAGCAAGGCTTCCTGGTCAGCGGGTGTCCCCGGGTCCTTGCTAAGCCATTCTGTCTGCCTTTGGTTTCGAGGGGCCCGACCCGATGGGGAGTCGGGACCTCTCGTGCTCATCCCAGCGTGAGTTTTTAGCCCCTTCCACTAGCATGGCTATGGCTGCTGTTGCTCTCAGGCAGGGTGGCATCCAGAAGCCACTCTGTCCGCACTTTTGTTTGTGTTTGGTACCTGGGATTGAACTCAGGACCTTGCACTTGGCAAGGTGGGCACTGGAACCACTGAGGGGCTGGGAGATCCTGGGGGCCTGCTTGCCGAATTGCAGTGTAAACCCTAGGTAGAGGACGCCCTGTGGGCAAGTGGAGCCAGCAGACCAGAGAGCCTGCCGTTCTGAAGAGCCGCTCCCAGGACAGCCCGGTAAGCCCTTCATGGGTCAGTCCAGTCAGCCCAGTCACCTCAAGGGCCCATCTCCCAAGATGGATGGACTGGGGACGAGTTTCCAACACGTCCACCTCCAGGGGACACATTCAAACCACAGCACTGGAGTTTCTCCTCCAAGATGCTGTTTTCTTTGACCTTTATGAATCATCCCACATAATCCCACAGCCAGGACATGAGAACTGCTCCTGATCAGGAGCTGGCCTTGAAAGCATTCCAGGATTTATCCCAGGAATTATCGACAGTTCGTCTCCTCTTTGAGGGGTTGGTGTGCACAATTAAAGATTTTGGTTTAGCTTTCTCCTGCCATGGTTTCAGGCCAGTCCGGGATAGTGACAGTACAGAGCCTCAGTTGTCATATGGAGAGAAGGGCGCCTCTGAAAACTCTCTGGCAGTAAGCACAGGACATGTTTAGAATGCTCTTAATCCAAGCAAACACGACCAGCCTGCTGATACAGACCCAGCTCGGTGCACATGATGCCTGCAGATTCCTTCCTGCAGACCAAGGCCCTCTGAGTCTTTAGCAGTTCTGTAGCTTTGTGCAGAAGGATGCCAGTGCCCTTGGCCTCCTTTCTTCTCTTCCTTCTGCTCCCAAGGATGTTGTGGTTCTAGCTTCGTGCTTCCAGAGAGCTCCAGAGAGAACTTGCAACTCACAGTTAAGCCAGGGCCACTGTATTCAGACCATGGTGCCAGCTGGACAGCCAGGGCCAGGCCCCTGGGAAGCATCTCATGCCTCATCAGCCGTCCAATCTGAGATTTCCACACAGGCAAGTGTGGGTAAATACCTTAGTCACCTATAGAGTTCTTGAATGTCCCTGCTCTCTTCCAGCGTGCACACCACTCCAGTTAGCTGGTCAGGAAACTGGGGTTCTGCACACCCAAGGCACTCCAGCAGCACCCACTGTGCGCTAGCCCTGGGTCCCCCACAGTTCTACAGACCCAGTGGAGAAGACAGGGCAGAGGTGTGGGCAGTATTACAATGCTTGGGCACAGACGCAAGGAGAGATGTGTGCCGGGGAAGAGGAGCCATGCACAGGAGGGGTTCCGGGTATGGGCAGGAGTCTCAGGTCAGAAAAAGCTTCACAGAGGAACTGGGGGTTCTGAAGAATGAATAAGGTCAGGGACAGGGGTGAGGGAAAGGCTGGAGGAGGTACCCAGAGACATGGGGAGAGGGGATCAGGCTGTGGAAAGAATGCGTCTCAAGTACATAGGCTTCAAAACATCACGGTGTGTTGGGACAATTGCAAGTATGAGGTGTGATTAAAATATACAGTGAGAGTTTAAAATATGTATGATAGGAAAAGACACTTTGCTGTGAATCCTCCTCAGAAGCACTGTCCCTTGCTTTGAACACATTTCTCCCACGGTTCCTGCCACTTTCTGAAGCAGTTCTGGAAGTCCTCTTTCCTGAGGATCTTTTACAAGACATGATAAAAAATACAAGGGCCGGGGATGTAGCTCAGTGGCGCTGTGCCTGCCTTGCAAGCACAGGGTCCTGACTTTGATTCCCGGTACCGCCAAAAAAAAAAAAAAAATTACAGTGAACGCTGCTGCCCAGTGACAGCCAACAGAAAGGCAGGCTCCTAAACAGATGACAGTGTCCTCCCCTCATGCACCTTATTCACTGGATCTGCCACTGTGTGACTTCTGGCTCTTCCCTAAAGTCAAAATGACCATGAAAGGGAATTGTTTGGAATCAATTAGGTCACAAAAGAATTCCAGGACTATTTCAGAAAGTGGTAAGAACCATGGGATAAGTGTGTTTAAAGGGGGGGCTGTGGGGGTGCCAGTATTCTGAGGGAGATTTTGGCAATGTGTCTTTTACTGAAATACATTTTTAAAAATTTAAACATTCACAGTTTTTTGGGGGGGTACCAGGGATCGAACTCCGGACCTTGTGCTTGTGAAGCAGGCGAGTAACCGCTGAGCTACATCCCTGGCCCCTTTCGCTGTATTTTTTGGCCACGCCTCACATTTTGGCCTTGACAGCTGAAGGGCCAGGGGAGAGGAGGGAGAGGAGGCGGAGGACCGGACAGTGGCCCCTGGGGGTTTGGGTGCCCGGTGACCGTCCCGGCCTTTGGCGGTCACCAAGGACCGTGTCCGATGGCAGGAAGATCTCGCGGCTCCGGGGTGCAGAGGAGGGCGGGGGCTGTCAGGGCAGGAGATCCCTCAGGGGTCCCGGCAGAAAGGGGCAGCCTGTGACTGGGGTGCTGAGGGCAGGTGGAAGGGGCGGGCGTCAGATGTGGAAGCAGTGAGACAGGACAATCGTCCACAGTTTAGGGCTGCGCTGGCCTCCAGATGGCAAAACTAACAGAAGCGGAGGGGCGTGCAAAGCAGGAAGAAATGTGTAAAGGCAGAGAACAGCAGCTTCTAGACAGCGAGGAGGCCAGACGCAAGGAGAAAGCAGCCTTTGGCATCAGAGACCTCAAGCTCTCCCCGAGCCCTGGCCCGGCTCAAGGCGCCCATCAGAGCCCCTTGTGGCCGTATCTGTTACTGCAGGCTCTGCTTGAACGAGGGGAGCCAGGACTCAGCTGGGTCACAGCCATCCTTCCCTTCATCACACCACAATTGCCTCGTGCTGATTCCCTGATAATCAGCCCATCCTTCAGGCAGCAGCCACTCCGAGGTAGGAGCTGACAAAGGGGACGTGTCTCACATCCAGGCTGCTGCGTGTCTCTAGCCCATTGGCAGTCAGATGGCAAAGTGTGGGACAGCAGCCACTGGACAGCCCTCTGAAAGGCTCCCTGGGGCTGGGGATTTAGCTCAGCGGTTCCGGCGCCTGCCTTGCAAGGTCCCGAGTTCGCTCCCTGGTACTCCCCCCCAGTAAAAGGCTCCCTGGAACCCCCAGGTTATTTTTGCTTTTTGGAGATAGGATCTGGCTATGTAGCCCAGGCTGGCTTTAAACTTGAGATCCTTCTGCCTCAGCCAATCCCAAGTGCCAGGATTATAGATGTGTACCACCATACCCAGCCCCTCCATCCTCATTACTGTAAGTGGGACTTGTAATCCAGGGCCGAGGGGGCGTGCACAGCTGGTTCTCCAAGAGCAGAAAAGCAAGGAAGCCCAGACTCTAAGCCCAGGGTCAGGGCACAGACGTGATGCTAAATATATATTTAAGGGAAGAGAAGTCCACTCTTCTTTTCCCCTTTATGGTCCTGGCTTTGTTCTCGGTATCTGCTTGGGATACACAATCGTTACGCGCACCCAGGGAACCGGCAGTGTGCACAGGGCCTTCCTGCTCCCTTCCCGACCCTCCCCATCTCCACAATGTCCCCTCCCTGTTTTCCTACCATCTCCCTTTTATCTTCCCCTTAAATTATTTCTGTTTTGGATTTCTCATATAAGAGGAACTATGCAACAGATAGCCTTCTGTGTCTGATTCATTTCACTTAGTGTTACGGTCTCAAGATCCATCCATTTTCCTACAATTGACTCAAATTTATCCATCTTTATGGCAGAGTAGTACTCCATTGTGCATATGCATCAGATTTCCTTTATCCATTCATCTCTTAATGGGCATAGTCCATTTCCACAACTTAGCTATTATGAACTAAAAAGCACACACTTATTTTTTAGGCAAAATATTTATTGGAAGATTTTAGATATACATAATGACAACACTCATCATAAGGAATTAGCACCTGTATACATCCCACCTCTTCTTTTCTCCCATCCCCCTCCCCTCAAACCCCTAGCAAAAGCTTTGTTTCCATTTTTTCCTTCTATTTTTTTTTTTTTTTTGGTACCAGGGATCGAACTCGGGTCCTTGCGCTTGCGCAGCAGGCGGTAAAACCACTGAGCTAAATCCCTGGCCCCTCTTCCTTCTATTTTTAATTTTTTCTTGTTGCTTCCTTTCTTTCTCCCTCCTCCCTTGTTCCCCTTCCCATTTGAACACTTTCTTCCATTTCCCAACATCCATTCTACATCTCAGTCCTTATTTCTACATTTGGTTTCTCACACCCGAGAAACAATGCAATATTTAAACATGTGGGTCCCATTTATTTCACTTAAGAGTATGGTCTCGAAGTCCATCGATTTAGCTATAAATGTCTGGAGCTTAGCCTTCTTTATGGCAGAGTAGTACTCCATTGTATAAAAAAAATCTTCTTTATCCATTCATTGGTTGATGAGCATTTGGGGTGTTTCCAAGATTTAACTATTACAAATGGTGCTGCTATAAAAATGGGTGGGTTTTTTTGGTACTGGGGATCCAACTCAGGACCTTGAGCTTGCGAGGGAGGTGGTGGCACCACTGAGCTAAATCCCTGGCCATATTGTGGTGTATTCTTTTTTTTTTTTTTTTGGTACCGGGGATTGAACTCTGGTCCTTGCGCTTGTAAGGCAGGTGGTGAAACCACTGAGCTAAATCCCCGGCCCTTGTGGTGTATTCTTGATGCACTCTCTTTGCTAGCATCTTATTGAGGATTTTTGCATCTATGTTCATTAAGGAGATTGGTCTGTAGTTCTCTTTTTTGGTTGGATCCTTCTCTGGTTTTGGTATCAGAGTAATGCTTGCTTCCAGGAATGACTTTTGGAATATTGCTTCCCTTTCAATTTCATTAAAGAGTTTGAGAAGTAGTGGCATTAGGTCTTCTTTAAATTTCTTGTAGAATTCAACAGTGAATCCATCAAGGGCTAGGCCTTCCTTGTTGGTTGTTTTCAATTTCATTAGCTGATAGTGGTTTATTTCAAATTCTTATATCTTCTTGAATCAGCTTTGGCAATTCATATGTATCCAGGAATCTGTCCATTTCTCCTGTGTTTTCCGTCTTATTAGAGTACAGGTTCTGGAAGTAGGTGTTGATGATCTTCTGGACCACTGCAGAGTCTGTTGTGATTTCTCCCTTTTCATTCCTAATTGCATGGATTTGAGTCTTTTCTTTCCTTTTTTTGATAAGGTTGGCTAGGGGGTTGTCAATTTTATATAATCTTCCAAAGAATCAACTCTTCGATTCATTGATTCTTTTTGTTTTGTTTTGTTTTTTGGTACCAGGGATTGAATTCAGGACCTTGAGCTTTCAAGGCAGGTGGCGGCACCATTGAGCTAAATCCCCAGCCCTTATTGATTCTTTGTATTGGTTTTTTCATCTCCACTGCATTAATTTCTGCTCTGATTTTTATAATTTCCTACCTCATACAAACTTAGAGCTTAATTTGCTCTTCTCTTTCTAGCAGCTTAAAGTTCAACACTAGGTTGTTAATTCGAGCCCGCTCTGGGAATTCACCACTATTAATTTCCTGTGGAGCACTGCTTTCATTGTGTCCCACAAGCTCCAGTATGTTGTACTGGCATTATCATTTAATTACAGAAACTGTCTGATTTCTTCTTTAATCTCATCTTTGCCTCATTGGTTGTTCAGGAGGGTGTTAATTTCCATGTGTTTATGAAGTTCTTGTGGTTTCTTTTGCTTTTTGGGGGGGGGTGGGTACCAGGGATGGAACTCGGGGCCTTGCACTTGCAAGACAGGCGCTGGAACCACTGAGCTAAATCCCCGGCCCTCTTGTGGTTTCTTTTGAATTGATTTCCAATTTCACTGCACTATGGTCTGATAATATGCATGCGGCAATTTCAATTCCTTTGCACTTACACAAACATATTCTATGAGTTAGTATGTGGTCTATTTTGGAGAAAGTCCCATGTGCACCTGAGAAGAATGTGTATTCTGATGTTGTGAGGTGGAACACTCTGTAGACATCTCCTAAGTCTATTTGTTCAAAAGTTTGGTTCAGTTCTGATATTACATTGTTGATTTTTTGTCTAGATGATCTGTCTGTTTGTGACCCTGGGGTATTGAGGTCCCCTATTACAATTGTATTAGTACTTATTTGATTTTTTTTGTCTGTAATATTTGTTTTATATAGTTGGGTGCACTAGTATTTGGTGCATATATATTTGATTGTTATCTCTTCCTCTTGGATTGTTCCCTTTACAAGGATGCAGTTACCTTCTTTGTCTCTCTTAATCAGTCTTGGTTTGAAATCCACTTTGTTTGCAAATAGAATGCTCTTGTTTTTTTCCTGTTTCCTGTTGCATAGAGTATTGTTTGCCATCTGTTGACTTTCAGTCAATGAATTTCTTTTTGAATTAAGTGTGTTTCTTGTGTGCAGCATATTGTTGGATCTTGCTCCTGCCAGTTTGTTTCTTTTGATTGGTGAATTAAGGCCATTTATGTTGATGGTTATAACTGACACGTATTGACTTGTCCCTGTCATGTTATTTTCCTGCTGTTGGCTTCTTTCTTTCTTCTTCTGTGCTGTTGGGGTCCATGCAGTTGTAGTACTTGTTGTCTCTTTCTAGAACATCCTGAAGAACACTTTAGAGAGCTGCTTTGGTGGTCATGGATTTCTTCAGGTGCTTTTTCATGGAAGCATTTTATTTCTCCATCAATTTTGAAAGATAGTTTTGCAGGGCACATCAATCTAGATTGGAGGCTGTTGTCTTTTAGGGCTTGAAATATGTCACTCCAATCTCTCCTTAACTTGAGGGTTTGTATTGAGAAGCCTGCTGTGATTATGATAGGCTTTCCTCTATAGGTGATTTATTTCTTTTCTCCAATAGCTTGTAATATTCTCTTCTTGTGTTGAATTTCTGGAATCTTGACTATTATATGCCTTGGGGAAGATAATTTTTTATCAAGACTAATTGGAGTCCTATATGCCTCACTTATGTGTATGTCAAATTCTTTTTCTCTGTTCAGGAAATTTTCGGCCATTACTTCTGTGAACAGGTTTTTTATGTCATTTGTGCTATCTTCTGCTTTTTCATTGACTCCAGTCAATCTTATGTTATTCTTTGCATCATGTAGCAGCTGCTGGATTGATTTCTCATGGTCCCTTGCTATTTTTAAGAAATCTCTCTTTTCATGATTGTTAACCGAATCTTGTCTTCTCTGATATTCTGTCCTCACATTGGCTCATTCTACTTTGTACACTTTCAATGGAGTTTTTAAGCTCCTGGGCATCTGTTTGAATCTGTTTCATGGATTCTATTTGTTTCCTATGATGGGTGTCCATATTTCCATCATTTTTCTGAGCTCCTCTGTTTTTAAAATCTGTATCTGCTCTAGAGCCACTAACCATGTCTTTCATTTTGGTCCACATCTCTGTAGTTATCTGAGAAATTATTTCTTCTTTGATTTTTTTCTAAAGCCTCCTCATCTGCTTTGTTACTTCCATTGTTACCACTTCAGAGAGTCCAGGTGGGTGGCTTTTGGATTGTTCCACCTCATTGTCCCCTGGGTATGTCTTTGATGAGCTAAAGTCTGGCAGGGTTGCATCTTGTTTAAGTGTTGGCTCATTTTCTTTTTTTTTTTAAGTTTAATTCCTGAGTTGATGCTTATAAACTGCTCATGGCAAGTGGCTTTAGTGCCAGTATTCAGAACCCTTAGGAAATGACTACTTTTCAGATGTGTTTTCCAGGTGTAGCTGGCTTTTGGGCTTTGAGTCTGTTGCAGGATCCTACCTCTTCAATTTATTAGGGATGAAAAGTTTCTGCCTAATTGGCCCAGCCACCAGTTCTTTGGCACTGACCTATAGTTTGTTTGGTACCAGGGATCGAACTCATGACCTTGTGCATGTGAGGCAGGCACGGTGACACTGAGCTAAATCCTCAGCCCTCGTTTTTTTCTTAAAAGACCCTTAGGCAATCTCAGTCTTGGTATAACAGGAAGGACAACTGATTAGCACAGTTATATCACCTTGGCTAAACTAGTACAATGAGTAATAATAATAGGATCAAATACAGCCTAGAAAATGACAAACTGTGGTAACTATTAATTTGCCACATTTAACTGTATGAACTAGATTTGTGGTTATATAACAAAATCTAAAATGAACCAGAAAATTGCATGCGATAAATAAGCCCTTAGTATAGCAATTTTACCCTTAGGGGAGATGATTTAAAAGGGGTTGGGGGAATAGAGATATATAAGAAGAGTAAGAGATTAGAAGCAAGGCTGGAGGACAAATGAAGATCATACAAACTCTGGGAAACTGGTGAAGATAGGAAAGAAAGAGAAAGGAAGAAATGAAAACAAGAACAGAAGAGAGCAACAAAAACAAAAACCCCTAGAAACTGTGTTCAAGGCCAGGTGTGGTGGCTGGCACACACCTCTAGTTCCAGCACACAGGAGGCTGAGGCAGGAGGATCACCATGAGTTCAAGGCCAGCCTGGACTACATAGTGAGTTCAAAACCAACCTGGGTTACATAGCGTGATCCTGTCTCAAAAAAAAAGTTCAAACAAAGAAAAATCAAAACAAGAACAAGAACCAGGAAAGAGGAAAAAAGAAAAGGAAGGGCCGGGGATTTAGCTCAGTGGTTCCGCTGCCTGCCTTGAAAATGCAAGGTCCTGAGTTCAATGCCCAGTACTAAAAGAAAAAAAGTCCAATTCAAAGCATATCTCTGTTGTCACTGGTAGACAACATGGGTAGACAGAGTCTAGATCCAAGTTGATTAATCCCAGCAAGCCAGGAGTATCTTTATGGTGGAGTAGTGGATAATCCCAGCCAGTCTCCACCTTTAGTTCCACTGAAGTTCAGGCTGGTTTCTGGCTATGAGGCTGGAATCGGATTTTTTGAGCTTGCAACCATCCATGTGCCTCCTGCCAACTTGAACTCAACTCCCTGATGACTTGAACTCAGCTCCCTGACCTCCTGCTGATTTGAACTTGGCACCTGCACCCAAGACCCTGGGAGCCACTAGATGGAGTTGGCCTGTAACTGCTCTGAGTTCTGAGCTCAGTTGGCCCCTCTCCAAGATGGCTACCAGCCAATCGCCCTCTCCTGGGTGAGGCCTGAACCCGCATAACTCACCAGCCGCTGCAGTCTGCTGCATCAGCTGCTCTGTTCCACTTTCTTGATAGAGGCCTAGATCTGGCATCACCAGTACTCACTGCGAGTCTGCAGGTTCTACCCGACCTGCTGTTCTCAGTCCGGAAGTCAGTTCTGGAAGAAAGGGCTGCTTGCTACCTCCTTCCTCTTTGCTAAAGTCTCTCTCTTCACTGTCCCTGTGGACTTCAATTCTCCCTTCAGATCCTTCCTGGGTCTCAGGGGCCCAGTTCCCTCCTTCTCTTCCTCGTTCTGCAGTACACACAATTCTTATAGACATCAGGGCTGTGTGCTGGAGACAGGGCCCAGGCCTAAAAGCCAAGCAGAGAGCTGGGCAGTGTTTGACTTCGCTGTCACCTGTTCGTTACATGACCTTGAGGTAGAGTTTTCATGGACAAAACCAGCGCCTGCCCTGTGCGTGCACAGGCAGTGATTCATGGGGGCTCAATAAATGGTCGTGATTTCCCTGGTCTTCAAGGATGAATGAAATTTAACTCACATAACTTTTTTTTTTTTTTGGTACCGGGGATCAAACTCGGGACCTTGGGCTTGTGAAGTAGGTGGCGGAACCACTGAGCTAAATTCGTGGCCCCTAACTCACGTAACTTTTTATCTTGGTGCTTTATGATTAAGAAATTTATTTTGTCATTCTGAAATTATTTTAGACATGTCTCACTTTTTTTAGGGGGTAAAAACTCGGGTCCTTGCACTTGCAGGGCAGGCAGCAGCACCACTGAGCTAAATCCCCGGCCCAATGTCTCACATTTTTTAAAAATCTGTTTTTTTGGAGGTCTTTTTGGAGATTGAACAGAGGCTGTGTGCTCTGTCACTGACCACGTCCCCAGCTGAAAAGCCTTAGTTTTGGTCCCACCGTAGGAAGGGGAAACTGAACTTTCAAGAAGCAGACCAGCTGCTCCGGCCGTGTATCCACAGGCAGAATTAGGGTCCTGTGTAAGTTAATGACCAATCTAATGTTTCTAAAAACTCAAAGCGAAGGGCTACATCTATCAAATGACAAGTGACAACCTTTTGTTTCAGGCTTCCTGTATGCCATCAAGAAGGCTGGTTGAGCACGTGTGGTGGTAGGCCTGTAGTTCCAGCACTCTGGGAGGCTGATGAAGGAGGGTCCCAAATTCAAGCCCAGCCTGGGCAATGTAGCAAGACCGTGTCTAAAACCAGAAAATAAGAAAGGCTGGGGCTGTTGTCAGTGCAGGGGCCCTGGGTTCAGTCCCAGCCTGACTCATCTGAAGACAGTGTCCTGGCCCTGTGCACATGCTAGCTGCTCACAGGGAAGACAGGAGTGGCCATGACACACTGACTTCTTGTGTCACCTAAAACGCTTCGCAAGTATAAGATCTCTGTGGAGCTCTGGGGGGCTACAACTTTTTAAATTTAAATGTTTCTTTTGTTCAGGGCTGAGGATTGAAACTAGAGGCCCAGGTGAGCAGCCACCCCTGCCCCCTGCCCTCCCGTGTCTCTTGTTTTTCGACGGGACAGGCATAGAAGCAGGGCCTCCTGTGTGACAGGCCACATCTACCACTGAGCCATGCTTCCAGCCCATTTGTAACTTCTGAGACAGGGTCTCCCTAAATCGCTAAGTTGTCTGCCTCAGCCTCCCTGAGTGCTGGGATGAGAGGAGTGGGTTGGCACCCCTGGTATCCCTGCTGTCAACTCCTGAAAGGCAAGGACACTGGCATTTTCTTCCACATCCTCTGGAGCCCCTACAATGGTGGCCAGAAAGCAGAAGTCTCAGCAGAAGTGTGCTGAAGGGTCTTGGGGTCAAGGCTGGGGTCCAGCTGCCGTCCAGGCTGAGAGGGACCCTGGGCTTCATTCCCCAGCATTAGAACCCCCAGGCTGTGAGAGGGAAGTGTGCTGAACAGAGTAAGAGCTTGACTGAGTGACCCCAAGGAGGTCCTTGCTGGTGTCTTCCAGCCCCAACTTCCCCTCTGCCTCAGGTTGGCCAGGGAAGGGACAACTGTCACTCAGGCCTGGCCTCGGGCTGTGGGAAGGAAGCAGAAGATGCAATGTTTGCCTGGGAGATGAGTGGGGCGCCCTGAGGTGAGGCCCAGCAGAGCACGACAGGCGAGTGGGCGGCCCTTGGGACCCACAGCAAGGTGGCCTGTCCCCTTGATTCTGAAGGAAAACTCCTCCCGGAGGGGGAAAGGCGACTTCCCCAGGATACAAAAGGGCGGCTTTCAGGTTGCAGAGAATCTGAAAACCTTTCTGTCCTTCACTCCATCACTTTTTGAATCTCAACCCAGGCCCGTCCCCTCCATCCCTCTCTATATAGTTTCCTTTTCTTCTTTCTTTTAAACTTCTTGGTTTGAAAAGCGACCCTTTCCCGGATCAGGGCAGCAGTCAGCCCGTTTTCTTTCTTCCTTCCAGCCCCTTTCCCTGGGGCCCACAGCACACTCACCCCTCACCCCGGCAGGGAGATTTGCACGCGAGCCCCCGCTCCGACCCTCGAGAACTTGGCGGGGGCGCCCCCCCCCGCGCGCGCGCGGCAGCCCCGCCCCACCACTTTCGGGGGCCCAGGCTCGGGCACCCCCTCTCGCGAGGCCCAGTCTGGAAGCTCTCAGGAGGCGGAGGGCGGCACTGCAGAGCTCGTATCCTCAGGCCCGCGACCCACCCCGACCCCATTAACTTCCGATCACAACTCCCCAGCTCCGCTGCACATTCTGGACTGGGGGTGTGGGCGCGCGGCTGCTGTCCCCTGCCCCCCACCCGAGTTCCCGAGTCTGTCACTCGGAAGGGCCACTGCCACCGAGAACCATAATGGGCTCCTTTGTGCTCCTGCAGGGCAATTTTGCCCCGGTCTCCGGGCCCCTTTAAGAGCCTCTTAAAGAGACAGGCTTCCATTTTCAGAGGGTCGTGGAAGGGTGCGAGCAGGGGGAGGGGCCAGGCGAGCCCCAGGGCCTGAGCGCGGGGTTAGGCAGCACGTCGGCCCAGGCTCCGCCAGAAGGGGCAGAGACAAAAGTCTGTAAGTTGCTAGTTCTTTTTTTTTTTTAAGTAAAAAAGTTTTAATTCGAAGTTTTTGATTTGCAACCTCGAACGGGAAGGGGGCATCTGGAGCAACAGGGACAGGGCAGCGTCCTCCAGGTGGCTTGGGGGCCGGCGTCTGAGTTCGGGGACAGGGTCTCTGGGGCCCTGGCGGAGCCCCCCCCCCCCACTGCCTGTCTCTTTAAAAGCGGGGGGGGGAGTGGTCCTGGGCATTCGGTTTCGGGTCTCATTACGGCCAGCGACCAATCAGAGCCCGGGGCGGGGCCCTATTTTGAATCTGATTGGGCCGGCGCACATTGGGGCCGGCGCTGAGCGCTCGACGGGGAGGTTTCAAGGATCCCTTTGGGGGGAGGGGGTAGGCGGGGCCGCCGGCGGGGGCCTCCTTGAAACCGACTAATTGGGATCGGAGAGGCCAAGGTGAGACTGCTGGAGGCACAAAGACGTCCGCTGGAGGAGCCGGAGGAGCAGAGCCCTGACTCGGCGGGCACGGGCCGAGTTCGCGCGGGCCCGAGGGGGCCGGGCCGGGCCGGGCCGTCCCGCGCTCCTGGGCAGCATGCGGCCCCGCCGCGCTCCGCCCCGCCTGCTGCTGGCGCTGCTGCTCCCGCCGCTGCTGGTGCTGCGCGCGCGCGCCGAGCGAGGCCTGTCGGTGCCGGAGCACGGCTTCTGCCAGCCCATCTCCATCCCGCTGTGCACCGACATCGCCTACAACCAGACCATCCTCCCCAACCTGCTGGGCCACACGAGCCAAGAGGACGCGGGGCTGGAGGTGCACCAGTTCTACCCGCTAGTGAAGGTGCAGTGCTCTCCCGAGCTGCGCTTCTTCCTGTGCGCCATGTACGCGCCCGTGTGCACCGTGCTGGAGCAGGCCATCCCGCCGTGCCGCGCCATCTGCGAGCGCGCGCGCCAGGGCTGCGAGGCGCTCATGAACAAGTTCGGCTTCCAGTGGCCCGAGCGCCTACGCTGCGAGCTCTTCCCGCGCCACGGCGCCGAGCAACTGTGCGTGGGGCAGAACCGCTCGGAGGACAGCGCGCCGGGTACCGCGCCGCCCGGGCCCGCGCCTGGCACCGCGCCCGCCTCGCCCGCGCCTCGCCCCGCCTCGCCGCCCGCGCCCCCGTTCCGCTGCCCGCGCGTGCTGCGCGTGCCCGCCTACCTGAGCTACCGCTTCCTGGGCGAGCGCGACTGCGCCGCGCCCTGTGAGCCGGCGCGCCCCGACGGCGCGCTGTTCTTCTCGCAGGAGGAGACGCGGTTTGCGCGCCTCTGGATCCTCACTTGGTCCGTGCTGTGCTGTGTCTCCACCTTTTTCACTGTCACCACCTACCTTGTGGACATGCAGCGCTTCCGCTACCCTGAGCGCCCCATTGTGTTTCTGTCCGGCTGCTACACCATGGTGTCCGTGGCCTACATCGCGGGCTTCCTGCTGCAGGAGCGCGCCGTGTGCAACGAGCGCTTCTCGGACGACGGCTATCGCACGGTGGTGCAGGGCACCAAGAAGGAGGGCTGCACGCTGCTCTTCATGGTGCTCTACTTCTTCAGCATGGCCAGCTCCATATGGTGGGTCATCCTGTCGCTCACCTGGTTCCTGGCGGCCGGCATGAAGTGGGGCCACGAGGCCATCGAGGCCAACTCGCAGTACTTCCACCTGGCGGCCTGGGCCGTGCCCGCCGTCAAGACCGTGGCCATCCTGGCGCTGGGCCAGGTGGACGGCGACGTGTTGAGCGGCGTGTGTTTCGTGGGGCTGCACAGCCTGGACCCCCTGCGTGGCTTCGTGCTGGCGCCGCTCTTCGTGTACCTGTTCGTGGGCACGTCCTTCCTGCTGGCGGGCTTCGTGTCTCTTTTCCGCATCCGCACCGTCATGAAGCATGACGGTACGAAGACCGAGAAGCTGGAGCGCCTCATGGTGCGCATCGGCGTCTTCTCCGTGCTCTACACGGTGCCGGCCACCATCGTGCTGGCCTGCTACTTCTATGAGCAGGCCTTCCGTGAGCGCTGGGAGCGCTCCTGGGTCAGCCAGCACTGCCGCAGCCTGGCCATCCCGTGCCCCGCGCCCCACGCGCCGCGCGCCGCGCCCGACTTCACGGTCTACATGATCAAGTACCTCATGACCCTCATCGTGGGCATCACGTCGGGCTTCTGGATCTGGTCTGGCAAGACGCTGCACTCATGGCGCAAGTTCTACGCGCGTCTGGCGCGGGGCCGGCGTGGAGAGACCACCGTGTGAGAGCGTGGGCGCCGGCGGGCCCCAACCCGAAGCCGGCCTTGCCCCTGCCAGGTCTGTAATTGGAACTGTAAATAGTCTTTGCAAATGTAATTATATATTTTCTATTTAAAAGAAAAAAGAAGAAAAAAAAGAGCAGGAGAGCTCCCGGCTGAAGACTGGGTGGGGTGCCGAGGCTGAGACCTGAGGGCCCCGGGCTGGGCCAGGGGTAGCTGGGAGACCCGGGGACACCAGAGCCGGTTCTGCGGCCCCTGCCCGCGCTGGGGCTTCGGAGCTGCGGGATGTTTGGGGCCTAGACCTGGATTCATTTTGAGTTCCCTTTCTGCCCTTCCATCCCAGCTCATGTGCCCTGGGTCCGCGGTACTTGGAAACCTAAGGGAAGGGAAGAAAAAGAATAAATCAAACCTGAGGCGGGGGCGGGCGGACAGCGGACCGCGGAAGGGAGCAGCGGCCCGGTGCCCTCCTCTGCAGCTTTAAAGTCTGCGCCTCTCCTCCCTCAGCTCCTGCCGGATCACTCCACACACACCCCACTTTGGTCCTGTCTGGACCCTCAGCCTTCGGACTTGGTGGGAATTCAGGAGTTTTGAGGCCCTGCGTCTCTCCCCTCGTTCCCTGCAATCCGATGTCTCCCTGAAGTCTCCCCACTTCCCCCAGTCGACTGAAAGCCCTCCCTTGTTCAGGGTGGCCTTTGGGGGCTGGTTTGTGTGTTATAAGTGGATTTTTATTGCTGTTTGGGGCCTTTGTTTTTTCCTCCAAAAAAAGCAATAAAAAATGGGTTGGGGTGGAGGGAAGTACTGATGGGCTGGTGGGATTTTCAGTCTTAACAAAAGACTGGTTTCTTTTAAAACTTGTCCAAAGGATAGAAAAAAAAAGTGGGTGCCTGGCTGGGAGAAGGCTGGGGGCCCCGGGAGGCCGTGGGGTGGGCGGTGTTTACCACCGGTGCCCGCGTCTGGGGGGATTCGCGGAACAGATGTTTCTTATCTTCCCCTCCCCCACGAATGAGACCCAAGACTTTCCCCGCGAGCTGCCTGCGAAGCGGTGTATAAAGTGTCTGCTGGCTTCCAACACATCCGTTCCCTCAACTATTTGGAATATTTTAGAAGTCTAATTCCAAAGGATCAGTCTGAAGACAACTGTGCCAGTAACTCAGTTTTCCAATCTCCTATTCCTTGATAATCGTGCAAATTAGAAGCTAATAATTATAATAAACTGCATTTAATTATCTTCCCGAGGTCTAGCCCTTTAATTGCATTTAACAGGCTGTAACTTTTTATTAGCTTTTCCAAACCGCGCCCCGCTCCCGCGCCGGGGGTGGGGGTGGGGGTGGGGCGGAAGTGGGCTTCCAGCCCCGGCTCTCGCCGTTTCGCTGAAATGCGACGGGGAAGGTGTCTCGTCTGCCTTTGTTGGCTGGCCTGGGACGGGAGAGTGCGCCGAGGCCACCCAGGACGGTGCACGGCGGCGCGGGGGTCCGCTCTGCCCCTTGCGGGCCCGAGCCGGAGCCGGGCGGGTTAAAGCCCCCTGTGTCGGCAATGAGCGCGCGCGTCTCCGCCTCCGAGGGCCCCTCAGCCGTGGCAGCGCCGGCGGGGTCCTGGCGCCGTCCCTGGGCTGTGCGCTGCAAGGACCCGCAGGGCGCAGGAGGGTTAAGTTGCTGAGCGCGAGCCGCACCCCTCGCAAGTGTTCGGCCTGGAAAGCCTGGGGCTCGGCGCCAGGCCTAGTGGGAAGAAGGGGGCCGGCCCCACCTCTGAGGCGCGCTGGTGAGACGAGCCCGTGGACAGCGCCCCGCCGTGGGCGGGCGGGCACCGGGTACGCGGGAGGATGGGCAACGCCGAGTGGGAGGGCAGCTGCAAGCTCCCCGTCCCCTGGCGCTGGGGGTGGGGTGGGACGGGACCCTCCCCGTGCCTGCCCTCCCCGTGCCTGCCCGGCGAAGGTTCGGAGTTGACAGCCGTGTTTTAGAGGCGCAGATCTCACAGGTGGCTCCCTCCGGGGGGATTGCCAGGGAAGTGGGGTGCCGCCCACCCCACTTCCAGATCCTTAGTGAACAACTGGAGAAGGGCAGCTTCAGACCAGCCTGGGGAGGGCCGGGGTGGAGGGACCCCAGGTGACCGCCCAGCCCCAGGCTGCCTCTGCGCAGCCCAGTCAAAGATAGGGCCTGGCAGGACCGGGCGGCGACGCCTGTAATCCCAGCCCTGAGGGAGCCGGAGGCGGGAGGATGGCGAGCTTGAGTCCCCGAAACTTGTGAGACTTCTCAGTCACAGCACCCCGGCTTCAGGGCTCAGTACAAGCAAACCAACCCCCAGCCCAGGCGGAGGGCTCTTAGGCGCGGCAGCTTCGGCTCTGGGTTTGCAGCCAAGCGCAGAGAGGGTCGTTCCCGAGCCCAGGCCGGCGGCGTCCCGGAGCCTGGGTGCTGCTGGTTTTGCAGGCCTCTCCTCTCCCGTTTCCTGCTCAGTCGAGCCCCCCTTCCCGCCCAGACCCTGCGCCCTGCGCCACGGGCCTCTCCAAACGCCAGGGGCTCCTTGGGAGCAGCGTTCGGAGCTTCGAGGTTCTCCTAGAGGAAATTCTTCTGTGTCCTGGAGACTGAGGGCCTCTGTCCCCTGCTCCCAGACCTGCCTAGATCGCTGGAGGCACTGCCCTGGTACCCAAGTCCACTCCTTCCATTTCGGAGAACTGTCGCCCCTACATTTTTTTTTTTCTTTTGTGGAACTGGGGATTGAACCCAGGACCTTTGCCCTGAGTTGAATCCTCAGCTCTTTGTATTTATTTTTTAAATTTTGAGACAGAGCCAGGCATGGTGGTACACGTCTGTAATCCTAGCACTTGGGAGGCTGAGGCAGAAGGATCGCCATGAGTTTGAGGCCAGCCTGAACTATGAAGCAAGACCCTGTCTCAAAAGGCAAAAAATTGGGCCGGGGATTTAGCTCAGTGTTGCCACCGCCTGCCTCGAAAGTGCAAGGTCCTGAGTTTGATCCTCAGTTCCGAAAAAAAAAGCAAAAAATTGAGACAGAGTCTTGTCAAATTGCTACATTGCCCAGGCTGGGCTGGAACTGTGCTGGGAGCACAGGTGTGCCCCGCTGTGCCTCCCTCTTGCCACTGGCTGTGGTGGGTGTCCCTCATCCACATCACCTTCCTCACCTGTAAATGAATCTTAAACTCTGGGGCCTGGGATGAGCTCGATGGTTCAGCACTTGTCCAGTATGTATGAGGCCCTGGAGTGACTCCAAGAATCTGAAAAATCTGTGGCTCTCCTCCTGGAAAAAAATAGCCAGACCTGTGTGAACACACTTTAGATTTTTGAGACAGAGGCTCGCTCTGTAGTCCAGGCTGGCCTTGAACTCACAGAGATCCTCCTGCCTCAGCCTCTCAAATGCTGGGAGTACAGACGTGCACCACCATGCCCAGCTCCCTGTGAATACACAATCTTGCACGAGTGTAGGAGGCTGCTGGACACCCCATCCTCGCCCTGTCCCACTGCAGCTGCTTTCCAGCCCGTCCCAGTCTCAGGCTTCCAAGCTGTCTCCTCCTCTCCACTAGGGACTTGGAAGAGAAGGCATCAGCCTGCAGGTGACACTGGGCAAAGCGCACTATCGGGGAAGGCGGGAGGACAGGTGGACAGCAGCCTGGGCTGGGGGGACCCAGCCTGGGTCCTCGCTGGGAAGGCTGCCCTGGCCCCCGAAGGCCAGGCGAGACCATCCTGAGCCCGGGGCTGGGGCTGCACAGACCCTGGAGCAGTCCCCGGAGCTGTCAGCTCCTCCAGCCTCTTGGTGAATCCCAAAGGAGCCAGGTCAAAGGCTGCCCCGTCCCTGTCCCGGGGCTGGCCCCTGTCAGACTGCTGTTCCCTGTGCTCCAAGCTCTCCCCCTGCTCCGGGTGCCAGCCCAGAGCCCCTTGGCGGGGGTTTGTGCCCCTCAGCCTCCTCTGATTAGGACAGAAATGACCCTTGCCTGGGTGAGCAGGGCACACGCAGCCGCCGGTCCTGGGCTCTGAAGCCACTCATGAGGGCTCGGGCTGTCACAGCTGGCTACCTTGCTCCACCCCTGCCCTCCTGTCTCCTGTCCCCTGCGGGCTCACAGCCCAGAGCCGGAAGAGCTCTGGAGAAAGTGACCAGAGACAAGACAGGACTCCGGCATGGTGACCCTGGCCTGCTTCCCAGGGGGCCCAGGGAGCAGCCAGTTCTTGTTGGAAGCAGAGCTCTCGAAGGCTGCAGCCCGGCCTTGTAATCAGCCCTTCAGAGGGTCCGTGGGGGTGACTGGATGTGACCCCAACCTGGTGGAGCAGGAGGGAGGGGCTTGTGAGGGGACAGTGCTGGTAAAGTACAAGCAGGACCGGACAGAGTGAGGAGAGGATGGTGGGCTTCCTTCCACCAGGGCAGGGTCAGGATCCTCCAGGGCCCCGGCCTGCAGCTCTGTGGGTGGGCATGCCGGTGCCAGTGGGAAACAGCCCAGGCGTAATTAACCCGGCCGATCACCAGCCCTGCCTGAACAAGGGGGTACTGGCCGGCCACAGCCCCAGGAAGCTCTGTCCTCTTCCAGCCTGGACCTGGATAGGAGGGAGGGGCTCGCTCTTCTCTGTCTCCTTCAGGTGTGACACACTCGGGGCGGTGGGGACAGCAGGAACCATGGGTGGACAGCGGGGAAAGGACCTGGCCAATGCTCACACAAGGTGTGGGCGTGTGGCAGTTCTGCCACGTTGTCCTCCAGTCCACTTGCTGGGGCAGCTGGGGCTCAGAGGAGCCCTGTGTGCCAGGGCTGGGGACAGCCCACGGCTCAGGGAGTAGTGGGCAGGGGCTCAAGCTCAGGTTTCCCTCGGCCGGTCTCCCGCCCAGCCCGGCGGGGTGCGGCTCCAGGCAGAGCCTGGTGCTCAGGAGGCCCAGCCCTTGATCCAGCTCGGCAAAGTGAGAAGAAAAGGAAAGACCCCAGCAGCCCATGAGGAGCATCCCCACGCGGGCCCACACACGGCCCGGCGTCCTCTCTCGGGCCACAGGTGTCCCCGTGTGTCTCTCCCTGTGGTAACAGACGCGGTGCCACATCCCTGCCGGCGGGTTCACAGGAGGAGCCCAGACAGGACACCTGTTACCCGAGAGGCCGGGTGCACAGCCTGCCCCAGGCAACTGCACCGGCATGTGTGGTACACCCCTGTGGGTGTGAGTGCCTGTGACCACGCAGAGCTCCGGGGGAAGTGGAGCATCGTCTTAATCCCAGAAGACACCCCGGGGGCCGTCCTGATCCCTGCTGACCCCCGCTCTCCAGGCTCCCCAGGCCCCGGGCCATCAGGGCCTTTGAGACCCAAGCCCAGATTGCCCGCCATGCCCACGCCATGGCCGGTCTCACTGAGTAAAGACTCCCCCGACAGCCAGGCCCGAAGCCCTGGCCCGGGGCACTGTGAGATTCAAGGAAATGACCCAGGTAAGCTGCAATCCCCTTATGCAGGGCTAGATCACTGACCTGAGTGGTAACTGTACTTATTAATTTCATGCAGCTCGTGCTTTTTTATTTGTGCATTCTTTTTTTCTTTGAGACAGGGTTCCCTGTGTCGCACAGGCTAGCTTTGAACTCAAGGTCTTCCCGCCTCAGCCTCCCAAGTAGCTGAGATTCTAGGTGTGTACCCTGCACTGGGCTGGCATCGTTCCAGGTGCCTGACAAACCCTAACTGTTCCTTGGAAGATGGCGTTGAAAACAGCAGTCAGTTTTCCCAAGGTAACAGTTCTTGAGGTGGTCACTAACTCCAAAGGGTCTCGCCATGTAGCCTGGCTGGCCTTGAACTCGCTCTGTAGCTCAGGCGATCTTCCTGCCTCTGCCTCCCAAGTGCTGGGATTGTAGGTGTGCGCCGCCATGCCCAGCCCTGTGTGTGTGTGTGTGTGTGTGTGTGTGTGCTGGGGATGGAACCTGCTAGGGAGGAGCTCACCGCTGAGCTACGCCTTCAGCAGCCCCCTTAGACTGCAGAACAGCAGAGATTAAAAAGCTATTCAGAGCCAGGCGCGGTGGCGCACACCTGTGATCCAGCACCTGGGAGGCTGAGGCAGGAGGCTCACAAGTTCAACATGGTCTGGGAAATTTAGTGGTTTAGCAAGACCTTGTCTCAAAAATTAAAAAAAAAAGAAAAAGGTCTGGGATGCAGCTCAGTGCAAAGGCCTGGGTTCAATCCCCAGTGCTGGGGAAAAAAGAGGCTTCAGCCTATGGGTAATGGGCATAGCTCCTAGATCAGCACCTCCTCCCCTCCGGGCGCCCGCAGCCCCCAGGTCCAGGGCCTGACCCAGAATCCGTGCTCTGGTCTCTCCTGCCTCCTGCAGTTGTGTCAAGTGATGGCTTCTCTTGGGAGGGATGGAAGTGCACAGGTGCACGTGAGGAGGCGGCTCACTAAGTCACTAAGCTGCTAAGTTGCCTGGGCTGAGCTCACACTTGAGGTTCTCCTGCGTCAGCCTCCCAGAGTGCTAAACGGACAGGCGTGGGCCCCCATAGCCGGCTCCTCTTGTCCTGTGAAATGGGAAAACCGGCGGAGGGTGGGGTCGGCACCTGCCCGGGCCCCACCAGTGCCGCTTCCTGGTGTTTCAGCCCCTGTGGATCCTCTCCCTGCCCAGCTGCTGCTCTGCAGAGCCAGGGGCACCGCCCGCCTGTGCTCTGTCCCGACCCCCCAGCCTGGCCCTGCTGCACTCCTCCCTCTCCAGGATGGCTCAGTGGCTCTCAGGTGTCCACACTGGCCAGTGAGGCACAGGCCAGGCTCCCCCGTCCTCCTGGGGGCTCTGGAGTGCCCGCTGTCCTGGCTCCGGACACCCTTTGTGATCCTGGGGACTCCACGTGAAGGTGCCACCCTCTCCACAGGGCCCGCCAGTGAGCCAGCCTCCAACCAGGGCCGTGGGTATTCAGGACCAGGCCACAGCGGAGCCCAGACTGTCCCCTGCAGTCACGGCCCTGATGGCAGCCTCAAGGGGAAGAGCGGCAGTGGGATTGGCCCTGCTTCACTCACTTTAAGTTTAGTTTACTGTCTTGCGTATTTGAGGCTGGCCCTGAGCTCGTCACCCCTGGCTCTGCCTCTCACATGGTGGGGCTGCTGGCACCTTTCCCAGCGTTCCCAGGTTTTGGCCCCTTATCACTTGTACCCTCGTGACAATGTGGGCAGGGACAGAGTGAAGCCGAGCAAGACTGCTGCCGTCTTCCAGCCTCCTGTGGTGGCCTTGGAGAGCCGAGGCTCCAGGTAGCTGTGGGCAGGGCCGTGTTCGGGGCATGTGGGGGCATCCAGGGAGCAGACACAGTGGCAGGAGGGGTTTGGGTGGCCCCCAGGAGGTGCTGCTGTTTGAAGCCCCCGTATTTGGGGCTCCAGAGACTCTGCCCACGGGGGAGGAGGGAGGCAGAGGCCCACCTCAGGTCCCCGTCCCCAGGCCCCAGCGTCGGCTCCCCTGCTCCCGCCGTGGCCACTGTTGGAACCCAGGGCCGAAAATCAGCCGTTGTTCACAGCCAAAGGGCCTGGCTGGGTGACGTCCTGCACGGCCTGGACCTGGGCTGCTGCCCCACCCAAGGCCTTTGTTCCAGTGTGCAAGGGAGCAGGCCTCTCCGCCTCCGCCAGCTCGGGCCCCAGAGCGGGTGCGTTCGGGTGGTGACCGTGGTCACCCCGGGGTGGGGCAGAGCCAGGCTTTGGGGGACTGGCCAGGCCCAGAGGAAGCCGGGGGTGCCAGGGAGGGTGACTGCTCTGGCTGTGTCCCTCCGCAGGGCGGGGTCTGCCGTGCACCCGAGGGTGTCAGGGTGACAGCCTGTGTCTGGGGCTGGGAGCTCTGCGGGTGAGATGATTTGCCTTTTCCTCTTTTTCTTTCTTCTTTGAGACAAGGTCTTGCCACATAGTCCAGGCTGGCTTCACACTCGCAACCCTCCTGCCTCAGCCTCTGCAGGACTGGGATTGTGGGTGGGCACCTGTCTCTTCTCAGCTCCCCTGGGGCCTTCCGAGGAGGGCAGGCGGGCAGCAGCTGAGTGGGGTGAGAGGGGGTACCCCATCCTCCAAGTGCCCCGCCCTGGATCCCAGGCGTGTGCGGGGGAGGTGACAGGAGGGAGCGCAGGGCCCGGGGGGGGGCGGGGGGGAGCCGAGGGGTCCCCAGGTCTGTCCTGCGGAGCGGGACCGCCCCCGTAGTCGCCCGCGGTTCCGGAGCAGCTGCCCGGCTGGGGGAGGCCGGCGGGGCGCAGACAGCGCGGCGGACGGGGTGTTTGTGCAGCTGGAGCCCATTAGGGCGCAGCCGCACGGATTATCCTGCCCTCGTCCGGGCCAGCGCTGCAGAGGGGCGCACCTAGCCCTGCCAGCGTGGCGGGCACATCCGTCCGGGCCCCGAGGCCCGAGAGGAACCCTTCCGCCCGCACCCTGGCCCTGGGCGGTGGGGAGCTGAGGGCAGAACGGGCTGCGGCCGGGTTGGTTCTAAGCTGCCAGCGCTTTACACTGCGGTTCGAAAGGTTTTGGCCCTGAAACAAGAAGTCCGCCGGTGAGGGGGGTGCTCCGCCCCGGCAGCCTTGAGCAGGCGCCACTTGCCCCCCGCCGGCCTCCGGCCGAGGCAGAAGAGGGGCTCCCCGCCTCACGGCCGCCAACCCGAATGCAGAGCGTCCCAGTGCGGGAAGGGGTCCCTGCCAACGTGGGGTGCCGAGGCGGCTGGTGGGACCGGAAGAGCCGCAGGACGCCCGGCTGGAACGTCCTGGGGAGCAGCAAGGGCGGGCAGCAGCTGTGTCTCAGGAGGAGGCCGCAGCCCCTGCTCCGGGGCCCAGGTGACGGGCACCCCCACCCCGGACAGCAGGGTCACAGGAGGGCCCTACGAGGTGACCACCGCGCCCAGGCCCTCCCGGGTGGGTGGCGGGCACCGAGAAGCCGCACTGTTCCCGACCGACGCCCAGGCCCCGGTCTGCGCGGGGCTCGGCCGAGGCTCCATCCCGCTGCCCGGCTGGCCTCTCCCACTCCCGCCCTCTGGCCTCCTCACAGCCCCAGCGCCCCCCGGCCCCTCCTGGGCGGTGTCCAGCAGCTGGGCTGGGCGCCGCACTCTGTGGGCTGGTGTCTGGGCCCAGGACGAGACCCAGCCATGCCGCACGCCCTCCGGGCGTGGGCGAAGGAACGGGGTCAGGAGCCATCCTGTCGATATCGACTGCGGGGTCCTGGGCCGGCGTCCAGTGGGGACCTGCAGCTGCCGAGGGTGCGGCTGTCGGCGAGGACAGCTGGGCGGCGGGCGGGCAGAGGTGGGGACAGCCTGGCCGCAGCCATCGGAAAGGCTTCTGTGGAAAGCGTGCGGGTGTCAGAGAACAGGTGGCTCCGTGACTCAGCCCCTGACCGGAGATGCGGCCACGCCCTTCCCCGACCGCCCTGGGGCCGGGAAGCAGCCCTCCGAATTGGAACCGCCTGGGAGCCGCACCTCCCCTGACCTCGCCTGGCTCCTGGGGCAGGCAGCGCTGAGCCTGCCCGCCCGGCCCGGCCCGCAGGTCCTGAGCCAGGGCCACCGCTCTGCCTCCTCCCGCTTTCTCTCTGCTCCCAGCGCAGCTGCCTGCCCCGCACTTGGCTGGGTGGTGGAGCTTGGGGCAGGTGTGGAGCTGAGACGCCACGGGCCCCACCCTGCTGTTCTTTAGTGTGTGGGGAGGATGTTGTGAACAAGCGTGGAAGCATTTAAACATTTTAATGAGTTTAGACTTTAACCTTTGATTGATTGATTGATTGATTTTGAGACAGTATCTTGCTAGTACATAGTTCAGGCTGGCCTTGAACTCTATGTAGAATAGGATAGCCTGGAACTCATGGCGATCCTCCTGCCTCAGCCTCCCAGTGCTGAAATTAGAGGTGTGAGCCACCACACCCAGCTAATTAGACTTTTTTAACTTTTTTTTTTTTTTTTTGCAGTACCGGGGATCAAACTCAGGACCGTGGGGTTTCGAGGCAGGCACAGTGCCACTGAGCTAAATCCTGGCCCTAGACTTGGTTAACTGTAAAAAATTATAAAATATATTATGCTTAGAAAATAGAATGGCTCTTCTTTCTTTCGTTCTTTCTCTCTCTCTCTCTTTCTTTTTTTGTTTTTTGAGAGAAGATCTTTCCCATGTAACCCAGGCTGAACTCACACAGTCCTTCTGCTTCAGCCTCCTCAGTTCCTCGATTACAGGTGTGTGTCACACCTGAGACCCTGACTCTTAAGAAAAAAAGAGTAAGATGAATGACCCTTGACCTGCGCCACAAAGGTCTGCACCCTGGGCCCCAGCCCCTCCTTGGGCCACCTCAAACTGGGCCTGGTCTGGGCTCCCAAAGCTATGGGGCACCCCCTGCTGCACCCCAGGGGCCACAGCCCGACTGCTCCTGTCCACACCATGCTCAGGCCCTGGAGCCATGCCACACCTGGCAGGGAGGGCCTGGTCCTGTCTTTGGTAACATTTGTGATTTTTTTTTTTTTGGTGCCGGGGATCAAACTCGGGTCCTTGCGCTTGTGCAGCAGTAGGCGAAACCACTGAGCTAAATCCCTGCCCCTACCATGGATTTTTGCATTTCTTTTGACTTTTCAAATACCATACCAAAGAGCTCTTCACCTTTAGTTCTTACGTTCTTTGGTGGAGGTGAGGGTGTCACAAGCTGCCCCACCCTGGCCCCTGTCGGTCCCCAGGGCCCTCCTCTCAAGCAGATGAGCCACCAGGCCCCCACTGCGGGCTCAGAGGTTCCCAGAGGAGGGCCCAGAGGGCAGCACAGAGCTAAGAAGACAGGGCACACCATATTAATCAGAGTTGCTGGATTTACAGTTTTTGCGTTTTTAGAAATTCTGTTTGTGGACTTTTATTTAGATTCTTGTCCCAAGTTTTGCCAATTTTTGTTGTTGTTGTTTTGATTTTTTGTTTGTTTTTTGCTACCAGGGATCAAACTCGGGACCTTGTGGTGGCAAGGCAGGTGGCAGAAACACTGAGCTAAATCCCCAGCCCTGTTTGTTTCTGTTTTTGAGACAGGGTCTCCTTATGTACTTCATGATGGCCTCAAACTTGTGGTATCCTCCTGCCTCAGCCTCCTGAGTTCTGAGGTTAAGCTGTGGACCACCTCTCCTGGCCAGTCCTGCCCCTGTTAAGAGCGGGCTGCTCACAGGGACAGGTGTGGGGCACAGAGGCTGCCAGGCTGGAGCAAGCCGGTCCCATGTCCCCACTGCCACTGAGCCCTGGGGGTGTTGCCTGCACCCGTCCCACCCCAGCCTGTCCCTGAAGCCCCTCCTGTATGAGGCTGCTCTTGGCGCCCCCCCCCAACATGGCGACACTCATGACTGGAACCTCAGGGTTCCTGGGAGGAAGCTGCACTGACCCGCTGCACCTGCTGAGTGTTGCTTGGCATCGGGCTGTGCCGCACCCAGGAGTGACAGTAGCCCCACCTCCCAGCTGTGGCACTTCTGAGTTTCAGGTTACTTGGATATAACGCAGGTCTGCTTGAAGCCAGGCGTGGTGGCACACATCTGTAATGCCAGCACTCAGGAGGCTGAGGCAGGATGATTCCCATGGATTCAAGGCCGGCCTAAACTGTACGGTGAGACCCTGTCATTCGAGAGAAAGAGAAAGAGAGAGAGAGAGAGGAGAGAGAGAGAGGAGAGAGAGAGAGAGAGAGAGAGAGAGAGAGAGACTAGGACCTGCCGCTGGGCAAGACACAGTACAGAGGAAACACTGGGCGGCAACACAGTGCGTCCACGGGGTTAATATGTGAAAATCTGATGTGTGCTTGCTGGGTGCCCCATGACACTACCATCTCACGTGATGGTCACGTCACCCAGGAGACACCTCATGAAGCACATGCCTGAGTGGGAGGGTCAAAGTGGCTGGGTTGGGCTGGCGCCTGGCTCGGATCTCCTCTGAGGGACCCTCAGCCTCCCACAGCTGGCCTGGCTGAGGACGCGGCTCTGATGTCCCCCTGGGGTCAGGAGACGCTTTCCCGGGGTGTGGATGGCCCCAGCTGGAGCGGAGTGGGCACAGGCGGGGTGCGGGACCGCAGGGCTGCCGAGAGAGAGTGGCTTCCGTCCCTCTCATCCAGTCACTGGTGTGGTGGGGAGAGCCCACATCTCGGGGAGCCCCTGTCGGCACCTGGCGAGATTTCAGCCTGAGCCTGTCCCACGTCCCACGGCGCGCGTGGCAGCTGAGTCCACATCTGTTCCCAGCACCACCTCTCTGACCACATTCCTTTTTATCTTTTGTTTTGCAGCACTGTAGATTGAATCCACGGCCTTTGCACTGAGCTACATCCCTAGGTCTTTTTATTTTTTTTTAATTTTTAATATTTGGAAATAGAATCTCACTAAACTGCTAAATTGCCCACGCTGGGCTTGAACTTGCAGTCCTCCTGCCTCAGCTTCCCTGAGTGCTAGAATTGCAGCTGGGACTTCTGGCTGGGGCTCCCGTTTTCAGCAAGCGCCTCTGAGCTATTAGCCAGTGGGGAGGGCAGCAGGCGGCCACGGGTGCCCTAGAAATTCCCTCTGTTGGGAAACGTGGAGAGGACAGGAGAGAAGGGAAGTGGGCAGCACATGACGGGAGAGGAAGCAAACAGGCGAGCTCTGGCTCGGGCCCGCCGGCTCAGCTCAGTGGTGAGCGCTTGCCTGACACAGGCAGGGTCTGGGTTCCGTCCCCAGTGCTGCCAAAGAAAGATAGAAACTGAACAAAACCTGCTATACGCCCCACCCTCTCTGTGAAGCAGGGACCTGGAGCAGCTCGGTGAACTCCCACTCCAGGGTGTGCCTGGGGTAGGGAAGGAGATGTGGGTGGGGCCTTGGGCCGTGGTCTCCGGAAGCTCTGCCCCTGCTTTTCTTTGACTGGATTCCGGGTCCACACTCAGTCACCAAGGCTGAGGCCGAGCCACCCAGAGAAGCGAGAGGGGCTGTGAGGATAACACATGCACACACGTGTGTGCACACGCACGCCCAGCCCTTCACACTCACAAAGGAGTGCAGAGAACTTGGCGTGCCTCTCACACACGCACGCACACCACACTCATGCACACACGGTCTCACACATGTCTGCGCACACTCAGACACACACTGCAGACAAACCGAGAAAGCAGCACACACACGTGCACAGTGCACACACTACACACGCACACTGTTTTAAATGCCTTTTCTACACACACACACAAGGCAGCCTCGCGACTGCAGCTTGAACCTCCCCTCCCACCCCAGCCCAGAATCTGTCTCCAATTACCGGGCATGCTGCACGCAGCACCCAGAGTGCCCTCACCGTCCGGGGGGACCCAGGTTTCCCCCATTTCCAGGTCGCTGGGAAACAAAGGCAGGGGCCCAGGTCTGCCGGCTGGAGGCAGGAGGAGGCAGCCAGGCAGGGAGGAGTCCTGTGCCAGCCTCGCCACCTGGCCCGCCCCGAGCAGGACACGGGTATGGGTCCAGGACGGGACCTCTGGGCAGCGTGACCCTGAACCCCAGCCTCCTGGGGTGGTGGGGTGGCACCGTGAGCCACTGCCGGACCCCAAATGTGCAGCAAGCCAGCTGCCTGTGACCTCGCTGCGGGCCTCTCTGAGACACGCGGCTGTGGCCAGCCATACGGCCCAGGTGCCCTGACCCGCACTGTGTGGCTGAGGAAGTGACCAAATCAGTGTCACTGCTGGCCTGTGCCTGGCTCCCGGAAGCTGGCGGGCCTGCCCCAGACACACTGGCCCTTCACCTCTAAGCTGGCCCTCTTCCTACCCAGCCACCACCACCCGCCGTTCCCAGGGCTCCCTGTCACCTGGTGGGGCCTGGGACAGCAGGAGCCTGGAGGTGGGGGCTTTCCTGTCCCTAAGGACCCCTAGCCCAGGCGCTTCCCTCCTTCAGCCCAGCGCTGACTCCTGCGTGTCCTGGGCGAGGCCTTTCCTCCCTGCTCTGCTTAGCGGGGTGGGAGGGCCCATGCCAGCTGGCGGTGGCTCCTACAGAGGTTTGGGGAAGAGGCTCTCTGCTTGTTGTACCCCATGGCGCGGTGATGGCGCCACTCGCTGGCCCTGGGGCCCCTGGGACCAGGATGGCTTGACACTGGCTTCCCGAGGGTCCTGCCACGGCCACTCCCTCTGCACCTTGGCCTTGCTGAGTTCCCAGAGCCCATACTCCGACTGTCCTGGCACCTCAAGCCTCCATTAGGTCCTGCCCGAGACTGCCGGATTTGGGGAGAGCAGGACTGTGCCACGCTCCTCAGACACGGCCACCACTCAGCACCCTTCCCCGAGCCCCGGGGGCACCATCCTGTTTGGGTTCCATGGCACTCGGCATAGAGGGAACCTGCCAGAGGAGGGGCCTACGCCTATGATCCTACCCACCTGGGAGGCTGAGGCAGGAAGAATGCAAATTCAAGGCCGACCAGACAGCTTAGCGGGACAATTCTCAGAATAAAGCTGAAGAGAGAGGGCTGGGAGCACAGCTCCATGGTGGGGAGCTCACCTGCCATCACCCAGGTCCTGGGCTCAGCCCCGGCCCTGGAAATCTGAACCGGGGAGTCCAAGGCAGTAGAGTAAGGCACAAGGACCCCGACTGCGCTAGTGTGAAGGGCTCAGGTGTGGACCCCACCGCTAAGCCAGGAACTGGGTCCACCTGCTGGTGGCCCCACCTCCAGCTCTGGCTGCCGTCTTCCCACAGCCTTGCTGCCTTGGGCAGTGAGCCACTGCGGCGTGGAGGCTGGAACGCTTCCACAGAAACCTCATTCCAAAACAGAGAAAGAGGGAGAGAGGGAGGAGAACTTTGAGATGCGTGTGTTTTCTGAGAGAGTCCGACAGAAGGCAGGTGTGCTTGTCCCTGAGGATGCCCACTGGCTATGCAGACAGCGGGCGCAGGGCAGATGGACGGCTGTCAGGACCTGGCTGCTCCAGGCGCGGTACACCAGGCTTGGGTGGGGTGGGCTGGTCACTGCGTGTGGACACCCAGGGCCCTCAGAACCTTGAGCCCCGAGAAGCCCTCCATGTACACATAGATAAGGGGCCCCGCCACCCGTGGCTCTGCTCCCTACCCAGGGCGACTTCTGGCTCAGCCACAGCCTGGGGGCCGCCAGGTGCCAGGGCCGGCTCTGACCTTGTTTGCAGCTCTTCCTGGCCTTATGCTCACTTTTCTTTTTTTTTTTTGGTACCAGAGATCGAACTCGGGACCTTGTGCTTGCAAGACAGGTGGCAGCACCACTGAGCTAAATCCCCGGCCCTTTTGTCCACTTTTAATATATGCTATTTTGATAGATAGATAGATAATGTTTTGTTTTGTTTTTTAAAGGACTAGAGAGCACCTGCGGGCCTCAATCCATCTCACCAGACCATGTGGGTGAGAAGTTGCAGCTGAAGGAACCACTGGGCAGGAAGCTAGCCCTGGTTTTTGTTTTTGTATCAGGAATGGAACTCAGGGCCTTGCACTTGCCGTGAAGGCACAGTGCCACTGAGCTATACCCCAGCCCTCCTGTTTTGTTTTGTTTTGTTTTTTGGTACCCGGGATTGAACTCAGGACCTTGCGCTTGCGAGACAGGCGTGGTGCCACTGAGCTACATCCCCGGCCCCACCCCCTGTTTTGTTTTTTGAGATGGTCTCACTGTGTAGCCCAGGCTGGCCTTGAACTCACTCTGATCCTCCTGCCTCAGCCTCCCACGTACTAGATTATCAGTGTGAACCACCACACTGACTCCATCTTATGTATTTTTAAACCTCTATAAATGTATTCCATGAAAAAGCAAGACACAAATAACATTGTACACACAGTTTGCAAAGGGCTATTGTGTCCACTTCCCGTGGATGGCTGGAGCCCCTCTGCAGGTTGGGAAGGTGTGTGGCCATCTGTTTGCAGGCTGGGTGCCCCGGGGTAGCCCAGGTCACCCAGCTCGGGAACGGTGGGGGACAAGACAGACTCAGGCCCAACCTCGGGTCCACTCGTCTCTCCGCAGAGGGCATCCGCACCAGAAGGAGCCCTGGGGAGGGCTGCGTATCTTCCTGCAGCCCCACACTCCTCACCGGGGTGCATGTGGGTGCATGTGTACAGGTGTGGGGCCGGCCTGGGGCAGAGACAGGCTCTGCTTCTCCCTCCCAGCCCCGAAGTGGACACGCTCCCTCCCCGGCAGCACACACAGCCCGCCCGCCACACAGCAGCCTTGGCCCGGCTGTCCCACGTGTGTGAGGGCCCAGGTCCCATCCCAGCTCCACCAAAGGAAAGGAAAGAAGGCAAGGCTGCCACCCTGGGCTGTCCCTCCAGTCCCAGACAATGCAAGACACGGCCCGGCCGGCGACAGGCAGGAACTCATCCAACGCCTGACTGTGGCTTAGGTCCCAGCCGCTGGCCTCTGTGGGTCCTACACTTCCCGTCCTCCCTTCTTTCAAGCGCTGTCCCCACTTTACAGCAAGGGTGGGCAGAGATGAGGCAGAGCCCGGGCTGCTGAGTAGCTCAGCTGGGCTGGAGCATGAGGTAGGGAAAAGACTGGAGCCTGGGCCAGTGCACTGTGGACGCCTTCGAACCCCGGCTGAGGAATCCTCACCCATGCTGCCTCAGCAGCGTCAGAGGAGGGTGGGACGTGCAGGCAGCTGGCCAGGCAGAAAGGGCCACCAAGAGTCCTGAGCAGAAGCGGACAGGTGGCTGGCCTCAGGCTGGTGCAGGGCTGGCTGAAGGCCGGCAGGGCAGCCACCCTGCAGCGCTCACCCAGGTAAATGCAGAGAGGGGTGCTTGCAGGATGGCTCAGAGCTCCCCCATGGAGAGGAGCCAGGATCCTCACCTTTTCTCTGCCTCACTTTACACAGCACCACTAGGAAAGCTTGGTGTGGTGTCAAACGCCTGCCACGCCAGCACTCTGGGAGGCTGAGGCAGGAGGACTGCAAGTTCCAGCCCACTTTGGGCAACTTAGCCACTTAGTGACACCCTATCTCAAAATAAAAAAAGTAATAAAATAAAGACCTGAAGGGCTGGGGATTTAGCTCAGTGGTTCTGCTGCCTGCCTCAAAAGTGCAAGGTCCTGAGTTCCATCCCCAGTACCCCCCGCTCCAAAAAAAGAGGAGAGTCAGGGTCACAGGTGACTTGCATAGTAGGCCAGGAGGAGGAGATGAGGAGCAGCGTGAGCAGACGATGGGCTCCACAAGTCAGGGGTCAAAGCCCAAGAGCTCGTGAGGGAGGAGGAGAAGGCAGGGCCCTCAGAGTGGGCGGGCAGTCGTGGCCTGGGGAAGCAGCCGGACCCTGGCCCGGAGTGCAGGCCCACGGCCAAAGCAC
Organism: Heterocephalus glaber; assembly: GCF_053883595.1. Taxonomy (NCBI): domain Eukaryota; kingdom Metazoa; phylum Chordata; class Mammalia; order Rodentia; family Bathyergidae; genus Heterocephalus; species Heterocephalus glaber. Next base: position 12,262,455 of record NW_028258463.1, read on the forward strand.
AGGAGCAGCGAGCGCAGAGCTGGAGGATCATGCGGGGGATCTCGGCCTCCTAACCAGCTAGGCCTCAGGGATTGGTTCCTGGTAACTTGACAGTGGTTTTACTCATTAGATGAGGCATAAAGGGAAAATATGGCGAGTGTTTAAATTTTAAATTTTGTTTGTTTTGTTTTTTCAGGCAGGGTCTCCCTTTGTAGTTCAGGTTGGTCCTGAACTCACTATGTAGCCCAAGCTGGCCTCGAACTCACGGCGATCCTCCTGCCTCAGCCTCCCAAGTGCTGGTATTACAGGCGTGTTACCATGCCTAGCTCTTTAATTAAAATTTTTTTTTATTACAGTTAATGACACATTGCCATGAATCCCCTCAAAACCCTCCCACTCCTGTGCCTGTCTCACAAGCCCAAGGTCCTGAGTTCGATCCTGGGTACCAACCCCCCCAAAAAAAACCCTCCCACTCCTTCTAACACACTCATCCCATTGTCCTGCCCCTTTCTGCAGCAGCTCTGAAGTCCTCCTTTGTGAGTGTCTTTAGTTTGTTGTCCTTACTGCCTCAATGTCCTGAATCGATTCAACATGTTTCTTTCATGGTCATTCTCACTCTGGGGAGGAGCCAGGAGTCATGCAGGCCAGGTCTGGTGAATCAGTGGACGAGGACACTGTGAGGTTTTTCTGAGTCCGCCTTTTTGTATGGCGCTCTGCAGCAGCACTCACTGTATTTTTGTTCACATGTGGTAAAGATGCTCATGAAAGAGGACCCCAGAGCTGTTTCAGAGGGTGGCGAGGAAGCAAGTGTCTGTCCAGCCACCAAAGCGCCAGGGCTAAGTGGCCCTGCTGGCTCCCACGCCAGCTGTCCACACCGCCAGGAGCTCTCGCGAGTGCCTGCGTCTCCAGCCTGGGTGAGGCAGTGGCCATGAGGCCACCCGCCCTGCGCCCATGCTGAGGCCCATGTGGCCTCTGAACCACAGCCCCTCCTCCTGTGTAAACAGTCTTCCGAGAGAAGCCAACCCATGTGTTTCAGATTCGCTTAAATTTAATTTCCCACTTAGGGCCCTCCGATGCCCTGAGTGTCACACGTTTTCTGGAAGACAGAAAATGGAGAGGCCACGGGTGGCAGGCTGGGCAGAGGCGGGCCTCAGGCCTGCACCAGGCCTCTGCCCTTCCTTCGTCACCAGCTGTCAGGGAGGAGGCCAAGTCCGCTTGAGCTCTGAGCTCCAGGGCCGCTTGGGCACGGTGACACCACCTGGGACCCCAGCCAGCGCCAAGGGCAGAGTGAGGCGAGGACGGAGCCTGCTTGGTGCAGGTCACCAGCGGTTCTCTATCCTAGGGACCGTCCCGAGAAGGAACGAGACAGCGTGTGCGGCAGGACAACCGACAGGCACAGAGGGCAGTTCCTACTGTCACTCATAAAAGGAAACTACTACAATTGAATGTCCTCTCCTCTCATTTGTTTGTTTGTTGAGACAGGATCTTGTTATGTAGTCCAAGCTGGCCCTGAACTCACTATGTAGCCCAGGCTGGCTTCAAACTCCCAGCATCCTCCTGCCTCAGCCTCCTGAGTGCTGGGATGACAGGTGTGCGCCCACGACCAGCTTAATTCTCATGTAAGTCTTGCTCCAGTCCCTGATGCCTGGCAAGTCCTCCAGGAAGGTTTTGATGACCATCAACACTGACTGAAGGAGGTGTGATCTGTAAGGTGCTCTGAGGGAGGCCTGGGGTGAGGACAGGTGGCTCGGCTCGGCTCATGGGCATGGCGAGACAGAACCCAAGTGGCCTCCTGCCGATGTGCCCTGGGCACAGGGGGTTGTTGGGAAGGCCCCTCTGCCCCAAGCCAGGACAGAGCCGCCAGCTTCCTTGGCACATGGTGAGCTGAAGCCGGGGAGTCACACCACACGTTTGGCATGCGAGTGCACACATGTGTGTCTGTGTGCACACGTGTGCGTGTGTCTGTCCAGGTGCATGTGTGTGAAAAATCTGTGGAAAAGGTAAAACAGGGGGAAACAACTTAGTAGATATGGAATATTCTTTTGGGATTTTGAAAGAAATTTTGGGACTAGAGGGAGGTGGTGTTTGAATGACACTGTGAATGTCTCAAGCTATGAGAATGTCTGCTTTATTTTATGTTTTGTTTTGTTTTTCGAGACTGGGTATCATTGTGTAGCTCAGGCTGGACTTGAACTCACTTCAGGTTCCCTGGAACTCATGGCGATCCTCCTGCCTCAGCGTCCTGAGAAGACATCGGCGTGGCTGTGAGGCTCCCATGCTGGTTTTCGGGACTGGGCTGGGCAGTGCTACAGCATCGGCTGTGTGGGTGACAAGAGCCTGTGTGAGGAGCCCCGTGCATGCTGACCTCACTGCACTCAGTCACACGTCTCATCACAGCCCGTGTGTTCGTCGCCCGCGGCTGCGCCATTTGGGAGAACCATGCAGCAGTTACAGACTTGTGTTTTAACTCACTGGGGGCTCACGGGGTCAAGCACACGTGTGCGTGTATTTACTGCTTGCTTTATGCTACTGCGGGTCAAGCACAGGGTGCTCTTCCATGGAGCGACATCCCCAGACCTTTTTCTTTTTGAAAATTTTGAGACAATCTCACTAAGTTCTGCAGGCAGGATTTGAACCTATAATCCTCCTGCCTCCGCCTCCCTGAGTTCTGGGGTACAGACCTGGGCTACTGTGCCTGGCTCCAGCTCTTTTTATTTAATTATTAAACATGGATTTAATTTCTTTCTTTTTTTTTTTTTTTTTGTACCAGGGATCGAATTTGAGTCCTTGCATTTGTGAGGCAGGTGGCGGCACCACTGAGCTAAATCCCTGCCCCAACATGGGTTTAATTTCATAATTTAACAAGTTAAAATAGTTTCTGGTAGCTATAGGATAGCAATGCACAGTGTATCCAATGGTTTTTGCACATGATGTTGTTGTAATCACGAATACAACATCCTGATGCTAGAAATGGGAAGGTTGTTGATTGATTCATCTTTGAAAGTGTACAGTTGCGACCAGACGTTTATTCAGAGAAAAGTGACCGTGTCTCTTTCCTGGGCTTTTATGAACAGACCTTCCCAAGGAAAACACCCCTCGCTTCAGAGCCGCCCCATTTCTGCCCCCTCTTTGGCAGCTCAGAGGTTTGGAACAACCATTTCCAAGGGCAAAGGGCAAAGAGGGTGAGATGGGATCGGGATTCTGATGAGCGCCTGGAAACTCACCAAGAGCTGCAACCACTTCTATGGCACCAGCCCCTGTGTGTTAGTTTCATACAAACAAGTTGGAATACCCCACTAGTGTTGTGTTGCTCTTATTTCTTTTTTTTTTGGTACCGGGAATCAAACTCAGGTCCTTGTGCTTTTGAAGCAGGCAGTAGAACCACTGAGCTAAATCCCGGCCATAGTGTTGTGTTGCTTTCTTTTAAAAAATCTTATCATAGGGCCGGGGATTTAGCTCAGTGGTTCCGCCGCCTGCCCTGCAAGCACAAGGACCCGAGTTCGATCCCCGGTACCAAAAAAAACACAACCTTATCATAAAAAAGTAATAAAAGAAGCTTTGTTCTTATATACATTAACTATATTGTATATCATATACTTTCTATATGGCCTACGACAGTTCCCCCTTCCTCAGTGTGGTGCACACAGGCCATGCGGGGCTACTGCACACCCGGGTCCCAAACACTGCTGCTCAATCGAAACATGACAGCCACGTGTGTGCAAACCTCTCTGGGAGGTGTTAGCTCTGCACCAACTCCCCATGGCCAGCGTTGCCATTACATACTGCAATCAGGCGCTAATAAAAATTTAAAATAAAAAAATAAACAGAAACAGGTGGAATTTATTCTGACAATGTATTTAGTCTCATATATCACAAATCTAATTTCAATGTTATCAATATAAAAATTTACCGATGAGCTACTGTACATTCTTTTTTTTTTTGCCACGTTTACTTTATTTATTTTTATGTTTTTGGTACTGGAGATCAAACTCTGGTCCTTGCGCTTGCGGAGCAGGCGGCAGAACCACTGAGCTAAATCCCCGGCCCTGCTGTACATTCTTTTTGTCATCTGAGTCTTTGGAAGCTGGGGTGTATTACACACTCCCATGTGCCTCAGTTCCTGCCAAGCCACAAACAAGCCTTCAGACTCGAGCACCTGGAGCCCTTGGGTGCTGCTGAGATGCACACGTTGGTTGTCCCCACTCACCCATGTGGGGTTTGGTTGGGCCCAAGATGCATCTTCCTAACAGCCCCCCGTAGCGCTGAACTAAAGGTCTGAGGGTCACTGGGAGAGCTACTTGTGGAGAAGCTGGAGCAGGAAGAAAAGGGGGAAAAGCAACTGAGCACTGAGGGATAAGACCCTGTGGCTACTGAGTCACACACTGAGTTGGAACCCATGTTATTTCCCATGGAGATGAATTCAGAGCCCTCTCCCTGGCATCAGGTGGAGCCACATACTAGAGGGACTAAAAAATATGGTGTTTAAAATTTTTTAAATGTATTGCAATAAAAGATGCATTGCCATCACCTTCATCAAAATACCCCCACGTACTTTTAACATGCTCATCCCATCACTCTGAACTTTCTGGAGCAGCTCTGGAGTCCTCTCCTGAGTGTCTTTAGTTGTGCTGTCCTGGCTGCCCTCATGTCCTGAACTGACTCAAAATGTTTATCTTTTGTGTTCATGTTGACTTTGGGGGAGATTCAGGAGGGCCATGGTACCAGATCTGGCAAATCAGGTGGACCAGGACACATTGTGATGTTTTTTGGGGCCTGCCTTTCCATTGGATGGCACTCAGTGGTAGTATTCACTTTTTTTTTTTTTTTTTGGAACTGGGGATCGAACTCAGGTCCTTGGGCTTGTGCAGCAGGTGGTGAAACCACCGAGCTAAATCCCTGGCCCAAAATTTTAAGATGGAATCTTTTTTTTTTTTGGTGCCGGTGATTGAACTCAGGCCCTTGCGCTTGCACAGCACGCAGGGAAACCACTGAGCTAAATCCCCGGCCAGCATTCACTTATTTTTGATCACACCTCATAAAGATACTCACAGAGAGGACTGAGAGAACTGCTTCAGAAACTGGCAAGAAGATGGGATAAGTGTGTTCTGAGTGAGGAGGAGAATTTTGAGGGGATTAATGGCAATATGTCTTTCACTGTGATGTTTCTTTAAAAATTTAAACATACATTTTTTTTTAATCGCCCCTTGTATATCTTCAATTGGTTTTTTTAGACAAGGTCTCACTCCTAACCCAGGCTGGCCTTGAACCTTCACTGATTCTCCTGCCTCAGCCTCCTGAATACTGGGATTACAGGCCTGTGCCACCACACTTGTTTCAATTTTCAAAAATAAGTGCTTTATTGGAACTCAAAGGTTTACTTAAGAGAATAGTAAAATCCTATTTTATCATTTAAGATATTAATGGAGGACAGACTGACTCTTAAAAATGAAAACAATGTTTTTATTACAAAAGAAAAATATTTAAGTATCTGTAAAGTATTTAAATGCCTTCATTAATGTATCTGAACAATACTGCATTACACATTGTCTTGCAGAGTAGAAAACTACAAGCTACATTCTGCAGAAACTTTTTTGGGGGGGGGAATGGGTATAAACTGTACCTAGTTCTAACAAAAAATGCTCTTAAAATTTGTTTAAAATGCACTAGTAAATTCTGATTCACTTAAATATTCTCAAATAGCAGTTGGAAAAAGTTTGTACTTGGCACCATCTTTGTGAATTAGATCATTATTACTGAAATGTAATTAATATTATTACATAAAATGCCTTTCATTTTGTTCATATTTAGAAACATTTAATAAATGTAAAACGGTCACCATCCCCTCAAAAAACGATGAAGGCAGAGAACATAAAAAGACAAGTATTTGAGTATTCCCAACTTTCTCATTTTAACTGTGTAAGACTGAAACCAACCTATCCAACCTTCGTACACATGGTCAAAATTAGATCTTCAAAAAAGTGTAAGAGCTGACAGAACTAACTACATACTAAATACCTGCATGCTACCAAACTGTCTCCTTTGCTAATGTATTCACTTGAGTTTAACAGTTAAATTTTCCTATAATGCTTATTTCTTAAAATACACCATACTAATATTGGACAAGGAAGAAAGCAGACAGTAGTGATGGTTGTACAACATCGTGAATATATCTCATGCTACTGAATCGTACACTTTTGCCTTTAAAAAAATCATGGGGTCGCACAATTTTCAAGATCCTTCTGGGGGACTGCGGGGCGGGAAAAGGACGCAGGGCTCTGCGCAAGGGAGGAGCGCGGCTGGCAGAGTCACCTGCAGCCCGCGACACGACGCAGGGACCAGAAGTAGAAAGGTAGAAGCCGGAAGCAGCCATGGGACTCATGGCATGGAGCTCGTCCACCTGCGCCAGGTTCTGCGAGTGTCTCGCGCGCCGCTGTTTCTCTAGCTTGGTTTACTAACAGTGCGCACTCTACAGTGTCTACCTCAGCACCTTTGGGGTTTCAACACATTTTGTGTCCCTTTATGAGCATCACCCAGGAGGCGCGTTTCTGGGACCTCGTATCCCGTGAGTCCACCGACAGGGCCGCCGCTCGGCCCACAGCGGCCCCTCTCGGGAGGGAAGGTGGCGGACTTTGCTCAGGGGTCACACTGGCCCGGACACGTCACCCGGACCCCGGGGCGCGGGCACTTTCCTCAGACTGGTCCACAGCCGCTTCGCGGGGGAACGCCACTATGCACGTGTCTTGGGCGGCCCAGGGCATTTTGGGAACTAAGGGAGGGACCGAGGGACAAAATTGCCCTTGTTGGCTCTGGGCGCGCAGGGAGGTTGTCATTCAGTTGCCCCTTGACCTCTCAAAACTGCCAAGCTCCCGCACCACTTTCACTCGACAGACTGCGCTCTCCGCTGCGCTATTAGCCAATCATCGGTCAGTTCTTGATCCGCGCGGGCCAATCCCCACCGCCCTCACTTTGAGCGGGAAAGACTCAGATGCTGCCGGAGAGCGAGGCCGGCCACCCGCTGCTGCAGAGGCCTGTCTCCGAGGGTAACAGCCCCCAGGGCGGGTGCCCATTGGCCGGGCTGCGGGCCAATGAGGGGCGCGCGGCCGGGGGCGGGCCCGGCGGGGTGTGGCGTGGCGTGGCGGGCGGAGGGTCGCGTGTGGGTCGCGAGCCAGGCCCTAACGGCCTCTCCCGACGGCTTCCGTCCGCTGCCCGCTCGCCCGCCCGCCGCGGCCCACAGAGCCGGTTCCGGCCGCCGCCGGGAGGGGCACGGGGTGCACGGCAGGCCGGGCCTCGACGCACGCGTCCGCCAGCCGGCGGGCTGGGCCGCCATGGAGGTGAGCGCCGGGCACCTCCGGCCGGCTGAGGGGGCTGAGGGGGCTGAGGTGCGGGGTGCGGACGGTGAACCGAGACCGGCTGTGGGGACAGCGGGGCGGCCGGGGACCTGGCCTGGAAAGGGGAGGAGGGAGGAAGCGACGAGGACGGAGGGGACCTGAGGAGGACGGGAGGGCCCGACGGGGGAAGAAGGGAAGGGAAGGGAAGGAGAGCAAGAAGGAGGGTCAGGCCGGGGATTTGGCGCGGTGGCGCTGCACCTGGCTCTCAGGCGTAAGGTCCTGGTTCAATCCCGACCCCAACCCCGATTCCAAAACAGAGAAGGGCTAGGAAGACGCGAGGGGCGAGGCGGGAGGACGAGGCCGGAGCGGACCGGGCGGGAGGCTGGAGAAGCCCAGAGCGCCCTGGGGTGTGGCCGACTACTGCTGGGCGTGCCGGGAGGGGCAGGCCCGTGGGTGACACCCCCTCGCCAGACCCCGGACTGGGGGACCCGGGGTCCACTTGAAGTCTGGACACTGTGAACACAGTCCACACAGGTCTGACCACAAGTTAAGGAGCAAGTTTCCATCTTCCCTCTGTATCTTATGTCAGAAATCTGGTTTTCTTGTTTGTTTTGGTACTGGGGATTGAACCTGGGGCCTTGGCACTGAGCTACAACCCAGGGTTTCACTAAGTTGCCCAGGCTGACTCAAACTTGGAATGCTCCTGCCTCAGCCTCCCAGAGTGCTAGAATGACAAGCGCGCACCACCATGCCCAGCTCAGAAATGTTCTTTAAAGAGGCCAGGTCATACTTATTTATTAAGAACAAATTTTCTTTTAATTTTAAACATAGTTTGTTAATTTTAAGGGAAATTTTTCCTTATTCCTTTGTTCTCCAGCTTTAACAATGTCTTTAATTACTTGCTACCAAGACATTTCCTTTTGTTAAGCATATTAAGAAAACGAGGCCGGTTGTGGTGGCTCACATCTGTAATCCCAGCACCCGGGAGGCTGAGGCAGGAGGATCTCTGTGTTTGGGGCCAGCCTGAACTGCATAGTGAAACCCTGTCTCAAAAAGACCAAAAAGAAAGAAAGAAAAAAGAAAAGAAAACGTAGGGCAATGTAAGTCATTTCATTTGAAATAATTTAACCAGGACATCAGTGCTGATATTGTTATAATTTATGGGGTTTTTGTTTTTGTTTTGTTTTGTTTTGTTTCCAGTACTGGGGGTTGAATTCAGGATTTTGCTCTTGCAAGCCAGGTGCAGTGCCACTGAGCTAAATCCCTGGCCCCTGTGTATTAAAAAAATACTTTGAACTATAACAATATATTTAAATACATTAATACATATAACCCACACTACAACCTTGCATAGTATTATGTCCACTGTACAGACTGAAAAACTAAGGCTCAGAGATCTCGGTCTGTGCCCTAAATGATAAATCCTAAATGGAATTCAGGTCTTTTCACTCCCAAGACCAGACTTCTACTGTTTGTGATGTTTATGTTTCTACTAAATGTATACTACTATTTCTATTAAATGTTTCTACTAAAATTTATTTGGATTTAATTTCAGGTAATTGTTTAAAGTATATCAGTGCTGGGCTGGGGATTTAGCTCAATGGTTCTGTCACCTGCCTTGAAAGCGCAAGGTCCCAAGTTCAATCCCTGGTACCAAAAAAAAAAAAAAAGTATATCAGTGCTATAAGTAATGCATTTTGGAGTTATCCTAATGTACATATTTCCAGGCTTTCGATTTTTACTGAAAAAGATCTAGATATTACAAGTGTAATTATATTTAAATTCACCATATTCAGTTGATTTATTATCCAAGAATACAACTTTAAATTAGTCCTTTAAAGGGGTTTAACTTTAATTTTTCTGACATTTATACACCTTGACTTTTATATACCTCTTTAAGTGGTACTGGGGCTTGAAACCAGGGCCTTGCACATGCTATACGCATGCTTTACCTGAGCTCCGGCCCCAGCCCCAGAACTTCCCTCACAATGGAAAATGTACTTGAAAGAATAAAATGTATTTAGTTCCAGACATTGTTTATCTCATTTACTATTATACAATCTGAAAATATCCCTTTCGTCTAAGCATTTATTTCACACATCCTTTCTTTCTTTCTTTCTTTCTTTTTTTTTTTTTTTTTTTTTTTTTTGTTACCAGGGATCAAACTCTGGTCCTTGCACCTGTGGGACAGGTGGTGGAACCACTGAGCTAAATTCTTGGCCCTAAGCATTTATTTCAAGAAGAATGTATTCATGCCACTTTGGATACCCCTATAAAGAGTTTTAATAGGCCTCTGATAAAAACTATGGTTATAAAATGCCAGGCATGGTGGTGCATGCCTCTTTTTTTTTTTTTTTTTTGGTACCGGAGATCAAACTCGGGACCTTGCGCTTGCAAGGCAGGCGCCGGAACCACTGAGCTAAATCCCCGGCTAGACCTTACACTTTCAAGGCAGGTGCCGGAACCACTGAACTAAATCCCTGGCCCAGCATGCCTCTTTAATCCCAGCACTCAGAAGGCTGAGGCAGGAGGATTGCCATGAGTTCAAAGCCAGCCTGAACTACATAGTGAAACCCTGTCTCAAAAAAACCCCCAAAAACTATAGTTATGAAAAGTTCTGAAAATAAAAGCCTTTGCAAAAGTTGCTGCTAACTAACAGAAATTCTGGAAAAGTAGATTTTCGTGGCACTCAGCATAATCCCTTCTGTGCCTCTATTTCTTTTTTCTTTTTTTTTTTTTTTTTTTGGTACTAGGGATCAAACTTGGATCCTTACTCTTGCGCAGCAGGCGGCAAAACCACTGAGCTGAATCTCCAACCCTGTGCCTCTATTTCTTAAGAACAGCATGCTTTCTGCAGAAAAATTATACTATGTAGGTATTAAATAATAATTATAACAATTTAAATAAACACTTGTAAAATATTTTGAGATTATTGAAGTTGGGAGACTAGAAAGTATGTCTTGGGCCGGGGATTTAGCTCAGTGGTTCCACCGCCTGCCTCACAAGTGCAAGGACCTGAGTTCCATCGCCGGTACCAAAAAAAAGATTTCTGCAATAGAAAGTATGTCTTAATTTTCATATTGTATTAATATAAACTCAGTATTACATATTTATTGCTTTTTAACTTTTTCCTTTTTCTTTTTTTGCTTGTTTTTTGAGAAAGGTCTCACTATTAGTCCAGGCCAGCCCTGAATTCACTGTATATTCAGGGTGGCCTTAAATTTGTGGTAATCCTTCTGCCTCAGCCCCAGGAATGCTTAGAGGTGTACACCCCACACCCTACTAATAATATTGTCTAGTGAGAACAAACATTTAGAAATACTTTGATCTAAACATGGGTTTTCTCCTTATATAAATTTTATTTTTTGGTACCGGGGATCAAACTTAGAACCTTGAACTTGAGAGGCAGGCGCAATGCCACTTCTTTATATAAATTTTTACCAAGAAAATAAAAGCATTTAAAAAATATTTTTAGCCAAGTGCAGTGATATGTATCTGTAGTCCTGGCTACTTGGGAGGCTGAGGCAGGAGGATCATTTGAACCAGGGGTTGGAGGTTGCTTGGGCAGTAGAGTGAGACTGTCCTAAAAAAAACCCTGGGTTTTGTGGTGCACACCTATAATCCCATCAATTCTGGAGGCTGAGGCAGGAACAACCAACACCAGTGTGGCGAACTTAACACTCAGTGGTAGAGAACACCTGGGTTTGATCCCCAATACCTTATAAAACACACACACATATTTTAGGTGCTGGGGCTATAACTTAGTGGTAGGGTGCAGGTGAGGGATGGTGTGTGGGGTTCAATCCCTAGCACTAATAGCACACCCCAAAAAACAACATATACCCAAAATTACATCTCTTCTGTAGTTATACGAAAATATTTCTATTGTGCTTATGTTAGGATAATAGTTATAAAAATCTCAAGTTTTAATAGGTCCTTTTTGAGAGCTAAAAATTGTAAATGTGTACTTTCAGAGTTCTTTAAGGAAACATTTTTTAGAATAAATGGCTAAATTTGTTTAATCTCTTTCTGTTTGTTAAATTCCTTCTATTTTATATTACTTTCATGGCATCTCAGAGCTATTTAGAAGGAGGAAGGTTGTAATTCATTAACATCTTAAATTCCAAACTTTTTGGGCTGGGGATTTAGCTCAGTGGCACTGACCGTGTCTGCCTCACAAGTGCAAGGTCCTGAGTTCGATCCCTGGTAGCAGGAAAAAAAAAATTCAAACTTTTTATCATTATTCAATGCACCAGAAAAAAAGGAAAATGAGTTTGTAGAGTATTTTTCTTCTAATTGTAGCAACATCTATAAAACTTCTGAAGAGAGCATAATATTTTATATATCAATTCAAATTTAAAGTATCCCTTGGACATAGAAAATGAGATGAAAATTAAGGACCCTGGTTTTTTTTTGTTTTTTTTTTAAACGGCTTTGGCTAGGAGTAAGAAGCTCTTGAGTTTTGGTTTAATTTTTATCATGTATTGGCTGAGTAACTTGTAATCTGTTTCCTACTTTTTAAAATAGAGATATAACCAGGCTGGGGATTTAGCTCAGTGGGGCCACTGCCTGCCCTACAAGGTCCCGAGTTCAGTCCCTGGTACCACTAAATAAATAAATAAATAAATAAAATAGAGATATAACCACTGTTACAGTGTTGACTAAATACAATAATGTTAAGTGGAATTTCTTTGAAAATTGAAAAATTCTATATAAATGTACTTTTTAAAGATTCAAGCTGGGGATTTAGCTCAGTGGTGCCATGGCTGCTTTGCAAGCTCAAGGTCCTGAGTTTGATCCTCAGTACCAAAAATCCCAAAAAAAACCCCAAGGATTGGAAGCATTAATATGATTTATTTCAAATAACAGTGCTAGTATCCAAGTATTCACATATTACTCATCTGTTGAAAATATTAAAACTGCAATAATTGTAGTTATTTTTTAAATTTGTTTTTGTTCAGACGGGATCTCACTGTGCAATTCAGGCTGGCCTTGAACTCACTATGTAGTGCAGGCTGTCCTGGAACTAATGGTTACCCTGCCCTTTGAGTCCTCCAGCCTCCTCCTCCTCCCTGTGAAGTTCTCTTCCTCTCTGTCAGATCCTCCTCTCTCACTATCCGATCCTCTTCCTCTTCCTCCTATTCCTCCTCCTCAGGTCTTCCTCCCCACTTCTTTTCCTTGGCTAATTGCAGATATTTTAGACCAGGGATCAGCAACAAGGGGCTAGATCTGACCAGTGCCTGTTTTGTGAGTAAAGTTTTATTGAAACACAGGCATGCCCATTTGTTTATATATTCTCTGTAGTTATTTTGGTGCCAGAAAAAACATAGTTGACAAATTTCAACAGACCTCATTGTCTAGCAAAGCCTGGATATTTACTCTCTGGCCTTTACAGAAAAGTTGGCCAATTCCTTGTATAAAGTAAGCTCAAGTAGCTTAAATCTGGATTTGAGTGTAATTGTCCCAACCCTTTATACCTATGCTATTTCCTCTGATTTCATATTATTTTGTTAATCTATTGTAAATGGAAGCCTTAATGTGTTTAATATACAAACATGTTCTTAAAATTTCAGAACGAAGATAATGTAGATCTAAGACAGACCTACACTCCACTTTCTTCACCAACAGAATATGCGCGTTCTATAGATTCTTCACTTTTCTATGCACCACGGTCTACTTATGGAGATGATATTAAACAACCTTCTAATTCTCAGATCAATATAAAGAACAGGTAAATGAATACATTAGATTTCTTAGGCAAAATGAGGTATCATTAAGTTTAATTACATAGGAACCAAAGTGTAAAGTACTCAATTCCCTAGTTAAGCATTTTAATGTTGTGGCGTTATACTTTTGTTTATCAAACTTTTTGGAAAGCCTAAACTAGACAGTTATTTGTGTATAATTTTTAGTTTAGTCCTTAACTCATTAGAGAGAATGTTTAGTACATAAATCTTAAGTTCTTCCAAGTATTTTATCTTTTTCAGTACTGAGATCAAATTCAGGACTTTGTGCTTGCCAGGCAGGCATGGCACCACTGAGCTACATCCCCAGCCCATAGAATTAAAATTTTTAGATCTATTTTATCTTTTTTTTGTATCTGTGTGTGGTATAAGGAAGTGAATTCAGGACCTCATACATGCTGGGTAAGTGCAATACCACTGAGCTACATCCTCAGCCGTAGATCTGTTTTGTTTTGTTTTTTAATCCAATTCTTTTTTGTTTTTTGTTTTATGAGACAGGGTCTTGCTATGCAGTTGAGGCTGGGCTTGAACTCACAGCGATCCTCTTGCCTCAGCCTTCTGAATGCTAGGATCACAGGCGTGCACCACTGTGCCTGGCCTCTTTTATTTATTTATTTATTTATTTATTTATTTATTTTGGTACCGGGGATCAAACTCTGGACCTTCCGCTTGCACGGTAAGCAGTGGAACCACTGAGCTAAATCCCCAGCCCTGTTTTTTATTTTTTTGAGACAGGGTCTTGCTGTGTAGTTCAGGCTGGCCTTAAACTCACTGTGTAACCCAGGCTAGCCTCAAACTCACAGTGATCCTCCTGTCTCAGCCTCCCAAATGCTGGGATTACAGATGTGTACCACCATGCCCAGCTTTTTAATCCAATTCAAAGTTTTCAGTAATTTAAAATACTTTTCTATTCTACAGATAATAAGGGACAATTGTATATTAGATGCTTTCCTACTAAAGACACTAGAATTAACATGCCAAGTCTTTTTTTTTTGTTTGGTACCAGGGATCGAACTTGGGACCTTGCACTTTCGAGGCAGGCACCAGAACCACTGAGCTAAATCCCTGGCCCAACATGGCAAATATTATACCTGTGCATATAATTTTAAAGTTTAATTTAAAATACAAGTTTCTCTGTATCTCAAATAATCATTCAACCATTCAGGAGATAATAGTTGATTACTAATGCTTACCCTTCTGGTACCATGATCGATTAAACATTTGAGTATTAGGCAGATATAACATTTTTATTTTAGAACATCTCAACACTTTGGAATGTTGGAAATAACATATTTAAAAGGCAAGAAATTATATTTAAAACAAAACATTATTTCTGGGAAGGAATTATCAAAACCATGAGAAGTAAAAAACAGCAATTTTCTATGTGCTTGTGGTTTTTTTCATTTTATATTATTTATTTAGACAGTATTAGTTGGTGGGATCTCAAAGACATGGGACTCCAACCAGTCACTACTTTGACAAGGATTTAGGGATGGCCCTTCAGTTTATTGTATTTTAAGGACAACTGCAAAATTGCCATGGAAACTAGAATGACCATATGACAATTCACTTTGATATGTGATATTTAATGTAAGGAGTCTCAATACAGCAGCAGGTTCATGTGGTCTTTAAATCACAAGTGAAGAAGCTGAGCAGGTGATGATGGAATAAATGAAGTATCATAGAACCAGGCATGCTTTTAGGAGTAGCTATGGTACAGCATGTCTGTGACATTGTAGCTCTTTGTTTTTTTTTTTTTTCAGTACTGGGGATTGAACTCAGAACCTCACACTTGTAAGGCAGGTGGCTGCACCACTGAGCTATATCCCTGGCCCACTCATATGTTTGTTGGTCACCTGAAATGAACAGCATGTGTTAGGGAGGAATAAGAGATAAACATACATTATGAAGTAGACATAGGAGAGAATTTATATAGTATAGGTATCATGCCAGAGTAGTAAGTATTCTTGAGTTCTTGTTCCCTCTTTTTTTTGGGGGGGGGGGGACCAGGGATTGAACTCAGGTCCTTGCGCTTGCGCAGCAGGCGGCGAAACCACTGAGCTAAATCCCTGGCCCTTGTTCCCTCTTCTTTTGAAATGATGGTATAAAGTTAATCCAGGTACATTAGAAAAAAACAATAGTAGAATATGTCTGGAAGGAAAAATCAATATATTGTGTTTAACATGAATAAAATAGTTTACATGTTACTTATTTCTTTTCAGGATTCAAACTGAAAGAAATGACTATGGCAGCGAAACAGATTTATATGGACTTGTGTCTAACATTTTGGAAGAACAAGATAAGTCACAGCCATATTTTCCTGAAGGGTTAGTATGGTGTATAAACTTTATAATGTATAATAAGATTTTAAATTCACATACATTAGGTTACCCTGTTTATTAACTTTTATTTTTAGTTAATAGTGGATCATCCGACAGTAGACATATTAATTCAGGTATTTGTTGCTAGGAGCCTTGATTTTACTGAAGTAATTGTCATAGAATTGAAAGTTCAGTCTAAGGTTTTATTTGCTTAAGAACTTTCATTTGAAAATTTATTCTTGTATAATTCAGAGCTATTTCCCTTGAGTTCATAAGCTAAAGTTTGACTTAAAGAGTATAAATTCCGAGGAGCTTTTATATATAGATCCCAAAGAATAAAACTCATTAGTCATTACAGAAACATATGTGGATTTTATTCATGTGGTAGAAGTTTTTAAAATATTGTTTTAATTGGGTGTGGAAGACATATTACCAAAACACCCTATTTCATAAACAGGAAAATATGCTGCACACATCTAACTAATTTCAAACATACTTTAAGCAAAACAGATCTTTTTTCATTAAAAAAAATTGTGGTCAACAGTACTTTTGTATTATATAATAATCTAATCAAAGGAAAAAAGCCTTTCTTATTCTCTACTTATGATAAACAATTCCTCTAAGACCCCCAAGTTACCAGCCTGAAGGCCTTACTTAATGCCTCTTGGCAAAGTACAGTAAAGACCTAATAAGATTAAAATGAACACAGTTAAGGGTTGCTTAATGATGGGGATAGGTTCTGAGAAGTGCATTAATAATTGATTTTGTTGTCATTCAAATAAACATTATCGATGTGTACTTATACAAATGCAGATGCTGTAAGTTAGTCACTCAACATGGCCTCTTGGTGCAATCAGTGTAACACAGCATGATTTTACATTAGCTTTAAAAACAAGACTAGCCGGGGATTTAGCTCAGTGGTTCCGGTGCCTGCCTTGCAAGCGCAAGGTCCTGAGTCCTATCCTGGGTACAAAAAACAAACAAACAAACAAAAACAAGCCTAAAAGCTAGGTGCAGTGGTGCGCACCTTTAATCTTAGCACCCTGGGAGATTGAAGTAGGAAGATCACAAGTTCAAGCCCAGCCAGGGGAATTTAAAAACTTATCACAAAATAAAAACATAAGGGCTGGGAATGTAGCTTAGTGTGAAAGCACTGGGTTCAATCCCTAGTATTTCAAAAAACAAAACAAGTATAGTATAGTAAAAACACAAACCAGTAAATATTCTTTACCATTATATAATACTACATACTGTACATAATTATGTTATACTTTTATATGACTATGCAATCATATATGTAGTAGGTTTGTTTACACCAGCACCATAAACACCTAGGAGTGCCTTGGGCTACAGTGATATTATGATGATTATGTGTCATGAGCAACAGGAAATTTTCAGCTTCATTACAGTTGTATATGTGGTCTGTTGTTAATTGAAAAGTCTTTATCAGTGCATGACTGTTTATAGAGCATAAAGCACATTTCATATGATAGAAAATTATTTGGAGATGGGCCAGGGATTTAGCTCAGTGCTTCTGTCGCCTGCCTCTCAAGCGCAAGGTCTCGAGTTTGATCCCTGGTACCAAAAAAAAAAATTATTTGGGGTTGAAGGTAGCTTGTAAGTCAAGATTTGAAAATGGGGGGGGGGGCAAAATAAATGTTTTTAAAAATCTTTCCTATCTTTTTCACTGGGGAAATAATGTCTTTAAAACTTAAGTTGTAATTAAATATATTTACTTGTTCTAGGACCTGCTCCTCTAATTTAAAGTCAGTTTGGCCAATGAATACAAGCAGATTTGTAGATCACCATGACCTCTTAACAGAAACCAAAAGGCCAGTAGACACAGCTGTCTCTCAACAATCTTTTTATAGTGGTGAATCCGTGTCAGCAATGGAAAAACAATACCTTCATAGTAATAATCTCCTACCACAACAAAAAATAGATGAACTCTATCATGGATTTACTGGTTTAGACCTGGATGAACAATGGATGTATCCCGCACGAAGTGATCATTCTAACTGTTATAATAGTCAGACAAATGATACAGCTAAGGCAACATTCCAAGAATATCCATTTATCAAGAACTGTCTTGCACCACAAACTTGTCTGTCTGATATTGTGAAAGAATCAGGAATTGATATTTACCCTTATGGAAGAGAGAAAATATTTGCTAAAGGTCTTGAAGCACCATTACAACAAAAAAGGGCAGAGATGTTTCCTTCCCAATTTAATAGATACAGTGAAAATGCAGATTATTGTAGGTACCCAGAATATGCTCATCCTAATAAAGCTAAGCTTAATAAATGTTCAAATTTTAGTGTCCAAGATGGTAAAAAATTAGCCAATGGCACATCTGAAACACCAACTGTAGAAGCAGATGGCTATACAAAGTTATTTCAGGTTAAATCAGCAAGTCAGAAAAAAATGGAGGACACACTATCTGACCAGCAAAATTTCACATTTCCCAAAACCGCACTACATCTGGCAGAAAAACAGTTTGGAAAGGAAACAGGATTCGCTGCTGATTTTGCCTTAAAGTCAGAATATGGACTAAAACCTCACACAGCTTGCCCAGCTAATAATGATTTTGCTAATGTCACAGAAAAGCAACAATTTGCTAAAGCTGAGATCCCAAATTCTGAGTACTTTAAATCAGTGAATTTATTATCAAACTCAGCAACATCCGCAGGAGGTATCAATTTAAACAGACCAACTTGGATGAATGTTCAAACAAAGAATAACACTGCTATTCCTTATCGAAATCAAGGTAACTTGATGAAATTAAATTGTCATTTAAGTGCAGCTCCAAAAGGTTCTAACCATTATTCAGATTTCCCCCAGCTACCCTCCACAAATTTAACCCCAAATAGCAATTTATTTCAGAAGTATTGCCACGAAAACCCTTCAGTGTTTTCTAGTTTTGATTTCAATTACAATGGTGCAGAAAGAATTCAATCTGTCAATCACATGGAAGGACTGACAAAGACTGGAGAAGAAAATCTCTTTGAATTGGTTATGGATAAAAAAGTGAAGCAGCCAAATGGATTTTCTGATAACCATTCAGTTCAGCAGTATGGGATCACTGAAAATGTAAACAAACATAATTTTCAAGCCAAGCCCCAGAGCGGACATTATGATCCCGAGGAAGGTCCAAAGCATTTAGATGGCTTATCTCCAAATACATACCAAGAGCTGTTGGAGGTACAGGGGCATTTTAATAGCCACAGACAAGGAAGTGGAGACAACAATATTAATAGCCATGTGAATCACACACAGGCCTCATGCTTCTCTAATAATTGTATGATGGGAGATTTAAGGCATAATCAGGGTTTTCAACAACTTAGTTCAAATGGGTTTCCCCTAAGATCCACTCACCCATTTGGCCATTCAGTTCTTCCACTGTTGGATTCCTATGATTTGTTTTCTTATGATGACTTAAGCCACTTATATCCTTATTTTAATGATATGATGTGTTGTGATAGTTCCTTTTCTGGTTTGATGCCAACTTTTGGATTTCAAAGACCAATTAAAACCCGTAGTGGACCAGCCAGCGAACTCCATATTCGTCTAGAAGAGTGCTATGAACAGTGGAGAGCACTAGAAAAGGAGAGGAAAAAGGTAACCCAGTTGTCCATTTAGGAATAACGTAATCTGTTCCCTCTGCCTGTCTCCACTTTGCTTACCTTAGTGCAGCTTAAGACTGCCTTATTCTATACTGAATTATTTTATGTATACAGTTTTTAAGTTCATGACTATGAAGAATTAGCTAGGTTAAAGACTAAAACTTGAGTTTTAAAATAATTGTTGCCAATATTCTAATTTTTAAAGTATGTCTATGGAGTAGATTTTTTTTCTTTATTGGGTTAAAAGTTTATTTCTTTGAGGGGCTGGGGATTTAGCTCAGTGGTTTCTCTGCTGCACAAGAGCAAGGACCTGCGTTTGATCCCCGGTACAAAAAAAAAAAGTTTATTTCTTTGAAAACTATAGTAGTATTTGAGTCTTTTATATGTATTAAGTATAACAAAAATACTGTCACCCTATGATTTATATTTGTTGCCCTTTGATACCAAACCAGAATTTTTTTAAAGGGGTAATTTTATTTCTTAGGACTATGAAAAATATTAATCATAGTTGAATTATATTTAGAAAATTCAGCATCTAAAAGTTACATGATTTTTTACAGACTGAATTAGCTCTTGCCAAGAATTATCCAGGAAAAAAAGTATCCAGTACTAACAATACTCCAATTCCAAGGCTGACCTCCAACCCATCTAGAGTTGATCGCTTAATTGTGGATGAACTTCGGGAACAAGCGAGAGTAAGCTGTAAAAAGATCCAACAGTGGATTTTTAAATTACTTGATAAAATACTAAAACATTAAAGCATGTTAGCATTCTGAAGGATTTTTTTTTATTTTTTTGCATAAATTCTTTTATTGTTACATTTTAGGTATATAATACGTTTACATTTATCATTGGTTGCTTTTACCTGTACATGATGTATCTTGGTTCTTATTTTTTCCCCATTACCTGTGCGCCCTTCACCCCTCCACCCTTCCCTATTTATATAGGCTTCGTTTCCATTTTTTTTTCTTTTCTCATAATTTTTCCTTTCCATTCTTTTCTTTCCCCATCTCCTCCCAACACCCCTACCTCTTTGGACCTTTTCCTGTTTCAAAGTATCAATTATTCATTATTAATCCTTTTAATCCTTATTTACATTTTCAGTTTCTCACACTAGAGAAACTATTTGGTATTTACACGAGTGTTCTATTTATTTCACTTAAGAGTATGGCCTCAATATGCATCCATTTAGCTATAAATGACTCTAGCTTCTCATTCTTTATGGCTGAGTAGTACTCCATTTTATAAAAAAACCCCACATCTTCTTGGGTACCAGAGATCGAACTCGGGTCCTTGTGCTTGCACAGCAGGCGGTGAAACCACTGAGCTAAATCCCCGGCCACGTACATCTTCTTTATCCAGTTTCCAATTGGTGGACACTTGGGCTGTTTCCAAGCTTTAGCTATTACAAACTGTGCTGCTATAAACATGGGTGCACATATATTGCTGTGGTATGATTCTTTTAATTCTTTGGGGAAGATACCCAGCAGGGGTATACCTGGGTCAAATGGGACCTCCAGCCCTAGTTCTTTGAGGTGTCTCCACACTGATTTCCACAGTGGTTGCACCAGTCTGCACTCCCACCAGCAATGGAGAAGGGTTCCTTTCTCTCCACACCCCTGCCAGCATTCATTATTGGTTGATTTCTTGATAGCAGCCATTCCTTATGGGGTGAAGTGGAATCTCAGTGTTGTTTTCATCTGCATCTCTTGAATGACCAGTGATGTTGAACATTTTTTCATATGTTTATTTGCTGCTTTTACTTCTTTGTCTGAGAAATGTCTGTTCATTTCAGATGCCCATTTTTGAATTGGGTCTTTGAATTTGGGGGGTCTGATTTTTTTCAGTTCTTTATATATTCTAGATAGTAGTCCTTTGTCTGAGGTACAGCTGCTAAAAATTTTTTCCCACATTGTAGGTTGTCTGTTAGCTCAGTTGGTGGTTTCTCTTGCAGTCCAGAAGCTTTTTAATAAGATGAGATCCCAGTTGTTGATTCTTTGTGCTAGTTCCCGTGCTATTGAGGTTTTGTTCATAAAGTCTTTTCCTATGCCAATATCTTCAAGAGTTCTACCTAACTTATCTTCCAGCAAGTTTAGTTTTTCTGTCTTAATATTTAGATCTTTAATCCACTTCGATCTTAGTTTAGTGCATGGTGATAGGTAATGGGTCTAGTTTTAATCTCTGGCAGGCTGAAATTCAGTTTTTCCAACACCATTTATTAAATAGGCTATCTTTCCTCCAACGAGAGTGGTTGGCTCCTTTGTCAAAGATGAGGTGGCTAAGTATGTCTGAAGTTGTTTCTGCATCTTCTAATCTATTCCACTGATCCTTGGGTCTGTTTCTTTGCTAGTACCATACTGTTTTTATCACAGTAGCTTTGTAATATAGCTTCAAGTTTGGTATTGTGATACCCCACCCATGTCTCTGTTGCCTAGAATTGCTTTTGCTATTCTAGGTGTCTTCTGGTTCCAAATGAATTTTTGGATTGTTTTCTCTAGTTCTGTGAAGTATATAGTTGGAATTTCAATCAGCATTGCATTGAATCTATATAGTAGTTTTGGAAGTATGGCCATTTTCACTATATTGGTTCTTCCTACCCAGAAACAAGGGATATCTTTCCATTTTCTTATATCCTCCTCGATCTCCTTTTTCAGGGTGGTGTAGTTTTCAGTGTAGAGTCTTTTGCTTCCTTTGTTAGATTGATTCCTAGATATTTCTTTTTTTTGGATGCTATTGTAAAAGGAATTGTTTCCTTAATTTCTTTTTCAGTGAGTCTGCTATTTGTGTATAAGAAGGCTATTGTTTTTTGAGTGTTGACCTTATATCCAGCTACTCTACTGAATCTATCAATTAAGTCTAGAAGTCTTTTGGTAGAGTTTTTTGGGTCTTCTATGTAAAGTATCATATCATCAGCAAATAATGACAGTTTAACTTCTTCCTTTCCTATCTTTATTTCTTTTATTTCTTTCTCTTTTCTAATTGCTGTGGCTAATGTTTCCAGGACTATATTGATCAGGAGTGGTGATAGTGGGCATCCTTGTCTTGTCCCTGATTTTAGCGTGAAAGTTTTCAGTTTTTGACCCTTTAGTATGATGTTGGCTGTTGGTTTTTCATAGATAGCCTTAATCAGGTTGAGATAAAGACCTTCTATTCCAATTTTCTGTAGCGTTTTTATCATGAATGGGTGTTGGATTTTGTCAAATGCCTTTTCTGCATCTATTGAGATGATCATATGGTTTTTGTCCTTGACTCTGTTAATATAGTGTATTACGTTTATTGATTTACGAATATTGAACCATCCTTGCATCCTTGGGATAAATGTGACTTGGTCAGGGTGTATGATCTTCTTGATGACCCTCTGTATTCTGTTTGCCAGTATCTTGTTGAGGATTTTTGAATCTATGTTCATTAGGGAGATTGGCCTGTAGTTCTCTTTTTGGGTTGGGTCTTTCCCTGGTTTTGGAATCAAAGTAACACTTGCTTCCAGGAATGAATTTGGAAGCTTTGCTTCCCTTTCAATTTCCTTGATGAGTTTAAAGAGTAATGGCAATAGTTCTTCTTTAAATGTATTGTAGAATTCAGCAGTGAAGCCATCAGGACCTGGCTTTTCTTTGTTGGTAAATTTTTTATTACATTTTCAACTTCACTCATTGTTATTGAGGTGTTTAGAATTTCTATATCTTCTTCATTTAACTTTGGCAATTCATGTGTATCTAGGAATCTGTCCATTTCTTTTGTGTTTTCCATTTTATTGGAGTACAGGTTCTCGAAGTAGGTATTGATCCTCTGGATTTCTGCTGGGCCTGTTGTGACTTGCCCTTTTTCATTCTTAATTGCATGGATTTGAGCCTTTTCTTTCCTTTTATTGATAAGGTTGGCTAAGGGTTTATCGATTTTATTTATTCTTTCAAAAAACCAACTGATTCATTAATTTTTTTTGATTCATTAATTTTTTGTATCATTCTCTTAGTCTCTCTTTATAATTTCCTCTCTTGTGCGAGCTTTGGGTTTGTTATTCTCTTCTTTTTCTAGGAGCTTGAGGTTCTGCATTAGGTTATTTATCTGAGTTCTCTCTGTTTTCCTAATATGGGCATTCACTGCTATGAATTTCCCACATAGAACTGCTTTCATTGTGTCCCATAGATTCCTGTATGTTGTACTAGCATTATCATTACTTGTAGAAACTGTCCAATTTTTTCTTTAATTTCCTTTGTGACCCATTGGTTTTTCAGGAGGGTGTTATTCAATTTCCAGGTGTTTGTGGGAGTTTTGCAGTTTCTCATGTTATTGATACCCAATTTTATTGCACTATGGTCTGATAATATACAGGGGGTAATTTCAGTTCTCTTACATTGACTTAGACATATCGTATGAGCTAGTATGTGATCTATTTTGGAGAATGACCTGTGTGCCGCTGAAAAGGATATGTATTCCGATTTTGTGGGGTGGAACACTCTGTAAATACCTATTAAGTCCATTTGTACAATAGCTTGGTTCAGTTCTAGAATTTTGTTGTTAATTTTTTGTCTAGATGATCTGTCTATTTGTGATAGTGGGATATTGAAGTCCCCCACTACAGTTGTATTAGTGCTTATTTGGATTTTCATGTCCATTAATATTTGTTTTGTATAGTTGGGGGCATTTGTATTTGGTGCATATATATTTAGGATTGTCATCTCTTCCTCTTGGATTGTTTCCTTCACAAGGATGTAGTGACCATCTTTGTCTCTCTTAATTAGTTTTGGTTTGAAATCTACTTTGTCTACAAATAAGATTGCTACCCCTGCTTTTTTCTGGGTTCCTGTCACGTGGAGAGCTGTTTTCCATCCTTTTACTTTGTCTATGAATTTCTTTTTGAGTTAGGTGTGTTGCTTGTATACAGCATATTGCTGGATTTTGCTTCTTAATCCATTCTGTCAGTCTTTTTCTTTTGATTGGTGAATTGAGTCCATTAACATTGATAGTTATAATTGATAGATATTGACTCATCCTTGTCATGATGTTTTACTGTTGTTGGCTCTTTTATTTATTTCTTTTTCCCCCTTTCCCTTTAGTGTCTTACCTTGCCTGGTGGCTTCCCTCTGTTGAGCCTCATGGAGTTGTGACCTTTGTTGCCTTTTTCTAGAATATTCCTTAGAATTGTTTGGAGTGCTGTTTTGGTGTTCATGAAATTCTCAGGTGTTCTTTGTCATGGAAGTATCTAATTTCCCTGTTGGTTTTGAGAGATAATTTTGCAGGATACAACAGTCTAGGTTGGAAGTTATTTTCTTTTAGGGCTTGAAATACCTGACTCCAGGCTGTCCTTGATTTGAGGGTTTGTGTTGAGAAGTCTGCCATGATTCTGATGGGCTTTCCTTTATAGGTGATTTGTTTCTTTTCTCTAACTGCCTATAGGATTTTGTTCTTCTCCTGGGTTTCTGGGATCTTGACTATTATATGTCTAGGTATAGATTTTTTTTTATCATGGCTGGGTGGAGTTCTATATGCCTCGCTTATCTGTATGTCCAATTCTCCTCCTCTGCCTGGGAAGTTTTCTACTATTACTTCTGTGAACAGTTTTTTTAAGTCAATTGTACTTTCTCCCATTTTTTCGTGGACTCCTGTCAGTCTTATGTTATTCTTCTTTGCATCATCTAGCAGCTGCTGGATTGATTTCTCATGGTCCCTTACTATTTTTAAGAAATCTCTGTTTTCATGGTCCTTCACCGCAATCCTGTCTTCTATAACTGTTATTCCATCTTCAGATTCTCTTAATCTGCTCTGCATGCTTTCAGTGGAGTTTTTAATCTCCTGAATATCTGTTTGAATCTGTTTCATGGCTTCCATTTCTTTCTTATGCTAGGCATTCATGGCTTCCAGCATGTTTCTGAGCTCATCTGTTTTTTTATCTGTTTCTGTTCTAGAGCCTCTAATCATGTCTTTCACTCTGCTCACCATCTCTGCAGATATCTGGGAGATTATTTCTGCTTTGAATTTTTCTAGAGCCTCATTCATCGGTTTTGTTACTTCCTGTGCTATCAGTTCAGGGTGTCCAGATGGTTGATTATCAGACTTTTCCACCTCATTTCCCCCAGAATTTGCCTTTTGTGGAGTGGAAGTCTGAGTTTGTGACTTGCTTAAATGTCTTCTCATTTTTGTTTTTGGTACTGTCCTTGGTTTAGTTCCTGGGTTGATACTTTGAAGTTACTTATTGTAAGTATCTTTGTTGATGTATTTAGAATCCTTATGGAATGATTGCTTCTCAGAGCTGTCTTCCAGATATAGCTAGTCTTTAGGTTTTGAGTCTAATGGCTCTGAGGCTATCTCATTTTCATTATACCAGGAAGGACAACTGATTAGATCAATCACAACACCTTAGCCCAAGTGATACAGTCAGCAACACCATAGCATCAAGTACATCTTAGAGAATGATAATTTGTGGTAGTTATTAACTTATCACCTTTAACTATGAGAATTAAATCCAAATCAAGGACCAACCCAATATATGTTTATATTGGATAAACTCTTCAATATAGGAACTTTCCCCTTCAGGATGCCGAGTTAGAAGGAGTTGGGGAGGGAGGAATTGGTAGGTAGAAGGATAGGACAAGGTTAGCAGTGAGACCATAGAGCACAGGCAAGAGAAGGAAAGAGAAGAAAAAACAAAGAAGAAATACAAATTAGGGCCAGAACAGGAACACAAAGGGAGATGAAGAATAATATGGGAAAGCAAGGGAGCAAGGCAGAGAGAGAGAGAAAGAAAATAGAAGAGAAAGAAAAAAGAGAAAAATTAAAATTTTAAGAGTAGAAAAGAAGGAAAAAATAGAATATTAAAAATGAGAGCAAAAAAATGTGGTTATTTTGAAAATAACAAATAAAAGATATAAATGAAGGGCCTCCTTCAGGTTATGTCTCTGCTGTCACAACAGACAACGTGGCCAGCAGTGTGCAGTTATAAGTCAGTGAGTCTCAGCAAGCTAGTCCCAGACCCGTGAAATTCAGGCAGATTTCTGGCTGCAAGTCCCAAGTTAAGCTCCCTGTCCTTCTGCAAGTTTGCACTCTGGAAGGTTCTATTGCAGGTTTCAGCTGTCTTTCCCCTGAAGGAAGTCCAGGTTCTAATGGGAGCTGATGATCCCTCCAACTTACCAAGCACATTGGTCTGGCGTGCCTTTATTGCAGAGATTCTCTTCACTTTTCCAGTGGGCTTGTTTTCAGCAGGGAGCCTGAAAGTTCCTCTCTCTGTTGTGCACTTCTGCAGCTCAGAACAATGGCTTTTACGTCCCCCTGTGCCTCTGTAGTGTGGAACCAGGTAGCTTCACAGCCAAAAGGCCTGGGGGGGCGGGCCCTATTTTAGAGGCACCTGCGCAGCCAAGCTGGCGGCTGGTGGGCATGCCCGGGGGGAGTGGTCCTTCTCACCCTGTCTTGGTCGCAAGCCTGTCTTGGTCACAAGCTAGTGGAGCAAGCTGGAGGAAGCAGGTCCCAGTCAGCCTGCAACCGCTAGGCCCTGCTTGCTGAAGGATTTTAAAATCACATTTACATGTAACTCTGAAATATATTCTTTTCCATTTTTGGTTCTGGAACTATAATTAATATTTAGGAAAAGGAAAATAGTCCCACTCAAATTATATAAAAAGTAATTTTAGTAATTTAAATGATTCTTCTTCAAACCTACATTGGCAATGGAGAGACTCCAACAGAAAGAATGTTTTTATTTTTCATTTTTTTGAGGCAGCATCTTGCTTTGTGTGGTTCAGGGTGGCCTTGAACTCACTGTGATCCTTCCTGCCTCAGCCTCCTGAGAGCTAGGATTATGGCCTGTGCCACCACACTGCAGAAAGTTTTTAAAAGCAAAGTCCATTTTGGTTTTGTTATTGTTGTTTGTTTGTTTGCTTTTTGAGACAGGATCTCGCTGTGTAGCCTAGGCTGGCCTTGAACTCAAGGCAGCCCTCCTGTCTCAGCCTTAGGAGTGCTAGGATTACAGGTGTGCTAGGATTACAGGTGTGCACCACCACGCCTGGCATTTTGAATATTATTTATAGGGACAGTCTAATTTCTTAGGCACAGATACTTGTTCTCTAGTTTGATGAGTAAAGTAGCTTTTATTATATAAGATGATGTTAACGGGGAATACTACATTTTTTTCTTTTTTAAAAAACCTTTTTAAATTTTTATTTTATGTTATTTAGTACTGGGGATTGAACCTAGGGCTGTTCTACCACTGAGCTACACCCCCAGCTCCCAGCACATCTCATTTTTTTATTTTGAGTCAAGGTCTCACTGAGTTCCCCAGGCAGGACTCAACCTTGCTATCTTCCTGCTTTAGGCTCCAGAGTAGCTGGGACACTGGGATTACAGGTGTCCATGTACCTCTAGGACTGCTTACCTGTACTTTTGGAGGGTAGGGAGTACTGGAAATTGAGCCTAGGTTCTTTCCACTGAGCTGAGTCTCAGCTCTTTTTAAAATTTTGAGACAGTCTTGCTAAAATGCCCAGGCTGGCCGGGAATGTAGCTCAGTGGCACAGTGGCTGTCTGGCAGGCTCAATGCCTTGGGTTCAATTTATGGCACACACCAAAAAACAAATAAAATGCTCAGGCTGGACTTAAACTTGTGATCTTCCCGCATTAGCATCCCAGAGTGTTGGTGTTACACGTGCATAACACTTTGTCTGGTTTTAACTTGCATTCTGAGTTATTCAACACACCTAAAGTATATTCAGCAATGTATTCAATATTGAGAAGCTGAGGTATACAGGTGTGCATCATTTTACAAAATAGCTTTGTTTTGGAAAAATAAAGTATCACTTCAAACAAATATTGTGAAGAATCCTGATGTTAAATCATGCTGTAATTCAATGAATGCTTATACCTATTATTTCCTTTTTAATTTCAGAATTTTCTAAGCAGCTTAGAGTAGGTATTCTTTTTTTTTCTTTTGACATCTCTCTTTTTATAAACATACTGTGTTCCAAATAAAAAGTTGATGTCTGAAAAAAAAATGCAGCAAAACAGAATATCTTGGGGCTGGGGATTTAGCTCAGTGGTGCCACACCTGCCTCACAAGTGCAAGGTCCTGAGTTCAATCCCTGGTACCAAAAACAACAACAAACAAACAAAATCAGATTTTGACTGAATAAAAGTCACTTTAGGGATTAGAAAAATCAACATATGTAATAGAGTATCATTTTTTTTGCTACCGGGCATAGAACTCAGGTCCATGCACTTGCGCAGCAGGTAGCAAAACCACTGAGCTAAATCCCCGGCCCCAATTTTCTTTTTCTTTTTTAATGAGACAGGGTGTAGCTATGTAGTTCAGATCAGGCTGGCCTTGAACTATGTAGCCCAGGCCGGCCTCAAACTCATGGTGATACTCCTGCTTCAGCCCTCTGAGTGCTGGGATTACAGGCATGTGCCACCACACCTGGCTCATCCATTTCTTTCTTTTACCATAAACTACTCTGTGGAGTTTTTTGGATGTACTACTTTTGCTTTCTTTCTTTTATTGTTTTGTTTGCCTCTCAAAGATTTGTTTGTTTTAAAAATTTTTTGAAATAGCAAAACATTTATTGGTACATTTTAGGCATACATAATGATAACACTCATCATAAGGAATTTGCACCTGTACATGATATACATCCTGCCTCTTTTTTTCCCATCCCCCCTCCCTCAAGTCCCCTCTCCTCTCTATGTTCACAAGTTTAGTTTCCATTTTTTCCTTCTATTTTCTTCTTTTTTTCTTATCCCTTCCTTCCATTCTCCCTCACCCCTCCCTTGTTCCCCTTCTTATTTGGACATTTTCTTCCCATTTCCCATATCTAGTATACATTTTAGTCCTTATTTCTACTTTCGGTTTCTCACACCAGAGAAACAGTGAGGTATTTAAACATGAGTATCCAACTTATTTCACTTAAGAGTACGGTCTCAAGGTGCATCCATTTAGCTATAAGTGTCTGAAGGGCATCCTTCTTTATGGCAGAGTTCAAAGATCTGGCCTGTACAGTTGGCAGGAAAATATTTAACACCTGAAATAGGCTTATTGTAAAGAAACTTGGCATGAAAGCTATGCCTGTAATCCTAGCACGCTGGGAGGCTGAGGCAGGAGGATTATAAATTTGAGCACAGCCTGGGTAACTTAGCATTTAGTGGGAGGAAGAAAGGAAGACAAAAATTTGATCTGAGTATTAAGGAGTACCTTAGTTTTTCCCAACATCTCCAATCCCTAAACACCATTTCTGATGAGAATTGTTAAGTCATTCCATTCCTACAGGTAATTATTTTGATACTCAAATCTTAATCAAAACTTTCTCTTTTCATACATTTTCCAAGTTTAGAATTTGAAAGATATTAGGCATAATAATCATATACTCCCCCTATTGGTCTACTATATTCAGTCCCTTTTAATCTTAATTATTATTAATGTTATTATTTTTGCTGGTACTGGGGATTGAATCCAAGGCCTTCATAGCAAGCTGCGTCTCCAACCCTTTTTTTAAATTTTGAGACCAGGCTCTCGCTAAGTCACTAAGTTGCCCAGGCGGGGCTCAAACTTGGGATCCTCCTGCCTCAGCCTCTCAGAGTGCTGGGATTACAGGTGTGTGCCACCACACCTGGGTTTAAACTTCATCAATAAGATGACTGAGGACCTTCCTATAATTTTCTTAAGCAGTTTTGACAATTACAGGATTTTTGTATTATTCAACATAAATTTAAATCAATACTTTCTGTATTATCTATTCCTTAAAATTGTCTTTAATACTATTATCTGAACATTCTGATTTCTAAAAGGGAAACATTTGAGACTCGAGGACTTGATGAGGTTAGAAGTAAACTAATGCTTCTTTCTTTCTTTTTATATGGTGAAAATAATGTGTATTTAGAATTAGCCAGCTGGACTCAGTTTAGATGATCCCAATTTTGTTGGCAACATCCAAAGCATCATCATCAGGAGCCAGTCGAACATATGCCTTCTTTCCATCAGGCCTGATTAGGGTTCTGACCTTGGCCACATCCATGTCACAGAGCTTCTTCACAGCTTGTTTGATCTGGTGCTTGTTGGCCTTGATGTCCACAATGAACACACGTGTGTCGTTGTCCTCCATCTTCTTCATGGCTCTGTGGTCAGGGGAACTTGATGATGGCATAGTGGTCACGCTTGTTTCTCCTGGGGGCGCTTTTCCGAGGGTATTTCGGCTGCTGCCCGAGCTGCAGTGTCTTGGAGCGGCGGAAGGTGGGTGACGTGCAGATTTTCTTCTTTTTGTGGCTGTGGATGCCTTTCAGCACTGCTTTCTTGGCTTTCAAAGCTTTTGCTTTGGCATCAGCTTTGGGAGGGGCAGGAGCTTCCTTCTTCGCCTTCAGCACCATCTTGGTAAAAAGCTAATGCTTCTTTCTTTACCAAATGGCTGTTGCTGCTCACATCTTTCTGCTTCACTGAAGATTTGTTTATACTTAAGGAGACGCCACAACAGTAGGGTTACACATCTCACTGAATCTGCCATGTCCCCCTCAGGTTATGACATTACTGGGCAAAATGGAGCGTCTCCGGAGCTCTCCCCTTCATCCCAACATCTCCACTGCTCTTGACAGACACTTGGAGTCCATCCACATCGTACAGTCGCGCAGAAAGGATGAGATTTTTAATGCTTCAAGTCGGCAAAGGCAAGGGGTGCCAAGATGCCAGGATGACAGAGGTACAAATATTAGTGCACACCTTCTAATAAGGTAGTGTGATAATTTGAATATTTTAAAATCAGATTGGGATTAAAAGATTGGATTTCTAAGATTAACACTTGCCTAAAGAACAGATTAGCAAGTGATCAACACATTTATTCCAAAGATACATTGTTCTACTTTGTTAATTTTATTCATTTAATTATAATGTCTTAAGACACAATCTGTTTTGTCCAAAGACTTGATTGTCATACAGGTCAGAAAATATCAAATAACAATACTTTTAAGTATTTTTTTTTTTGGTACTGGCGATTGAACTCAGGACCTTGTGCTTTCAAAGCAGGCAGCGGCACCACTGAGTTAAATCCCTGGCCCACTTTTAAGTATTTTAAAAACTAAATACTGGGGCTGGGGATTTAGCTCAATGGTGCCACCACCTGCCCCGCAAGCTCAAGGACCCGAGTTCGATCCCCGGTACCAAAAAAAGAAAAAAAAAAAACCCAAAAACTAAATACTTAGGTTAGCTCAATCAGTGGCCACCTTCCCTTCTTTTCCCTTCTCTTCCCTTCCTTCCTTTCTTTCTTTGGTTTTTTTGAAACAGAGTTTCACTATGTATTTCAGGCTGGCCTTGAACTATGTAGCCCCGGCTGGCTTTGAACTCAAGTGATCCTCCTGCCTCAGCCTCCAGAATGCTAGGATCACAGACTTTGGCCACCGTACCCATCTGATCCTTGTTTTTGTTTTTGGTACCAGGATTGAACCTCTGGACCTTGGGTTTATGAGGCAGGCAGTGGAACCACTGAGCTAAATCCCCAGCCTTGATCCTTGTTTTTATAAAAATCGTGTCTGATCATTTAGTATTGACAACACTGGGTTTCATGAGTTTAGGGATACTGAAGTGGTATCTATATGAAATGGCCCTGAATATTTTTTTCACAGATGTTTTTGCCCTTGCTTCAGCAATTAAAGAGATGTGTGTGGCTACTCGGAAAGCACGCACAACCCTGTGGTGTGCACTGCAGATGACCTTGCCGAAGACAGTAAGCACAGCGGGCCACGCAGATGTGGATAAAGTTTTACAGGACATAGTGAACTGACAATAAGGTCCGTGAGAGCATGAATAGCAGCAATCCAGTGAACCAGAGAGGTGACACAAACATTAAGGAAAGGCCACAGAAGGAAGAATGAAAAGCTGATAAGTAAATTTATCAAGACATATTAACAATTTTTAATGAACTTGTCAAACTTCAGTACATTAATTTTCTTTTCAACTTAGTTAATACCTTAATGAAGTCGAACTTCTATTTAAAAATCTATTTGGAATGAATGAGATAGTGAATTTAGAGGCAGAGTTGACTAGGAGTTCTGAGTAGTCCAACATAACAAATTTCTTTAAGCAAATTAAATACTTCCTAACAGCTAAAATAGTACTTAAACTCATTCTGCAGTGCAGGTAAATGCAAATATCAAATTCTTCATTTAGTTCTGCCTTAGTATGATTCCAAATAATGAATGTTAAGTGACTGTAACCCAAATATGGCTACAGTCTAGTAACCAAGACAATGTTGATTGTGATAGGAGTGTTTTCCTTACAAAACTGGATAAACCTAAGAGATGAAGGAAAACAAATATTCACGTAAAAATTTAAAATACTACCACATTTATAGATTTGAAATCTTAGTGCTTAAGTATACGGAGGGAAATCCATCCGATTCTCCTAAATTAGTGATAAAAGTGCCAGTGCAAAAACCATGCAAGTTATTGGATATAAAACCTGTTCAAATCATTTGTGTATATTCTTTACAATTTATACTATTAATAATTTCTAATTTTAAAGTTAAAATTTATTCTATGAAGTATTATTTCTAATTTTAAAGTATTTAACTTGAATCAAAACATTTCCTTTATCTGGAACTTTTAGACTTGATTTACAGTCACTAAAATAATGACAACTGTTTTAATACCCTTAGTTGGCTGTCTTTTATGAGGGTATCACGAAGTTCTAAAAGGTAATTTTTTAAGGTTAATCCTTAACTAGTTTAGTTTGCATTTGGTTCATTATATTTTGTGCAGTTGTGTTCATTAGTTTGCTTCTATATTTTTTTTTTTAAAAAAGAGTACTTGAAAGCTTGGCTTTTCCTCTTTCTCATCCCTTAATACCTGTTATGGAACCCGAGTAATTTATTAATACAAAACGTTAGTATTATGTGACTCGGAAGATCTGCGTTTTAACATTTCCAGCATGAGTTGAACTATAATATAATGTACTGATGAAATTTAATTGTATGCTTAATCAAAAACACTGATGTTTTAAACGTTGTTTTTCTTAGTTTTAGAAATCCTGGTATTTAAAAAGTGTAATCACACCAATAAATTTTCTTTAGATGATGTGTGGAAGACACTGCTTGCAAATGCAGGAGTAACTGTAGGGAGAAACATTTTGATCACTGATAAGCCATAGAACTACTCAAATGAATTGCACGAGGGTAGTCAAATAAAATAGATCACCCCACCAGTCACTGCACAGAAAGTGGTTAAGTTTGATATGAGACATGTTGGATGTTATAAAAACAAATACTGTACTGAATTTAGTCTCTCAGGAAAAGGATAAATTGTTGAAAATATTTGGGTTTTTTTTTTTACATTTGTATCAGTTTCTAACTCTCAAGAGTTACTCATATCAGAAAACTTAACTGATAACAATGTTTTAATTTCATAAGTAACAGGGTTAGTAGATTGATGCCCTTCATATATACTTGAATCGCACATGAACACCTTACCTTCAAAGATGAAACTTTTATTATCTTTACAGTAATCTAGGCAAACCAGAGTAAAATTTGGGTAAAAGCTTTAATATGACATTGGTCAGAAATGAAACTACTCCATTTAAAAAAAACAAACTTTGTTAAAAATTAAAAATCACAAGTCACCCAGTAGCTATTTCTTTTATTAACTGGTTGTCCCTTTCTACTGTGTAATGTCTAATAGATGGTTCTTATGTACCACACATCTTAAGTACAACCTACAGAAACGTTATACACAGCTAGGCATGGTGGCACACACCACTAAACCCAGCACTCTGAGGCTCAGCCTGAGCAATTTAACCATTTAGCAAGACCCTGTCTCAAAACAGAAAATAAAGGGCCGGGGATTTACCTCAGTGGTTCCGCCACCTGCCTCACAAGCGCAAGGACCAGAGTTTGATCCCCGGTACCAAAAAAAAACCCAAAACAAAATTAAAAAAAGGACTAGAGATGAAGTTCAGTACAAAGGCCCTGCATTCTATTCCCAGTACCACCAAAAAAGAAAACAAAAAAAATCACACAAAATCTTAAGTGAAACTGGTAAAGCTGGTGCTCCCACCATTTCTAATTGAAAGAAACTTGGTGTATTTTTATGGAAAAAACAATTTGTATAAAGGGATTTAAAAATTACTCTGAATTATTGTATTAGTATTCTTCCAATTTGATTTTTTTCAGTACCAGGAACCAAACTCAGGACCTTGTGTTTGCCAGGCAGGTGGTGCCACTGAGCTACATCCCTGGCTCTTCCTATTTGAATAATCTACTATAAAGTTTTAGAGGGTTGGTTGGGAATTAGTTATGACTGAAATCTCAAGTTTGGCCTAATACTCAATCTTACTCTAGAAGATGTGGTCATTTAAAATTTGCCCTTTGAGGGCCGGGGATTTAGCTCAGTGGTGCCACTGCCTGCTTGGCAAGTGCAAGGTCCTGAGTTCGATCCCCGGTTGGGGAGGGGGTGGGGGGCCCTGCCCTTTGCAATATTAAACATTTTAGATATAAAGGATTTATAGTCACATGAATGGACAATCATACTCAAAGCCTAACAAGCTGATTCTTTCTGTTGAAGCACTAGTTGGAATGTATACTAACTGGGACATACTTATGGAATAGTCCCAGAAGGAAAAGTCAACTGCTAACAAACAAATACTCGTGAGGGGTCCATGGGTATAATCTGACTCCTTTGGAGACCAAACCGAGAATAAACCAAATCCCAAAATAAGGCCCCTAATGAAACAGGCTCAGATGCCACCTCCTACTGCTATCACCAAATAAAGAACTAAACCTCCACTAGTAACTCAAAAGACCTCACAGCCAATTTACTGACTTTCCAAAAGACAATAATCTTTATGATCTCCTGATCTCACCTCACAGAAAGGAAATCTGAGGAAAAGTTTATGGATTCCAGGGAGAAGAGGTTCTACCAGTAGAATGTAGGTTATAGGCCTAATTAAAGCATAAAGTAAAAACACTCCTAAGTGACTGTCTACATAAACTTCACTTCCACCGGTACCTGGAAAGAATCAGACAGAAGATAGTGATTTAAATAAAGTTTATTTTTTTTAAAAGATGGTTATTTTTTCAATGCCACAGTTACGGGACTGTGAAGAGGCAACGTATCTTCTTTTCTTTATTCATGTCTTTTTAAAAAAAACCTTCTGGGGCCGAGGATTTAGCTCAGTGCTTTTGCCACCTGCTGCACAAGCGCCAAGGACCTGAGTTCGATCCCTGGTACCAAAAAAAAAAAAATGTAAAAACTATTTTTAGTTTGTACCATATCAAAAAAAAAAAAAAAAAAGCACCAGTCTGGCTCCTGGGTGGTAGTCTGCTGAGCCCTGGTTGCTCTGCTGCAGGAGTCAGCAAGGGAAGGGCCTGGCCTGCAGCACTGTGGCTGTGACCAGGACAGGAGTGGAGCCCTGTGACCTCTGACCCCAGGCTCCCACCCATTCACTAAGTTCATTAAGCACCTACCGGACCTGTCCTGCGTATCTTTGCATCACCAAGGGTTCCAGTGCTTTTCTTACAAGGGTAATCCCTCC
Organism: Heterocephalus glaber; assembly: GCF_053883595.1. Taxonomy (NCBI): domain Eukaryota; kingdom Metazoa; phylum Chordata; class Mammalia; order Rodentia; family Bathyergidae; genus Heterocephalus; species Heterocephalus glaber. The sequence goes on from NW_028258463.1 coordinate 12,297,933, forward strand.
AGTTTCTCTAAACCAGGAACCAGCGGTCTTAATAGTCATGATTTAGGGCAAATCAGGATTAAAATCTACCAGCACTCAAGGAGATTCATGATTATAAAAAATTAATCTAGCAATGATATCCTTACACTCAATGCCAACTTTCTTCTTAAAGTCACTGCCCAGAAAAAGAAAAATACATAAGTATCTCTATTTAAAAACTTTTTTCTGTCCTGTAAGCTGAAACTTTCTTAAAAAACATTCTCAGATCTACAACATTCCCTTGCCAAATAGTCCTTTTCCTAGTTTGCCGCCATGTACCCTAAACTGGATTTTCAGCAGGGCTTCCTATCTCAGCCGGGAAACCGCTACAACTGGGGCACCAGCACCTGCACAGCAGCCTGCACCCCACAGAGCAGAGGTCCCAGCTCCACTCCTTCAGGAGGAAACCTGAGTCAGCTTTCTGAATCTTGCTCTTTATCCAAGGAAGATTTCTTTTTAAAAAGGTGCTAAAGAAGCCTGGGAGTTGAATAATAAAATATGAAGGCTGCCCCATTCTAGGTCTTTGGTAGAGAACGACTAGAATATGACTGCCCACACCACTGAATACACACCTATCGTAATTAGAATGATTGTGATACTCCTTTTAACCATGTAAACAAGAGGAAACCTTTTGCCACAATGCTCTCAGACCTCCTAAACACGTCTGCGAAACCCAGCTCGGCTTGAGGTCCACGAGGGGAAGAGCGAAGCTGGCTGAGGTTATCGCTTCCGCTCCCCTCTCTGTGTCCTTTTCCTCTCCTTTTCCTTGCGCTCCTGCTTGGCCAGTCTGTCCCTCTCCCTCTGCAGCTTATCCTGTTCCTTCTTCCTTTGGGACTCATCCCGAAGCAAGTCCCGCTCCAGTTTCCGAGCGCTGAGGACGTCCTCCACATTGGTGTTTCGGAACAGAGCTGAGGTGAGTTAAGGGATTGAGAAGCAGGTAACAGTGGCCCGAGCTAGCACTATTCCTCGCCCTGCGGTCCTCTCGCCAATGCTGAGCTCTAGCCTTCAGAGATAACCCTTGTGTTTATCTTCGGTCTAGGGAGAAATGCTAACACTACCAGGACAGAAGTTCTAAAATGTCCTTCAGATTAAAATCGCTTTCAGATTTTGGGTTTTTTTTTTTCTTTTGGTCTATTTTTGTGGGAGGTTTTTGGTTTTCTTTCAGATTTAACTAAATCTGAATTTTAAAGTACATTATCAAAATGAAGGTTCAAGTGTAAATAGTTATTCAACACCCGAATACTGCTGGCATAACTATGATAGTTCTAGTGATAGGAGTGTAACTGGAAAACGAACTTGGCCCATAAAAATGCTTGAAAAGTTAATCTTATCAGTTTTTCCCTTACGTACTGATGCTAAAGGAAAAACTGTTCTAATAACCATAAAGACTGAATTCATGAGAAACAAAGTAAGTTTAACAATTGTTAGATTTTCTTTTCTTTTTTTTTGGTACCAGGGATCGAACTCAGGTCCTTGTGCTTGCGCAGCAGGTGGTAAACCCACTGAGCTAAATCCCCGGCCCTAGATTTTCTAACTAGTCAAAAACTGTATTCCTCAGGGCTCGGGATTTAGCTCAGTGGTTTTGCCACCTGCTGTGCAAGCGCAAGGACCCAAGTTTGATGCTTGGTACCAAAAAAAAAAACAAAAACAAAAAAACTGTACTCATTTCTTTGTTTTTTGAGACAGGGTCTCGATATGTAGTTCACGCTGGCCTCAAACTCACAGTGATCCTCCTGCCTCAGCCTCCCAAATGCTGGGATTACAGGTGTATGCAACCATGTCCAGCTCTCATTTTTTACAACTTTAAATAACTTTAGTATCAGACAAGCTCCTCCCTTAAAACATGACTTTTTTCTATTTTAGTGTTTTAGGCTCAGGCTGTAGCTCAATGGTAAAGTATGTGCCTAGCATGCACAAGGCCCTGGTTTAACCCTAGCACCACAGTGAATGAATGTGTGTCCCTGAAATCACCTCCCCTTCCCTAATAACCAACGTCCTCCTTTGCTCCAAGGTGGACTTAGAAGCTGCCTTCTCAGGGCTGCAGCTCAGGTCAGGATTGTCAGGAGGGTCCTTCCTCAGCACAGATGTCACTATGTATATTTTCAGCTTAAAACGTTCAGTTTTTGTGTTCTCTTTCCAAGAAATTATAAGGTTCCTGAGAACAAAAAGAAAACTCCATTATTGTACTGGTTTCCAGAGTGCCAAGCAACCCAGATCTGCACCAGTGCACAGACTCTGAAGAGCTTGCTCCCAGCCAGCCCTGCACAGAGCCCACTGACCCGCTCAGCCTGGGCAAAGTGCTTCTGCAGTGACAGCAAGCCTTTCAGAGCTTTCCAGGATAAGAGGCTGGCTGCAGCTCGTGTGCCTTAGGTTTGCCACCACTGTCCTAAGGTGACTACCTGGGCCATCTAGGATGGGCTCACAGTGCTGACAGAAGTTCCTGGAGATAAAGGGAACCCTGGCAATGACAGCAGAATGAAAGCTGACCCTCAAGAGGACCTATGGAGACACATGGGGACGGACACAGAGAAGGATACATTTGTCAGAAGCCGTGTTCATCCCAGCGCCTGAATCGTCATTCTCATCTGCTTCAGTGACTGATGTTAAGGAAAAGTTGGAAAACAAAGCCCTGCACATCCCAATTCAGCATCAGAAACGTGCAGCAGACAGGTGGGCAGGGAAGCGGGCTGGATGCAGGGAGGGTCCCGTCGGGATGACAGAAAAGGGGTGAGGCGAACACCTGTCATCCTAGCACTCGGGAGGCTGAGGCTGGAGGATCACTGCCAGTTCAAGCCCACCCTGAACTACATGGCAAGCCCATCTCAAAACTCCAAAAACAAAAAAACAAAAAACAAACTCCACTTAGGGAATTCTGTCCAGAGCTTCTAGAATCCTTTTCTTAGAGGCTGAGAAGAAATGTAAGTTATTCTGGGTGACAGACCTGCAAGCCAGGCCACAGGGAGATGCCCTCTCAACAGCGGCTCTTGAAGCACTGTTCCCAGGAATATACCTTCCTGGACCCCAAACCTCTTCAGCCAGAAACACTGGAGGGAAAGCCCAGAAATCTGAGATTTAACACATCCTCCAGGACAGCCAGTGCTTTAAAAGTTCTCTTCTCACCCAAGAACTGATGTTCTGTCATTAGGGTCACAGTGCTGCCAACCCTGTCAAGGCAGCCACGGGGAAATCCCGGCAGAAACAGACCCGGAAGCACTCAGGAATTCCTTCCCACTCCCATGATGATGCCGCTGACACTTCTAGGGCGATGGCCCCGACACAATGCGCCAGACCCCATTCATGTCAGCCAGGTAAGTTCAGCGTGTCCTCTGTCAACGTCACACCCACAAGTGACCTGCCAGCCCCCAATGCTTTCTGTATCACACTCAGATCCCAGCTTTATTCTGGTGTTGCGTGGGGCTTGAACTCCATTTGTAACTACAATCACATTGGGAAGTCACAGGAGGCTGCTCCTAACTCAGCACACCCTCAGACACCCAGGTTCTGGTTCTGACCTGCCACTTGCATCCCAATGCCTCGGATGGTTCTTGGTGCCTCAGTTACACTCAGGACACCTCACCACACAGAAAACCGTCAGGTGAACAGAGACGTTCTGAGAGCACAGTATAAGCACTCCACTGAGGCATGACTTGTTTCTCGCTGAAGTTTTCAGGAAGATACTGATCATGTGTTAAAAACAGAAGTCCAGGGGGATTTAGCTCAGTGGTGCTGCACCTGCCTCGCAAGCACAAGGTCCTGAGCTCGATCCCTGGTACCAAAAAAAAGTAGACGTCCGGACCCAGGGGTCAGCTCAGGAGCAGAGCACGCGCTCACTCACCATGTGGGAGATCTGGGCTCCATTCTAGTACCAAAATGTGTCCACATGAGCGTGTGAGAGTGTATGTATGTATGTGCATGTGCACATGTGTGTATACGTGTGTATATGAGCAACCCGCTCAACTTTCCAGATCATGGCTCACATCCACACAGGGCCACAGAGGGTCGCCTTTTCTTCTTGGTACCAGAGATAGAACCCAGGGCCTCTGCATTGAGCTACATCCTCAGCCTTTTTATTTTTCAAGTAGGGACTCGCTGAGTCACTAAGTGGCCCAGGCTGGCCTTGAACTTGCTATCTTCCTGCCTGGCCGTGTCACTGTCATCATAGAGAAAATGAAGCCAGGTGGGGAATGGGCCACTTTTTAAGGTCCTGTAAGCCCTGGCTGAGCGGCAGGGAAGGATATTCCTCCTCATCGGTTATGTCAGCGTACTGCGCCAGCAGGGCGGCTTTCCTCTGCCGCTGCTCCTCCGACACCATCCGGGGCTTTACCACGATCTGTGCCTGCTTCTCAATCAGGGTGGCAATGGCCTGGACCTCATCTGGGAGGGGTGCAGGAAGGGACAGTGTGGTAACACGAGAGGAGAGGGGTTTGTGACCCCAAGCCTCCTGTGGTACACCTGCTGACTCCAGAGCCCTGGGTTCAGGGAAGCTGCCTCAGGGGCCATGAGCAAGTAGAACCAGGTTTTAGGCCCTAACCCATCTTCAACCAGAGAAGTGCTGCCGCTTAAAGGGTTGGAAAGCACTATGCTGAAATCACGGGAAAGCGCCCACACATGGGACTGTGCTCGGGATCTAGAACCGACACAGGCTGCTCCCTTTCAAGTTTATCATTATGCCATGTAAAATTCTTAAGAATATTTTGCCCAATGTGGAGGTGCAGTGTTTGTAATCCCAGTATTTGAAAGGCTGAGGCAGGAGGATCACAAGTTTGAAGCCAGCTTGGGCTACATAACAAGATCTTGTCTCAAGAAGAAGAAAAAAAAAGAACATAGTATTTTGCCACATTTTAAAATAAGATCACTTATTGTGTTCTCCACTGTCAGGGAAGGAACAGGGGTATAAAGCAGCATTTCTCCAGCCTGGCTACACAGGAAGGTCATCTGGGATGCATTTGGGAAAACACCACCAATGCTGGCCCAGCCAGCCCCAGGGGACTCTAGCGCAGCAGACAACCGCATCAGGTTGTGAGTCTATGATTTGCATGTTCTCAGCTAACTTGCCAGCCTAATGCTGACTATATAAGCCCATTTCAGCATCTTAAAGGGTGAAGAGCTTAGCTGAAGACACAGTCTGTGTCACAAAATGAGAACATGAAAAAGGTATAAGATGAGAAAAATGTAGCTGACTGTACCCGCAATGCCAAGCTTCACAGGCCACTGGAAAGATGAGAAAAGCAAAGCCACAGGAGCTGGAGATTTAGCTCAGTGGTTCCGCCGCCTACCTTGCAAGCGCAAGGACCCAAGTTCGATCCCCAGTACCAAAAAAAAAAAAAGTTAAAGCCACAGTGGTGCACTCCTGTAATCCCAGCTACTCAGGAGGCTGAGGCAGGAGGATCACAAATTCAACCCCAGCTTGGGCAAATTAATAACTTGGCAAGATCCTGCCTCAAAAGAAAATGTTAAAGGGCCAGGGATTTAGCTCAATGGTTCCGCTGCCTGCCTCACAAGCACAAGGTCCCGAGTTCAATGGGCTGGGGTTGTAGCTCAGTGTGAAAGGCTGGGGTTCAATTCCCAGTAGGGAGGGGAAAAAAAGAAGAAAAGTTAAAGCACACTGCTGGCTGCTTGCCAGCGGAAACCTTCCAGGCACCCGTGTCCAAAGGAGGATGTAAAAGTCTCCGATCAGCTGTGTGCCGAGGCTCCGGGAGAGGCCCTGGGGGTGACCACAAACACCAATGCTACCTTCTTTCTTCACTTTGGGGACAACATTCTGAGATTCCGACCACCGTTCCACAATCTCTTTGCAGATGGTAAGGAGGGAATCTTCTTCCTAGTGGGAAAAGCAGATAAATTAATTTCCTGAGAGCTCATGAAAGCAACAGCCACCTAAAGAAGGGCTACCCGGGGCACAGCACTCCTGATGGAGCAGAAATCAGACTATGGAGTCAGGCAGGATTCAGCCATGTGGACAGATTCTGTCGGGTGCCAATGCACACCTGCAATTGCAGCTACTTGGGAGTTCAAGGCCAGCTTGAGCAACACATTAAGACCTCATCTCAAAAAAATAGGTAGATAAAACTTTTAAATACATGTATATTGCATTTTTTTGTTTACTTTTTTTTGGTATTTTTTCAGTACTGGGAATCAAACTCAGGACTTTTCACTTGCCAGGCAGGTAAAGCACCACACTAAGCTATATCCCCAGTATACGCTGCATTTTAAATTGACAATAATTGTACGTATAATTGTGGGGTACTATCTAATGTTTTAATGTTTCCGTTATGGAATGATACAGTCAGAGTAATTAATAGGTTCATCTTACATACTCACTAGTTCGCTGCGTGAAAACATCTAAAGTTTTCTTAGCAGTTCTGAAACATACAACGAATCATATCATTTATCACAGTTGCACTCAGGCCTTGGGTCACTAAATCCTCTTTCCCCTCTCCCTGAGAGTCTCTACCCTCTGCTCAGCATCTTCCATTTTCCCTTCTACCCTCCCCACTTCTTTCAGTGCAAAAAATCCATCGACAGGGCCAGGGATGTAGCTTAGCGGAACTGCACCTTCCTGGCAAGCTCAAGGTCCTGAGTTTGATCCCCAGTACCGAAAAAAAATAAAATGCATCACCTAGGTCAAAACTTGCCCTGTGAAGTCAGCTGATGTGGTCAGACAATTCTCCAGGGTTCGTGGGCTGTCGTGCCGCAGCACCTCTGGGGCATGGGGCCCCGGGGACAGGCAGGCAGAGGGCCCATCTTCCCCTCAGGTCAGTTGAACAGAACCACGCTGGCTGTGGATCAGACACCTAGGTGCCTGTGCCAGGCCTGTGAGCAGGGCTAACTCTCTGAGCTCCTGTTACTGGTGCCTGACTGTACACCACACTCTTGAACCTTACCTCAATTCTTGCCAACAAACTTCATAATCCCTAAGATTTAGTATCAGCCCAGTCTGGCAACTGTGCCAGACGGGCTGTGCTTGTTGTTTTTCCTAGAAAGGATTTGACACAAATGTCACGGTCAGCCAGGTGTGGTGACGCACACCTGTGTTGGCAGCATAGGGAGGCTGAGGGAGGAGGGTACTGCGAGTAAGTTAGGGGCCTCTGGCATATATGCCTCCAGACAGCTAACTGAAAGCAGCACTTTGAATCAGGTGCTCAGCATACAACACACTGCATTCTCTTCAGCTGTTTCAGCGACAGAAGCCCTGCTTCACTGTATGACTCCTGGCCAATTCTTCCCAGTCGGTGTCCACATAGGAGGATAAGGGAAGCTATGAAAAAACCAAACATGGCACATGAACCAGATGGGGGTGAGAGGGGCCTTCAAAGATGATTCTGACTTCTGCAGCTTATGCTGCGACACACAGACAGAAAGAACTACATTTTTTCTCGATCATCACCTCTTCTCTCAAGAGTCTGTTAGCAGCCTAACACAGACACCTGCTTCCCTTTATCAACAGAAAAACACCACCAAACAAGGGCACCATGAGAAGGGTTGGCTAAGGCAATGGTACCCAGAAGTAACGAAGTTATTTTAACAAGCTCATCATGGAGTCTTTAGAAAATTGCTTGAATGGGGAAATGGGATAAAATAAAATTAAATTTATTAATTAAAAAAAGATGACTCCCAGCTGGAAGTAAAATTCAAGGGCTAGCCATAGTGGCGCACACCTGTAATCCCAGCCACTTGGGCTGCTGAGACAGAAAATCCAAGTATTGGCCAGCCTGGGCAACTGAGACCTTGTCTCAAAATAACACCGAACAAGGGCTGGGAATGTAGCTTGGTGCTACAGCAAGTGCATGAGGACCTGGGTTCAATCCCCACTACCACCAGGAAAAAAAACACCAAAAACTAAAGTTCCTTGCCTCTTATTCCTTGTGTAATCTGCAATGTCAGGATCCAAGAAAAGATTTTATTCCACTGGGCTGTATTTCCACCAAACTCCCAAGCTGCTATACAAGCTTTGTTTAAGTTTTCCTTTTTAGGGCAATCTCAACAGAGCAGGTTTGGGACGAAAAGGGTTCTCACCAGAGGGATCCGGGACAGCTGCTCATGAACTGCACTTGAGATTTTTTTTTTTTTCTTTCCCTTTCTTGCCCCCCACCTCCGCAGAATACTTCTGGACTTGAAACAGTTTCCTACTTTCTACAAAGTATGTATGTGTATGTTTATATCTATACAGTATTCCTAGTACCTTTGATTCTCTGTTCACTGTGACAGATGCCAAAGGATAAAGCCCTTGACGGACTGGTGGCTTTCACAGTAGCAGTCCAGTTTCCAAGATCTCTAAACCATGAATGCAAAGACAACCCTAGTTTTCTACAGTATTTAGCAATGATGCAAGTAAATTTACTTTCAAGCTCCTTGTTTTTAAAAGGAAAGAGCCTGCGGAAGCCACAGACCAGCGAAGCCACAGAAACTATTCGAGTGTGGGTTGGAGCGAGAGTCGGGATGAATGTAGCAGAAATTACCGGGTTTGAAGACTGGACATCTTGATCACTTCCTACCTAAACACCGCTTAAAGTACGCATTTCGGAAGGAGTGAATCTGGTCAGAAGACAGCTAGCAAACTTCTCTCATCTCATCCACCGCCCTCCATACCAATGATCACCAAACGCCTGGATACTGGAAAGGACAATCGTAACACTGCCTTCAGTTCCGCCCGCCCTGAAGAGACCTCTGCCACCAGCTCACCTTTGGACTCCTACCTGAGGGGACTTCTACCGATTTTGGTCGTGGGGCAGCCCCAGGCACTGCCTCCCAATGGGCAGACAGCCCAGAGCGTTTTCTTCCCTCCTCGGAACACTGAGGGAGGCAGGACTGGTTTTGGGGACTGATGATCCTAACCCCGACCCACTTAGGCCTTCGGAGGGAGCCGGAGCGCCCCCTCTGACCGGTGACCTTCCGGCTTCAAACCCTGGCAAGAAACCACCCCCTGCTCTCGCGGCCCCGAGCTCGGGCCAGGAGCGCGTTCTCCCAGGTGAGGCTACTGGGCCTCCGTGACCCCGAGTAGGGAAGGGGGTGCCACGTGCCGCCCGGGGTTCTCCGCTGCTCACCAGGAAAGCACAGAGGATGCACTGCAGGGCGTCCAGCTTCTCTTCCTCCTCCTCCTCCTGCAGGACGCCGAGAATGTAGGCGCCATACACGGCTCGGTCCACTCCCAGCGCCTCCAAACGCCCATCCAGCCAGGACCCGAAGACCCCGCCGCCGCCGTCGTCGCCTGGGCAAGAGGAAGACGCGGCTGTCTCGCTGGGCGCCGCCATCTTGGGGCCGGGGTCCTGCCAGCCCCCGAGGCGCCCACCGCAGTGCCTGACCGCCTACTGCGGCCCAGTGCGCATGCCCAGGGAATCCCCGCCCACCGTGGCGTGGACGCGGAGCCGGGCGACGCGAGGTCACGTGGTGGAGGGGTAGGCGGGGCGAGCGGGGCGGAGCCTCACACGTGCTCAGGACAGCCTCAGCTCTGTTTGGTCGACGCGCAGGGAGGCAGGCCGGGCCCTGCCAGCTCCTCCTCCTTCCCCGGCCACCTGTGACGACGGGGAGCAGGATCTTGCCGCAGGGCCCTGAAGGCAGACGAGGACGTCACCGTCTGCGCCTCGGGGATGGTAGCCCGGGGTTAGGGTGGAGTTGCCGTCCCTGGCCGCCCTGTGCTGTTGGCGTTGAGGCTTCCTGAGGCCGAGGACAGAGGGCAGCCGGGCATGAGAAGCCAAACAGAGCCCCGTGCGGGTCACAGGTGCGAATGGAGCAGCCCGAGCCCCGGCGTCTGTGTGCGCCTGAGCCTAAACGCAACCCCGGGAGGCAGGCAGAGGCAGCCCGCGAACACTGGCCTCGGCTTCCAGTCCTCAGACGCTTCTCTTCCTATTTTCCTTTTGTTCAGGAGCTTGAACCCAGGACCTTGCACGTACTATTTTTCATACAGCAGTAGTCCTCACAAAGGATTTGTGTTTTGTTTCGGTTTTTGCAGTGCTGGGGATGGAAGCCAGGGCCTCATACATGCTAGGTAAGTGCTCTACCCCGAGCTGCAACTCTAGATCTTTTTTTCTTTTGAGACGGTCTTAAGTTATCCAGGCTAGCATCAAACTTCTGATCCTCCTGCCTCAGCCTCCCTAGTAGCTGCGATCACAGATGTGCCACCAGTGTGCTTATCTGACAAAACATTTTTCAAAGTATCAGCAAACTGGGCCGGGGATTTAGCTCAGTGCTAAATTTCAGTGCTAAAGTTCCGCTGCCTGCCTCGAAGGCGGAAGGACCCGAGTTCGATCCCTGGTACCAAGAAAAAAAAAGAAAAGTATCAGCAAACTGAGTGAAGGCTCTCCACACCCTAAACATTAAGAACGTCCTCCTTGGCTAGCTTTATACCAAAGAAACCATTGTCCTGAGTTTTTAAAAATTCATGTGAGGCTGGGCATGGTGCCACACACCTGTAATCCCAGCACTTGGGAGGCTGAGGCAGGAGGATTCCCTGGGCTACATAGTTCAAGGCCAGTTTGAACTACATAGACCTTGTCTAAAAAAAAAAAAAAAGGTAAAAGGGGGCCAGGGATTTAGCTCAGTGGTTTCATCGCCTGCTGCGCAAGCGCAATGGCCCAAGTTCAATCCCGGTACCAAAAAAAAAAAAAAAAAGATAAATTCACGTGAAACAGATTGATGCATATAGACAAATAACAAAATTACAGGAAAAAAACTCTGATTTCCTTTATACACTATAAAAAGGTGCTTTGAGGCTTAAAAAGGCAAAGTCTTGGAGGATAAAAAAAATTAACTTCTTAGTCATTTTACAGGTTTTTTTGTTTTTTGGTACCAGGGGTCGAACTCACAACCTTGTGCTTATAGTTTTTAAAAATACAAATTAAATTTGCAAGGATGTACCATTTCTCCTCAGGTCAGAAAGTCTAGCAGTAGCACTGGAGTGTAGCTCAGGGGCAGAGTGCTTCCATAGCACGCTTGAGCCCCTGGTTTGGATCCTAGAAAACTTCTGGAGAAAAAGTGTAATGTTCCTTGTGGTAGCCTGGGAGAGGGTAGTAGACGTGCCACACATTGGAGGAGAAAGTAGATCTGAGCAGGCTTTCAGAGGGCTGTTTGAAAAGACCCAGCATTTCTACTCCAGGGAGTTTGCAATGAAAACCTGCAGAGTGACGAGGGCGTTCACTGAGGAGAGGCTTGCTGTGTATGAGCAGCTATTGGAAAAGCCTGGTATTGTGCGGCTGGAAACTGAACGAGGTACTGGGGGTATGGCTGAGTGGTCATGTGTGCCTAGCATGGGTGAGAGCCTTAATAAAGGCAAAATGACTGTTTCATTTACCTGCATGTGGCATGCGCTTGTAGTCCCTTCACTTGAAAGGCTGAGGCAGGAAGATTCCTTGAGCCCAGGAATTCAAGACTAGTGTAGGGAACAACAAAACCCCATCACATACACACACACAAAATTAATACAAATAAAAAAGCTTTTTATATACTGATGTGTACCAAAATTCAAGATATATTTAAAAAGCAAAGCTAAAACAGTGGGTTGTGTTTGGTGCCGTTGGCATTTGGAAGGAAGTTGGAGTGGGGCAGGTGTGGATGTGCTGTCCTCGAGGAAGAGACATGGACTGCGGTGTGGGGCTGGTGCTCAGGAGAACTCCTTGTGAGCTGTTTATTACATTTATGTCCCGTTTTTTAAAGAAATAAGTCCTATTTGGGGGCTGCGGCTGTGGTGCAGCAATAGAGCAAGTGTGGATGTAGCGCAAGGCCAAGTTCGATCCTGACACTGGAGCCTTTGAAACCCTCCGATGTCCTGAGTTTGGTATTTATCTTCCTCTGGAGTATTCTAAACAGCACATAAGTAATAACTGTTACAACATACATATGTGTCCATAAACGGTGTAGTACATTGTCTTGTGTATTGTAATTTTTCACTCTGCAATGTGGTTTTTCTCCTTTTAAGAGTGTTTAAAAAACCCATGTAAACCCATGTTAATACATGTAGCTCTTATCCATTGCTTAAACCACTATACAGTGTTTCACTCTCTTTTTTTGGTGCCTGGGATCAAACTTGGGACCGTGCGCTTGTGAGGAAGGTGGCGGAACCACTGAGCTAAATCCCCTGATTCACTCTTGAATATATCTATTTAATCCATTTTTTGCTGCTGCTGCTGCTGTTTAGAGACAGGGCTTCTCTATGTAACCCAGGCTGGACTTGACCTCATTGCAGTCCTCCTGCCTCCGCCTCCCAAGCGCAGGGACAAAAGGTGCGCACCACCATGCCCAGCTAGTTGATTCATTTTTGTGACAATGAACATTGCGGTTATTTCCCAGTTTTCCCAACAGTGCTTCAGTTCACATCCTTGCTTACTGTGGGAAAGTATCTAGACCAGTGACCATCAAACATATTTTTGCCACATACGCTTAGCATTAAAAATACTGGCAGCAAGCACCCCTAATGTATGAATATGTAGTCCTTAGACTTTGCTCATATGAACTGCTACACCAAAGTAGTATGTTCATCGATATACCAAAAAAGGGGAAAATAACTGTAGAAAGGGTGATTTAAAAAGTGAAGTAGGGCCAAGTGGCTCCAGGATCACAAGAGACCGCTTGAACCCAGGAGTTCAAGATTGTCCTGGGCAGCGTAGCAGAACTCAGAAAGGAGGGGATGGGGGTCAGGCTTGATGGTGCACACCTGTGATCCCTGCCCCTGGGAGGCTGAGGCAGGAGGATCACTGTGAGTTCAAGGCCAGCCTGGCTACAGAGTGAGACCCTGTTGAAAAAGAAAAGGAAAGGAAGGAAGGAAAAGAATGGAGGGAGGGAGTGGGGTGGGAGTGACTCAGGCAGGATGTGGGCCTCCGTACAAGGCAGGGTACAATCCCTAACACCACAGAAAGAGTGAAATGATAACGTAGTACAGACTGTCCTGAACTCACTGTATAGCCCAGGCTGGCCTCATTCATGGCTATCCTCCTGCCTCAGCCTCCTGAGTGCTGGGATTTCAGGGTGATGTTGATTCTTTGGTATTGATTGACACTTTAATGACCTAGTATAGGTCAGTTTTTATGGGAGGCAGAAGCAGGATGGCTGCAAGTTCGAGGCCAGCCTGGGGTACATAGTTCAAAGCCAGTCTGAACTACATAGCAAGACCCTGTCTCCAAAAAAAGTCAGTTTTTTATATTTTCCATAAATAAAATATTTATTTTCTAGGTGTTAGCTACAAGATTTTATACATGTATATTTGATAAAGTTTGTTGTAATATTTACTCTTCTGTATGTTACTAATTTTGGTTTTTTTGTTCTGTCTCTTAGTTTTGAGGTAAAGTATACAATGTACTTTTGGGCTGGGGTTTTAGGGATGGCGCCTCAGGGCTCACAGATGATGCTGGGCCAGTGCTCTAGTGCCAGCTCTTATTAAATATGTTAATATGTCCCACTGTGTGTGTAGGCTTTTCATTCTTCTCTTAGCTATGTCAATTTATGCCTTCAGTATAAAGGGCTGTAGCTCAGTGGTGCTGCACCTGCCTGGCAAGCGTAAGGTCCTAAGTTTAAATGCCATGTGAGACTGTTGCTAGCACGCTATAGGTACTATACTAGGTTGTTATAGTTCTCAGTGAATTTTTTAGCATCAAGCAATGGTACCTATATTCCTAGTAATTCTTTATCTCCTAAATCTGTATTTTGTCAACTTTTGATATCACTGTATCATTTTTCATTCTCTGTTTTGCTGTAGAGAGCAATGCTAAGAGCACGGACTCTAGCCAGGCACAGCGTCAAGCACCTGAGTGCCAGCTACACAGGAGGCTGAGGCAGGAGAATTGCTGGAGCCCAGGAATTCAAGGCCAGCACAGGGAGATCTCATCTCAAAAAAGAAAAGAAAACCATGAACTTTGAGGTTTAAATCCCAGCCCTAACCCTGGCTGTGACCTCCGGTGAGTTAATGCCTACATCCTGTCTGTGGAGTGTGGAGCGTCAACACGGCCGCCAGCGAGGTGTAAGGGAGGAGAAACAGCTTCTCCCAGTGCGCCGTGCAGTGTGAAGTGAGTGTCCACATCCCTATGGGTCCACTCCAGTGAACACCGTGACGCTGGACTTTTCATGTGAGGGCCAGGCCATTTGTACTGGCTGCAGTGCGGACATCGGACGACCCAACGCCTCTAGTCAGTGGGGCTTTCGGGAGGGGAGAGCGCCAGGCTCTAACTGCTACGTGACTCGTGACAGAACTTGCTGGCCTCCCAGGAGATGTGGCCGAGGCACAGTCTTGGGGAATGGGTCTAGTCCCCACCCCTCCTGCCTGACCTTCACCCGCTTTGCTTCCTGGCTGCTGCGAGGCTGAGGCGGGCAGCTCCCCTCTGCCACACACGGCCCACCAATGCTGCCTCCACCGAGCAGGGCCCAAGTCATGTTCCCTCCCCTGCCCTGTTCGCCTCAGGTACACAACAGAAAGCTAACACATTCTAAAGTATGTTTTTGTGAGTGGAGTGTCCCATCTCACTGTATTGCCCAGGCTAGGCTTGAACTTGAGACCCTTCTGCCTCAGCCTCCTGGGAGCTGGGATTACAGGTGAGCACCTCCATGCCCAGAGCGCAGTATATTGTACATTTGGTAACTTCCCCAGTCCAACCCATTGCTCACTGTTGGAGCTTTGGGGTGGTTTTTTGGTTTCACTTTTGCCCTTTGCAGTTACCAAGTGCTGTCCCGGCCTCTGCCACGTGGCCTTCCGCACCTAGCGCACCTTGCTGGACACACCTGGGCCCAGTCTTCAGCAGACTGGCAAGTGAAAACGTGATTTCAGCAGCGATTCGGTCTGTGTTTATCTCAGTGAAATTCAGTGTATTTGATTGCTCTTTATTTTCCCTTTTCTGTTAATGTTCCTTTGTCCATTTTTAGTTGGATTGTTGCTCTTTTTGTGTCTATTTGTACATGTTTTTTAGGTACTGGAAAGTCAGTCCTTGTTCTGTGATAGTTCAATTTTGATTTTTTAAAAAAACTCTAAGCCCTTCCCCCAGGAATCATAAATAATGGTGATAAAAAATTGAATTATTTTTAAAGTTTGTTTTTCGCAAGTGGTAAAAGCTACCTTCGCCAGGCATGCTGGCACCCACCTGTGATCCCAGCCTCTGGGAGGGGAAGGAGCGAGCCCAGCTGAGGCAGCTGAGCAATTTAGCAAGACTGTCTAAAATATTTTTTAAATTTTAATGAAGACTGGGGGTGGTGTAGATTAGTGAGAAGATCCTGGGCTCACAAAGTAAAAAACAAAGCCACCTCTTTTGGTCAGTCGTTATGCATTGAACACATTTTAGTCCTTAAAACCTCGCTGCCTGGTAGATAATATTATGTTCATTTTTTACACATAAAAAACCCCAGCAATCAAAGCGATTCCCTCACTGCGCCAGCCGCTTCGCTCTGTGGCTCCGCAGTAACTGGGACAGCCTGGCCCCTCACCACAGTGAGAGCCACCTGGTAGCCACGAGTGCTGGGAGGACACAGCCAGGCGGGCACAGGCCTCGGGCAGGGTGGTCCGGGCGGAAGAACTGATCTGATCCAGATCTGGAAAACAGCACTGTTGGCGCTGGGCCCCAAGGCAAGCAGGAGTGTGGTGAGTGCAAGATCTCGGAGGGAGGCCAGGCCATGCGCTCTGGAGGACGGGCCGCTGGAACTGATCCTGCCTGGCATGTGCAGCTGAGCGGGTCTCCAGGCTGCCTCAGGCCCCTATCTGGCAAAGACCTGGGGCTCCCAGAGGATTTTTAATGTGTGCGCCTCTGCTGTTGCTACTGCTCACGTTCAGCGCCTGTCAGTCAGCTTTCTGTCAGCATAGCACACCCGAGTGACCGGTTTAGAAAGAGGAAAGGTTGGCTGGGCTCACGGTGTTGAAGGTCCACTCTGTGGCCCGTGGGGCCTGTGTCAAGGCTGCCCACAAGGCAGGGCACAGGCTCAGCAAAACCTGTTCATCTCTCAGCTGGGCGCCAAGAGGACCCAGGAAGGCGACATTTGGTGACTTGAGACCCTGCCAGGCACTTGTTGGAGAACTCTGGTCCCCAGCTACACTGAGCTGGGATCCGAGCATCCGCACCTGGGCCCTGGGGCCACTTTCTCTGGGCTTCTCTGGCCAGAGAGCTCAGATGTCACAGCTCCTAGGAGGCTCAGCTGGAGCTGAGATCAGCTCACAAAGACAGCGGGTGGGAGAGGCAGACCCGGGAGCCTCCCTGCAACCCTGAAGATCCTGGGGTTGCAACTCTGGCTTCCCCTGAACAGGAGCCAGGCAACAGCAGGACAGGAAGCAAAATGCATCTTATGACCTAGGGTCACACGCCACGTGTTCTCATTGCCCCGGTGATGACCTGGCCATTGGTGACTGCAGATGCCTGGGAGACACAGTGTGGGGATCGTGGGATTTACACTTACAAATACCAGTTAAGGGGTGGGATTTAGCTCAGTAGTTCCGGCGCCTGCCTCGCAAGCACAAGGTCCCAAGTTCGATCCCCGGTACCAAAAAAAAAAAGAATAACAAATACCAGTTAATATGAGTACAGAGTAGCATATAGGGTATGCACATTGTATATAAATGTGGATTCATAAAATAAGATCGTATTTATTGATATTTACCATATTAGAAATTGAAACAATTCTTTCTTGTTTTTTGGTGCTGGGGATTGAATCTAAGGTCTTGAGCGTGTTAGGTGAGAGTCCTACCACTCAGCTCCATCTCAGCCCCAGAACCCTTTTAAGCAGTGGTTTGTTAATGTTTTTATTGTTTGTCTTGCAGAGCTGGAAACTGAACCCATAGCCCTGGAATACTGGCCACATGCTACACCACTAAGGTGGTGCCCTGCCCACATTTGTTACATGAAAATGAGCTAAGAAGCTGGGCATGGTGGCACATGCCTCTAATCCCAGCAGTCAAGGAGGCTGAGGCAGGAGGATGGCCGAGAGTTCAAGACCAGCCTGAACAGCAAAGTAAGACCTTCTCAGGAAAAAAACAAAAAAAGAGCTACAAGATAAAAGTGAGCTCATCAGCACTGCAAAACAAAAATTAAAAATAAAAAGGAGGTCACTATGTATCAATATAAACTGTATTTTTAGTGCAACTATATTCTGCAGAACAAGAATAGTTCCACATTTCTGCAGATCTGATACTTGGTCTAACAGAGACAGATGGATTTGGATTTCTCCTTCTGCATGTCCACTGAACATGCACAGGAAAATGAAGGGGCACATGGAAGACAATTTCTCAGTATTCTTGTAAAAAGAGTTTGACTTCATGGAATCTTCCTGGGCAGGCCCCCAAACTACTTCAGGAACCTTGAGCTACATTATGATGTGGTAACAAATGGCCTCAAACCTCAGGAGTTTACAAGGAAGGTTTGTTTTTCACCCATGGCTCTGGTCCATGTGGGCTTTACTGAGGAACTGGGCTGAGGCGGCCCCTCTACTGGGATGTCCTGTTCATCGAAATGAGGGAGGAAATGGTGACCAGCCTTTCACGCATCTGCTAGGAAGTAATGTGTCACTTTTCCCCCTTTCCGTGAGCCAAGCAATTGCCATGGCCATGCCTTAGGGCATCAGGGCTGGAACTGACTATTCTCAGGAAGGCTCTCTGGGAGGGGCCCCATGGACATGTGCTACATACACCTCCACCCTGTGGTTTAAAAGTCTTACTCCCTGGGGTGTTGCACAGCTGCTACCCAGTGGCTTGGGAGGCAAGTTCGAACACACCCCAGACAACCTAAGGAGATTATCTCAAATTTTTAAAAACTGGAAAAGGGGCTGAGGATGTGGCTTCGTGGTACAATGCATAGCACCTGTGAGGCCTGGTTCGTTCCTGGTGTGCACCTCACAGGTAATTCTGGTTGTGGCATGGAGGGTGCTGGGACAAGGGCAGGGGCTACTCAAGAGCAGAGGCAAAGTCAGGTAGGCTGAGCCGGGCTGTGGCGCTCACTCTTCCATCTCCGCTGGGCTGTCTGCTGCAGGCTCCTGGTTGTCAGGCCTGGTGCTCAAGGGCTCCTTTCCTTTTCCAGCTGGGACCCTGTGTCTTTGGTGTTGCATGAATTCAGCTTGATGTGTCTAATACAGGTTGGTTTTGCTTTTTCTTCCTGAGATTCTCCGGGTTGCTGTTTTGTGTCTGTTTCAGTGCTGGTGACGGAAGCCCCCCCCCCCCCCCCCCCCGGGCCTGCGCGTGCTGAGCAGCTGCACCTGGGGCTCAAGCCAGCCTCTCAGCAGACTCACACTTGGGCTCTTGTCGGTTCTGGACAGTCCAGCAGTCACCTCTGAGTCAGCTGTACCCCATCTCTTTTCAGAAGTGGGAAATGTATGTTAGTCTTTCTCAATTTATTTATTTTTATTGAGCTTTGTGGGGTTGTGTTTATTTGGAGCCAAGGCTCTGCCATGTTGCCCAGGCTGACCTCAAACTTGAGGGTCCTTCTGCCTTAGCCTTCCAAGTAGCTGGGATACAGGTGTGTCCTGCCACACCTGGCTTCAATCTACTTTTAAATCTCTTAATCAATCCTGAGCATTTTCTGATTTTTTTTCCCCTCTACTGCATCCTGTGTAATTGCCTCAGATCTTGCAATCTGCAGATTCTCCTCCCTGCAGTTGCATCTGCTATGTTATGGGTTTTGGGTTTGAGTGTTTTGTCACGTGTGTATGTATGTGTGTGTGTGTGTGCGTGTGTGTGTGTGTGTTTGCGCGCGCATGCGCGCGCACACAGTCCAGCAATTTTATTAGACTTTATGGTTTTTCATATTTTTTCTGATATTTTTATTGGTTTTAGCTTTTATCTCAGGAGGTCTTAATTCTGTATTTTTGAACTTTTTTGCATATTTCTTTGTTGGAATCCTGCAGTATTGAGCTGGAAAAATGATTTCTGAGCAGAAAATTTTTCCTGTGGTTAGCTGACCTAACTGAGAAAGAGCCACTCCCAGTTCATACCCCCTCTCACACCTAACAGACATCTGAGGCTGCCCAGGTATGCCCTCTTTCATTGTCTTTTCTTCTCGTTGAATGTCTGTATCCTCTGTAATCCCTCCTTTCCCACTGTATGCTAACCAATCATGTAGAGTAAGTGTAACCTCCTCAAACCAACGAACTGATGTTAAGTGCCTTGCTTCTATATCCCCACCCCTCTTCCCTTGATCCATATAAACCCTGTTCATTGCCAGCTCTGGGTTCATCGCTTTGTGAAATCCCTGATTGGCCCACCAGCACAATAAAGCTATACGCTTACCTCCAACCTCCAGGTGTGTTCTGATTCTTCTTGGTCTGATCCCACTAAACCATTAAGAGCTGTAACACTATGGACTACAAGTCTACCATTACATTTGGTGTGTTGGCCGGGGAAATCGATCGCGCTGACTAAAATCATTGGTCGAAGCCCTTACGGAGGGAGCAGGGCCCTCCCAGCCCCTCGAAGGGATAGCACGCCCTCAGAGATTCCTCTTGAGTGTCTTCAGAGCACTGAGGATGAACTGCTTACCGCCTGTGTTTTTCAGGACCGAGAAGGAGTGAGGATGCTCATCTGGTTTAGTCCAGTCTGGTCATCAGATAAGGTAAGACCCCCCAGGGGCACCCTACTTAATTTGTTTAATCCTGCCCCATATGGTGGAAGGAGGGCTTGGCCAACCCTCTTCGAGAACAAACATTTCTCACTTGTTTTGGGTTCTTTTTCAGTTTTTGCCTGCTAGCCAGAGAGGAGAGAATCCCTGGGATGGGGGTTGGAAGGTTTAACCTGTGCATGCCTGGAGAGTATGAGTGTAAATGAATGCAACCAGATACCATCCTCAGTATTTGGTCCATGCAGCTACACAGCAAAGAGGGGTGATCCCTCTTCCTACGGAGTCTGACTGAGCTCATTCTGTGATTCTGTGACGCATCTAAGAAAAGGCCGAGTGGAGGCTCTTGTGATGAGATAAATACCCTCTCAAGCCTGGACAGTCCTTCAAGTGGCTGAGAGGCCCGCGGCCAGTTGAACACTTCCTCGGTCCTTCCCTCAGGGGAGGGGCACCCATCCTTTGTGACTCCAGTCCAGGGAAACCACACACACCTAGGCGCCTAGCCAGCAGGGTATGAGTCAGTCCAAACCCGCGGTGTTAGAATGTATGCTAGAAAATTTTAGGGAGGGCTAGCTGGTAATTAGGGAGTAAAAGTGAAACACCAGAGGCTGCACACCTTCTGTGACCTTGACTGCCCAAAACTGTGCCCAGAATGGCCTCCGGAGGGGACTGAATACAGACACTCTCCGCCAAGTCTGGAACAAAGTTACTGGGATTGATGAAGGAGGCTGCCCAGACCAGTTCCCTGTAGACTCATGGCTTCAACTTTGCTTAAACTTGCTGCTGTGATCCGTGTTTGTGCCATGAAAACCCAGGAGCCATTTTAGTCGTGCAGAAGAGCCACGCCAGTCCTGGGAACAATGACAAAAGACCCAGCCAGAGAGACTATCTGGTCCTCCCAGAGGATTCTTCTCAGGGAGAATCAGACTCGCCCCCACCTTAGGTGCCACAAGCTCGGCCTCAGTGCCACGACCCCACCTCTGGTGCCTGCCCCTAGCCCTGCGCCAGCATTGCCTGACTCTGCCTCCCAGCCATACCTGCCCATCTCCAGTGATGTCCCGACTCCACCTCCGCCCCAGCCCTTCCCTTCCCAGGCCCCGCCCCTGAGCCAGCAGTGGCGCCTTATCTGCTTCCAGTTTCTGCTCCGGCACAGCACTTCCTTCACCAGAGCCTAGCCGCCGCCACGCCAGTAAGGGTGCCTGTTCCTGTTCTGGTGACATTGCCTGGTCTCAGCCCAGCATTTCCACCGGTGACATCACCTGCTCCTCTGGTCCCACAGCAACCAATTTCTAACCTTGGGCCTGGAACCATGCCTCACCCTTCTCAGATGCCACCACCTGGTACTGTTTCTCCACTGATTCCAGCGCAACCAAACATTACCAGCGACATCAAGTCCAGAGGGCACTGTTTTTCTGCCTCCTCCGCTCCATTTAGTTTCTGATGTGCAGGCAGGATCCTCACCACTCCCACCAGAGCCAGCAGAGGCCCCCCTCAGACCTCATTTCCGATGGGCCATGCAGTCTGAACCACTGGCTCACCTTCAGATGCTGTTGCATGAATATCCGGAGTTCCCCCATCGCCTGGCCAGCAGCCCTTGAGGTATCACCAGCCTTTCAGCACCAGCGACCTTCTGAACTGGAAAAACCACAACCCTCTTACACTGAGAAGCCACAGGGATGATGGGACTTGTAACCTCCATCTTCCAAATTCACCAGCCTTTGTGGGATGACTGTCAGCAACTCCTTGTGACTCTCTTCAGCACAGAGGAACAACGGCAGATTCTGGATGAGGCCCAAGCCTCTCCAGCTCTAGATGACCCAGACCGCTGGGTTGCTGAAGTGTTGCCTAGGGGCCGACCAGACTGGAACCGTAACACAGTGGGAGGACTAGAAGCCTTAAACCAGTATCGGAATGCCCTCTTAGTGGGTCTTAAAAAGGGTGGGAAAAGGCTTATAAACATGTCAAAGGGGCCCGGGGATTTAGCTCAGTGGTTCCAGTTCCTTCCTTGAAAGCGCATAGTCCTGAGTTCGATCCCCAGTACCCAAAAAACAAACATGTCAAAGGTATCAGCTATCATCAAAAAATCAGATGAAAAAAAAAATCAGATGAAAGCCCAGCTGAATTCTGTGAGAGATTATGTGAAGCTTACCTAGTCTGTGCGCCCTGTGACTCAAAGCCCCCAAACATCAACAAGTGATTAATACAGCCTTCATTGCTCAGCCACCCAATGATACTCAAAGAGAGATACAGAAGATGGAGGGCTTTGTAGGCATGAATACAACTCAGTTAATTCAGATTGCCCAAAAGATTTTGTAAACAGAGAAAGAAAAGAAAAAAGAGAACAACGACATGAGGCCAACCGCCAAGATCATCCAAAGGCTGCCCTCCTCTCCAGCAGCTTTAGGAAAGGCTCCTCCTCCTGGGGCACAAAACGTCGGAAACCCCTATAGATGATGGAAGGGATCCCAGAGACCCTACCAACAAAGAAGTAATAGCACTGGAAGAACATTCTCTCTGGACCCCGATCAATGCGCCTACTGTCAGCAGCATGAGCACCAGAAGGACAACTGACCACATCTCCTGCAGAATAAAAAGGATGCAAGCCAGCCCAACCTGAACCTCTTTGCCTTGTCCAATCTGGACAACTAGGACAAACCAGGCTCTATTCAGTTGGGCCCTTGAGAGCCCACGGTCATGGCAAAAGTAGGAGGCAAACCGGTGACTTTTACTGTGGGCGGTGGGGCTGAACATTCAGTTGTAACTCAGCCTGTTGCACCTCTGGGACCTCAACGAGTCCAAGTGGTCAGAGCCTCTGGAGTTCCATCCAGGAAAAGACTTCTACCTAAGCCAGTCTTGTGAAACTGGGGAACATTTAGTCAAACATAAATTCCTGTACATACTTGGATGTCCCATTCATCTCCTGTGACATGACCTCCTTTCTAAGCTGGGGGCCACAATTTTCATCACTCCAAACCAGCCGGCAGGGCCGGGGATTTAGCTCAGTGGTCCTGGCACCTGCCTCGCAAGCTCAAGGTCCCGAGTTCGATCTCTGGTACCAAAAAAAAAAAACCAACACAAACCAGCCGGCAACACTCAGGCTTGGACCTGCAGCCTCAGCCCCAGACCTAATTTTGACTCTGACTGTGCCCTGAGAAGAAGAATGGTGGCTCCATCAGGCAAAATGATCTGACAGCCAGAGCCCTGAAATTTTAAAGACACTTTTCCCAGAAGTCTGGGCTGAAGATAACTCTTCAGAACTTGCCAAAAATCATGCCCCTCTTACAACTGAGCTCCATCCAACAGCGACTCCTATCACTATCAAAGCATACCCCTGTCTGGGGAGCCCCATATTGGTATTCAACCACACATCTCCTCCCTGAAACAGTCTGGAATCCTGATAGACTGCCAGTCGCCTTGGAACACTCCCTCCTGGTAAGGAAGCCCAACAGGGATTACTGGCCAGTGCAAGACCTTCGTGCTCTCAACTCCTCCACAACTCTGCACCCAGCGGTTCTCAGCCCTTATACCTCCTGGGTTTGCTTCCCCCTGATGTTGCCTGGTTTACCTGCCTGGACCTAAAAGACACCTTCTTCTGTCTTTGAGTCGCTCCTGTCAGCCAGCTCATTTTCACCTTCTAATGGGAAAACCCAGAGACTGGACGAAAAGGCTAACTTACCTGGACCCGCCTTCCACAAGATTTTAAGAACTTCCCCACACTCTTTGGAGAAGCATTAGCCACTGATCTGGCCAAATTTCCACATGCTGATTTCAATTGCGCCTTTCCACAGTACATACATGACCTGCTGATTTGTAGCTGGAATAAGGGACACAGGCTCTCCTCTACCACCTACTGGTCAGTGGCCATAAGGTCTCCCAGAAAAAGGCCCAAATATGTAAATCCAAAGTAGCCTTAGGTTTCAACCTAGAGAAAGGACTAAGACGCCTGGGGCCAGAAAGAAAAGAAGTGATATTTTCTATCCCCAGACCCAATAATAAAAGACAATTAAGAGAGTTCCTGGGGCCTGCACGGTTCTGCCGGATATGGACACTGGGATTTGCTGAAAAGGCCACACCCCTATATGACATGCTAGCAGGAGATAAAGAGGAGAAGAAGACAGGAGACTGGACTCTAGACCAAACCAAATCCTTCCAAACTATAAAGCAGGCACCGGCAGCAGCCCCGGCTGAGGGCATCCTGATGTGACCAGGCCCTTCAACCTGTGCCTTGGTGAACAAAGACATGTAGCACCAGGGGTCCTGACCCAAAGGATCGGCTGTTGGGTGAGGCCTATCACACATCTGTCTAAGAACTTAGACCCTGTAGCCAAGGCTGGCCTCCCTGCTTGAGTGCACTGGCAGCAACCGCCCTCCTGCTGCAGGAGGCAGACAAGTTGACCCTAGGACAGAACCTGACAGTGCAGGTGCCACACGGTGTTCTGGAGCTCCTCAGCAGCCGGGGACACCATTGGCTCCCAGACAGCTGTGTTGCACAGTATCAAGGACTGCTTTGTGAAAATCCCTGGCTCACTTTCCAACTGACTAAACCACCAAACCCAGCTACCTTCCTGCCCACCGAGCTTGGCCCTCCAGACCACGACTGCCCGGCCCTGACCCATGAACTCCGCCAGTCAGCCAGACCTACTGATGGGACCGTTAACCGATGCTGAGTGCGCTCTGTTCACCATGGGTGTTGCTCAGTCAAGGACGGAAAGCGTCAGGCTGGATATGCCGTTGTCACCACAGAAGAGGTGCACCTAGCCAGGCCTCTTCCCCAGAGCTGGTCTGCTCAGTGACAAGTCCTAAACTGGGCAAAAGGAAAGAAAGTAAACATTTACACTGGCTCTAGGTATACTTTCACCACTGTTCATGTCCACAGAATGCTGTACAAGGACTTCTCACAGCGGAAGGAAACAAATTAAAAATAAGGATGAAATCTCTCAACTCTTCGTTTGTTTGTTTGGTACTGGGATTGAACTTGGGTCCTTGTGCTTACGCAGCAGGCGGCGAAACCACTGAGCTAAATCCCCGGCCCAAAACCTCTCAACTCTTGACTACGATTTGAAAGCCTGAAAAGGTTGCTATCATCCACTGTAAGGGACATCAAAAAACAAAAGACGGGAAGCTGGCTGCTGAAAGCTCCACCTGGAAAACCAGTGGTCCAATCAATGAATTAAAAGGCAACCTAGAAGCGCTACAGGATACTCCCCTGACGCGGTCCTCACCCTTCAGGGTGGCCCCTCCATTACACCAGAGAAGCAAATAAATTGGCAGATCAGGAAGGAGCCCACCTGGGGCCAGGAGGCTTATGGGTCCTGACAGTCCTCATCCCTGGAATACTTGCCCTTCCATGGGTGAAACGGCACCGTGATCACCCATGGAGGGAAAACTGCAGTGAATCAACTTTTGAATCGATATTGTTTTTATTTTTGTCTTTTGGGGGGCTTTTTTTGGTACCGGGGATCAAACTTGGGTCCTTGCGCTTGCATACCAGGCAGCGAAACCACTGAGCTAAATCCCCGGCCCAAAGTCGATATTGTTCTATACCCAAACAAACCTCAGTTTGTGCTTCAGCCAGCTAGCAATGCCAGACTTGTGCCAAAGTTGAACCAACCCAGGGGCCCTGGCAGCCCCCAGGCATCCAACATGGTGGACGCTCCCCTTTCGGAGACTCACAAATAGACTTCACTGAAGTCAGGCCCTGTCACCATGAGATATCTCATGGTGCTTGTCTGCACATACTCAGGCTGGCCAGAAGCCTTTCCCACCAGAACAGAAAATGCGGTTGAAGTCTGTAGGGCCTTGCTAAGAGAAATCGTCCCAGATAAGCACTGCTCCGTCCACAGGCAGTGACAGTGGCCTGCATCTGTGGCAGAAAGAACTCAGAACTTGGCAGAGACACAGAAAGTCAAATACAACCGGGGCGGGGGATTTAGCTCAGTGGTTTGGGCGCCTGCCTCACAAGTGCAAGGACCTAAGTTCAATCCCCAGTACCAAAAACAAAAAACAAAACAAAAAAAATGCAACCTGTACACAGCTTGTGGGCTGCAAAGCTCTGGGTAGATTTTCTCCCTATGGCTCTCTTCAAGGTCCCGAGCTCATGGGCCCACTGGGTATACCCCTTTTGAGATTTTATATGGGGGCCCACCATCCATAATAAGAGGCCTCCAAGAAAACTTACATCAATTGGGTAACCTGTTCTTACAGGAACAACTCATATGTTAGGAAAGACATTCTCCCAGCTACACAAAAATACACCTGAGACCTGCCATACCCACAGATACACCTGCACACACACAATCCTGGGGATATGGATGGGTAAAGGATTGGAATACAGAACCTTTACAACCACTGTGGAAAGGGCCCTCCCTATATGATCCTCTTTTTTTTGGTACCAGGGATCGAACTCAGGACCTTTCGCTTGCCAGACAGCCCCGCTGCCACTGAGCTAAATCCCCAGCCCTATGATCCTATTAACCACTCCCACAGCCATTAAAATTTCATAAATCCAGCCTTGGATCCACCACTCCCGAGTTAAGCCACCCAGACGACTGTTGGAAAATCTGCCTGGAGAAGCCAACCTCTCGTTGAGGGGACAACACACTCAAGGCCCTGCTCTCGACACTCCAGAAGCTGCCGAGTCTATCCACAGCTAAAGACTACTGTGGGATGAACACCCAGACCTCGGACTTCCTAGTTTGTTGTGGGTTTGGACTAATAACTTTGAGCTGTATTCTGCTCCTGATAGGATTTTGGTTTACTGTTCCACCTACCTATACTGCTGCACAAAACATTGCTTACTGTTTATTGGTATCTGTTCTTCTCTCGTGAGTTGAGCTCCTCTGGTCCCTACCTGCCTTGGATGCCAGACACTGAGAATTCGAGGCCAGAATTTATGCCGGGGCATACCAAACCCATATCCACCAACATTACAGAGTTCTAAGAACCACAAAATGGGACCACAAAGCGACCGGTGTCACTTTGTTCTTTGATACTTGCCCAAGAGAAATGTATTCCTGGCCTGTAGCTGTAAATTGTGGAGGGGAATGGTGGAAATAGGAATAGCGCAAAGAGAATGGAAAACACTTATTATGTCCTGGATGGGAAGGTTACACTACCAGACGGAAACTCCTCCGGGAGACAGTTCCCAGGAGTCGTGACCCGGATTGGGTCAGCTGTGTAACTGCTGAGACTGCCACACTACTGTACTAACCCAGAAGGGCCTCTCCTTAAGCTTCCCCAGGTAACAGATGCCTTGAATGCAGACTAGGAAACTAACCCTATTCGGTTTACCATTCAAAATCCCTCTGGCTCAGAATGGTTACAGGGCCAACTTGCAGATGTCAGGTGGACAGACGAGGAAAGAGCGCCTGGTGGACCTTACAGGTGAAACGGGTCTGGAGGACCCCCTTGCGGACTGCCAAGGTTAAGATTTCCAGCGCCGAGCCTCCACTTTCTGTTACCCCTCCAGAAGACCTCCCTCCTAACAAGGCCTCAACCCCTTGCCTGATATGCTCACCCTCATTAATAGCACAGACTGGATATGAATGGCCTCAGACCCCACGCAGGCCTCTGACTCTTGGCTCTGTACTCCTTGGACTGCCCTGCCTTATTGAGCCCTGGCGGTAGCTGCCAATAACATCAACCTGAGCCAGACCCACCAGGCCCCTCGCCTATTCCAAAGCAGCCCTGCTGAGGTCATGGGCAACTGCTCCTCTCATCGGGGGCATCCTCCAAGCCTAGTTTACTAGCTGTGTGAAGACGTCTCTTCCAGTTGGACCGCCAGCACTCCCCCATTTGCATTTGTGGGGATGGCCTATACTGTCCCTTCTCAGCCACCAGTCAAGGTTCTTGTGCCTCCCTGACCTGTCTGTTACACGCCAGGGTCTGGGACTGCTGTCTGGGCATCACCTACTAGGCAGAAACGAGGCCCAGTGGTGCTTTCCATTTTAGCTGGACTGGGAGGACCTAGGGGCACAGCACTAGGCCTTGGGACAGCAGTGCATAGCTCGCTGGACGAGCAGATAGTGATGGCTTACAAGCTGTACAGGAAGGATCAGACACCTTTTTTTTTGGTACTGGGGATTGAACTCGGGACCTTGCGCTTGTGAGGCAGGTGGCGAAACCACTGAGCTACATCTGCGGCCCTATTATTTAACTTTTTAAGATGGGGTCTTGTTCTTTATGAATAAAACATCAATAGCAGGGGAACTAGCAGAAAGAATCAACAACTGGGATCTCATCCTATTAAAAAGCTTCTGCACTGCAAGAGAAACCACCAACCGAGCTAACAGACAACCTACAATGTGGGAAAAAATTTTTAGCAGCTGTACCTCAGACAAAGGACTACTATCTAGAATATATAAAGAACTGAAAAAAATCAGACCCCCCAAATTCAAAGACCCAATTCAAAAATGGGCATCTGAAATGAACAGACATTTCTCAGACAAAGAAGTAAAAGCAGCAAGGAAGTCACTTACATCGTGTCCAGCTGCAGACAGGCAAAGCCAGAGAGCAGGCAGACAAGAGAGGGGATGGGATGGAGGCATCATCTCCAGCTGTGCCCCAGGGCAGCCATGGCAGGCCCCAAGGAAAGCCAAAGACTTGGCGAGAGCTCCGGGGGCGGCAGAGGGGTTTGTGTAAACAAAGTAGGCTGAGGCAGAGGATCCCAAGCCTGAGGCCACCTGAACAACTTTGTGAGCCCCTGTTTCAGGAAATGAAAAGGGCTGGGGATGTGGGTTCAATCCCCAGGTCCGCGGGTGCACGCACACACAGAAGTAGATGTTGTGGAGCGCTTTGGGCAGTCTCGTTTTAGCTTCGTTGGTTTAACCTGACCCCACCTGGATTCAGGCACTGGCGCTAAGGGGCCGAGCAGGTAGGTGTGCAACCCCATGAGCCCTGGCCTCACACAGGCCCGGCCTGCCCGCACCCAGGGCCAACCGCAGCCCGGTGACTGTGCGGGCCACTCAGGCTCCAGTGCGGCTCCCTCTGGGCACCTGAGCCAGCGGCTCGTGTTGCTTTGTGTGCTGGGAGCCGAGCCCTGGCCTCACGCGTACCCGGCAAGCACTGCCCTGGCGCTGGCCCGACTCCTTCCGCATGGCTTTGCTTTTCTCCTTTTTTGCTGGTACAGGGGATGGAATCCGGGCCTTCACACTGAGCCACATCCTCAGCCCTTTTTTGTTTTTATTTTGAGACAGGGTCTTGCTGAGCCACTAAGTCACCCAGGCTGAACTGGAACTTGCAATCCTCCTGCCTCAGCCTCCCAGAGTGCTGGGCTGACAGGCGTGCACTACCAGGCCTGGCAGGTGTGACTTTACCTGCCTTGTTCTCTAGGCTGTCATGTCCCCTGTCCTCAGCTGTTCCCTGTCAGAGCCTGGGGTGGCAGGCCCTCCAGGCTCTGCTGCTCTCACTCCTAAGCGTTTGTCCCACATGTGGACTCCAGGGCCTCCTAGTGAAGGGCAGGAGTTTGTGGGACGTCATTAAAACAAAACCAAGATGGCACGGCTGGCCACAGTGGTCTCTGCCTGTAGTCCCAATTGCTTAGGAGGCTGAGGCAGGAAGATCACTTGTGCCCAAGAGGTCAAGGCCAGCCCAGGCAACATAAAAAACCTGGCAGGGTGTGGTGGTGCACGCCTGTAATCCCAGGCAGGAGGATCTCTGTGAGGTCAAGGCCAGTGTGGGCTACACAGTGAAACCTGTCTCAAAACAAGGAAACCTGCCCTCAAAAGAAATAAAAGGGGCGTTGCCTTGGCCAGAATGAGGGAGAGGGCGCTGCAGGACAGAACCTGTGCGGCTTCCCGCTGGGGGTGACCGTGGTACAGAAGCATACGGAGGACGGGGGTCGGGAGATGTCCCATGCCCTGTGAAGGACCCAGGGCCCACGTGACACTGCCACCAGTCCCCTCTGTCATTTCAGGGTGGCAGCAGCGTGCAGCGCAGCACCCGTGCCTGGGAAGTAAGGGCCCTGCACATGGACGCTGCGGCCCGCCCTGACCGGGTCACTCTGAGGCTCAGGGGCTCTGTCCTGCGTCACCGCCGGGCGGGGTGGGGACGCAGGCAGAGGGATGGCTGTGGCCTGGCATCGGGCGGGCACCTGCGCCTGCTGTCCAGCCCATCTGCCGCCTCTCCAAGAGCCAGGGCCGCACTGCAGTTGTGTAACAGGGCCGCCCCTGACCGGAGACCTCACAGTGGGCAGAGCGGTACCAGCACAGAGGACACTGAGCCGCAGAGGGCAGGGCCAGGCCGGAGAGGTCCGAAGTCCAACTCAGTTTAGCCAGCTGTCTGCTTCGTGTCTGCTTTTGCGGCTGCCTTGCCTTGATGACCTGTTTGTCACTGAGATCAATTTACACCAGAATGGCTGGGCTGTCAGTGGCTGACCTTGCCCCGTCCTCCGAGCCGGGTGTGCCCTGACCCACCTTGGGGTGCTGCACTCTGCTCCCCAGGTGCCACCCGGGCTCTGACCAGGCCTCATTCCCACCTGTGCGCAGGGGACGCCAGGCTGCAGGGCCTCGGGTGTCCAGGCCGGGTCCCAGCTGAGCAGCCTCCGGTTGGGAGGTGCAGATGTGACATCAGCCAGCAGGTGGCCCCTGAGTGACTGGGCAGGGCAGTGACCACAGTGGAGCCCCGTCTCCTGCGGACGGTGCCCATGCAGCAGCTGGCCCTGGGCGTCTGTGGGGGGGGCAGGAAGAGTGCCAGGCGCCTGAGGTGGGTGGGGCCGCCGCACAGGGCAGGGGTGCTGACCTGTCACCGCCTCATGGGTCGAGGCCAGAGAACTGTGGCCCTCAGCCACCTCCTTCGTGGTTCCCAGGCCCCTGCCACACACCGCCTGGGGTCAGTCCTGGCCTATGAGACCTGGGAGTGCCCAGGGACAGCATGCAGCCAGGGGCGGGGGGGCCACTGTTTTGCAAATTATTATTATTTTTTTGGTACCACGGATCGAACTCGGGACCTCGCACTTGCCAGTCAGGCGCTGTACTGCTGAGCTACATCCCCGGCCTTCAAATTCTTGTGAGGTTGTTCCTTTCTTTTTTTGGTTTTTTTGGTTTTTTTCTTTTGTTTTCTGGGGGTTTGGGGGGGTTTTGATACCGGGGATCGAACTCAGGACCTTGTGCTTTTGAGGCAGGCAGTGGCACCACTGAGCTACATCCCCAGCCCTGGTTATTCCTTCCTTTACTAGGCTTAGAACTCTGTTTTCTGGGCCAGAGATGTGGCTCAGTGACCCGACGACCTGCCTTGCAAGCGTACGGTCCTGAGTTCGATCCCCAGTTCTGCAAAAACAAAAACCAAACAATTGTGGGTACTCAGCCAGGTGTGGTGGCGCATGCCTGTCATCCCAGCACTCTGGGAGGCTGAGGCAGGAGGATTGCAAGTTCAAGCCCAGCCTGGGAGACCCTGTGTCAAGTGTTTTAGAAAGGGCTGGGGGTGAAGCTCAGTGCGAAGGCCCTGGATTCAATTCCCAGATGACAAAACAAGAAAAAAACATGTACCCCATCAGAAAGCAGGCTCAGTAAACCTCGGGGGCTTCACTAAAGCTGAGTCCGAAGAAGGCTGGGGTCTGCAGATCCCCGAGGCCGCCATCCAGGAGCAGCTCACACTGGGAGCAGCCAGCTCCACAGCTGCCAGCTCAGCCCCGGCCGGCCCCGGAGTGGCGGGCGCTGCTGTGCTCGGTGGGTTGGTCTTCAGGGGCCGCTGCTGTGGGGTCTCCCGGCTGCTCCGTTCCCTGGGCGGGGCCACGGGTGTATCAGAAGTGCCGCTCTTTAGACGCCACTGCTCCACTGCGCACGCGTGAGTCTCGGGGCGGGTCTGGGGCACATCCAGGAAAGGAGGGCCTGGGGCTGTGTCTCCCCCAGCGTGGCCGAGAGCCCGAGCCCCCCGGGGTGGAGGCGCAAGCAGTCAGGGGTCCCGGGTCCCAGGTCCTGGGGCCCTGGCCACAGCTTGCTGACTTCTAAATCTCTCTGTTTAGCTTTTAACCTCGGCTTTACGGCCCCTGGCCCTGTGGAGTGGCCCGGAGGACAGAGCCTGGAAGTACCGCAGGAGCGGTCCTGGGTGGGGTCTCCTGCATGGTGCGGCCTCCCCTTGCACTGGGGGTGCAGCTGTGGCTCCTGTGGGGCCGAGGGGTCAGAGCTGCACGCTGAGTGCCCCCGCGTGCCACCTGGCATCGTCCGGGCCCTCTCACCACCCCTCAGCCTCGCGGCCAGGCCGGCTCCGCCGACCCTCACCCCACTTTCTGTCCGCAGGGGCAGCTCCCAGAGCATGGGCGCTCTCAGCACGGCGGGAGCTGCTTGGCACCTGCTCAGGCCAGCGCTCAGGCTCAGGGACCTCTGTGGGGAACGGATTTTAATCACCTTGCAGCTAATTAGGAAGACAGTGCCGTCCCGCAAGTAATTAATGGAGCCACAGCGCAGTGCTGGGGTGGCTCCAGGATCCCAGGCTCTGTGGGAAGGCATCGCGGCTCTGCATGCCTGAGAGTTTGTGTGAATCATGTAAATAACTGCGGAAAATGACCAGGGGGAGTTGCTCGGTCAATTCCAAATTTGTCTTCTCAGCACCCCTTTGTCCTGTTTTTTCAAAAAGCAGATTTCACCTGTGATATTTTTCTACTATACTCTTACAAAGATCACTAAGAATACTTCAAAAGTTAAAAAAAATGTGTGTGTGTCTGACAGGGTTGCTCATTGCCCGAGCTGGTGATCTTCCTGCCTCAGCCTCCCAGAGTGCTGGGATGTCAGGTGGGAGCTGCTGCACCTGGCTCACTGAACACTCTGTCCCGCCTCCTGTTGGCTCTCTCCTCAGGGAGGGCTCTGCCTGTGGAATTTCTCAGCCACTCAGGACTCTGAAGCACCAGGGTGTAGCCAGAAGCGGGGACTGTGGGACCCAGAATCCATCAGGGCTGGTCCCCCAGCCAGGGCTCTGTGGTGCTGGCAGGGGTGGGGGGAGACAGGCTCCAAGGTCACCCCGGAGGCCCTACAGTGAGCCCAGGGGAGCTGGGCTGGGGCAGGCACGGCCCTGGTGGGCAGGTGCCGACAGCTTCAGTCTCCTGCAGCAGCCAGGCTGAGGCCCGTTCCTCCAGGTTGAAGACACGAGCGGTGGTGTCCTCCCGCTGCCCCCACAGGCCCTGCACGGTGCCCCTCCACCCCACGCCCTCCTTGTCCCCTGCGACCTTGAGCCCTGGATGACTCAGGTGGACAGTCCTGGTGGACGTTGCCCTGTGTTCTCGCTGCCTCCTCTCCCCGCCCTGCAGAGTGGAAGGAAGTTTCATCCTTTTCACCACCAGTTTAAATGCTTTCCTGAATTTTTCTGGGACCCAAAGGCCCAAGTCTGTTGGAGGAGTGCATGGCCCCAGGCGGCTGGAGCAGTCCTGGCTGGGTGTCTGGTCCCCAGGGTCGCCGGGGTCGCCGTGGCAGAGTCTCTTGGGAATGGCGAGCCAAGCTCTCGGGTCCCTCCCTTTGCTGGTGTCCTTTTCATCCCCACCACAGAACTGACCCGAGTGTCCCAGGCAGCAGGGCAGTCTCTCCTGTGCCTCACCTGCAGCGCCTGAGTCCCCGGGGTGGCTCTGGGTGCCCCGTGCTGGCAACGCCCGCCCAAGAGTGGACCTGTGGGGGCCGGGCTCCCCGAACCCTGTGCCAGGTGCTGCTGGCGCCTCTCCTGGGGGCCGAGTGCAGAGGAGGTGCCTGGAGCAGAGCAGGGCAGGGTGGGTGGAGAAGGGGCAGCCTCAGGGTGCTCTCCGCCCTCCTCTGTCCTCCGAGGCACGGGGACCGGGAGAGGCCGTCAGGGCCTGGCTGGGGCTGGGAGCGGAGGTGGGGAGGCTGTGTGTGTGCAGAGCCCTCAGGGAGTGTGCTGACTCTGGAGGCCAGGGTGACTGCCCGTCAGCAGCTCAGGAGGAGCCAGTCCTTAGTCCCTGGAGGGGAACCGGGGGCTTCCCAGCCCCACCAGCCCAGCCGCCCCCAGGCCCTGCCCTCGAGACCCCCCAGCACCCTTGGAAAGCCCAGCCCTGCACGTGCCAGGCACTGGGGGACATTTTAGGTCTAAATCGTAGCACAGAAGAAATGTATGATTTTCACATTTTAAAATTGTTATATTTCGGATCAAAATTCAAGAATAATGAAGGGTTTGAAGTGAAGTCTGTAGTCTGTATCCATCCTCTAGCTCTGGGTTTGTCACCAGAGATGGCACCCAGGTATACCACGCACACAGAGAGTGAGCCAGGCGTGAAGCCCCAGGCCTGTCACCCCAGCACTCAGGAGGGCCAGGCAGTAGGACTGCAAGTTCAAGCCCAGCCTGGGCAGCTTAGCAAGACCCTGTCCTTTTTTATTTTTGCTTAAATTCTTTTATTGTTACATTTTAGGTATATAATACGTTTACATTTATCATTGGGTGCTTGCACCTGTACATGATGCATCTTGGTTCTTATTTTTCCCCATTACCTGTGCACCCTTCAGCCCTCCACCCTTCCCTATTTACATAGACTTTGTTTCCATTTTTTTTCTTTTCTCACAATTCTTCCTTTCCATTCTTTCCTTTCCCCATCTCCTCCCACTACCCCTACCCCTTTGGACCTTTTCCTATTTCAAATTATCAGTTATTCATTATTAATCCTTTTAATCCTTCTTTACACTCTCAGTTTCTCACAGTGGAGAAACTATTCGGTATTTACACATGTGTGTCCTATTTATTTCACTTAACACTATGGCCTCAATGTGCATCCATTTAGCTGTAAATGTCTCTACTTTGTCATTCTTTATGGCTGAGCAGTACTCCATTTTATAAAAAAAACCCATGTCTTCTTTATCCAGTTTCCAGTTGATGGGCACTTGGGCTGCTTCCAAGCTTTAGCTGTTACAAACTGTGCTGCTATGAACATGGGTGCACATATATCACTGTGGTATGATTCTTTTCATTCTTTGGGGAAGATACCCAGCAGGGGGATAGCTGGATCAAATGGGACCTCTAGCCCTAGTTCTTTGACGAATCTCCACACTGATTTCCACAGTGGTTGCACCAGTCTGCACTGCCACCAGCAATGGAGAAGCGTTCCTTTCTCCCCACACCCCCGCCAGCATTCATTATTGGTTGATTTCTTGATAGCAGCCATTCTTTGTGGGGTGAAGTGGAATCTCAGTGTTGTTTTCATCTGCATCTCTAGAATGACCAGTGATGTTGAACATTTTTTCATATGTTTATTTGCTGCTTTTACTTCTTTGTCTGAGAAATGCCTGTTCATTTCAGATGCCCATTTTTGAATTGGGTCTTTGAATTTGGGGGGTCTGATTTTTTTCAGTTCTTTATATATTCTAGATAGTAGTCCTTTGTCTGAGGTACAGCTGCTAAAAATTTTTTCCCACATTGTAGGTTGTCTGTTAGCTCGGTTGGTGGTTTCTCTTGCAGTGCAGAAGCTTTTTAATAGGATGAGATCCCAGTTGTTGATTCTTTCTGCTAGTTCCCCTGCTATTGATGTTTTATTCATAAAGAACAAGACCCCATCTTAAAAAGTTAAATAATAGGGCCGCGGATGTAGCTCAGTGGTTTCGCCACCTGCCTCACAAGCGCAAGGTCCCGAGTTCAATCCCCAGTACCAAAAAAAAAAAGAAACAGCTTTATTGTTTTTGCCATGCCTACGTTTTTAAAAGCTGTACATAGTTGAATTTATCAGCGTTTTTTGTATGTTTTCTAGGCTTTGTATCATACTTAAAAAGTCTAAAGGAGAACATTTTGGACGTGTTGACTTGACTAGGACAGCCCAATAGCAATGGCCACAGGCCATTTGATTTGGGGGTTGTTCTGTGGTTGTGTTGTTTTGAGACCTGTGTGGTCCAGGCTGGCGTCAAACCTGTGTCAATCCTCCTGCCTCAGCCTCCCGAGCGCTGGGATAACAGGTGTGCACCTCTCAGGCCTGCCGGCCACAGACCGTTAGAAGTGCAGGGTTGCAGTTCCCATGAGAGGCCAAGTGGGAAGAGCCCTGGAAGGTGGCAGCTGTGAGAGGGGCAGTGAGGGGCCATGCGGGAGGGGCGCTGTAGGTGGGGAGCTGAGGCAGAGCAGGCCCCTCACTGCTGGGAGAGCTGTTCCCTGGTCTGGCGCACGGGTGTGATGGGGCCTCATGCAGGCTCAGAGCTGAATTCCTCCTCCACTTCCAGGCCCCTGACCTGTGTGCCTCACCAGGCTTGGGATAGGGGACAAGGGGGCACAGGCAAGGTGGGCCCTGACTGCTACCCTGGCCGTGGACCCGAGCCTGGGCTAGGACTGCCCGCAGAGCCCCTGCCCCCTGCTGGGCCCAGCAGTGAGCGCTCCCCACCTCCTCCCCACCAGGAGCGAGAGGGAGCAGAAGCCAGGCCTGTGCTCCTGCGCCGCCCAGAGGAAGGGCTACTGGGAGCTGCCCCAGGCGCCCACCCACCCAGTGGCTCCTGTTTCTGCCCTTCGTGTCCTGGGGCAGAGGCCACTGGGAGGCACACCCAGCCTCCTCTCAGGCCTGCTGGCCCTGCCAGCATCTCCAGAGTGCCCAGCACCAGGGACCCACCCTCGAAGCCCACCTTGTGACATGGAGCAGATCGCTGCCCAGCTCAGCCCCAGGTGAGCCCACTCGAGGCCAGGCCACATCCACACACTCTCTGCCCTCTCTGGCCAGAAGCAGCCCTTGGGGGCCAGCAGCAGCCACAGGCTGTAAGGCTTCTCCCTCCTCACTTTCCTTCTGGCGTCCTTGTTTTGTTTTAGGGGTGACAATCGATGAGGAGGAGGGTGCTGAGCAAGGGTCTTTTGCCCTGGAAGGGCTGCACAAGGCCTGCTGGGGATCCCGAGCCAGCACCCCAAGCCCAGCAGGCCACCCTGGCCGCCTGGGCCATGGCTTCTGGGCCTGCAGTGCAGAGGGCGAGGCCTCCTTCCAGGCGGTAAACCACAGCGCTCACCGGCCCAACCAGGCCCAGGAGGTGCTCTGGGCCCTGAGGGCTCAGGACTGCAGCATGGTCAGAACCAGAGCAGCCTCCCAGCCCTGCTCTCTCCCCTGCAGGCCGCCCCTCAGCAGTCCCAGCCACCCACTGTTGAAGCTCACTAGCCTTCCTGTCCCAAAGGCCCTCGGGTTCCCCGGCCTCTGACTGTGGCCAGATCTGTCCTGAGACCCCTCTACCCCATCAGGCCCAGGTGCCAAGGAGCAGGAGAGGACAGAGGACCCCACTGGGGCTGCCCGCTGGCGAGGGTTCGGGTGATGGGTCTGCAGTGCCCCCAGGAGCCCCATCTGCCCAACCTGCTCAGGCCTCCTGAGTGGCTCTGGTTCTGTGGCTCTCTCCCTGCAGCCTGCTGATAGAGCAGCACCCCGCCCTGGCCCTGGGAGACGGCTCCCCCAAGCTGAGGGCTGTGCATCGGAGCCCTCATCCCAGCAGGCCGACCTGCCCACTCACCCAGCCCTGGCCTGGGCCCTGGGCGCCCAGCCTTTCCGTTCCCGTCTCCGCCCCCACCCGGTGGGCAGAGCTGCGGGCCTCCAGGAGGGGTGCTCACCGCCAGGCCTTCGCAGGGCCGGGATGTGCTGACCTGGCAGTGTCCGGACCCTCGGGGCTCTGCCTGGGCCAGGACCACGGGAGCGGGCGGAGCAGGGAGGCCATGCCTGCCCAGCCGGCCCCTCCCCGGCGCCGCTCCTCCCAGCCAAGGGGGGAGGGCTTCGGCTCCAGGACGCCCGCACCCAGCGGGGACCCTGGGGACTGGCCTCCCCGCCAGCTGTCCCACGCCTGCCCGTGCCACAGCGAGCCATTGATCTGCAGACAGAAATGGGTTTGCTATTGATTCCGAGGCCGCTTCTGTTATTGCAGCCTGTGCTGTGGTTCTTCCCTCCCTTCCCAGCCCGTCTGTCTTCAGACGCCGCCGCTGCCGGAAGCCGACCCGGTGGGATTCTGCCTCCTCTCGGGCGTGAGCTGAGCGGGACTTTGGAAGGAGGGGAGCGGTATGCTTGGCTGTCCCCGGGGCCCCTGTTTAGCCTTTCTGCGGCATCCATCAAATTTCACAGTTAACCTCCACTCAGGAGGTGTAAATACAGGCACTGAGGGTAAGTGGACGCGCGGGTGTGCACTGTGTGGGCAGCGGCCCGGCCCCTGCAGCCACCGAGGGGTCTCCTCGCGGGGCAGCACAGCCCTCCCGCTTTTCCGCTGGGACTCTGCCCGCCGTGGCGCCCACACAGTGGCTGGCCTGGACCCGCAGGGTTCGTCCCTTTCTTTTGGGACGGGGCCTGCCTGTCCCACGCCTCCCACGGAGGAGCTGGCTGCCCGGGGCTCCCCACACTGTCACGGCAGCTGCTGCGCAGGCCCCATCCTGCCCTGTGCATCACGACACTGCCTTGGGCGTCTCTGCCCGGCACTGTCCTGACTAGCACTGCAGCCCGGCCCAAAGGTGAGGTCAGCGGGACCCCACTGCCAGGCGCTGAGCCAGGACGGGACAGAGCCCTCCAGCACCTGAGCTCGAAAGTGGGAGCTCCTCTCCACCCCACTCCCCTGCCCTCTGCCCGCGCCTCCCTGGCACTGGAGACCCCATTCCTGGTCCCGAGGCCCCACTCTCTGCATGGGGAGCGGCAGCAGCCAGACTCCGGGGTGACCACGCTCCCCCCACCGGCCTCTCAAGGACTGTTGTGCCTGGGATCCTGGTGCCCCAGCGGCTCAGCACTCACTCCGAGGCATCAGGCCCAGGCTGCATGTGCTGGGCACAGAGAGGGCCCCTGGCAGCCCCTTCCCTGCCCTCGGGGACCTAGAGGAGCAGGCTCACGTGGGCCAGCGCTGGTGCAAGGCCCTGTCCAGGCAGTGGGCATCTGGGACTTGGAGCCCTGAGCTCAGCTCTCACCTTGGCTGGCCTGGTCTGGGTACCTGGCCTGGACAGTGGCCCGATGCCACTCCCTGACCTGCAAGTGCCAAGGCAGGGTCAGCTGCCCAGTGCGGCTCCGTGTGGGAAAGTGTGGGAAGCCAGTTGCAGGGCAGGAGAGGCCCAGTCCTGGGGAGGAGACCAGCCCCCAACTGTGCCAGGGCCACACAGCAACTATGACAGGGTGGCACCAAGGCAGCAGAGGCAGTGGCCACCAGCCCCAGGCACCGCAGGGGACCACAGGAGCGAGCCACAGCTGCAGACTGGGGCTCCCTGGGCACCCTTGCCCCAGCCCAGGGCGGTGGGGGAGGCAGCCCCAGCAAGAGCCAGGGCTGGTGAGGGAGACGCCCCAGGAAGGTCCTGCCTGTGAGGCGCCGATCTGAGGCCAGAGACAGCTCCAGACTGGGCCAGAAGCAGGGGCTGGAGCCAAGTCCTCGCCCAGCCAGGTGCCTCGAGGCTGACCTGACAGTACATGGGATGGGGCAACAGCACCTCAGGGACAGGAGCAGTGTGGTCAACGGAGGCTCAAGATGTCCAACTGGGGCCAGATGCAGTGGCACACACCAGAGGCTGAAGCAGGTGGATCCCAAGTTCAAGGCAATTTAGCAGAACTCTCAAAATTAAAGAGCTAGGGAAGTGTGTGGCTCAGCGCAAAGACGCTGGGTTCAAATCCCCAGCGCTGCCAAAAATAAAAAATAAAAAGATATCACCAAGGTCTGCTTGGGGCTGGGAACCCAGGGAGGAAGGGGCCTTGGGGCCAAGGATCCATGTTCCTGAGCCCCACTGAGGCTGCCACTCCCTGGGGCTGGGACAGGCTCCACAGGAAGCTGAGGGTCCCAGGACCACGGACCTGGCTGTAGTGTGGGCCTGGGCAGATGAGGGCTCCTCGCCCCCCCTGCCCGGGGCACAGTGCGTCACTGTGGGCACGACCGTACCCAGTGTTGGGGTGCCAAGTGGGCTGGGGCTGAGACAAGGCAGCCAGCCCCCTCTGTTCCCGTCTGGCTCGTCTGGGTCATGCCTGCCACTGAACAGCTGCGTGGATTGGGAGGCTCAGATCACCTCTCAGAGTCTCAGTTTCCCCTCTGTGGAAGGGAGTGCAGAGGCCCCCATCCTGGGCAGTGCCGAGCCTCAGCCGGTCCCACAGAGCAGGTCATTCGCAGGAGCCCCTGGCCTGGAGGTTGTCCCGCGTCTTCCCCGGGGAGGATCCACTCGCCTGGCTGAGCATCTGGGGCAGGTGGCCGGGCGTCACTTCTTCCACGGTGGATGCCAGCGCCTCCTGGGAGCTGTCTTCTCACCTCTCCTGCTCCTGAAATAGAGCCGGGTGGGGGAGGCACAGCCAGGCCCCTGTCCGCGGCACGTGGCCCCAGTGAGTGTGGAATGCCCTGCCTTGGGGGGCGGCCCCTGGCGCTGCCAGCCCACGCGTCTCAGGTACAGCCCCTGCCCCTGGAGCTGGGGCCCGTCTTGGCCAGACCTGGGCTGGGGGCGCCAAGGAGCGGTGCTGTGGAGGCCAGGGCTTAGGCAGGCGGGCGCTGAGAGCCCCGGGCCGGGGCTCTGGTGGCTGGGTGACAATCCCGAGCCCCCTGGAGGCGGGGGAGCCTGCGGGCCGCGAAGCGGCTGGACGTCGGGTGTGGGATGATCGCTGGGCCGCGGGTGGATCCGACAGGAGGCGCGGGGTCCAGGTTCCGAGACTCCGCCCACCCGCCGCGTCCGCAGGAAGGGACATGGGGGAGGGCAGCCGGGGAACGGGGCGGACCCCACACGGCCGCCGGAGTCAGAGCCCCCGCCCTGGCACCCCGCCTCCCTCCGCGCTATTCCACGGGTGTTCGCGGATCCTCCAGCCCCCCACCCCGCTGCCGAGGAGGGCGGGGAGAGGGCGGGGCGACGGCGCGGGGGCGGGGCGCTGGGCGGGAGGGGCGGGGCCTCGGCTCACGCGCCCCGCGCTGCTCTTAACCCAGCGCCGCCGCCCGCCGGGATGGCCGGGGCCCGAGTGCGCTGAGCCGCCGCCCGCGATCCTCGTCCGCGCGTCCCCCGCGTCCCCGCGTCCCCGCGTCCCCGAGTCCTCCCGCCGCAGCCCGGCCGAGGGTGATGCGCGAAGCATGCGGCGGCTGCGGCGCGGGGCGATCGCGGCTCTGCTGCTCCTGCCGCTGCTGCCCCCGCCCGGTGAGTGACCCGCGGCCCCCGTCCGACCCCGCGCGCCCCGGCCACGTCCCGCGGGGCTGGCGGGGGCGGGGCGGGGCCCACGATCTGTGTCCGCTCCGTGGCGGCCAGGCCCGAACCGCCGCCCACGCGCGCCCGCGCCTGTCCCAGCCGCCCTGTCTCCGCAGGGCTCAGCGCGCGGGGTCCCCGCGGGGTGCTGCTCTGGGGGGCGCCAGGGAGCCCCGCGGCCGCCGAGGTCACCGAGCCCAGCCGCCTGGTCGGGGGCAGCTCCGGGGGCGAGGTGCGGAGGAAGCAACTGGACACGCGCGTCCGCCGGGAGCCACCCGGGGACCCGGTGAGTGGGGACGGGGTGGGGTGCGGGGACCCCCTGTGCCGGCGCCCCACCCCGGAGCCCAGGCCGCGGTCCCCTCCCCACCGCCCTGGCCTTCCAGCCGTGAGGCTGTACTCAAGATGGGCCTGGGCAGGACGCTGGGGGCGGGGATTCCCACAGCTCGCGCGCCGTGGGCTTCCTGGAAGGCAGTCGCTTACTGCTGGCCCTGCCTCGGTTTCCCCCTGAGCCCCAACAGGCTGCGCCTCCTCCTCCCTGTCCTGGCTGGAGGGGGCCCTTGGGAAATGGCCAGAGGCCTCAAGTTTGTCCACACCCCAGATCTGCCTGCCCTCCTCCATGTCCGTGCCAGGCTCCTCCTGCACCCCAGAGGAAGGGGAGGAATGAAGGAGATTAATTGCAATTAATAATTAATTAATATCATGTGAATGATAATCACCCAGATGGAATCTTCACTCAGCTCTGCTCGGCTCCCCAGGATCTGGGAGCTGAGAGTTGGCCAGGGCCCTGGGGCGGTGGGGCTGGTAACCAAAGCCTGGCCGGGACGCAGGTGTGCAGCCTGGTCAGGGGCCACTGAAGTCGGGACGTTCTGGCAGCTGGGAGTAGTGGGAGGAGATCGGGCTGGCTGCGGAGCAGAAGGGGAGCGGGGCTAGCGTTACCGACGTCTGTCAGACTGGCATCTGGCCCTGCCTAATGCACTCCGTTAAAAGCCGTCCAGGAGGAGGGGGCGGGCCAGGCTGCGGCTCGCTCGGGCAGGAAGGAGCATGCATAATAGATGGAGCATCTCGCCGCCCACTGGGAGGCCGGATGGTCCCGGCGCTGGGCAGGGTGGGGGCAGAGGCCAGCTCCAGGCCAGCCTCTTGCCAGGCAGGTGGGATGGGCAGTGGGTAGCTGCCGATGCTCTGTGAACTCTGCAGCCGAGAAGGCCTTGGCGAGGACTCAATGGCTGTCCTGATGGCTGAGTGCCCAGTCTGGGGAAGGGGTGATGCCCCAGGGCAGGACTGAAAGTGAGGGTTCAACGGGGCAGACTTCTCCTTTCTGAAGGGTGGAGGTCAGGATGGGTGTGTGAGAC
Organism: Heterocephalus glaber; assembly: GCF_053883595.1. Classification (NCBI taxonomy): domain Eukaryota; kingdom Metazoa; phylum Chordata; class Mammalia; order Rodentia; family Bathyergidae; genus Heterocephalus; species Heterocephalus glaber. The sequence continues at coordinate 12,339,826 of NW_028258463.1, forward strand.
TGGATGCCCTGCATGCTGGGGACTTGCACAGGGCCCTGGCTTATGTGTGCCTCAGTTTCCCCTGTGCCGGTGGACCTGCCTGGTGAAGGAGAGGGTTGTGGACTTTCAGGGGTGGGCACTGTGCTGAATCTTGTAGCTTGTGAGCCGGGGGAACCCGGGCCCCAGAGGTGAAGCGCCTCTCCCAGCTGTCAGGTCTCAGCGGCAGAGCTGGCTGCTGTTTCCTCTGAGGCCACTGCACTGCTCGGCTTCTGGGCACCTCGGTTTGGGTCCCAGGGTGCTTCCCGGCCTGCAAGCCAGGACAGAAGAAGCCGGGACACAGGTGCCACGGCCAATGTCTCCCAGTGGGCTAGTGGCAGAGCTTGCAGCCCGGCCCAGCAGGTGTGGGGTCAACAGCGAGACTTTGATCCTGGGGGGATCTGAGGGTACATTCAGGCCAGCTGGCAGAGCCCCATCTTCAGACCCCTGAGCCCAGGACAACAGCCTGCATCTCAGAGGATGAGGACGGTGAGCGAGGAGCCGGGAGTGGGAAGTGGAGAGGCCCCATCTCGAAGGCCCTCACCAACGGGCTCGAGTCTGCCTTTCTGGGTGCAAATCCAAGAGCCGCTGCCCTGTCCCACAGGTTGGAGAGACCCCAGCCACAAGACGCTCGGGACCGGGGGTTGTTAGCAGCACTCAGGGCCAGAGTTACAGACAGGGGCACACAGGACCTTTTGTCCTTCTCCACTGCCCCAGCCTGAGCTCTGTCCCCTCTGGGAGCTGGGGTGGGGCTTCGCCAAGGAGGACACAGGATGCCAAGTGCAGTGCAGAGCGGCTGCTCCCAGCAGAAGGGGCCTCCACAGGGCAAGGGGCCGGGCCATGTCCTGAGGGTCACCTTTCCCGGCTCATGTGGAGCTGCCATGTGGACCGAGGAGTGGGCAGGATGTGGGGAGCATGAAGGGGCCTGCTGGGGAGGGTCTTGGTCACCCGGCTGGGACGTGAGTAGGCACAGTTAGGTGTGGCTCAGTCCAGCCTGGCAAGGTGGGCAGCAAGCCCAGGCCTGTGCCCTTGATGTGTCTCTGCTCCATCCTGGGGCTGTGTCTGGGGCCAGGGCCCTCTTGTTCTGGGGTGCCCAGGCACTGAGGTTCAAAAGGCTTCCTGAAGTGCCCTGGGGCAGGTGGCCCCAGGCAGGTCCTGCCCAATGTGACCGAGCCAGCCTGGGTGCTGCGTGTTATTTGTTGCTCAGAGAGGAACCCAGCAAGCCCCACACCTCGGCCTTCCCTGCCAGGCCCTGGCCTCCCTGGCTCCCTGCTGGCTGCCTGGAGGAGCCCAGCTGCCCAGTGTCTGTCCCCAGAGGGACTGGCAACCCTGTGAGGAGGTGACTCTGTCCTCGGAATGTAGGTCACATCCCATCCTGGAGATCCATCCACCTGTTCTCAAGGTCTGGTAAATGGGGCACTGGGCCTTGCTGGGGCAGGGTCCCCTGGCGGGACCGCTCAGTAGTCCTGCCCAGCAGCAGGCACCCAGCCCAAGAGGTGCTGGTGTCCCCGTCCCCACGAGAACACCAGAGGGAGACTGCACGGCCCTCCCATATCAGACAAAGCCACTGCTCTGGCATCCCTGTCCCAGGAGACTGTGTCCAGGCTCCCGTCCTCACTGGCCCATGAGAACAGTGCACTGACCAAGGCTCAGAAGCCCTCACAACCCCCATTCCACGAAGGAGAAACTGAGGCTGGGGCTTAAGCAGCTGCCTCAGCCCGTCCGCCTTTCACCCCACTGAGTGTTCAGCCCCGGACAGGAGAAAAGCAGGTGTGGAGCTTGCTCCAGGGGACTCGAGGTCATGGCACAGTGGGCACACCTACAATCCCAGCTACTCTGGAGGCTGAGGCAGGAGGACCTCAAGTTCAAGGTCAGCCTGGGAAACCTAACCAGATTCTGTCCAAACTAAAAATCAAGCTGGGGATGTAGCTTGGTGGTGGAGCATCCTTAGGTTTGACTCCCAGTACCAGGAAAAAAAGCAGTGCTTGAAGGCTCCAGAGGCCCCTGGGTTGAGCCCCTGTGATGGGCAGGTGCGGGTTTGGGGTGAATTCGGAGATCAGGGGTCGGCATCTGAGCGGTCACATCCTAGCGATCTGTAGTCCTCTTCCCCATGCCGGGGCCCTGTGCCTCCTCCACCCCACCCTGTGTTGTGGAGGGTGAGGCCGGCCCCTTCCCAGGCACATCTGGCCAGGATGGAGCTCACCCTGGCACTCATGAAGTGAGGCCCCGACAGCCAGGCAGGCTGTGACCAGGCTGCTGGGCATGAGAGCAGCAGCAGCAAGGGGCAAGGTCAGGGCCTGACAAGGAGGGCACCGGGAGGGCTCTGGGCCAGCAGGAGCTCCCACGTGCTGGGACTCAGGGTGACCCGGCTCCCCCTCAGGGACCGCACTGTCTCCCTGGCAAGGTCTAGTTCTCTCCTCTTCCTCCATTGCCACCAGATGCCCTGAGCCCTCCTGACCACCTTCCATCGGTCCCAGCCCCGGCAGTACACAGGAGGCCCCTGCACCGCTGTCATCCCAGCAGTTGGGAGGCTGAGGCAGGAGGATCACAAGTTCCAGTCCACCCCAGGCAACTCAGTGACTTAGCCAGACTCTGCCTCTGGCCGTGCAGCTCTGCATGAAGCTCCCCTGTCAACCAGGGCTTCCCTGGGTGGGGCTCCCCAGCCTGTGCAGGGGGTGGAGGCTGGATGTTTTGGCCGCTGCCTCCTGAGGGAGGCAGACTTCTGAGTGCCTCTCACCCTTCAGGGCAAATTCAAGGCTCCCGCGGTAGCCAGGTCACCTGTGGAGCCTGGGCAGGCTGCTTCTCTGGTGGCCAGGGCCGGTGGCTGTCACACAGGCTGCAGGCGACCTGGGCCCCAGGGCGGGGAGAGGACCCAGGACACCAGCTCTTGGCTTTCCATTTCCAGTCCCGTGGATGCTCTTGGGGTCCGGAGGAGCTGGGCACCCTGGCCAGCCTGGGGCGGGGTGAGGGAGTGTCCTTGGGCCGAGCCCCACTCCCACAGTGCCCTCTCTCCAGGGACCCGGTGGACTTCTCTCCTGCTCTGCCTTGCAGATGGGGGCCTGGGCCTGGGCTCCTGGCCTCGAGTCCCAGCCCCGCCACCCCCTGTGTGTGACCTTGGGCAAAGTGGTCTCCTCCTTGTGCCTCAGTGTCCCTGGCAGTCAAGTGGGAATGACAGGGACACTTATCCCGGTTCAGGCCTGATCCATGAGGACTTGCAGGGGGTGGCAGCCGCCAGGCAAGTTAGGGGTCATGGGGCATCCTGTCGGGCACCTTCTCCCTCACCATGACACCAGGACAGGAGCAGATGCCCTGGTTGAGGGATCTGGGGTCCCCGGCCCTTCCTATGCACCACGCTGAGCTTGGGTTGGGTGTCACCCCCTCACCCTGCCTCCTCTTTGGGGGCTCTGAGGTCCCGGCCTCCCAGAGCTAGTGCCCAGGCCTGGGACGGGGCCACCTTGCTTAGGCCTCATGGGTATGTTGCCATGGCAACCAGGAGCCTCCAGCCCCGCTGCCTAGGCCCCTCTGAAAAATTCATCAGGAAAACTTCCGTGTTTAAAAATTAACCGCAGATTGAAATATTAAAGATGAGCTGCTTTGGGCAAGGCAGAGGGCAATGGATTCGGAGGCAGAGGAGCCAACCCCTTTCCTTCTGACTGGATGGCACAGGGCCCGGGGTCAGCCCCATCCACCTCAGGTCCCCTCTCCCTTCCCATGATCCTCCAGGGCCCTGCCTCGGTCTCCTCACCTGGAGACCAGCTCAGGCCCTGGCTGGAAGGGGGGACCAGTGCCCCGGGCCAGGGGGTGCAGAGTGGAGGGTAGCTGCACCTCCATCCTCGGGGAGCAAGAGGCTTTCGTGGAGCCCCTGCCACCCTCCAGGGGCTGAGACCTGCCCAGTGGCCTCAGCCTGACTGTTCTCTGCCCTCGTGCCAGCCTGCCCACCTGGCCCAGGTGAGCTTTGTCATCCCAGCCTTCAACTCCAACTTCACCCTGGACCTGGAGCTGAACCAGTGAGTGTGGCCCACTGGGCAGGCAGGGCACAGGGGACTGGGGCCTGCCCCAGCCTCTCGGTGACTGTGCTTTCTGCTGTCCCAGTCACCTCCTGTCCTCTCAGTATGTGGAGCGACACTTCAGCCGGGAAGGGACACCTCAGCACAGCACCGTGAGTCCTTGGGGAAGGGATGGGGTGGAGGTGGCCTCCCCAACTCAGAGGCCCCAGTCAGCAGGGAGCTGGGCATGTAGGTGGCACAGGACCCCGAGCCAAGGCCCATGGGGCCGGAGGCCACAAAGACAGGGCCCTGTGTGCTGGGCCAGCTGTGTCCCCAGAGCCTAACCACCCTGCCCTAGAGCCCAGCTGCAGGCCACATGGGTCCCTGTGCCCGGGCCAGAACCTGGACAGGGCAAATGAGCAGGGCCAGGAAGGTGGTCCCTCTGCCTGACCACGGACAGGACCCGGCTGCCCCAGCTCCTCAGCCAGGGACCGCGGTCCGAAGGCAGCAGGCGTGGTCACGTGATGAAACATAGGACGAGTAAGGCCGGGCCGCGCCTCCTGCAGCAGGTGCCCGGGACAGGCCGCTGCCAGCCGCCCTCCCAGCCCTCGGCTGGCCCAGCGTCCTCAGGCTGGAGTTAGGGTTGCCCGGGACTCCGCCCTTCAGTGACAGCGCTGGCGCTGAGCCAGGCCCGGGCGCCCTGCTCACCAGCCTGGCTCCCCAGGGCGCCGGAGACCACTGCTACTACCACGGCAAGCTCAGGGGCAACCCCCGCTCCTTCGCGGCGCTGTCCACCTGCCGGGGGCTGCAGTGAGTAGGACGCGGGGGCGGGCTCCGAGGGCGGGGCTCCGGCGGGGGCCGGCCCGGTGGTAGCCCCGCCTCTCTCCGCAGCGGCGTCTTCTCCGACGGGGACTCGACCTACGTCGTGGAGCCCCAGGAGCTGGCCGGGCCTCGGGGCCTCGCCCAGGTGTGCCCAGAGCCGCCCTCGCTCTCCTGAGCGTCCACCCGCTGCCTCCGCAGTAACTTCAGCCTCGCGGCCCTGCTCGGTGACCCCAGCTCGGGTTCCCTCTCTGTCCCACACGCGACCTCCCATGGGCTCCAGTGTCCTTTGCCCCGGCTCTCAGGGTGAACCCGGAATCTGAGGCTCTGGGAGATCTGATCCCACGGAGCCCTGCCCGGTTCTGGGTCACCCCGGTCAGACCTGCCTGGCCGCCCCAAGAACGCATTCCCCTCATTGCAGGGACCTCTCCCCCACCTCGTCTACCGGACCCCTCTTCTCCCAGCCCCCCTCGGATGCAGGGAGCCAGGTAAGGGCAGGAAGTCGGGTTGGGCAGGGCCTGGAGGGCCCCCCTCACCCGTGCGTCCCCGCAGGCTGCCTGTTTGCCGCCCGCTCCGTCCCTCCGAGCCGGCCGAGGCTGAGAAGGAAAAGGCAGGTACGGGGCCCGCTCAGACCTCGGGCTGCAGAGACCCCGGGCCACCTCCGACCGGGGCGGCTGCGGTCCCCGGACTGGGAGGGGCAGACTCTGCAGGGGCCGCGCTGCCCTGGCTGCATTCCGCCCGCAGCTTCAGCTTGACCTGGTGTCGGGTGTGGAGGGACTGACTCCCAGGGCCCACCCATCCCCAGGTCCGCAGGGGCCACCCCACAGTCCACAGCGAGACCAAATACGTGGAGCTCATCGTGATCAACGACCACCAGCTGGTAGGTGCCCGGCCTGGGTGTGGCCCGGGGGAGGCTTGCAAGGAGCGAGCCCCGCTTTCTCCCCCAGTTTGAGCAGATGCGGCAGTCGGTGGTCCTCACCAGCAACTTCGCCAAGTCCGTGGTGAACCTGGCAGACGTGGTGAGCACGCACCCCGCCACACACTCTGGGGCTGGCGGGACCCCACTTCCCACTCCCACCACCCCCTTCTCTGGGTCCAGATCTACAAGGAGCAGCTCAACACCCGCATTGTGCTGGTCGCCATGGAAACATGGGCCGACGGGGACAAGATCCAGGTGCAGGACGACCTCCTGGAGACCCTGGCCCGGCTCATGGTCTACCGGCAGGAGGGTCTACCCGAGCCCAGCGATGCTACCCACCTCTTCTCGTGAGTGCTGCCCCATGCACCCTGCTTCTCACTGGCCACCTGGCCACGTGTGTCCGGCTGGGCTTCCCACTGCCCTGGCTGGGGAGCCTGGGCCCGGTGTCCAAGTCCCCGTGGTGTCCCCTGCCCTTTAGAGCGTCCCAGCTTCCTTCCTGGGGGCCTGGGCTTTGCACCTAGACTTGAGCTCACAGAGCCCGGGAGGCTGATCGCAGGGCAGGGCAGGGCCGGCCCATGCTGATGGCCTCTCCCGCAGGGGCCGCACCTTCCAGAGCTCCAGCAGCGGGGCGGCCTACGTGGGGGGCATCTGCTCGCTGAACCGGGGAGGCGGTGTCAATGAGGTGAGCAGGGGGTCTGGGGGCTGGGCTGGGCCTTGGGGTGCAGACACCTGGCCTCCCTCTTCCCCCAGTACGGCAATATGGGGGCCATGGCCGTGACGCTGGCACAGACGCTGGGCCAGAACCTGGGTATGATGTGGAACCGGCACCGGAGCGCGGCGGGGGACTGCAGGTGTCCCGACGTGTGGCTGGGCTGCATTATGGAGGACACGGGGTGAGCAGGGGCGCGGGCGTCTCCGTGGGGCGGGGGGCTGCAGTGCCCACGTCGGCCACGGGGCGGCCCCTCGCTCAGACGGGGACAGAGGGAGGCGGCCGGAGGGCGCCCAGCCGCCCGGTCCCTCGCCCGCCCAGGTTCTACCTGCCCCGCAAGTTCTCGCGCTGCAGCATCGACGAGTACACGCAGTTCCTGCAGGAGGGCGGCGGAAGCTGCCTCTTCAACAAGCCGCTCAAGGTACCGGACCCAGCCCTAGCCCCGCCCCGCCCCGCCCCGCCCCGCCCCGCCCCGCCCCGCCCCCAGCCTGACCCCGTCGGCGCACCGCCGGTTCCCGCAGCTCCTGGACCCGCCCGAGTGCGGGAACGGCTTCGTGGAGGCGGGGGAGGAGTGCGACTGCGGCTCGGTGCAGGTGAGCCTCGGGGTCGGGGCGCGGTGTCCCCGCGGGGGTGCCCGAGGGCGGGCCCAGAGAAGGACGAGCCCAGCGCCTCCCTCCCTCCCTCCCTCCCTCTCCTCGTGACCCTCAGGAGTGCGGCCGGGCCGGCGGCAACTGCTGCAAGAAGTGCACGCTGACGCACGACGCCATGTGCAGCGACGGGCTGTGCTGCCGTCGCTGCAAGGTGTGCGGGGGCGGGGCACTATGTGGGCGGGGCCGCGCGCGAGGAAAGCGCCAATGAGCGGGGTGGGGCGGGGCCACGAGTGGGCCTGAGCGTAGCCTGGTCCGCTGAGCCCGCCCTCTCGCAGTACGAGCCCCGGGGCGTCTCCTGCCGCGAGGCGGTGAATGAGTGCGACATCGCTGAGACCTGCACCGGGGACTCGAGCCAGGTCCGTGGGCGCCGGCAGCCTGTTTCCCCACCTGGGAGGGGCTCCTTGCGCTCCCGGCCGCTTCCTCGGTCATGTCCGGCCGGTGTCCCGCCTGCCACCGTGCCCACGCGTGACCCGAGGATCCCCTGCCCTGTCCTCGTCGCCAGGCGCGCAGCCTCCCGCGTGCAGGAGACTGAGGGGGGCTGGGGCTCGAGTCCCTAGCGCAGCCCTCAGGCCCCTGTCTCCGCAGTGTCCTCCGAACCTGCACAAGCTGGACGGCTACGCCTGTGACCGCGAGCAGGTAGGCGCAGCCCCCAGCCCAGGCCGTGCTGCCCCTGAACCCACGCTCACCGCCACCCCGTCCCTAGGGTCGCTGCTACGGAGGCCGCTGCAGAACCCGGGACCGGCAGTGCCAGGCCCTGTGGGGCCGTGGTGAGTGGCTCCCCAAGAGCTGGGACCGAGCGGCCGGGGCGAGCGCAGCCCTGAGGCTTCCCATCTCCCCGCAGCGGCCGCCGATCGCTTCTGCTACGAGAAGCTGAACGTGGAGGGCACGGAGCGCGGGAACTGTGGCCGCAAGGGCTCCGGCTGGGTGCAGTGCAACAAGCAGTGAGTGCGGCGGCCGGGCGGCGGCTGGGGCTGCAGAGGCCCCACTCAGCTCACATCCCGCTGCCCCGCAGGGACGTGCTGTGCGGCTTCCTCCTCTGCGTCAACATCTCCGGGGCTCCTCGGCTGGGCGACCTGGGTGGCGACATCAGCAGCGTCACCTTCTACCACCAGGGCAAGGAGCTGGACTGCAGGTGCGGCTGGCCGGCTGCGCGCAGAGGGGCGGTGGGGCGCGGGTTCGAGGCCCAGCCGCTGTCCCTTCCTAGGGGCGGCCACGTGCAGCTGGCCGACGGCTCGGACCTGAGCTACGTGGAGGACGGCACGGCCTGCGGGCCCAACATGCTGTGCCTGGGCCACCGCTGCCTGCCAGCCTCGGCTTTCAACTTCAGCACCTGCCCGGGCAGCGGGGAGCGCCGGGTCTGCTCCCACCACGGGGTGAGCAGGGGCTGGTGGAGGGGACCCGGGAGCAGGGTACTGCGATCCCAGCACTCGGGAGGCTGAGGCAGGAGGATCGCTGTGACTTCAAGGCCAGCCTGGACTGCATAGGGAGACCTCGTCTTTAAATCACATGACCTGAGAGAGCCTCACTGCCATTGCCCCCAGGTCTGCAGCAATGAGGGGAAGTGCATCTGCCAGCCCGACTGGACCGGCAAGGACTGCAGTGTCCACAACCCCCTGCCCACATCCCCGCCCACTGGGGAGACGGAGCGGTACAAAGGTGAGTCGGGCACTGGCCAGCGCCGTCCACTGTGGCCCAGGCCGACCCTGACAGCAAGCTGTCTCCTCCCCAGGTCCCAGTGGCACCAACATCATCATCGGCTCCATCGCTGGGGCCGTCCTGGTCGCAGCCATCGTTCTGGGTGGCACAGGCTGGGGCTTCAAGTAAGAGACACACTGGACACCAAGACCCAGGCTGTGGGCTTTGGGGACCCTGAGAGGCCAGCTGACCCCGTCCAGGCAGCCCTTGGGGCCTTGTGCTACCAATTAAAACCCTGAGCCGGGCCGGGGATGTAGCTCAGTGGATTTGCTGCCTGCCTCGGAAGCGCAAGGAGCCGAGTTCAATCCCCGGTACCAAAAAAATAAATAAAACCCTGAGCCACCTCCACTGAAACCCGGGGATCCTGTCTTCACAGCCTTGGCTCTCAGCCCAGACTGGGGTCCCCCTCCTGGGCTGCACTGTGGGACCTCCACGTCCCTTCCTGGGCTACGGGGGCAGCTGTTTGACCCCACATTGTGCAGAGCGGGACCCCAGGGAGGGCGTGAACACATGGGTGGCAGAGCCCCTGGGTGGATCCGTCCCTGTTGTGCAGCCCCGGGGACCCTGCGGTCTCTGGCCCAGGCCTCCGGCAGTGGGGACGGAGGGTGACACCTCCTTTGATCTCTCCCTCCGCTTCCTCTCCTGGCACCGGCAGAAACATCCGCCGAGGAAGGTACGACCCGACCCAGCAGGGGGCGGTGTGACAGCAGCCTCTTGGCTCATTTCATCTCATCTGTCCCCGCTTCTGCTGCCTGGAGCAAAGCCCTGCTCCTGCAGTGCCCATCCCGTCCTCCGCCCCATCTGTCTGTCGCTGTGTCCTTGTTCACCGCTGTCTGACCCCCAGGCCCGTGACTTGTGGCCGGCAGTTACCTGGGCCCTTCCTGGCTCCTGCCTGATGTCCTCTCTCCTTCCAGGTCCGGAGGGGCCTAAGCGACACCCTCCCCACACCTGGCGCCACCGTCGCCACCAGGGTGGCGCCATCACGTGTCTTCCAGGTCCCCCTCTGCTCTGGTGCGCAGAGCGGCATGGCGATGTCCTCCTGCCGTGGTGGCCGGGCCTGGGGGACTCCTGGCCACCTCCTACGGCTTCGGCCTTGCGCACGCCTGCTGTGTGAATGTAGCTTCTGCCACCGCGCCACGGCCCTGCTCTGGACAGGGAGAGGCACCTCCCTTTTTCTCACTGATCTTAACTGATGAATGTAACGGGCGCTGCGGCGGGGGGGGCGGCATTCACAAGAGGGCCTGGTGCCCGGTCCTGACCCTGGGCCACTCACCTGGCACCCAGGCCTGACTGGGAACACAGCTTGGTGCCTACCCCTGCCCCAGGGGGCTGGTGCCACTCCTGCCCGCCCTCGGCCCGCACAGCCCAGAGGCCCCGCCAGGGGTGCATCAATTCCGACAGCCGTCCCTGCCAGGGTGCATGCGTTTGGGGGGGTCCCTCAAATAAAATGGCACCTCCCATCCAAGAAGGGTGACTCCAAGCTGACCCAGGGTCCAGTGTTCAGGGCAGGCCGGCTCCCAGGGAGAACTCTAGTCAGAAGAACAAAGGTGGCTGGGCTGGGGGAGAGGCCCAGACAGGTCTCATGGATGACCCTAGGGTCCAGGGAAGGCCTCCCGGCCACCAGACCCGTTCCCCTTGCTGCCCCTATCTGGGTCCCTCCCCTCATCCAAGTCCCTGCACCCTCCCCGGGAGGAGCCGGCTTGGGGGTGTAGCTGCCCAGGGACCGACCACAGTGAACACCACGCCACCAGGGTTTCCTGCTCCCCGGTTGCCTTGGGATTCTGGGGCCTCTGAGGAGGTAGTGTGGAGGAGATGGGCCTAGGACCAGGGGGGCTGTAGGGCATGGGCTGCAGTGGGGACCCCAGGACTGAGCCCCAGTGGGCACTGCCCCACCAGGAGCCTAGCAGAGCCCTGAGTCTGGCCCATGGTGGGGACAGGGAGGACATAGACTTCCTGTGCCACCCACCCTGGCTCCCAGCTGTCTGCATCCAGTCTGCCTGGCAGTGCCTGGGAGGCGTGGGGCCGCAGTGCTGCTGGAGTCCTGTACAGATGTCATCGGGCTGGGCACCGATTAAAGATCCCATCCAGGCTCCGAGGAGCCCACATGCCTCTGTCTCCTTCTGTGAATGCCATTGTCTGCTGAGGTCCCCTTCCTGCTGGGCCTGGAGGATGCCTGACCACTGGGTGGCAGGGGCACCGGGGCCTCGGGGAGGCAGAGCCGAGAGGGTCCAATGATTCCAGGGAGGAGGTGGCACTGGGTGGAGGCCTGGGCCTTTGCTCCCTGCCATCCTGCTTCCACCCAGCTTTGCAGCTTCCTTCTGCTCCCTCCAAGCCTGGGCAGGGCTGGGGCTGCTCCCTGTCGGAGGCCACCTTGGAGCTCAGACCCATGGCTGCGTCCCCACTTCCCCTCCTGAAGGCCGCCCTGGGGGAGTGCTAGGATGGGAAAACGGGGGGCCCATCTGGCACTGGGAGAGGAGAGGTGGAGTGGGGAGGAGAGAAACAGCAGCACAGGAGCCAGGCATGGTGGCACACATCTGTCATCCCAGCACTCTAGGAGGCTGAGGCAGGAGGGTCCCAACCTGGGCAAACTAGCAAGACCCTGTCCCAAAATAAAAAAGGGCTTGGGATATTGCACCGCAAAGACAAAGGCCCTGTGTTCAAGTCCAGTACCACAAAAGAGAGAGGAAGCCAACAAGCAGCATGCCAGGTTGTGGGAGCCCCTCTCGCCTTCAAGCAGGCCATGCTGGACCCGGTTCTCTGCAGTGACCACCGGAGGCTGCGCCTCCTGGTCCAGCTTCACAGGTCCCTGGGGTCGCCATAGGCAGCTCAGGCTGCCGCAGGCTCCTGGTCCTGCAGGCTCGGGGCTCCTGGCAGCCCCTTCATATCCACACGCCCCCTTCTCAGCTCTGGGACCTGGGCTGCTGCTGGGCCCATCATAGTGGCCCCGGGATGGGCATCAGGGCTCTAGGGAGGCACCAGGCCTGGGCTCCGCCCGGCCACTGGTGCCAGACTCCTGAGTCCGGATTTCCTGAGGAGTCAGCACCAGGTGGCCGGGGACATGGAGCTCGGTCCCAGGCATCCAGGGCTGAGGTGGCCTTGCTGTCACCGGGAGCTGACGGTGGGGGCAGCTGGGGACTGGGGAGCAACGCCCGCCCCTCAGCTCGGCCTGGCTCTCAGCACGAGGAGTGGGTTCCGCGCTCCGCGCCCGCTCAGGAAGGAGCCGCCACACGCTCTGCGTGGCCCCGACTGCGACAGACCCGAGCCATCCTCACCCCAGCGACTCCCAGGACAGTGACGCAGACGCCAGCTTCTTTTCTTCTGCCCGTGGCTTTCGTGGAGTTGGCCTCTGGGCTCTGTGGCCACGCTGAGGCCGGAGCCCCACGCCCACCCGAGGAGGACGGGCAGGGGCGGGCCCGGCAGCACCGTGCTCTCCGGAAGGCAGCGAGAGCCTCCTGACGGCTGTGGGCGGCTTGGGGTGAAGACACCCTCACCATCTGCCGGCCTCTGCCCTGGTGTCTGCTGCACTTCGACGCCGAGGTTCGGGACATGGGCTGCTCGGACTGCTGCTGGGGGTCGTCCCATGCGCGCGTCCCTCCTCTCACCCACGTCTCCTCTCCTATCTGCCCCATCTGAACCCCACTTGCGTTTTGTGGGGCTGTTTTTGTATTTCTTGGCAGTGCTGGGAGCGAACTCAGGGCTCTGCAGAGCAGCCGAGCACTGACCACTGAACCACCTGGCCCTGTCCAGCCCCAGCCCCGCCCTGCAGGAGCGAATCCCACTCTGCTGTGACCTCAGGCCCCACTGCTCCCTGTGCTCAGCCCCAGCCCCGCCCTGCCCCGTCAGAAAGGGTCCCTTGCTCTTGGGGGACCTCCCGGCCTCTCATAAGGCAAACTTGCTCTGCATGTGGACTCTGAGGCCCGTGTCCATGGGTGGGCATGTGCAGGGCTGGACCACAGGGAGACACACGGAGACCTGGACACCCGGAGGCTTGGCAGTTCTGAGACAGGATCTCCCCATGTGGCCCAGGTTGGCCTCAAACTTGCCTCCTCCTGCCTCAGCCTCCTGTGTGCTGGCCTCACAGGCACCGCCACAACCCCAGCTGCTGTTTAATCGGGCTCAGTCTGGACTCAAGGGAGCTCCAGGATGTGGAAGCAAAACAGTGTAACTGGAGCCAGGCCCACGTGTGCTCAACACGGAAACCTTTCTCCCGGCGCCACACAGAGCGCCGCACACCCTGCTGGCAGGTGATCTGGGCCTCTGCCCCCACCTCCCAGCACCTCACCTCCCCACCCCCAGATCTCCGGGGCCCCTCATGCCTGATGTTCCCACCCCGTCCCTGCGGGGGCAAAACCAGCCGTGGGGTCACTGTGCTCGGCAGTGTCACTGCTGTGTGAGGCAGCCGGGGAGGCTCTGTCTCCTCAGCCCGCCCAGGGCCACCACCATGGGCTGGGGAGGAGGACGGGACTGACCCAGCCTGCCAGGTCTGAAGACGGCAGAGCTTTACACTGGCTAGGGACCCTGCCAGGCCCCGGGCACTGAAGGACCCAGGGAAAAGTCTGGGTAACAGCCGTTGAAAAGGGACAGGACCCAAACCCAGCTCGTTCTGACAGCCGCAGACTTGATCCTGCTGAGGGACTGGAATGACCTGCCATCCCTTCCCCATTTCTCCTGCTGCCTGGCCTCTGTGAATACTCTGAAAGAAAGGATTCTGAGTCAGGACGGGTGGCACACGCCTGGAAGCCCAGCTCTGGGAGGCTGAGGCAGGAGGCTTGCAAATCCTAGCCCAGCCTGGGTAACTTAGTGACTTATGAGTCCCTGTCTTGAAAAGCAAAGCGTTGGGTTCAGAGGTCAGGGAGAAGGAAATTCCTCGGGAGCGGCCTGTCCCACCACCCTTCCTGACCAGCTCCTCCTCAGCATCTTGGCAGAAAGCTAGCTCGGCTCCTCTACGGTCACCTGCCCTGGCCGCCCAGGCCTTGCTCCGAGACGCTTGTCACTGGGCCGAGACCGAGTGCCACGTTGGCCTGGGCTCCTCAGGGTAGAGCTGTGTGGGTAGAGTTCAGCATGGGCTGCTCACCCCCACCCGCCACCGCCATGTGCAGAAGGGACAGAGGACTGAGCCCCAACAGGATGCAGGCAGGGACTGCAGTGGGATGGACGGCCACAGGCGACAGGCAAGGCCCTGAGCAGGTCATGTACCCAACAGGCACGGCTGCTGAGGGGAAGGGAGATTTTCGTCTATTTTACACATTTGGGGAGTTTCGCTTCTAAGATACATTTCACGTATCTTTCGTGTCTGTGAGCTGGGGATGGAACCCTGGCCCTTGGACATGCTGGGCCAGCACTACTCTACCCCGAGCCACACCCCAGCCTTTTTTAATTTTCAAGGCCAGGCTCATGAAGCTGCCAGGCTGGCCCCAAACTTCCAGTCCTCCTGCCTCAGCCTCCCCAGTGCTGTGATTGCATTTGTGCACCACCAGGCCTGGTTTAAAACATCTTTTAGGGGCTGGGGGTTTAGCTCAGTGGTTCCACTGCCTGGTTCGCAAGTGCAAGGACCCGAGTTTGATTCCTGGCACCAAAAAAACCCCCCATCTTTTAGGGGACTGAATTTTCTAAGTTTTCTTTAATAGAGTGTGTGATACTTTTATAACAACAAAACACCAAGGCAGAACTAAGCCAAGCGTCGTAGAGTGGCCCTGTCGTCCCAGCGCTCTGGGAGCCTGAGGCAGGATCACAAGCTTGAGCCCAGCCTGGACAATTCCATGACTTAGTGAGACCATCTCAAAATTAAAAATGAAAAGGGGGCAGGGGCAGGGAGGTAGCTCAGTGTGGAAGCCCTGGGTTCAATCTCCAGTGCTGCAAATAAAACCAAACCCACAAACTGAAACCCTGTCCATCAGACAACTCACCCCCCGCCGGGCCCTGTGGCCCTGGTGGGGTTCACCTGGGTCTTGGTCATCTCCCGGTTCTCCACCTCTGTCACCGGCTTCCTCCACTCAGGCATCCTGGACCCTGCCCCAGCTTGCGGGGGTACGACCTCCCTCTCCAGGGGACTACAGCGCCCCGTGGCTGGGCGGTCTTCACTCCCATCCGTCCCTTGGGGACGTCAGAGCTGTAGTCCCGTGAACGCTGTGCCTGATGCTGCCATTCAGGGACCTGGTCGGGGGCTGGCTGGGCCAGGTTTTGAGAAATGGGTTTGGGTTGAAATGTACCTAGCACATCCCCAGCCCCTAACCCACCTCCACGCTCCTTTTTTGGTTTTTTTGGTACCGGGAATCGAACTCGGATCCTTTCGCTTGTGAGGCAGGCGGAACCACTGAGCTAAACCCCCGGCCCTGCTTATAGCTTTTTGACTAATGCCTTTCCCACCTTGCTACCCAGGCTTCAGAACCCACATGAAGTGAAAATTTGCAAATTCACTGTAAATGCAACCTGCAAATCGTTTCGCTGATGACACAGGACAGTGCATTTGAACTTCAGGTAAACAGCAGAAAGATGGGGTGGGTGCTGGGGATCAAACCTGGAGACGTGTGCGCTCCACCGCCCAGCTGCCCCGTGCCAAGCAGCTCCCTGGTGCTTCACTCAGAGCTGAGGGGCACTGGCGGCCTCATCCCTGCTCCCCTGCTTCCCCCAGCTGCCACGCCTGCCTGGCCCCTCTCCCCGTCTGTCCTAGGTCAAACTCCCGAAGCAGCCTGGAACCACACCGGGCTTTGATTTGCCTGGCCCAGACCCCGCAGGCCCTTGCCAATGTTTCCAAAGATTTTTTGTTGTTTTCAAACGGGGTCAGTCTTGCTATGCAGTTCAGGCTGGCCTCCAACTTGTGGCGATCCTCCTGCCTCAGCTTCCAGCGCTGGGATGACAGGCGTGCACCACACCTGGCTTATTTCCAGTCTCGATCCCTCCGGATCTGAATGTGGAGGGGACAGTCCTCACACCTGCGCTTACTGCTCCCAGGTCAGGTCACTCGGAGGCCAGGATGGGCGCTGCCCGCCCACTGCAGGCCCCAGCGGCGCCGCGCCGGGCCCAGCTCCCTGGCCGCAGCGCTCCAGACAACACATACTAAAAATAACACGCTAGCAAAGCCACCGGCGCTGTGGCCAGGCCGGTCCAGGTCAGCGGCTCTGAGCCCGTCGTTATGACGCTGGGTGGTTCTGCTCGCGGGAGCAGGCGGGAGCGGACAGATAGTCGAGGGCAAGGCCAGGACCGGCCATGGCCTGGGGGCGCAGGGAGGGAGGGCGCCAAGCGGGCAGGAGCGGCCACCCCGCCCGCTATGCTCAGCCACCCGAGTTCACCGGGCGGCTCCTCTCTGTGGGGTCCCGGCCGCGCCTCGGGGCTCTCAGGACTGTGTAGCGCGGCCCAGGTTTTCAGCCTCTGCCGTGCGGGAGGGCAGCCGAGGCTCGTCTCTTTTCGCTGCCGACGGCCTCGGTCCCTCCGTGGCGCCTGGAGCCAGCGCCCGAGGTGAACTCTGCCCGGGCCGCACCGGTGAAGCTCGCAACAGCGAGGCCCTCGCTTGGCTCAGGGCCGCACAGGCCAACGGCGGAAACCTGCACCATGGTAAGGAGACCAGCCGCAGCATGCACGGGCCCCGGCCCGACCCGGCGAGCCGCACGCGGCCCCCGCGCAGACGCAGACAGCAGCAGGGCTCCCGGCGGCGAGCAGCGCAGCAGCGGCTGACGGGCTGGCGAGCGCTCAGGCTAGGCCTGCGCCTGCGCGGAACCTCCCTCCCGGGCCGGCCGCCCTCTGACCGCAAACCCGGACAACCACTGCACTACCATCAGGGCTTCCACCCGCTCGCAAGCTCTTTACCAAATACGGCTGCTGCCGCTGACAGGCGGAGCTGGGCTGTGCTGTGGGGCCACGCGGCCTGGTGACACTGCCCTGTTTTCCCGCCCCCCGGCAGGGGCTCCGGGGCCGATGTGTTCCCAGCTCCTCCCGAGGCCGCCTGCACCTCCCGACCCAACACCCACGCAGGGGACCCCGGGCCGAAGGAGCCGACCTGAGGAGCCGGGCCCGAGCGCGCCCTCTAGCGGCGGCTCCTCGCGCACGCAGCCCGCTCCCGCCAAGCTCGCCCTGCGGAGCCCGCGCGACCTCGGATCAGGTTTTCCGCGGGAAGCATTAAGCGCGCTGGAGCGCCGTGAAAGAGCTGGGAGAAGGCTCCGCGGCGTTGCCCGGCAGCCCAGAGTCCAGCGCTTTCAGGTTCTGAGAAAGCACGCAGACCACAAACGGGACTCTCAGGTGTATTTGGCCGTCCTGTGAGACTCACACTGAACAAAACCAGCCACGCGTGACCGCGGGCGCGAGCAGGCGGCTCCAGGCTGCACACGCAGCACAGCAGCTGCTGCTCACAGCCCAGCCCGACGCGCTGCTCTCCGAGGCCCGCGCACATCGCAGCGCTGGTGAGGCACAGCCTCTGCGGAGGAAGAGCCGAGGCTTCAGAGCTGTCCGCCGGATCAGAAACCCAGCCCTGAAGGGCAGGGCTCTTACTGCTCTCATCTCCATAGACTTGACATCGGAGTAGAACTTTCTCTTATTTCCAAGCCCGGATTTTATTTTATTTTTTTGGTACTGGGGATCGAACTCGGGTCCTTGCGCTTGCACAGCAAGCGGCGAAACCACTGAGCTAAATCCCCAGCCCTAAAAAATATGTAATTCTTTTTTTGTGTGGTACCGGGGATAGAAATCAGGACCTTATGCTTGCGAGGCAGGCAGTGGCACCACTGAGCTAAATCCCCAGCCCTCATTCCTTTTTATTTTGAAACAGGCTCTTGTGAAGTTGCCCAGGCTGGTCTGGAATTTAAATGATCGATCCTCCTGCCTCAGCCTCCCAGGTGGCTGGGACCACAGCAGTGTGCCATCATGCCAAGCTAGGGTCATTTTCTTTTTTGCTTTTTTGTGTTTTTTTTGGTACTGGGGATCAAACTCAGGGCCTTGCACTTCCCAGGCAGGCACAGTGCCCGCTGAGCTACATCTCCAGCCCTTAGGGTCATTTTCTTTTTTTTTTTTGGTACCAAGGATCGAACTGGGCCGGCCCTTGTGCTTGCACAGCAGGCGGGGAAACCAGAGCTAAATCCCTGGCCCTAGGGTCATTTTCTTAACATAGATCCGTAACAGTCCTGCAGGGAGAATGGCTTTGGAAGACTCCTGTGTTCAAAAGCCGGAAGAAATGTGCTAAGAAGGCAGTGATAAAATCTTGTCAGATCAAAGCTTTACTCTGAGAATAACAAAGGCCTGAAAGTGTGTGCACGTGAGGGGACAGAAGCACCTTATCTCAGAGGCTGCTGCTCCGCCAGGCTCGGCCAAGCTCCGTGCTCTCCAGCAGGGAGTCAAGCCAGGCACCGAGCTTCCGGCCATTTCTGCTCAGCTCCTCCCTCTGCATCTTGCTCACAACCCAGCCTCCCTGCAGGAGGGCACCACGCTCCCTCAGGCTCTCAGTAAATGGCAGTCAATGCAAGCAAATTTTCTGTGCTTCAATTACAAAGTCTGCTGAAAGCGCTACAGCGGAGACGGAAAGCTCATCCACCTCGCTCAGGGTTAGGGTTCTGCTGTTTCCTTGAATTAGCTACATTTCATTACCCACTGGGTTTGGAGGAAACTGCTTGTCTGTTATTACCCAAGATATACACCAGGTGTGGTTAAAAAATACAATGGATAAACTTTTTAAAAATGTGTCACAGTAAGACACATTCAAAGTCCTTCCTCCTGCTTCCGATGCACTCATCCTGTTGTTCTTGCCCATTTCCGGAGCCCTCTTTCCTGGTCTTTACAGGGTGTGCTCAAAAATACCATGACTGCCGCTGCCATGCGCATGCAGCAGGAAGGCAGCTCGTGGAGACATCAGAGTCCTCATCTACCCGATTAACCAGGTCGGACACCGTGCGACGTCTGGGTCCTCCCAAAGTGAAAGTGACGCAAGGGAGGGGTTTTAAATCAGCTGAGGACATGGAGGCAGCCAGGACAGTGCAACAGACAGGAAGGGGCTCCATCTGCTTCAGTGAGCCAGGGTGTTAAGCTGAAAGCAATGGCGATGTGTCCTTCACTGCAGTAAAATTCAAAACAAAGCAACAGAACTAACTCATTCACCGTATTTCTTGGCCATACCTCGTCTATCATTTTCTGACACTTCCCAATCTCACTTGAGTTTACTTTTTAAAATATTTAAAAATCTTGGGCCGGGGATTTAGCTCAGTGGTTCTGCTGCCTGCCTCAAAAGAGCAAGGTCCCAAGTTCAATCCCCAGTACCAAAACCCAAAACAAAACAAAATAAAATTTTTAAAGATCCTGAGAAAGCCACTTTCAGAGGCTGAGGCGGGAGGGCTTGTTGGGGCACCCCAGGCAGCTTGGTGAGAGGCCGTGGGCTCACTCCCCAGCACCACAGAACAGTAAAGAATAAAGCCCCGAGGGATTCTTCCAGGTGAACATTTAAAAATACAAAAGGAAAAAAAAATAAAAAATACAAATACAAAAGGAAAAAACAAAAACAATACGTAAGTATATGAATGACTAGAAGGTTAAAAAAATTGGGTGGTAAGGAGGAAAAACTGCAACCTGATAAACACGAAACCTTTGCAAAGGGTGCTGTCCTAACTCCCTGAATGATGGGGACTGGCACTTCAAAATGACGACAGGAAGCAGCAGCTGTCAGGCGCCCCAGGCGGAGCAGAGGCCCTCGGGGCCACAAGGCCGGGGACACGGGCCGGGTGGCACCGCGGTGGCAGTGGGTGTCACAGTGGCCAAGCAGCTCCCGGGCCAGCCCCACTGAGTGGACTTGGGTGTGCGCGTGTGGCCTCCAGGGAAGCCCTGTGCTTCTGACGCTGGTGAACATCACGGATGTCAGGAACACGGGCCAGCTCCCCGGGAGGGAGAGCAGCCCAACTCCCCTGGCCTCCTGAAGCCTCTGCCTGGACAGCAGGCACTTGGAAGAAGTGAGCATCGGTTAAACTCTAAAGCTAGCGTGCAGCTTGCTAAACAGGGTAGTAACACTGGCCTAACAGGCATTTCTTGTAGGGATTTTTTTTTTAATATAAAAAAGTATAACTACAGTAGTTCAATGTACAAATACAAAAGGTTTTGTTAAAAAAAAAAAAAAGTGCCATAATACTGTACATACAAAACTGCTCCACAAGAATGATTTAAATCTCTCTCCCCTCAGGACCCGAAGCCGCGATGTCGCCCTGCCGCCCGGGGAACTCGCAACCCTCTTCCACGCTGCCCCCCCCCCCCCCGAGCGCTGAGCCTCCCCACGCAGCACGGCAGCCAGGCCGCCAGGCCGCCAGGCCGGAGGCCGAGGGCGGTCAGATCCAGACGGATGTCTTCCCATCTCCCGTCTTGCTGCTGGCGCTGCTCTTGTTGGAGCCGGCCTTGGAGCTGGCTCGGGCCTTCTTCTCCCGGGCGGCCGGGGGCTGGCTCTGCTGGTGGAAGGCCTGGATGGCGAGGTCTAGGCGCTCCTGCGCCAGCCGGATCTCCCGCTGTAGCGCCTCCAGCTCGGCCGGGAGCGGCTCCTCTCGGCTGCCGTACTGCTGCTCCTGGGCCGTGTTGGCCTTGTTCTGCCGGTAGGCGATCTTCGCATTGGACAGCTCGGTGTACTGGACCTGATCCGGCTTGACAGCGATGCTGTAGCCAGGGGGTGCGGATGGCGTGTTCCAAGTGAATGGATAATTATAAGCACCCGGCTCATCCAGTTCCCTCTGCTTGCTGTTCAGGGAGTCCCGGATGGTCCCGAAGCCCAGGTGAAGCAGCTCCCAGATGTTGAGCAGCAGACAGAGGCCCGTGACGCCATACATGATCAGAAGGAAGATGGTCTTCTCGGTGGGTCTAGAAATGAAGCAGTCGATCTTATGGGGGCACGGCAGCCGGCTGCACACGTAGAATGGGTGCACCTGGAAGCCGTACAGGAAGTACTGCCCTATCAGGAAGCCCACCTCGAACACCGTCCTGGCCAGCAGCTGCAGCACATAGACCTTCATGAGCCCGTCTTCCCGGATCTGCCGCCGGCCATCATGCTTGGGCTTTGGCTGGCTCTGCTCTTTGTTCTCCTTCTCACTTTCCAGCTCCATCTCGGGGTACATCATGGGGTCCTCCTCATGGTCCTCTTCTGTCTCCTCCAGAGCTCGGTGCTGTTTCCAGCGCATGGGGTAGGGCTTGCCCCGAGCCGCTGCCTTGCCGGCCTGGCCATGCTCCATCTTGGCGATCTTGTGGATGGCGTAGCCCAGGTACATCACGGAGGGCGTGGCCACTAGGATGATCTGGAACACCCAGAAGCGCACGTGTGACAGCGGCGCAAAGGCGTCGTAGCACACGTTCTCGCAGCCCGGCTGCTCCGTGTTGCACACGAACTTGCTCTGCTCGTCATAGTAGATGGACTCCCCGCCCACCGCAGTCAGGACAATTCGGAAGACGATCAGCACGCTGAGCCAGATCTTCCCGACGAAGGTGGAGTGGTGGTGGATCTCCTCCAGCAGGCGGGTCAGGAAGCTCCAGCTCATGGCGGACAGACCACTGTGCCCTGAGGAAGGTGGGAATTCATCAGCAAACACTGAAACCCCTTTTATTTTTGGTGCCAGGGACAGAGCCTCCCACATGCTAAGCTTGTACCCAGCACTGAGCAGCACTGCAGCCCCAAGCAGTATTGAATCTGAACCCAGTCAGAGCCAAGAGTGACACTTCAGCAGCCCCTGCCTGCCGGCAGTTACTCTCAAGGCTCAGGAGGGACCTCACCCACCACCTCCAAAGCACAAGTCCTCCACCCACCAACGCTGGCCTCGGCTCTCGGGGCCTAGGAGCCTGGCTGGCTTTCACGTCTTTGCCGGCTTGAAAAGCAAAATCATGGCCGTCTCATTACTGGGAGCACTGCTCAGGTACAGTACCTGGCTTCAATGCGTAACATCACCTCATTGAGAGAGAAGAAAACAAGGCACAGTCCTGGCGGTCTGGTCCCAGCCCCGCGGGACCTCCCCGGGCACACGGAGGCCAGGGTGGCTCTGCGGAGAGGGAGCTTCCTAGGACGCTCGAGCTCTGGAGCACTGGCGCCGGTCACAGGTACTAGAGACAGCGCCTCGGCAGCAGCCCAGGACTAAACAGCAGAGCAGGCGCGGGGAGACCACAGCTGAGCTGCACAGACAGAGACTCTGGCTTCTAGAAGCCCACAGTGAATGCACCTGGAGCAAACATTACTTCCCTAACTGTGCCTGCGTTCCACCTGGGGTGGAGATGGGACGTTCACTAACTGAACTGTGGAGAGTCAAGCTAATCCACAGCCAATCCATTTAAAACAGCATTTGGAGGGCCCGGGGATTTGGCTCAGTGGCTCAGCGCCTGCCTGGCAAGCAAGAGGTCCTGAGTTCAATCTCCGGCACCAAAAAATAAAAACAGCATTTGGGATTTCTTTTCTGCAGGTCGGCGGACTGAACTCCAGCTCCCACACACCAGGCAAGCACTGGGGCTGGGCTCCATCCCCAACCCTTTGAGACAGGGCCATTAAGCTGCCGGACAGCCTTAAACTTGGGACCCCACTGCCTCCACCTCCCTGGTAGCTGGGACTGCAGGGCTGTGCCACCGCACCCAAGAAAACAGCCTTTTTAGGGTTTATTCTGGGATTTGCAGATCTACGTCCAGAATCCAGGTTAGAGCCAACTCCGTAAGATGTCTGCGAAAGCCAGGCACTCAGAAGGCTGAGGCAGGAGAACTGCCCAAGTTTGAGGCCAGTCTGGGGTGCACAGTGAGACCCTGTCCCAGCACATGCATGAGCCCCCTTGTGGCCCTGTGCTGTGGGCTGCAGGCCAGGCTGACGTGCTCTTACCTGCTACCCAGAGCGCCCGTCACCCAGCTCCTCAGAGACGTGCAGCTTCCCTCACAGCTTTCCCAGACTCCCTCTGCAAGGGAAGAGAACAGAGTGGTCACAAGCATCCTCCCACGGAGAAGTCAGCCACCAGGAAGAAGCCAAGCTTTCTGTGTCACAGGGGTTGCTCAGGAGTGGCAACGATGCCACTGCCCCCTTCCCAGTGGCGTGAGGGGAAGCTGTGTGGCGGTGACACTCAGGCTTTGAAGTCACTGCATTCAGGGGACCTGAAGGGGACATGCCACTGTGATGTGAGGGGCCGCAGCAGGGTCCCCAGTTGGAAGCTGTGCCAGAGCCGGCCGCTGAGCTCAGCCCACAGCTGGCCTGGCGGACATGAGCTCCAAGGGAGGTGATTTACTTACAGACCGACAGACCGACCGACCGCACAGTCGGAAGGAAAACACCTGTGACCTACTGTGATTCCAAATAAACAGGCTTGGAGGGCTGGGGATGTAGCTCAGTGGTTCCACTGCCTGCCTCGCAAGCGCAAAGTCCCAAGTTGGATCCCCGGTACCAAAAAAAAAATCTGCTGAACAAATAAACAGGCTTGGAATGAAGCCTCGCTCTGAATTGCATTGAGGTCCCCAACTCTGTTCATTATTCAAAACAGTCCCCAGCTGGGTGAGGCAGCAATCTGGGAGGCTGAGACAGGAGGACTACAAGTTCAAGCCAACTTAGTGAAAGCTCCGACCTCAAAATTTAAAAAATGGAAAGGGCTGGAAATAGCTCAATGTGAAGGCCCTGGATTCAATCTCCAGTACCGGAAAAAGAGTCCATGAGTGTTGTGTCCATAGTAATTTAATACAGCTTTTATTATTTTTTAAATACCGAAAAGAAGCAGGTGTAATGGTACATACCTCTCTGAGCAGCTGAGGCGGGAGTGTTGCAAGTTTGAGCCCAGGAAACTTAGTGAGACCTTGTCTCAAAACAATAAAAAAGGGCTGGAGGGGAGGGGGCCCAGGGATTTAGCTCAGTGGTTCCACTGCCTGCCTCGAAAGCGCAAGGTTCCGAGTTTGATCCCCAGTACTAAAAGAAAGAGATTAAAAGGGCTGGGGAGGAAGCTCAGTGTGAATGCCCGGGGTTCAGTCTTCAGTGACGAAAAACAAAGTGCAGGCATCTACTTAGCATGTAAGCATCGAAATTTACAGTAACGAATCTGACACAAACATCCCACAAGTCACAAAGCTCACAAAAGCGGAAATAAATGATGCCCCGCACAGTTTATGGAGGTGCTAGGATTGAACCTAGGGCCCTGGCACTGAGTGACAGACCCAGCTTGGATTTTTGGTACCAGGGATCGAACTTGGGTCCTTGCGCTTGCGCAGCAGGCGTCAAAACCACTGAGCTAAATCCCCGGGCCCCAGCTCGTTTTTGAGTCCAGTCTCCTAACTGCTGAACTGCCCAGGCTGGGCTCGAACTTCCCTCCTCCTGCCTAAGTCTCCGGAGTGTGGGCTCACAGGTGTGCCCACCGCGCCCACTGCAGGCCGGCCGCAGAACACGGAGCCCCATGATGCTTCACTCCCAGACTCGCCGCAGGCTCAGGACCTCCCAAGCCTAGTGCAAAGCATTTCCCCAAGGCCTGAAACTCACTGTTTCTAGCAGGCCACAGTCAAGAAAACCCAACTGTCTGTCGAAGAACTCACCCTTCCACCCCTTGCACACAGACGCTGAGGTCTTTTCCTCCCTCCCTCCTTTCTCCTGCTGGACAGCTAGAGCTGGGCCTCAGCACCCCCACCCAGTGAGGACCTTCCAGTAGCGATGCCTGGGCAACGACCCTAACACAGCCCTCTCCGGGTGAGCGGAGCTGGCGGAGGCCCGCAGCCTTCTTGAGCTCTGCAGCAGCCGCCCCACTGCACCTGCTGCTGGCCAGGCTGCCGGCCTAAGAAAGCGGAACTGGGAGCCTGGCTCCTGTGAGCGCTGCAAGAGCCACAGCACCCTCTCCCTACTCCTGAGCGTCCCAGGGCTTGTGTTCTGGACCACAAAACAGCCCAGGGCAGGAGCTAACCTGAGTATTTGGTCCTCTGTAGGTGGCAGGTATAAGGAGTATTTCATTCTCTTTCTGTGGGGAAAAGAGTAACCAATAACAGTAAAAGAAGCTAACACACAGTTGGGTGTGGTGGTGCATTCCTCTAATCCCAGGTACTTGGGAGGCTGAGGCAGGAGTCTCTCAAACTGGAGACCAGCCTGGGAAAACTAGCAAGACCCAATATCACAATAAAATTTAAAATAAAGGGCTGAGGGTGCAGCTCAGTGGTACAATGCTTGCCAAGCATGCTCCAGGTGCTGAGTTAAATCCCCACTACTGCAAAAAAGAAAATGAAACATAAACATAATAGAGACAGGGAAATATTTTTAAAGACTAGAATTAAACTTTTAGAGACGTAGTGCAAGGACCCGAGTTCGATCCCTGGTACCAAAAAAAAAAAAAACAACAAACTTTTAGAGATGTAAATCACATCTAGGCTTAGATACTGCCTAAGACTTTAAACTTGAAAATGCTGCAATGGAAACTACTCAGAATAAAATGTGGACAAAAAACAAAAACAAAAAAACTAGAAAGAAAAGGGTATCAGTGAACTGTAAAATGACTAAGAGGCCTAATATATGTGTAATTGGCAACCCAGGAAAGGGAGTAGGCAGGAAAATAGTCTGAAGAAATGACAGCCCAAATTTCCCGAATTGCATTAAACTATAAACACACACAAGCAAGAAAAATTTAAAATCCAAGGACAAGAAAGAGGAAGAAAGGAACACCATAGCATATCATAACCAAACTGCTTAAAATTAATAGTAAAGAATGAATACATAAACACAGAAGAGAAACTTCAGATAAACAAGCACATTCTCACGAGGAACAGCACAAGCCAGGAAAGAGTGGGACATCACCTCAAAAATCCTGGAAAAACTAACTAAAGTCCTGGGGGGAAACCCAGAACCAGGCTGGGCTGCAGCTCTGTGGTAGGGCACTTGCTAGCATGAGCGAGGCCTTGGGTTTGATCCCCAACACTGCCAGAAAGACTCTAGGATTCTGCATCCTGTATAATCAGAGGCCAAGGAGAGAGAGGCATGAAAACACAGGGAACAACACGCAGGAAACAGAACACACGGGAAACAACACACGGGGAACAACACACGGGAAACAATACACAGAAATCAACACACAGGAAACAACACATGGGAACAACACATGGGAATAACACGTGGGGGACAACACACGGGAACCACACACAGAGACAACACACGGGAACAAGTGCCCGTCACAAGTGGGGCCCAGGCTGAGGCCCTGGGAGAGGAGGGTGTGGTGCAGTGCTGGCTGCAGACATGGGCACGGCTGCAGGACAGCACAGCTGCCGTCTGCGTGAGCCCACCTGAGCCCTGCCCCCAGCGCTCCTGGGACTTGCTCAGAGGTCACAACTGTCCAGGCTTGCAGGAGTGTGCAGGAGTGTCCTCGCCACAGCCATGTCTGGAGCCCACACAGATGCTTCCAGCAGAGCGACAACAGAACCGACTGCGGTCAGGGAGACAGGGCCGGCACCAAAGCACCAATGGACGATGCGCCTCAGGGAGGAGAGCAGGCCAGTCCTCGGTGAGCACGGCTCAGCAGTCATGGCTGATGGACCCAGGGTTGGGAGCAGGGGGAGGGAACACACAGGGTGGTGGGCACTGGCCTAACTGGCACCAGGCCGTGGGTCACACCCCCAGCCCTGAAAAAATAACAATGAAAATAAAGCCATGCACATCCGTAACACTAGCACCCGGGAGGCTGAGGCAGGATTGAAAATTTGAACTCAGCCAAGGCATCTTGGCAAAACCCTGTCTAAAAATAAACTGGCTGCAAGTGTAGCACAGTGCAAAGGCCTTGGGCTCAACTCCCAGAGCCACGAGGCAACTTTTTGGCTAGATGAGTATGTTCACACTCCTGAGTGTGGTACGGGTGTATATGGATCAAAACTCACCAAGCAGTAAACTTTAAATATGTGCAGTACAGTAGTCAATTATATCTCAATGAAATTTAGTCTTAAAAAAAAAAAAGATTAGCCAGGCATGGTGGTGCACGCCTATAATCTCAGCACTCTGGGAGGCTGAGGCAGGAGGACTGCAATTTTGAGTCGAGCCTGAGACTCAGCAAGGCTGTCTGAAAATCAAAAAGGGTGGGGGATGTAGCCCAGTACAAAGGTCCTGGGTTCAATCCCAGCACAGGAAGGGGGCAGGGTCTCTTAAAATTATGTAGAAACCGAAAGGTAGTACTACAAGCCACTGCTGTGATACTTGGTTTTGTTTATTTAAATGTGTGGCATTGGGAGTTAAACCTGGGTGCTCTTTCACTCAGGGACATTCTCAGCCCATTTAAAATTCCTTAAAATTCGGAGACAGTTAAACATGCAACCCTCCTGCCTCCGACTCCCAAGTGTTGGAATACAGATGTGAGCCGGCAAGCTCGACTAATGCCGGATCTGCTGTTCTTTTCTTTTCTTTAAAGGTACTGGAAATTGAACCCAAGGCCTTCACACTGAGCTACACCCCCATTCACACTGAAACTCATACTTCAGATCCTCTTACCTCAGCCTCCCGGAGTGCTGGGACTACAGGCGTGTGCCTCCACACCTGGCTTTCCTTGTCTTTACTGAAATCCTCACTTCAGGGAGCTCCTCGTTCACACACAGTGTCCCTTCCACCTCCCTCTGGACACTCCCCTGGGCACGGCGGCAGGGCGCCTGGACTCCACAGGACAGTCCCGTGGATCTCGGGGGACTGCTTTCCTCCCTACGCCTTGGACGCACGGCCCCGCCTTCTGGGCCCCCAGGGCGGAGGACACGCTCCACCCCACCCACCGAGGTTCCTGCTGCGTGGGAATCTCAAACTGGGTCCCCAGCTCCCCTAAACAGGTCTGTGAGGAAGACGAGGCCACTGTGTGTCCCGGGGCCTCTGGGCATCCGAGTTTGGCGTCTCAGCCATCACTCCTTCAAACACTTCCTGGCCCTCCCGCCACGGTGCCCAGGTCAGTTTTTCCTTCCACTCCTCAGGCCTGGGCGGGTTCCCACATCCGCCTTCCGGTTCACTCTCCTGCCTGCACGAATCTGCCTCTGATTCCCGGAGTGTTTTCATTTCAGTCATTGTCTTTCCCAGCCTCAGGATTTTTCAGCTAGAAGTTGAGTTTTCTATCTCTATTTCCATGTCGTTCCAACATCACTTTCTTCACACCTTGCTTTCATTCTTGAGCATCTTTAAAATCGCTATTTCCAAGTCCTTGTCTGGTAGATCTCCTGCCACCCTTTTTCAGGGACAGTCTGTGGACATTTCTCCCCTCTGGGTTGTTTCTTTTGTTGTTTTTGGTTTTTTGAGACAGGGTCTCCCTATGTAGCCCAGATTGACCTTGAACTCACAGCTGATCCTCCTGCTTCAGTCTCCTGATTACAAGCATGCACCAACACACCTGGCCATTTATTCCCTTGGAATAGGCTCTACTCCTGTTTCTCTGTATGCTTTGTGATTTTTGTTGTTGTTACTGATGGTGGTACATGCCTGTAATCAATCCTAGCACTCTGGGAGGCTGAGGCAGGAGGGTTGCTAGTTTGAGCCCACCATGGGTAACTTAGAAAGACTGTCTCAAAATTTAAAGAACACGCTGCAGATATAGCTCAGTGTGAAGGGCCTGGGTTCAGCTCCTAGTACTGCTAAAACAAACAAAAATACATGGACAACTGAATCTAATACAGGGTTACTCTGGAAGTCAGATTCTTACCCTCCCCCAGGGTTTGCTGCTTGCTTGCTTGTTTGTTTGGGGTCTTTGAAGGTCCTAGTATATAATCTCTGGCTCCCAAGTGGGCAGAAAAGAGAAAGCAAAGGGCAGGGAGGAAAAAGTCCCTGGAAGTGAGTCCACCCGAGGGATGGAGCCCCGTGTCCCAGGGCAGAGCAGCCGACTGCAGAGCCCACAGCCACCAAGGGCAGAGTGGGAGGCGGGCAGCTGCCGGGTGAAGCTGAAGTTGACCACAGCCCCACTCCAGGACGATCCGGGCAGACTCGGCTTCTCTTCCTGCTCTGCCATCTTTTCAGAATCTTCCTATCAATTTTTAATGCTCATAAAGTATAAAAATCAGGAAACAATTTTAAAGTAGTGATGTTCTAAATGTTTTGTCAATACAACAAATAAATATAAATGATTGTAGCCAAATTTTAATCTCCTAGTTAAAAAGTGAGACCCAAAACCCATTAATAAACCAGCCTATATTTTAAAATCTTAATTTCTTGTCTAAACAAAACCAAAATCCAGGATGAACTAAAATTAATTTTGTAGAACAGTGATTCTGAGCCTTAAATTTTGTGAAACAGAACAAGTACTCCTAGCCAAGAGACTAACTCTGGAAGGTGATCCAGGCACTTCAAAAATGATTTCTCTCCATATTTTTCATTTGTGAAATAAATGGAGACCATCAAATAAGATGGTTTCTCAGGCCAGGGATTTAGCTCAGTGGTTTCATCGCCTGCTGCCCAAGCGCAAGGACCTGCGTTCAATCCCCAGTACCAAAAAAAAACAAACAGAAAAACCCATAAATTTCTTTTGGGGCTGGGGATTTAGCTCAGTGGTTCTGGCGCCTGCCTTGCAAACACAAGGTCCCGAGTTTGATCCCCGGTACCAAAAAAAAAAAAAAAAAAAAAAAAAAAAAGACGGTTTCTCAGGTCCCTTGTATTACCATTTGATAAAATTATCCTGGCACAGTAAAATACACAGAACAACTGAAAACCTGTTTGGAATTCAGCACTCTGGGGACAGGAAGGAAGGAAGCAAAGTAACAGCAGCAAAATTAAACAAAAACAAGATGTCACATTTTCAGAGAGACATTTCCCAAACAGTCACCCAAACATCTGCAGTGGGAATGCTCTCCAGAGTTCCAACACTGACAGTGGAATTCCACAGTGAGGATTCGCCTTCTGGGTATCCTGGCTCCGAGAGGCAGCCAGACTCATCCAGTGACCCAAGCCTGGGGGGCAGCTCTCCGGGCAGACAGGAAGGCAGTGCAGGGTTCGCAATGAAGTTCGGCTTCACTGGAACGTTTTAAGTGGCAGTTAATTCCACATGAGCGATAATAGATGTTTAATAACTAGCTGGTGACAATTCCTAAGCAAAAGCCTCCTCAGCTAACTACAAACAGTAATCAATGTGTTTATAAACAAGAAAACAATTTATTTTCAAAGAGCTCCTGATGATGGACAATATTTGGAAAGCACAAAACATAATTTATTGTGAATCAAATTATAAAGCCTCCCGGGAAGAGAGTAGCTTCAGATCTTGGCCCAGTCAACCAACAAGGAAAGAAAACGCAGCATTGTGGGCTGAAGTGCCGATCTGCTCTGGCAGCACGCCACGCTCCTGGGGCTGCAGAGCATCCAAGAACCAGCTTGAGGAAGGAGCGTGGGCACCCGGGATAAGGCGGGCATGCATGGCATTGCAGAAGCGGCTCTGGCTTCACACAGGACGATGGTGTCGGACACACGTCCCATTCAGCCAAGGGCTCTGAGCAATGCCCAGTGAGGGAAATGAACACATCTGAGGCAAAAGTAAGTATGCATTTCCAGTTCTACCATGTTTATGATGCTAAGTCCCACAGAGCACCGTCAGGCAGTGCTGTGGGCGTGGCCAGGCAGCTTTCTGAGGCTGAAATCTCGGCTGTCTTCATGGAGAGCTTAGCTGGGCACAGTGGCACACACCTATAATCCCAGCTCTCGGGGAGGCTGAGGCAGGAGTGCAAGGCCAGTCAGGGTTACATGGGAATTCAAAGTCACCTGGGCTACACAGTGAGACCCTGTCTCAAAAAAGAACGGCCTGGGGCCAAGGATGTAGCTCAGTGGCCCCACACCTGCCTGCCTCATAAGCGACAGGTCCTGAGTTCAATCTCCAGTACCAAAAAAAAAAAAGAATCTCACATAATTTATGATATAACCCCATTATAAAATATATAACCATTACAATTTTTTTAGAACAGAGAACACAAAATTCAAATGTCTACAATTATATATACAAAATTCAAAATTACGAGGACAAAGTCAAATGAGCCAGGTGTGGTGACACACCTGTCACCCCAGCTCTCTGGGAGATGGGGCAGGAGGAATACAAGTTCAAGCCCAGCCTGTCTCAAAATAAAAAATAAAAAAAGAGCTAGGATGGAAGCCCAGGGTTCATGCCCCAGGGCCACAAAAATAAATAAATAACTATCCAGGTACATAATTACAGCACAAGTAGAACCCGCCCAGGCTGGGAGAGAATAAGGACTATAAAATATTCTAAAATTAATTTGGTGATGGCTCATAGCCTGTAGATACACTGAAAACATTACGTCAGACACTTCAAATGGGTGAGCTGTATGGTATCTCAGATGTATCTCAGTAAAGCTGTTTCTGAAAACACTACTGTCCACTCTGGGCTTACTCCCCAGTACTGCTAAAAATAACCAACTACACAGAATGGCGACGTCCGAAACTATCCAGTGCAGAGGCACCTGCAGAGGCCAGCCTGACTGACCACAAAATCACACCGAGGCTGCGGGTTCTGTCGGGTATGGGGTGTCCCAAAGCCTACAGAGCAGCTACGCTGCACGTCTTGGAGCCTCCAGTGATACAAGCAGCCGGCTGCAGCACGCATGCCCTAGGTTCCCCCACTGCTACAGAATGTTCTGAGCATGCCTGGCCTGTTCCAGGTGTGATAGCCCAAAATACCATCCGACATTACCAAGCGCTCCTCGAGTAGAAGGACTATCTCCCTCCTGCTCAGAGCTGCTGGCTTGAGACTGGTGTAATGGCACTGCTATGTCCCAGTACTTGCTTGGGTGGCCAAGGCAGGACCACTGCAAATTTGAGGCCACCTAGGCTAGCACAGCAAGACTGTCTTAAGCAAACAAACAAAAAGGCAGGGAGATCATAAGTTTGAGGCTAGCCTGGGGTGCACATCAAGATCTGTCTCAAAAAATGAACAGAAGGACTGGTTTAATGGTTCTGATCCTTACATAAAAGGAATAACACAGAATAGACCCTTGTGTTGTAAGCATGAAGAACACTTGGCCTGTCCACTCTCTTTACCGCACTGCCATTGTGTGATCTCAGGTAACCGCCCTGCTGATGGCATCTGAGCAGTGTCCAGTTTGGAATGATCACAAGCAATTCTCTGAACATTCTATGTCTTCTGGTGAGTGTGTGTGCCCTTCCACTAGTACCTGCAAGCAGACTTGCTATCCTCGGGCACACGGGTCAGTGCTCCGTCAGCAGCTTTCCAGAGGTGTGGTACTTCAAGGCGCCGTCTCCACCTCTGGTACTGCTGCTCGCTAATCTTAGTGGAACTCACCGGCACTAAGACCAGCTTCCCACCCATCACTCTTCTTCTGCCATCAGTGTTTCTTACAATAAACACACAGCAAGGTTTGCTTGCAACAAAAGCCCTCTGAGAAATTTTAAGAGTAGGTTAGGGTCCAAACTTCATAAAATTTGCACATATTCTTAAAGAACTAATTAAGGAAGGAATCATGGGAGAGCAGAAATGCAACACCCACGCCTCGTTATTACATTATGAAACAATCTCAGGCTTTGGTGTACTTAGTATACCCTGGTTACAGGGGCCTGAGACAGAACTTATGTAAAATTGCATTCCAGAGTAAAATGTGGGAGAGTGAGCCCAGGGGGCAGCCTTTAATCTGTGCCTCAAGCCCCACACGTGGGGCACAGCTTGTATCCCAGCTGCCCAGGAGGCTGGGGGGGGGGCAGGGAGGGGAGATATGATCACAGATTCAGGGCCAGGCTGGTCAACTGAACAATGACATCCTGTCCCAAAACCATTTACTGAAACCACTTATTTGAAAGAACCTAATAATGGGCTGAAAATGTGGCTCGGAAGAAGAGCACTTTTTAAGTGTGTGTGAGGCGCTAGGTTCAATTCTCAGCAACCAAAAAAAAAAAAAAAAAAGACACACATCAGAGGATGCTAGCACTCGTGTGGTGTGTGTTCTGAGACAGTCTCTGGCTTTATACTTGGAAGCCTCTACCTCTCCAAGAGCCAAGGCTGGCCTCACACTGTCTTCCTGCCTCCTAAAAGTAGCGGAAATCACAGGCAAAACACTTCTGCCCCAGTTACAGCAGAAACAGAACCACTACTGTGGAGCAAGTTCTACCTGCAGTTCCAACCACTGAGGTGCTGTACACCTGTGCCCAGCATTCCCAGGACTGACGGAACACACACACACACACACAATGACGACAGCGACAGCAAGTTCCAGGAAGCAAGACCCTGTCACAAAAATGATACAAAACAAAACAAACCAACAAAAAGCCCAGTCCAAGGAAGAGAAATAGAAATGGGCCTTTTGTTTTGTTTGGGGTACTGGGGATCAAACCCAGGGCCTCAGGGTGCTAGGCAAGAACCCTACCATTCAGCCAGGGTGCTAGCACACACCTGTAATCCCAGCCCTTAGGAGACTGAGGCAGGAGGGTTGTGAGTTGAGGTCAGTTTGACCAGTTAACAAGACCCTGTCTCCAAAAACAGGGGGCAGCGGAGAGGGAGGGTGTTGGGACAAAGCTTAGTGGTAGAGCAACCCTGGGTGTGGTTTCCAGTACAGCAAAAAACTTGTTTGTTTCTTTTTACCAAAAAACACCTCAAGGGGCCAGGGATTTAGCTCAGTGGTTTTGCTGCCTGCTGTGCAAGCGCAAGGACCAGAGTTCGATCCCTGGTACCAAAAATTAAAAAAACCAACACCTCAAGCACCAAGCCACACCCCAGCCCCTTACATGAAGTATAATAAATATGAAAAGATATTTAGCCTCCTATGTAATTGAGGCTGACAAACTAAAACTGCACCGTATACCCGCTTTCATCTGTCCCACCGGAAGTCACTGACCCTGGGCTAGCAGAGCCCCAAAGGTGGACAGAAAGGCTGTGCGCCAGGTAGGAGGCAACGCTTCTCCTGCAGAGCCCTGGAGGCCCAGCAAAGCCAGGTGGCACTGCTTCCCAAGCAGGAGAACCTTCCCTGCGGCTGCCTCAGTAACAGGGGCAAACAAAGGCAGCCAGGAGCTGGGTAAATCTCTGGGTTCACACAAAGAAGGACAGAGCAACTACAGCACCTGTTAGACCAAAGAAGGGTGGCTGCGTGAGAAGAGCGCAAGGAGCAGCTCACTCGCCCTTCTACCATGTGTCCTTCTGGAGACAGCCCCCGCTGGCCTCGCAGGCCCCGGACGTACGAGCCTCTTGCTGGAGTGCTGGTTACAGATGTGCCCTGCTATCGACCCTCTTACACCTTCAAGATCTCGCACTACACGACACACTGCCTACTCAGAAACCAGGGGCTGGGGCTGTAGCTCAGTGGTAGAGCCCTTGCCTGGCAAGTTCAAGGCCCTGGGTCCAATCCCCCACTTGGCGAAAGGCATCTCACCACTCAGGCCCCGAGGCTGTGCGGACTTCCCCACCACCATCAATCACTGTGTGGGCTCTATACGGCGCTGCAGGAGAGCAGGCTGCAGGACTCATGCTCGCGTGAGTATCTGCCTCCGACCCAGCCCCCGATCCACACGTGACAGGAAGGAGGCTTCCAGGAGAAGGATGAAAGCTTCACCATCAACGTCACTGTGCCAACAGCTCTGAAGAACCCGGTGGGCATGCGAAGAACTGTCCATGGCTGAGTGAACTATGCACCCGGGCTTGGAGACGGTGCCGCTCCTGCACAGTCAAATGCTGAAACAGGGATCACACACATA
The DNA here is from genome assembly GCF_053883595.1 of Heterocephalus glaber. NCBI lineage: Eukaryota > Metazoa > Chordata > Mammalia > Rodentia > Bathyergidae > Heterocephalus > Heterocephalus glaber. The sequence goes on from NW_028258463.1 coordinate 12,374,180, forward strand.
ACTACAACTGTAATACACCCTAGCCAGGCTCACTGGTGCACCCTGTGATCCCAGCTACTGGAGAGACAGAGGCAGGAGGGTCTCAAGTGTAAGGCCAACACAGGGTGATTTTGTGAGAGCTTTCTTTCTTTTTCTTTTTTGGTACCAGGGATCAAGCTCAGGACCTTGCGCTTGTGAGGCAGGCGGCACCTCTGAGCTACATCCCCGGGCCTCGTGAGAGCTTTCTGAACAAAAGAGACAAAGGGCCAGGGATGTAGCTCAGCAGCCCCTTGGTTCAATCCACGGTACGGCAATAAAATAAAAATGGTGACGCACCCCATAAAAGAGAAGTGCCGGCTATAAGAAGAGTATATTTGAGGGGTCTCTAAACTAGCATAAAAGAGCAGAAGGATTTCCACAGAAATGCTACTTCAGGAGGCTGGGAAGAATAAGGACCTGGCTTGCAGGCCAAGGAATTAGCTACGGTATGTGCTAAAAATATCCCTGTGGCTACATCACACAGAATTTTTTTTTTTTTTTTTGAGACAGGATTTCACTGTTCAGGCCAGCCTTGAACTCACTGTATAGCCCAGGCTGGCCTCCAATTCTTGGAGAGCCTCCTGCCTCAGCCTCCTGAGGCAACTTAGCAAGATCCTGCCTCAAATAAAAATGAAAAGGGCTAAGAACAGAATGTAGCTCAGTTCAAAGGCCCTGAGTTAATCCCCACTACCAAACGAAGAGAAATAGGAAAATAAACAAAAAAAGACAATTCTAGGGCCAGAGATTTAGCTCAGTGGTTTCACCGCCTGCTGCTCAAGGGCAAGGACCCGAGTTCAATCCCCGGTACCAAAAAAAAAAAAAAAAAAAAGACAATGCTAGCTGCCCTGAAAAGAGTAGATGAGTGAGTATACATTAGAGACACATACATATACACCAAAAAGATACAGAAATAGAAAAACAATAGGGGGCCAGGGATTTAGCTCAATGGCACTGTGTCTCCCTTGAAAGCACCAGGTCCTGAATTCATCCCCGGTACAGAAAAAAAGAAAAAGAAAGAAAAAAAGAAAAATCGAGCTGGTGATTATCACCAGTAAAAAGGGGCTAGGGGCCAGGGATTTAGCTCAGTGGCACCAGGTCCTGAGTTCGATCTCTGGTAACGAAGGGGGGAAAAAAAGGTACTAATTCAAAAAACTTAATCAATTAGTTTTTTTAAAGGTACTAATTCACATTTGGGCCAGGGACATAGCTCGGTGGTGCCTCCACATGCCTCGCAAGTGCAAGCTCCTGAGTTCCATGGAAGAGGATGACCTCAGCCAGAGGACAGGATCTCGACTGTGAGGGTAACATTTACTTCAGCTGCAAGGTGGGACTCACTACAGCATTATTACGTCCTCACAAATATGGTGTTTTACTCAGGGGTGCTGTGAACTGAAGCCAAGGGTTTGCTCAACCATTGAGTTTATATTCTCAGCCCTTTTTAAAATTTCTTATTTTGAGACAGGGTCTTGCTAATTTCCTTAGGCTGGCTTTGAACATACAATCCTCCTGCCTTAGCCTTCTGTACAGCTAGGATTACAGGCATGTACCCTGCATAGCTTTTGGTTTTTTTCCTTTTTTGCAGTACTGAGAATTGAACCCATAGCCTTTGCACTAAGCTATATCTCTAGCCCCGCCCCCATTATTATTATTTTTTAAATTCTGAGAGGGTCTCACTAAGTCACTAACTTGCCTAGGCTGGTCTCGAACTTTCAATTTCCTGCCTCCCCTCCCTGACTGCTGGGATTACAGGTATGTACCAGGTGCCAGCTATAGCTTTGTTTTTCTTCTTTTTTTTTTGGTACTGGGGATTGGACTAGGGTCCTTGTGCTTGCGCAGCAGGCGGTGAAACCACTGAGCTAAATCCCCGGCCCTGTTTTTCTTTTTTGGTACTGGGGCTTGAACTCAGGACCTTGCGCTTGTGAGGCAGGTGACAGAACCACTGAGCTAAATCCCCGGCCCATGTTTTTCTTTTTTAATAAAAGCTGAATGAGGGGCCTGGGATTTAGCTCAGTGATTCCACTGCCTTTCCCACACCACAAGGACTTGAGTTCCATCCCCAGTACCAAAAAGCAAAACAAAACAAAAAGCTGCATGAGGAGCCAGGTATGCTGGTGCTCCTTGGGAGGGCAAGCTCCTTGGACCAACCTCCCAGCTACTTGGGAGGCCCAAGACAGCAAGGTCACAAGTTCAACCATAGCCTGGGAATTCAGCAAGACCCTATTCTCAAAAAAAAAAGAGATGGAGCTGCAACTCAGAGCAAACCCCAGTCGAATCCCTAGTACCATAAAAGGTAAAAAGAAAAAAATATTAAAAAACAGGGCTGAGGATGCAGCTCACCAGCAGAGCATTCGCCTGGGGTGAGGCCCTGGGTTTGATTTCTGCATAGCAAACAAAACAAAAAAATGCAGAAACCATCAAAAAACCCACTGCAGTCTCAGGAACTAGGATGGGCAGAGTGGGAACTCTGACCTCAAAAAATAAAAGGCCTGACTTCATCCTAGCTTTGGGGAGGCAAGTCCAAAGCCACCCTGGGCTACACAACAAGACTGTCTTCAAAAGAAAAGGTCTGCTGGGTTCACTGGCACATGCCTGTAAGCCCCGCATTCAGGAGGCTGAGGCAGGAGGATTGCTGTGAGTTTGAGGCCAGCCTGGGCTACATAGTGAATTTAAGGTCAGCCTGAATTACATAGCAAGACCCTGTCTCAAAACAAAACAAAACCCACAAAAAGAAAAGGTCACAGACCTCAATCAACAGTTGATAGAGCCACTTCATGAAACAGTACATGAAACCACAGTCAAATTCACTTAAAAGCTCAATTTAAGTTACCTCTGAGTATCTGAGGTACCGAACCAGTAAGCAAAATCTCAGCAGGGGGTCTGTCTGGGTTACAGATAAAAATTTAAGAGTTTTCAAAATATGCATGGTAACTGGGAGCACAGAACAGTAAGTCTGGAGTGGGCAGAGAGGAAGACTAAGACAGAGATCCAGTGGAGATCTCCGGGAGTAGTCAGAGCAGGAGAGGAAATCAGAACCCAACAGAAGACAGCATTTGAGGGTGAAAAGCTTTGAACCTAAATAAACAGCGACTTGGGATGGGCATGATGGGTTAAAGGGGCTCCCTAAAGCACAGCCCTGTTCTACTCTGAGCATTTCCCAATGGGGCATCACTACTCATTCGGTAAGTAGCAGTACACTTAGTCAAAACTGAGAAGTCCTACCCAGACACAGATGAGAACTGGTGTGACTATCTAGGAGCCAAAGGAAGGGGACCTCAAGCCCTGGGCACAACCCCGTGCCTGAGCAAGACCCTGCTCAAAAAAGTTAAAGGGCTATGGGTGTGGCTTAGTGCACAGGTCCTAAATTCAAGCACTAGTACTGAAAGAAAGTATTTTGAGAAAAAAACGTAGTGTTGACTTTTGCTGCCTCTAGCTCAGTGCCAGATGTATAAGTAATTGATGAGAAAAAACAAACATTCACTGGGGCTGAGGCGAGGGTGTGTTTCAGCCAAGTCTGTGTCCAGCATGACAGGGGCCCTAGGTCTTCTCTCCAGCTCCAGAAAGGTTTGCTGAATGAATGGGTGACAGAACATTTATTTCTTCCCTTTGTTTTTTGGGGGTGTGTGTGGCACGTACGCACCTGAGTGTGGTACTGGGTATTGAACCCAGAGGCTTTTACACTGAACTTCATTCTCAGCCCTATTTTAAATATTTTATTTTGGGCCCAGGGATTTAGCTCAGTGGTTCCGCTGCCTGCCTCGCAAGCACAAGGACCTGAGCTCAATCCCTGGTAGCAAAAAAAAAAAAAAAAATTTATTTTGATACAGGGTCTTGATAAATTGCTAAATTGTCCAGGCTGGGCTTGAACTTTTGATCCTCCTGCCTCAGCCTCCCAGAGTGCTGGGATTACAGGTGTGCACCACCACATCAGCTGCACTAGAATATCTGGCAATATATCTGCTCAAATTGTGTTAAGCAGTACAGCCTCAAAAAACACTTCAACTCTGAGCTCTACTCATACATTCCTCAGAAACTTTATTTCTTAAAAGCAAAATGCCATCTATACAAATATCATCTCGCCCAGTTTTAGGAAAATCCTTTGGATAACATATTCCACAGGTCTAAAAGACAAATCTGCCAGCAAATTTCATCAGTCAACTGCACTCTCTGGAAAACTCAGTAACATACTGCGGCATGTAAGCCACACCGACTGCTGGTCATTCATTCTTAAGATAAACAATCCTTTGGGGGGGCGGGACCAGGGGTCGCACTCAGGACTTTTTGCTTTTGAGGCAGGTGGCCGCACCACTGAGCTAAATCCCCCGCCCCAAACAATCCATTTTACATACGTCCTTATTTTCCTCAAGTTAAACTCATGAGCTGTAAAGAGCATGTCTAAAAACAACTGCTAATATTTAGCTAAACAGTAACTGTTCAGAACTGTTCTGTTTTGTGTATTGGGGACTGAACCTATTGGGTACTGAACCTAGACCCTTCATACCAAGCTACATTCAGCTTTATTATTTATTTCTTTATTCTTTTTTTTTTTTTTTTTTTTGATGGAGAATCTTGCTATGTAATTCAGGCTGACCCTGAAATCACTGTGCAGCCCAGGGTGGCCTCGAACTCCCCGTGATCCTCCTGCCTCATCCTCGAAAATGCCAGGATCACCGGCGTGCACTACACCACCCAGCTCCTCAATCAAATTTTTATCAATATTCTCAACAGGATCCTGCTGAGTGCAAAATTAAATAATTATACCCCTACCTGCACTTAACTATCCAGATTTCCCGAAACACACACCCTCCTTAATTCTGAAATGTGAACTTCAAGTAAAGCAAGTTCCTCGGAACACATCACTGAGCACTGAATTCGTCGGGCAAACGCTCTGTATTTATTCAGAGCGCCGCTCTGGGTTTTATTACTTCTTGCATACCAGATCCAATCACTGCGGCTACAGCGAGCCTGCAGCTGGGAGAGAAGGGCGAATGAAAAGCCGAGCCCCGCATTCCCTCCTTTCGGCTGATTTATAAAAACGTTAACCAACAAAGGCTAACAGCCCTTAATTTACGATCGCTGTGTTAGAATTCTGTGATGTTCTTAAATAATCTGATCTACAGGCTAAAGCCGTCTATTTTCCGGAACGAAATAGAAAAGTTCGGGGTCCTCTGCTCCCGCTTCACAGAGTCGGGAGGCCCCGGGGAAACGACGCCCAGGTTGCACACCCCGAAGTCTGAGTCCTGGCTCCCGGGCAGGGTGCTGGGGCCTCGGGGGTGCGCCCGCGGGCCAGGCCGAGCCAGGACACCCGCGCTGGGAATCGGGCGCGCTCCGGTCTTCTCAAACGCCCGGCTCGCGGCGCTCGTGCGGACCCGGGGCGGGTCGGCAGGCTGCTGGCAGAACCTCTGCCAAGCCCGCAAGGACCCGCGCGTCCGAGCAGGGCCGGGCCGGGGCGGGAGGGTCTGTGGCCCCTCTGTGGGACTCCCCGACTCCGCTTTCCGCTCCGCGGGAATCCGAGCGCCTTCGCGGGCACATCGCGGCTCCGGAGCGGTTCCACCCGAGGGCCCGGGCGCGCGCGGCACAGGCGTCCAGGTCCGGACCCCTCGGCGGGCGGCGATCGCGGGTCCTCGCCGGCCCGGGCCCCACGGAACAGCAGCGTCCACGCCTGTCCCCGTGGCCCGGGACAAAGCGGCGGCCGTTCCGGCGCGCAGCTCCCGGCTCCGGCGCACGGAGCAGCGGACAAAGGCCGCCCCCTCCCTCCGCTGGACGACGCGGCGCCGCGGGGCCTGGGGCGTCGCTCCCGCCCGAGCCCCTGCCCCGGCCCCGCCGACCCCTCATTCCGGCGCCCCTCACCCGGCGGCGGGGTCTCCCGGGGTCGCCTCCTCCGCCGGGCCTCCGCCCGCCCCGCCGGCCGCCGCCTCATGAGCCCCGCGTCGCCATCGCCATCGCCGCCCGCGCCCAGCTCCGCCGCTCGCTCCGCCGCTCTCGCCGCCGTCTCGGGCTCCGTCTCCGGCCGCTGCCGCCCGCTCCCGCCTTCCCGCCCGCGAGGGGCGCCTGCGCACGGGGGGAGGAGGGGGGCGCGTGGCGGGAGGGGCGTGGCTTGTGGGAGGGCGGGGCTTGCCTCTGCGCCCAGCCCCTAGCGCGCGTAAACCCCGGCGGCCGCCGTCCCCGGGCGCCCCCCGAGCGCTTGAGACCCACGTGCGTGGGCTTCACCCGTTAGAAGTCTCACAACCTCCAAGGCTTGGACAGTGCGGCTGCCTAACGGTCTCTCTCCCCGATGCGGAGCAGCAAGGATCCGGGCGACTGCGCTCGGTCCACGCGGGCGCCTCCTCCGTGGGAGGTGTGGCCAGGGGGAGTGTTCCAGAAACACGAGCAGCTGCCAAAAATCTAACATCTGGAATTTTGGCTTTTTCTAAAAGTCAGAAAGAAAGCAGTCTCCCCTGCGCCCGCGGCGTGGCACTGCCCCCGGCGGCCTCGGAGTGCAGGCCGCGTCCATCCGCGCGCCCGGGTTCATCCCCAGCACTGGGCGAGACTCGAGGAGACAACACGAAACTCCCCGGCCGCACTGACGGCGGTGTCAGAATTCCCGCAGCCTGCTAGCGCGCGTGTGAGCTGCACAGTCCTCGGGGCATCTGACAGTGCCTACCAAAGTGACGCCGATGCGTTCGCGCTGACCCCGCAGCTCCACAGAAACGGTGCAGATAGTCACCGGAACCCTGCTCCTGGAGGAGTCGTAGCAGCACTGTTAACAATAGCCAAAAATTGGAAAGTGCCCCAAATGCCCATCAGCTGCGGAGCCAGAATGGATGAACCGTGCTTCTAACCCACCTGAAGGTCAGTTCTGGGTCGCAGTGAGGACTGGTACTACCCACGGAAGATGAACCTCACACAGCTTCCACAGCTGTGAAGCCCAGAAGCGGCAACTCCAAGGCGACAGTCCAGACACAAGTCACCTAGCGGGCAGGGTGGTTGCAGTGGGAGAATAGGGATGTGAGCAGCTGGCTCTGCTCTTAGCGTGAGCCAGATATTGAGCACACAGGTGAGTTCACTGATACATAGAGCTGGAGACTCTTTATTTTTTAAGTCAGGGTCTTGCTCTGTAACTCAGGCCTTGAACTCACTATGTATCCCAGGCTGGCCTTGAACTTGTGGCAATCCTGTCTCAGCCTTCCAAGTGCTGGGATTACAGGTGTGCGTTGCCATCCCTGGTTTGACTCCTTTCATTTAAAAACAAAAAACAAAACCTTAGAAATGGCATTAAATTGTAATAGGGAAGGGTGAAGGGAGCGAACGGAGGACAGGGGGATAGGGAAAAAAATAAGAACCAAGATATATTGTGTAAAGGTACGAGATCCCAATGCTGACTGTAACTGTGTTACATACTTAAAATGTACCAATAAACAATGAAAAAGAAGAAATGGCATTAAAACATTCAACTATGTAATATGTAAAATATAAATGTGCAGGGCCAGGGATTTAGCTCAGTGGTTCTGCCGCTTGCCTCGCAAGCACAAGGTCCTGAGTTCAATCCCCGGTACCAAAAAAAAAAGATATATATATATATATATATATATATATATATATATATATAAATGTGCATAACTTGATACACATACATGATCAAATGTTCAGTAGGTATTATCTTCCTATAAATTCATAAGTGAACCTGCCAGGGAAGACTCCTTTTTTTGGCAGTACTAGGGATTGAACTCAAGGTCTTTGCACTCAACTATCTCCCCAGCCCTTTTTTAAATTTTTAATTTTGAGTCAGGGTCTCACTAAGTTACCCAGGTTGGGCTTGAACTTTCAGTCCTCCCGCCTCAGCCTCCCAGAGTGCTGAGACTGCAGGTTGTGGAGCCTTGCCCAGCTTCTAGGGAAGGCTTTCCATCTTATATCATCACCATTTCTCCTGCAGGCTGAGAACAATGAACTTTTTATCTCTGTTACCTTACTAAGTATCATTACATATAGCTATGTATTTATTTATTTATTTATGCAGGAGTGGGGATTGATCCCAGGGCTTTGCATGTGCTAGGCAAGTGCTCTACCACTGAGCTGTACCCCAGCACCATGTTACCTTATTAGCGAGCCTACAGCACTGTCAACTTTCTAACAGAGCAAACTTTGAGGATGATAAAAGTGCTGGAGACATAGCTCCATGGTAGAGCCCTTGCCTAGCATGTCAAGGCTCTGGGTTCAGTCTCCTGTACTGTAAAAAAAGGGGGGGGGGAGAGTAAAGTGAGGCAGATGTGGTGCCGCATACCTGTTATTCCAGCTGCTTGGGAAAGTTCAGGCCAGCCTAGGCAACTTAGCAACACACTGACACTAAAAACATTTACAAAAAGCCAGGGGCAGAGCACTTGCCTACCTTGCAGGGTCCTGGGTTTGCTACCCAGAATCATAAAAACTTTTTTTTTTTTTGGTTTTTTTGAGGCAGGGTCTCCCTTTGTAGTTCAGGCTGGGCCTGAACTCACTATGTAGCCCAGGCTGGCCTTGAACTTGAGGTGACCCTCCTGCCTCAGCCTCCCCAGTGCTGGGATTACAGGCGTGTGCCACCACACCTGGCTCAAAAAAGTTTTAAAAGGTAGAAGTGGGACTCAAGGAAATCAGGTTACTTTACCCCTAGTTTAAAAATCTACACATAACTGAGGCTCCTGTCTCCCAGCCGGGACTCTCTCCTCTCCCATCTTGCTATCTGGTAGCACCCTTTAGTCTCAGGCTGGAGGCACTGGGGCCCAGCATCCCAGGACTCAGAGCCAAGTGGGCACCACAGGGATTCAGGCCCCCTGAAGGCTGTGGCACTGGGTGCCACCCTGGAGCCATGCCGGGTACAAGGGCTCAGGATGTGTGTGCAGGGCGCAGGAGCAAAGGGCCCTGCAGGGAGGGGACAAGTCTGGTCTCCAGTCCTGCAGAGTGGCAGAGCCCAAGGTTGTGAGAACCACATGGCTTTTTATTCACATGGAACCAGGCAGGAAAGGATCAAACCCACTCCCCCACTGGGAGAACTCAAGAGTAGCCCTGGGGCCCAGGGTTTGGGAACAGCCGGGTCAGCTCGGAGGCTGCAGTGTGTCACTGTTTCCATTACACACTTCCTGGGTCCCTCTTTGGCTGGGGAGCTTGGTGCAGATTCCTCCTCCCAGAGCCCCAGAGGTAGGGCCTGGAGTGCTTCCCAGGCACCAGGCCGGCAGTCGGCAGACAACAGGAAGGCAGGAGAGCTGGTTCCCACCCTCGCCCTCTTCCAGGACACTGCTTCTCCCTGACAATGCCTGCAGGGGTGTTGGCTGAGGCAGGTCTTTCTGTTGTAAAGAAATATTTTTTTAAATAAGTAAAACAAGTAGTCTAGGAGGAGCGGTTAAGAGGCCCCAGGGCTGTGAGTGGTTTCTTGTTTCTTAACGCTGGATTTTAAGTCTAGGTCAATTTCTGCAGGAGGTGCAGGGCAGGTGTTGGGTGTGCAGGAGCCACAGGCGGGAGGGATGGGGCACCTGCCCTGGTCCCCCACAAGCATGGACTTGAGGATGGGGCCAGAACATGGGGTGCTGGCCTGGAGGGGTGCGTGGCTCTGTGGTCTCCGATGTCTGCAAGCCCCGATGCAAGTGCACTGTGCCCAGCTGTCCGTGCCCCTGGGTGCCAGGTGCAGCCAGGCCTGGCAGTCACTTCTGAGATGGGGTGAGGATGGGCTGCTCTAAGTGGCTCTGCTGACTGTGCTGTAGAGTGGACCAGCCTGGTCATCGCCACTGGGCCGGGATCTGGGCCAGCCCTGAGCTGTTTTCTGGTCTGTGAAATGGGCAGAGCTCTCCTTGCTGGAGCAGATGCCAAGGCCCAGCCCCAGAGGCTCTCAGGATGGGGCCCTTCCCAGAGATGTCCTGGATGACACTGGGTAACTCGGGAATTGGGGAGCACCCACAGGAGGGCCTTAGCAACACATTTCAACCTGAAGCACGCAACTGTCACCTGCAAGTCAACTCGGATCACAGAACGGGACTGTGTGCACACATGCGTGTGGTCCTGGGGATTGAACCCAGGGGTGCTGTGCCACTGAGCTACATCCCCAACCCTTTATATCTTAGTTCTCCTTAAGTTTCCCAGGCTGGGCTCCAACTTGTGACCCTCCTGCCTCAGCTTCCCAGAAGTGCCCCGTGCCCAACTCCTATTTTGAAAAGGAGAGAGCATCACAACCCCAGCACCTCCCAGATGCAGCCTCCAGCAAGCCACAGCTCTAGGAAACTTCCCCTGCCTGCTGCCCCAGCCCCACCCTTACCCCGCCTCCCTCCAGGCAGTCCCCTCCCCTCCAGGCCTGCAGCATCCGCTGCACCTCTTCCACTTCACTCTTGTCACCCTGCACTCCACTCTGGGCTCTCCACCCGGGCAGGGCAGGAGCTGGTCCTCCATCCTTCCCGCCAGCCTGGCTCCCTGGGGCTAAATATAGCACAGCTGCGCCCGCCCGCTCCCGCTCCCGCCCGCTCCCGCTGGGTCCAGGGCTGTGCTTGCAGGGCCAGGGTGGGGAGTCAAGGTGGTAACCTTCCCGTCTGAAGGCCACTGTCCAGCCAGCTGTTTCCCTCTTGACCCTACCTTAATGCTCCAGGTAAAACACCACCTCCGTCTAACAGGCAAGGACATAGACTCAGAGAGCCAGTGCCTAAGTAAGTTGTTTGGGTTTTTTTGGTACTGGGGATGGAACTCAGGTCCCTGCGCTTGCGCAGCAGGTGGCAAAACCACTGAGCTAAATCCCTGGCCCTAAGTAAGTCGTTTTTAAAGGACAGTCTCGAGCCAGGATTTAGCTCAGTGGTTCCGCCGCCTGCCTCGAAAGTGCAAGGTCCTGAGTTCAATCCCAGGTACTGAAAAAAAAAAAAACACAGTCTCACTGCACAGACTAGGCCAGCCTTGAACTTGAAATCTTCCTTCGGAAGTCTCCAGGTGCATGCCTGCACCCAGCTGACCTGAAGGGTCCTAAGAGCAGCGGTCAGCTGATGGGTCTCACACTCACTGGCCAGGATGTTACATCTCTGCATGGTTCATCCTGACCCCTCTAAATCTGAGTTTCCATTAATATGACTTGATCTGGAAGGAAAAGGTTTACTAAGCAAATTACTAATGCAGAAATGTTTAAATGGAAATAATTATTAAGGACTTGGCAGGCTAACAAGAATGATGATAGCTATCATAATTTTATCTTATCTTGATAGTTTACTAAAACAAGGCTCTCCAGAAATTTGTTCCTTAAAGTTGTGGTTACTGCATGTTCTCATGAAATTTTGAAATAAATAAAAAAACTTTACTTCTTCCATTTCAAGACTTGACCACTTCACATTCCCCTAAGGTGGGGCTGGAATTCTGGCCCTTTCTCTGTCACTTACTGTGACCCTGAGCAGACCCTAGCAGAGCCTGAGTTCCACCTGAGGCACAGGGATGGCAGCCTGCCCTGGCGCTGCGGGGCAGCCAGGGCTGGAGCTGACCCAGCACGCAAGGCCCAAGGTTCCACCGCCAGCACCTGACAGACAGGCAGAAAAGCCACACCCAGCGGTCAGCTCTGCCTGGCCGTAGAAGGTGCCCAGAAAATCAGACTATCACTGTGTCTCAGCTAGTGCTGGAGGGGGTGGGGCAGGTGTGTGGACGTCCCGACTCCTGTCCATCCCACCCAGAGTCAGGGGCAGTGGGCAGCAGGGAGCTGGGGGGCGGTGCTGGGCCTGTGGCCAGGCGGGCAGGACCCTTCCCACGGACGCCGTGACCCTGGTCAGCCCACACAGCCGAGGCAGGAGGGAGGGCACACGGGCTGCTGCAGAGTTCCAGCCACCGGCCGACTCACACAGGAAGAAGAGGCTGGGCCTTGTGTGCTCAGCAGGTGCCCTTTCTCGCTGCAGTCCAGGCGGACATGGTCAGTCCCGGCCCTGAGCTGCCCAGAAGGGTCGACCTGGGCCCCACAGTGCAGCAGTCAGGAGGTCAATGCCAGGGCGGCCAGACCTGGGCGCCAGTCCCACACCTCCATTTGCCAGCCACACACCCCAGAAATCACCAGCTCCTCTGAGGCTGAGCCCAGACCGCGTAAGGGACGGTGTCGGCAATGCTGGCCATGGTCACCCCAAATCCCAAGTAGGCTTGGAGGCAGCATCAAGGGCTCGGACGGGAAGGGTCTCGCCTGCTCCAGATGCAGCCTCGACTCCTGCCCCTTGCAGCTGGGTAGCTGGGGGCCTGCGGGTCTGCCCAGGCCTCCAGTCTCCTCAGCCCTCCACACCGAGCGCCACGACGTCCTCGGGGCTGGGGCTGGATGGGAGCAGCGAAGGGCTGCCCCACCAGGCCCCATGGGGCATCCCCGCTGGACCCAGCAGGCGGGAGTGAAGAGCACCCCATCCTCTCCTGCCCTCCTGCGCCTCTGACTTCAGACTCCGTAAAGCCCAGTCGCTGCTCCCGGGCCCCACAGCGGCCGCTCTGGACAGTGCTGCTGAGCTGGCCTGGCTGGCCTGCCTGTGCTCCACCTCCTCCCAGTGCCTCTGGTAAGTGCAAAGGCCGGGGGCCCGTCACAGCTCCCCCAGGAGAGGCAGGGATGGCACAGGAAGCTGGCAGCAGCACGAGTGCCCCCGACCTGGCAACACTCAGGCAGTGCAGGCGGGGCCTGCAGCCCAGGGGTGGAGGCCGAGGTTTGGGAGTTCTGGGACCAGCATCACCCCTTGGGGCCAAGGTGCAGGATGCAGGCTCAGTCTCACACAAACCCATGCCTATCATAGGGTCTGCCCGGGGTGGGTGGTCAGTGCTCGGACTGCGATCCACGGCCCTGGACTCTCAGGAGTGGTTCGCACACCCAGACAGCAGGGCCCCAGACTGTGACCCAGAGTTCCGACTGTGCCATCCAGGTCGGGGCTGGAGCCGTATTGGTGCCCAGGAGGTCTGCTGACAAAGGCCAGTGGGCGCCACCCGAGGGTGCTGACAGTGTGTCCGAAAAGCTGCTCAGGAAGAGCAAAGAGTCACCACTGGTACCTGTGGCTGAGTGGGCAGTGCCTCGGCGCGGCGGGTGTCAGAGGTCAGGCAGCCCCCCACTGCGCGAGGGCCCCACCTCGCAGTAGACTGGCAGGGTCGCACGGGAGGTGGCAGCTACCCTGTGCTGAGCACCGGGCACCCACACTGGCCTCAGGACTGAGGGTGAGCAGTGCCGGGCTGGGGAGCGGCCATGCAGGGCCATAGGATGTGGGCATGATGAGGTGCTCTGCACATGGATGGGGACCCAGAGACCAGAGCCGTGACAACTCCACGGGGCTCCCATTGGGGCGCTGGCGTGGGGACGAGGCCGTCACTCTGCCCACAGGACTGGCGGGCTGCCTGGGGGTGGCCACATACAGGATCTCCAGCAAGTTGTCCATGCACCTGATCTACACGCGCGTGGCCGCACAGGCGTGTGCCGTGGGCGCCATCATGCTAGGTAAGCACTGGCCGGGGCAGGGAGGACCCTGCAGCCAGAGGCCCATGACCCAGGGCCACATGGGTGCCTCCTGTCCCTGCTCACCAGAAACTGTGCGGCAGTCTCATGACAACCTGCCCAGCAGGTGAGAAAATCACAGCGGGACATGCGCTGATTTCTTGTCCTCTCTGGATTTGAGAGCAGCAGCCTCAGGAAGCTGAGGCAGGAGAATTATTAGTTCAAGCCTTGTTTTTTTAGGTACTGGGGATCGAACTCAGGACCTTCCGCTTGAGAGGCAGGCGCTGGAACCACTGAGCTAAATCCCAGGCCCTTATTTTTTTTTAAAAAAGCAAACTGTGCTCACTTTGGCAGCACATATACTGAAAAAAAAGCAGACAGGTACTTGCTGGCTGTGGAATAATCCCATGCACTGCCGCAGTTTCCCAGGTGCATGGCAACAGCCACCTCCAGCCTGGGCACGAAGGCTGCCGAGGCTTCTCAGAGAATGCTGTGCCCTGTGAACGGTCAGATGGCCGCCGGCTGCGTGGCCAAGTGCCTGGAGCAGCTGTGGGCCCTGGGGCAGAAGAGCAGTGGGAGGTGGGGTTCTCAAGGGGCCGGAAGCGCAGGGACCCCTGGGACAGCAGAGGATGGGAACAGGGACCCGTGCCAGCGGCACTCCCCCCTCCCTGCAGGCGCCGTGTACTCCACTTACAGAGACTACAGCAAGAGGATGGCGCAGGGTGCTGGGGGGACGCAGGGGCTGCAGCCCGGCTACAGGCTCCCGTGGATGCCGAATAAAGCAGTGCCCAAAACCCAGGTGTCGTCTGTGGGCAGAGGGCAGGGAGGGAACACGGCACGCGCGGCTGTGGGACCCTCAGGGAGGGCAGGGCCCCTCCTGCCGGCCGCTCCCTGGGGACCTGGCAGGAAGAGGCCACAGCTGGGAGCGGCAGTGGCAACGTGGGAGACCACATCCACCCAGAACTCACTGTAGACCAGACAGGGAGGGCAGAGGTCGCAATGCTCTTTGCATTTACAAACGGGGCTAGGGTGGGAAGGCTGAGAAATAAGTCAGGGAGTCCCTGGGGAGGAGCCAGTTCGGTCCAAGGAAGGCGGGGCCCAGTGCGCTGCTCGATGCTTGCTGCTCGCTGCTCCCTGGCTCTGAGGCTCACATCGGGTAGTTGAGCACCACGTCCTGCTTGGCCAGCTCCAGCAGCATGGGGTCATCGAAGAACTTGCTGATGCTCACGTCCTCGCTCAGGCCCTGCGGAAAGGGCAGAGCAGGTGCTGCGGCCCTGTGCGGGGAGGAGGCCAGGTCCTCCGGCCGTTCTGGCCACATGAGGAATGTGGACCACACCTCTCCACAGTGCATAAAGTGTGCTCAGTTTGCGGCACAGGAAGAGCCCTGCTCCCCGGAGCTGAGGAGCGGGGGGCCCCAGAGAGGGACGAGTACCTTCCTGCGCCGGGTTTTGATCATGAACTCCCGGGCCAGGTGTGGGGCCGGCTGCGGCTCCAAGGGCCTGATGACGATGCTCTTGTCCAGAGGGTCACCAGGTACGATCTGGAAGGCACAGGGCCTCAGCAGGGCGGGTGGACAACCCGGGCCTCGGAGGGACTCTTCCCCAGGACACCCACAGCCGCAGCTCACCTGCCAGTGGTGGAAGACAGACAGGGAGAAGGCCTGGCCCTGCGTGTGAGTGCGGAGGTCAGTCTCAAAGCCGAAGGAGTCGATGGCAGGGATGAAAGCTTTGATTGTGTAGAGAGGTGAGCCCGGAATGGGCGCATCCTGAGTCACGTGCCCCCTGAGACACAAAGAAAAGGGCGGGCCCCAGACTGGGTGTGGTGCTGCACACCTGTGATCCCAGCGCACTGGGAGGCTGAGGCAGGAGGGTCTGGAGTTGGAGCTCAACCTGGGCAATTTAGCAAGATCCTATCTCAAAATAATAAAAAATGGCTGAGGATGTGGCTCTGCCAAGACCCTGGGTTTGGCTCCCAGTTCTGGCCCTACCAAGGGCTGAGCTGCGAGTGTGGACACAGAAAGCCTTGGAGCAGCCTGGGTTCTGCTGTTCCCGAGTACACGGCAGCCCCAGGTACCAGCAAGGGCGGGCAAGGGGAATGCAGAAGGGAGGCGACCAGGCTCGGGCTCCTGGCGTAGTCACAGGCAGCCCCTGGGCAGAGAACGCTGTCCTCAACAGCCCCGCCACCACCGTGCTCAGGCCTGGGGGACCCTCCTCCCCTCCATCCCAGCCCCTCCCACACACCACGCCGCTCACCTGCGCCGGGCCAGGACGGTGTACACTGCGGACACGCAGTCCGCAGGTGCCTGGACCTCCACGAAGTAGTACGGCTCCATCAGCCGAGGCGTGGCCTGCCACAGGGAAAGGGGCTCAGACCTGAGCAGAGGCCCCGCCCCTGCCCCTGCGGGAGCTCCGCCCTCCGGCCGACCCTGCTGCCCTTACCATGAGGAAGGCAGAGTAGACCACCCTCCGGGCTGTGGGGATGATCTGGCCCCCGCCTCGGTGCAGTGGCTCCTGGGCCACCACCGCGTCCAGGATCTTAAACTTGACGTTGCGAATCACTGGGAGGAGAAGACAGGGCCGCTGTCCAGGGCCAGGGCAGCAGGGTGGAGTGTCTCTCGGCCACCAAACTACCCGGCGCCAGGGCCTGCGGCAGAGCCTGCTCCAGGGGCGTGGGGGGCTGCCTGCTCTTTCTGGAGACTGGAAGGCGTTCTGGTCTCAGAACAGGCTTGGAGAATTGCACATTGGGTCCCACAAAGTGCCATCTGGGTCTCTGTATTTGCAGTAGGAGGGGTTGAACCCAGAGCCTTCTCCTTGAGCGACATCCTCGGCCCTTTCTTTACATCTCATTTAGATCTCACACAGCCAGCAAGTTGCCCAGGCTGGGCCTGAGCCTGTGACCCTTTTGCCTCTGCCTCCCCGAGTGCGGAGGTGCCAGTGTGTGCCACCACTCCTGTCCTCATCCTATGGACAGTGCCCCTCACACATACCCAGGACAGACCCTTCTCAGGAACGAGGCCAGGTGCCAGTCCAGAAATGACTGTTTCTAGGATGTACCAAATGGTGGCCCAGGACAGGGAGAGGGAGAGGCTGGCCTGGGACTCGGGTGGCCCTGTGCAACCAGCCAGCCTTTGGGGTGGGGACTTACGCTCATCACAGAGGGGCCCCTCCCTGGTCCCCCACTGGAAGCCCTGCACGATGCTGTCTTTCACGGAGCCTAGGAGGGCCTTGTCCACCTGCAGAGAGACATGGGCAGCTCAGAGGCCCCACGGAGCCCGTGAGCTTGGGGTCGAGTCCAGCACTGGGAGAGAAAGGACACATGTGGCTTCTTCCCCAGAGGCGAGCGTGGGCCACAGCTCCTGCTGGCTCTGTGTACCTCCGAGGGCAGGGTGTCGTCCACCAGGATGTTGGGGCCGGTGGCATCAGGACCAAAGGCCCAGATGGAGCGGGCGGCCAGCAGATCCCAGTCATACTTGGTCTGGAAGAACTCGCCCAGCTTCTTCCTGGGCGGGGAGGAGAAAGCTGGGTCAGGCAGCTCTGCACTGCTGGCTCCTGACAGTCTGCCCAGGGGCAAGTGGCGCCAGAGACCCCAGCTGGGGACAGAGCATGCACACCTGTTCCAGGTGATCTGCACCACCTCGTTCTCGATGTCCTCGGCCAGGCCTTTCTCCAGCGGCTCGGCGATCATGGTGATCTTGTTCCTGGCATAAAGGACATGGGTGTGGGGGTAGCCTCAGAACTGCAGGGCCCTCCTGGGAAGGCAGTGAGGGGGCAGGAGAGGCGGTGCCAGCATGGGGCCAGGCGGGCAGAGCAAGGCCGAATACATCTTCCATTCTAGGCTGCTTTATTTTTTGGTACTGGGGATCAAACTCGGGTCCTTTCACTCGTGAGGCAGGTAGCGGAACCACTGAGCTAAATCCGTGGCCCTAGCCCCCTGCTTTTAAAAGGCAGAGATGGGTGCAGCTCAGCGGCAGACCATGTGCTTAGCACGTGTGAGCTCCACAACACAGATCACTCCACAGTGGAGCTGCTGGATGGTCACGTGACAGAGCCAGCACTGCAAAGCCCTCTGGGAGGCGGAGGCAAAGGCAGAGGGGTGAGCAGAGGGGTGAAAACCCGGTTTTCAGCCCCACCCAGCGGTCTCCACCTCTGCAGTGGGGTGGGCTGGGCTCCCTCCCTCTGGTCTGCATGCTGGAGCCGGGTCCAGGCCTCTGCACCAGGCACATGCCCAGACTTTCTTAATTTTGAGACAGGGTCTCGCGGAGTTGCTAAGCTGCTTAGCCTGGGGTGGAACTGGCAATCCCTGGCCTGCCACACCCACAGGCCCGGCCTCCAGCTTACTTCTTATTGGGTGTTTCCGCAAAGCACTTGAGGGAAGACGTTTCCACCACTGTCTCACAGAATGTGACCACTGGGTCAGCCACCTGGGAGGAGATGAGTCCTGGAGGTAACACCTGATCTGTTGAAGGACAAAGCTCTGGCCCCCGAAAAGACGGGGGCCTGGGCTCTGCCTCCCCAAGAAGCCGGCCTCGGCCAGCATGAGCAACCAGAGCAAGAAAGGAGCTGGGGTCAGGGGAGGGGCCAAGGGTGCGTAGGGCCCCCAGGCTGAGCACCACCCCTCTTGTACAACGATGCTTGGGATACCTGGTCCTCCTCACTGCAGCACCTGGGCAGCACGGCTCAGAGCTGACTGGCCCAGGACACAGGGCCCAGATGTGCGTGATCCGTGGGGCACAGGACCCAGGAGTGCCAGCCCCGCTCCCCCTCAGCCCAGTTCTCTCCCTCACTAGAGACCCACGGCCTCAGGCGTGACACTGAGGCTCATCGCTGGGCTGTGCCCACAGTGGCAGCAGAAAGTGCGCTCAGCCTCGGGGTGCTGGCAGGCGGCTGTGCCAGGTGCCCACCTTGATGTCGATCTCTGAGTACATCTTCCGCAGGTCGTGCATCACGCAGTCCAGGTAGAGCTCACCGGTGCCCAGGATCACGTGCTCTCCCGACTCCTCCACCTACAACAGGCAGCGCGGGCCACAGGACCCCAGTACAGTGTGACCGGGCATGCAGTCACCAGCCTCGTCCCTACCTTAGCATTTTGTTTTGGCTGAACTAGGGATTGAACCCAGGGCCTCCACACTAAGCGACATCTCCAGCCCTTTGTATCCTAAGACAGAGTCTTGCTGAGTGGCAAAGTTGCCCAGACTGGGCTTGAACTTGGGATCCTCCTGCCTCAGCCTCCCAGAGTGCTGGGATGACACGTCCAAGGCATTAGCCATCTAGGGACAACTCCACTGTGTCATAGATACAAGCCAGCCCCGGAGACCTGGAGCTACTCAGAAAGGTGGGCCAGCTGGGCGTGGTGGTGCACGGCTGTCATCCCAACACTCAGGAGGCTGAGGCAGGAGGACTGCTGCAAGGTTGAGGCCAGCCTAGGCTACACAGTGAGTTCAGGGCCAGCCTAAATCACAAAGGGAGACCCTGCCTCAAAAACCCAAAACCAAAACCAGGTGGGCTGGCAGGCTTAGGAGTACTTCCCAAGATACCAAGTGGGCTCCCAGAGGAATGTGAGGACGGGGAACTCACACTCGGGCCTGCCCTGCCCGGGAGCTCCCAGGAAGCCCCGTGGGCCTGACGTACCTTGGTGGTGAGGGACGGGTAGCTCTTGTTCACCTTGCGAAGGCCGTCCAGCATCTTGGGCAGCTCTGAGGGGTTGACGGGCTCCACGGCAATCTTGATCACAGACGTGGTGTTGAACTTCAGGGGCCGGAAGATCTGAGCCTGGGGGCCGAAGCACAGGTAAGGGCCAGGGCCCTCCAGCCTGGAAAATGCTGCCTGGGGGCCCTGGGCACACAATGCCCACTGGAAAATACCACAGGGACAGAATCAGAAGGCAGAGCATGCTGGGCCTGGAGCAGGAGCAGGAGCACAGGCACCAAGGCTGCCCCTCGGCTCCACTGCCTGGGGCTCCACAAGCCTTGGTAGCTTGTGAGCCTGCACTGGAGCCACTGGGAACGCTACCTCCTCATTGCCTCGGGGCTCGGTGATGGTTGCTGTCTTCACAATGGGCTGGTCAACCCCTTCGATCAGGACCCAGTTGCCAGCGGGAACGCGGTTCACCTCGATGTGGTACCTGGAAGGACAGCGGGGGCTCAGCAGGGCAGCCGTTCCATCACGCCTCGTGGAGCGCCACTGCACACCTGCACTGAGCGGAACAGGGTGGGTGCCAAATGCACGCAGAAGGGATGGGAGCAGAGCGGCCCTACGGCCGTGCAGAATGAGGCCACGTGGAAGGGGACATTTCAGGCGGGTCTGGCTGGACCAGAGGCTCTGGGTGCAGAGCCGCTGCCTGCAGTCTCACTGGATGGGGACGCCAGCAATAAGACAAGAGACGCTGCCACCTGCTCAGTGCTCTGGTTTCCTCCTGGCTTGTAGAGGACCCAGTGGATGGAGGGGGAAAAGGGCCATCTTGGGGCAGAGCACCTACAGGAGGGGACAGCACAGGAGGGGTCGCAGCTTGGGAGTGGACAGCCAGAGGCCAGCTGACTCGGTGATGGCTGCTCCAGGGATCCAGGGGAGTTATTTTTTTTAAGCACTGCAGACTGAATCCAGGCCCTGGTACTGAGCTGCCTTCCCACTGCCATTCCCTTTCTGAGACAGGGACTCACTAAGTCAGTAAGTTGCCCAGGCTGGGCGTGAACTTGCAATCCTCCTGAGTGCTAGGAAGACAGGTGGATCCCAGCAAGCTGGCTCAAGCCTTCTCTTTTGGGCAGATAGTATAGGTTAGAAAGCAATTTGGGGGGGGAAGAAACATGAAGGTTGTGACTTTGGGGACACAGGAGAATGGAATTCATTCTAGCCACCCAAACACAAAAGCCAAGCCTTTGGCATTAGCCCAGCAGGAGCTCCTCTTCGGCCCCAGTGACCTTGGGTGAGAACTGGAAGTCACACACCTGCTGAGGGAGGGCTATGTCCCTCCCTGGACGGAGCCCAGCAGCCCCTGTTGCCGTGGTGACTGGCCCCTCAGACCCAGAGGCCCGGCCAGTAGGCCGTAGTACCTGGCCACCGAGATCCAGAGGCGGCCCACAGTGCAGATCTGCGAGTCCTCCTCGTCCTCCAGGGTATAGTTCTCTCCCAGCACCTTTACGGGCTGTCCAGCGTGGATGGTGCCGCTCAGCACCCGGCCGAAGGCGTGGAACTGGACTCCATCGTCCGTGCTGTACATCTTGGTGGTGTGGCACATCAGCGGGCCCTGGAGGAGCACAGGACGCCATGGGCAATGCTGGCCGCCACCTCCCCTGCCAGCTATGCCCAGCTCGGGGAGGACAGCCCAGACCTGAGGGAGAGGGGGATCTCTGGGAGTCCCATGTCACACTCCAGCCTCCCCATGTGGGGTTCCGCAGGAGACACTGTGTGGGGGAGCAACATGTCTGCTTTGCTGGGTCGAGAGCCGGGGAAGAGCAGGTTTGGGACGGCAGCTGCCACTGCGGGCAAGATCACTTGTCCTACATTCCCTCACATTTCCCAGCAGGCCACACGCGGCTAAGGGGAGCCTAGATGGCCCAAGGAACAGCTGGGAAGCACTGTGTGTTGTCTTGTGTTTGGGTGCCTGGGGATCAAACCTGGGCCTCACCCTAAGCACCTCAGCTCTGGAAAGGCAGTTTTCAACCCCAGGGCTGACAGGTTGAGCCGCCGTGTGCTAACCTAAGGAACATCCCCTAACTCACTGAACTGTCCAACAGCCACACACCCATCCCAGCGCCATGGCCCGGCCCTGCTGTGACACCCGGGCAGCCTGGGCAGACTCCCAAGGCCACACAGCTGGTACTTCCAATCTGGACCAGATTCTGCTCATGGGGGTACAGCACCACCCCGAGCCCCGAAGTCAGTGTCCATGGGAGGGAACCGGGGCGGTGCTCCTTACGTCAGGGTCGCAGTCGCTCATGGCCTCGCCGAGGTCGGAGTCCACGCCCCCGGTGTAGGTGTGCTCGATCTTGGGCTTGGCGCCCACCTTGGGGGACGGGATGTGCTGCACACACATGTCCACAAAGCCTGGGGAGAGAGGGCCATGCTGCAGAGCAGGCTCCAGACTCACACCTCGGCTCCCACACCCACGGGGCCGGGCTCAGGAAGCGCCGCAGTCGTGAGGCGAGGCCAGAAGATGGAGCACACACCGGGGTCAGGGAGGCTCGGGATGAGGGGCTCGGGACGCGGGTGCCTTGCAACTCAGCTGAGAGCTGAGGAGCTGTAACGATACATGGCCAGACACCCGCAGTGCTAGGTCGGCCAGCGCCCAGCTCTGCTCCCCGTGTCTCCACAGGATGCTCCCCAAGCTGATTCTTCACTATGCTCTCCTGTTCCTGAAGCTCGATAAACTACACCAGAGAAAAATCACTGAGGGTAGAGGCACAGCTGGTATACTAGCACTCAGCAGGCTGAGGCAGGACAATCATGAGTTCAAGGCGACCCTGAGCTAGAGACCTTGTCTCAAAAACCAAAAGGGGAGGCTGGGGGTTTAGCTCAGTGGTGCCGCCGCCTTCCTTGTAAGCTCAAGGTCCCGAGTTCCATCCCCGGGAGCAAAAAAACCCCCCAAAACCCAAAAGGGTGGGAGACGATGTTCATTAGCACGTCGAGACGGATGTGTCTTTTCTTTTGTTTTACCTTGCTTTTTAACTTTTTCTTATTCTGAGACAAGGTCTTGCTCAGTTGTCCAGGCTGGCTTTAAACTTCAAATCCTCCTCCTACCTCGGCCTCCCAAGTAGCTGGGATGACAGGTGGGGACTGTGCCAGCCTTCCAGTTGGTGCCAGGTGTCTCAGCCTGGGCCACCCCAGCACGAGCGACTAAGTTTAGTGTCCAAGCTTTGGGAGACCACCCGCCTAGCACGCATGAGTCCTGAGTTCAATCCTCAGGACCAGAAAATCATATCTAAAAATGCAAAGTACGCTCTGTGCCTGCGTTCAGACTCAGTCCTCACTGGACTCAGAGCTCTGTCGCCACCTTTTCTGGATCAGCCACAAAAGGGCCTGTGCACAGTCCAAATTCAGTCTTCTTCCAGCCACCCCCGCTCTCTTACATAAGCCTGACCTCATGCTGTCCCGGGCCCAGCCAGAACTCAGAGGCAGCCCTGACCCTCCCGTGCGACCCTGTGGGTACGGACCCAGCCCTTCTGGTCCCGGGAGAGGCTGTGCTCTGTCACTGAGGAGGGCGCCAGGGCACACAGGGCCCCTGTTGCAGCCTGAGGGTGGCCTGGACCTCAGAACTCTGCTCAACACAGGTAGGGAGCACTCTTGAGACAGAGGCTGAGTGGGGTGAAGGAGACAACACCGGGCTGAGCTTCATCACCTGTAAACTCCCCAAAGAACTTCTTGCAGACCAGGCGCAGCAGGGGCCGGATGTTCAGCTTCAGCTCCTCCTTGGTCAGGTGGATACCAAGCTCATCCAGGGTCCTCGGGAGACTGGTGTCCACGTCACCCACCACCTGCGGCACACAGGGCACTGGGGTCAGCCGCGGGGACAAGGCAAGAGGCTGCCACGCTGAGCCCTCCCAGAGGCATCAGGAGCCACAGCACCCCTTCCCCATGGGCATCGCTGCCTCAGAAGCCCCTGGCACACCGCAGCACTGCCCCCTGGTGGTAGAGACGCAGCATGCGCCCTCTGCCCAGGGAGGCAGATTTAGAGGCCTCAGTGGGAAGGAACCAAAAAAGGCCACCTTCACCCGTGCACCCTGCAGGACAGAGCCAGGCTACACCATCCCGGCAGACGCAGTCTCCACCAGGCAGATTCCATAAATTGCTTTTATTAATCTGCTCCAGCCCGATGGGAGACACTGTTTCCCGCACTGCTGTCTCGTTATTCGGCCCTGTTGCTACGCTGGGGGCTGGTGTCCCAGGACGCGGGCCAGGAGCTCCGAGGCCAGGTGTGTGCCGGCTGAGCCCGCAGGGGTCAGGACCCGCAGAGGTCGCGCACGCCCCCTCCCCGCCCGCACCTCAGGCAGCACAGATCGCACTTTTCCCAGGAGCATCTCAAGTCCGCCACACCACACCCGGCCGCCCAGAGCGGGCACCGCCAAGCCCAGCAGCCAGGCCTCCTGCTCTCCTTCCACCCTTCCGCCCCCTCCCTTTCTCCCCATCTCTACCTTTCTTGTGGGATTGGGGCTCAAACCCGGGGTCTCATGCATGCCAGGAGGTGCTCTCTTACTCAGCTACATCCCAGCCCAATGGATCACTCAATCAACCAATCATCTACATAGAAAGGATCTTGCTAAGCTCCCCAGGCTGGGCTCAAGCTTGCGACCCTCAGCCTCCACTCCCTGAGCAGCTGGGAGTGTGGGGGTGTACCACCACACATGGCTCCAGGTAGCCATTTCTTTTGATGGCTGCAAAATATTTTAAGGGACATACCAGAATTCATTTAATAAGATCTTCACAAACGAAAATTTCACTTATTTCGTTTTGTCTTTTCACTCAGTTATAAATAATACTGTAACAATAATGCTCTCTTATGCTGTGTATGGGCGAGGAGGCTTTCGGTTTGACCCGTAACTAATTTCCATGACTGCAGTGACAAGTACTAGCGAGGTGCAATCGGGCATGTCACATTGTGTCTCCCACCTTCCCCAGAGCCCAGTGACACTGCTGAAATCAGTGGCGTGGACCCCAGAGAGGACACTGCACCAGCTGCTGGTGACCGGGTATCTCAGGCTTGGCAGGACAGCATGGAGCAGGCGGGCAGAAGGCCGACTTGCAGGCGTGCTCACCTGCGCCAGGATCTTGTAGAGGGGCTCCAGGACGAACTCCACGAAGCTCCGCTGGGAGCTGCTGGTCGGGGCCTTCTTCGTGAACTTCCGCCTATGGAGCAGATGCACTCCCAGTGACCAGGGAGGAGGAGGTGGTGCCACCCAGCCCGACGCACACTGCCTGGGTCAGAGTCTGGTGGGAGCCCAGGGGTGCCCTGTGCTGTGATCTCCACTTCCAAAGACTGCAGGGTGGGCCCAGGGCTCACACTGCTGCGTGCTCTCCCAGCCACGCCCCTCGGGAGGGAGCACCCAGAGTCTCCATCTGCCAGGCCTGCTGGGAAACCAAACACCCTCCCGCCCTGCACTCTACTCACGTCTTAGGGTTGAAGTAGATGTCACCCCAGAGTCTTTTAGCAAACTCCTGATAATTGATGTCACCTGTAGGAAAAGGCACAAGATTACACCTACCTAGCACAGTGCTATCTGAGATTCTATTTCAAGTGCCCAGGCGGTTTCTTTCTGAGGAATCCTAGCATCTTCTTTCCAGGGCCCAGACACTTCCTTCTGGCTTAGCCAGGCAGGCAGGGGCACTGAGGCACCAGGGACAGGATGGGGGCAAAACAGATGGCTGTGCTGGAGCCCAGGTGGGAACTCAGGTCTCCTCCGCAGGAGGGCTGGGGTGGGCCAGGCCCAAGGCTCAGGAGCCCGGCACCCAGCAGGCGACCCCCCAGGCCTCCGAGAGAAAACACCAAAGTGAGCTGGGCTCACCTTATCCCAGTTCATGGTGCAGTCACGCCAGGTCCCTGCGGGAGGAGCTGAGCACCTGCAGCTTCGAAGACCCGAGGCACCGCTCCTGACACAGCCTCTCCTCCCACGCCAGCAGCAGCCGAGGTGGCCCCAGCGCACCCCCCCTTTCTCAGCACCAAGCCCCCTCTGACTTTCACTCGAGCTCCAGGCCCTGTCCCCACTCGGATCACGTCCACGTCCCCCTCTTCCTTCTTACTCGGTCAGCCGGAAGCCCCGTCCCTCACAGGTGCAATGCCACCTGCGCCTCGAGCACGACACATGGAGCTCCTGGACTCCAGGGCCTCCCCGTCCTGGGTTCCTGGCTGCTTCCTGAGCGCACACCTCCCGGGCACCTCCTCTTGCACAGCCCCACACCTACTGCCGTCCTACGAGCAGTGTGGGCCTGTGTTGGTCGGCAGTGTCTACCCAGCCGGCCCTTCCTGCACAGTCGTCTGTCAGCTGTGGGACACGCCCTGACCTCGCAGCTCCTAACCACCTGCAGGGTACAGTGCCTGGGACCCCAAGCCCTGCTCCCTGAAGTCCCAGCCCCGGCCCACAGCACCTGCTTCCTCTGCCACCCTGCCCTGCAGATCCTGGAGCAAACCGCCCTGGGGGATTCTGGGCACCTGTGGATGAAGGCCCGGGAGCCGGAGGAGGCTCGAGGCACGGTGACGGTGCATGTGCGTTCAGCAGTCAGGATCCTCCAAGAGGCTCTGTGCCTTGTGTGGGAAACACAGGGCCGGGCCTGTGATCCCTGACCTGCCCCTCAGTGCTGACCTCTGGAAGGCCACGCACGGCTTTGCACGGGGTGACAGTGGCGCCTACACTGGTTCCTTCACAAACCGACAGTGGCCCATGGCACAGGGCCCCTCCTGCCGGAAACCCAGGCACCCCACGGCAGTTAGCGGACACAAGGCCAAGAGATGCTCAAGCCCCTACTGGAGCCTGGCTCAGACCAACTCCATGCACTGCTTGTCACGGCCTCCTTCCTTAGGGTCGGTACCGGGATGGAGCCGAGGAGTGCTGACCTACATGCCCAGCCCTCTCCAGACTTTGTTCTGAGACAGGGTCCTGCTAACTACCTAGGCTGACCTTGATCTTGTGATGCCCCTGCCTCAGCCTCCCAAGAAGCTGGGATGGGTTACAGGTGTGCACCACCACTTCTGGCTGGGCAGTAAGTGTTAAATGTCTTTTCTGCTGTTTATAACCGCTCAGCCTAGAGAAGGGTCTGGGCCCCCACAGCCCCAGATGGGACAGGGAGGGAGACCAGGCTCCCTGTGCAGCAGGCCGCTTACCGAAGGTGTCGGCGTAGATCTTGGCGAAGGAGCCCAGCGTGAAGCAGATGCTGTACTGTGAGCTGGAGAAGCAGACGTTGCCCAGCAGCGGGGAGAGGATGAGGTTCTCATCAGTGGAGTACATGCTGTGGGAGAGCGAGGGTGAGCCAGGCCTGGCCTGGGTGAGCGCAGCCACTGCCACTCTGAGAAAGGGACCCAGGGCTGCTCCAACTCCGGGACAAGGGGTCACTCAGAGCCAGAACAGCCTGCACCACCTTGGGAAAGTCAACCACCGGGGAGACACTGCGAGCCGGGGACGCAGGGAGCACAGGGGTGGCCCGAGGGGAGGCGCGAGGAAAAATCTCAGTGTTGCAAAGAGAACAGACACATCCGACTGCTGGACAGAGGAAGAGCGACTCTCTCCCCACTCCCACTGCCTATGCATCTTGATTCTGTGTCTTGGGGGGCTTTGCCTTACACGTTCATGTTGAAACTTTACTTATATTTTGCAGTGCTGGCTATGGAACCAAAGGCTTTGGACATGTTAGGCAAATGCTCCAACCCTGAGCTATATCTGTAAGCCCAAAACTTAA
Source organism: Heterocephalus glaber (assembly GCF_053883595.1). NCBI lineage: Eukaryota > Metazoa > Chordata > Mammalia > Rodentia > Bathyergidae > Heterocephalus > Heterocephalus glaber. The sequence continues at coordinate 12,400,973 of NW_028258463.1, forward strand.
TTTTTAAGTATTTTGTGAGATACCATGCTACCCAGGCTGGTCTCAAACTCCTAGGCCCATGGGACTGAAGATGTAACTCCGTGATAAGAGCACTCACATAGAAGGCACGAGGCCCTAGGTTTGATTCCTAGCATAGAATAGAAAAAACAAACACATCAAACCCCTGAGCCAAAGCAATCCTCCTGCCTCAGCCTCCTGAGTAACTGGGAGTATGCGTGTGCTCCACTGTGCCCAGCTCAGAACTTTTTTCAGTTCGGGCCATAGAACTGCACACATCTGGGTCCGGGGTGACTGGTGTGACCCAGGTCTCCAGGAGGAGACTGCACCTCCTTCTGAAGAGGCTGGAAGGCGAGGGAGCCCAGGCTGAGGATGGGTGGCACAGCTGGTGGGCCATGGGTAGTTGCCAGAGAGAAGGGTAAAGTAGTATTCCCTGTTTGGCTAATTAGAAATCCCTGTCACTCACTGGGAGGATTTACTGGCCGTTCTTAGAAGGCCTGTGTATATAATATGGAAAGCTGCTCTCAACATTCCCCCAAGCTTTTATTTATATGCTTATTCATTTATTTGTACCAGGGATCAAACTTGGGACCTTGCACTTGCCAGGCAAGCACAGCGCTGCTGAGCTACATCCCCAGCCTCCCACTAACTTTTTTCTTTCTTTCTTTTTCTTTGGTACCGGGGATCGAACTCAGGTCCCTGCACTTGCACAGCAGGCAGCGAAACCACTGAGCTAAATCCCCGGCCCTCCCACTAACTTTTTAAAAGAAAACTTGCTGCCTGTGGACAATAAAGATGTAAAGAAATTGCCGATGTACAAAAAAGTAGTTAGAAAAAAACACACATCTTGGAAACGCCCATATGTTTAAAAAAGTAACAAAAAAACGTTTCCTGGAAGTGACTCTGAATTGGAGCTCCTTAGAGCATTTGGAGAAGCGACACAGGAGTGATGCTGGCCCGCATCTGTCCTGTGATCAGAGGACACGGAGCAGAAGGCGAGAAAGTCCACAGCAGACTGGCCACATGTGGGAGACGTGGCTCACACTGTAACCTCTGTTTTGTGTGTGCATTTTAGTCCTCATTACTGTGTATCTGTAAGTGACAATGCTAAGTACTTTGTTGAAATATCTGGTCTTTCAAGTGCTTAATACACCTTAAAAAGCAGAAGTAGTAAAATAATGCATTTTGTAAAAAACCAACTTTTTGGGGGCTGTGCAGTGGATGCGGCTCAGGGACAGTGGGACAGGGAGGCCCTGACTGCTCGTCTGCGCTCGGAGACCCAGGCAGAGCGCCCCAGTGAGCCTCAGCAGATGGCCCTCACCATGGACCTGTGGGGATTCTCGTAACACCCAATGGGCACACACTACTTCTCCCGGAAGCGAAAACTGAGCATCAGTAATTGCCCAGTTCTACACAGCCGGCAGTGGTGAGACCCCAGAGATGACCCTGGAGCCAGAGTGACTGTGACATGAGACCAGACCCCGAGCTGATGAGGGCCATGGTGCTGACCTGCAGAGACCTGATGTGCCTGCCGCTGGTAGCCCGCCACACTTTGTGGCACATGCCAGGAGACGCAGGACAGCTGCCCCGGGCACTCAGTCAACTCAGCAGTCCACGGCCAGTGGCCCCAAGACAGCGCCCACCTGATCAGCCCGTTGACCTCATCCACTATGTGGCGCAGCTTGTAGTAGGCATCGGTGGGTGGCAGCTTCAGCTCCAGGATGAGCCGGTCGATCTTGTTGATGCACACGGTGACTGCCAGCCTCTCCTGCACCGCGTGCTTGATCAGCCGCTCGGTGTTCAGCATCACCTGGGGCAGAAGCTCAGAGGTGGGATGTGGCGTGGAGGGAGGTGGCATCAAGAAGGGCCAGCAAGTAGGTGTTGCGCGCACTGGTGCCGAAGCGCACGAGAAGGCATGTGGGTCTGAGAGGAGGGGCGCCTGGAGAGCCTGTACCAGCCTGCTTGAGCCCAGGCGGAACAGGACAGCCACGGTGCCAGGAGGAATCGGGAATTTGGGAGGACGAACAGTGCCCTTTTCTTCTCTTTCCTTTTGTCTGCGGTGCTGGGGATGGAACCCAGGCCTCACACAAGCTGGGCCAGCACTCACACTGCGCTCAGCCCTGCCCTGGACAGACACTCTTGGCACACAGGCGTGCAAATACTTGCAGGCAGATGGCCAGGGCCTTCCGGCTGCACTGGCCTGGGACTGCTGCATCTGGCAGCGAAGAGCTCCACTGGGCCTTTTTTTTTTTTGTAGTACTGAGCCTCCTCCCCACACCCCCAGCCCTTTCTTATATCTTTATTCTGAGACAAGGTCACTAAGGTGCCCAGGCTGGGCTAGAACTCCTCCTGCCTCAGCCTCCCAGAGCGCTGGGATGACACGTGTGCTCCACCACGCCTGGCTCACTGTCCAGATTCTGCTTCGAATGTGAGGCCTCACTTGGAGAAGAGTGCCTTGGCAGAACAGCTGACCCCAGGATGGGACGAAGGGCAGTACAAGATGAGGGCATCTACTGAGCCAGGTCGGGAGACCACAGGGCGGGGCTGGAGAGCACTGACACGTGAGGGCAGAAGTGGGTTTCCAGAGCCCAGTGTGCCATGCTGGGCATGAGCTAATGAACAATACTATTCCAGCCACAAAAGGCAGAGCAGCTGGGCATGGTGGCCCTGATCTGCAATCCCTGCACTTGGGGAGGGTGAGGCAGGAGGCCTGCTTTCAAGCCCAGCCTGGGAAACTTAGTGAGACCTTGGCTCAGAATAAAAATATAAAAAACGGGCTGGGGATGTAGTTCAGTGCACCCAAGTATCATCACTTGGGTGAAATCCTGAGCACCATTAAAAAAGAGAAAGAGAGCCGGGGATTTAGCTCAGTAGTTCCACCGCCTGTCTCGCAAGCGCAAGGACCCGAGTTTGATCCCCGGTATCAAAAAAAAAAAGAAAGATGAATACCTATTTCCAACAATCATAGAAAAACTAAAGCATCAAAGGGTGGTAAAACCACAGGTAAAGTTTGTTATGGAATAGAATACTCAGTTACCACCCTACAAATTAACTTTACCCTGGAGCAACACAGCTGGCCTACCTGGGCTAAGTGACCAAGGTTGACGACCATGCTCCCGATGGGATGGGTAAGGACCTTTACTTAGGCAGTACTCCTGACAAAATGACATGACACTAATCGTGAGGAAACAAACCCACACCGAATGAGTACTCTTCCAAAATGCCAGCATCATGAGACCAAGAAAGGCTAGGGAGCAGTTCCAACGAAGAGCCTGAACACACAAGTCCTCCATGCCACACACCATCCTGGGTTGGGGTGCAACTATCAAGGGCACCCTTGGGATGACGAGTAAGCTTTATTAGCACAACAGCACTGCATCACAGCAAAACTTCCCGAGTCATGACCGCACTGTCCTTCTCACAATATAAATTCTCACATATTTTCCTTTCAAATAGCTCAAAGTGGAAACACACAGGCGCGTGTGTAAGAGAATTACAAACCAAATGACGGTGAATTCCTTGTACTACCCATGCAACGTTCTGCTGTGTGAAATTATTCCCAGCTCATTTAGAGACGACTCTGGCTCCCCCTGCTGACTCCCACCAGGATGACACAATGGCATCGACCAAGTTAGCCATCTTCCTTCCCACTTGCAGGGTAAAAGAAACCCTGGCCTTTCAATCCCAACCTCCCAGAAAGCTCCTGAACTTTTACAGCCCACCCACATGACTACGGCTCCTCCCTCCTGTTCCTTTACATTGCTCCTTTTGTCTTGGGGCTTCCTGGGCCGCTGTGGGTCCCACCACTCGAGCCTCAGCGGCAGGGAGTGAGGGGACCTGCAGCTGTGCCCCATCTGGAGCCTTCACCACACGGGCGCCCATGTCCCCACTCCTAGCTGCGCGGGGCCGCGGCCAGCGTGCAGACCGCCACAGGAGGACCCCGGCTGCAGGGCACTCACCCCCTCCGCAGCGTCGATGAATAGGACTACGCCGTCGGAGATGCGCAGGCCGGCTGTGACCTCGTCGGAGAAGTTCACGTGTCCTGAAAGGCGATGCCCAGTGAGCTGCCCCTGGGTGGCGCAGGGCGCAGGGCAACCCGGGTGCTGGAAGCTCTGCACCACGGCCCCTTCCCAGCCTCCTGAGTCACACTCCTAGAGGCTTTGCATGGCAGCCTGGCCGCAGAGGGCACAGCACGACCCACGGAGGTGGGCGGAGGGTAGAAGTGGCCCGGGCACTGGGGCAGGACAGGGCACAGGGCTGGAGAGGGCACCAAAGTGGGAAGCAGGGTTCTGGAGAGGGCGGCTGCCACTGTGTGAGAAGCCTGGGGACCCTAACGGAAGACCCCTCGGACTGGAGGGCAGGGAAACCCACTGTGCGACTCCCCGAAAAGGACACGGGCCCTGGAGGCAGGAGTGGGGCCCACCTGGGGTGTCCATGATGTTGAAGAGGTACGACTTCCCCTTGGTGCCCGGCAGGACCACTGTCACGGGGGTGCTCTTGATGCCCACACCTCGCTGAAAGGCACACACAGCCGTCACCGCCCAGCCTGTGCCAGACGCTGTGTGGCTGGCAGTTCTCCCCCTCGGCCTCCCTGCACTGGGGGTTTCTGTCCAAGCCTCTAACCAGCCCTGAGGACCAAACACCTCCAACACTGCAGTACATTAAAAAGTGCAAATGAAAATGGACACAGCTGGAGGGGTGGCTCAGTGATACAGTGCCTGCCTAGCATGCACAAGGCCATGGGTTTGATTTTTAGCACCACAGAGAAAAAGGAAAAAAGCAAAGCAAAACAGCTGTCATGACTGTGTCGTGACGTCCCGCAGAGCCTCATGCTGGCACAGGCTATAGGTTCAGAGCAGTGGACCCAGAGTGTGTGATGCAGGGACTAGGGGCGTGTGGTGACCACATCAGTCCACCGTGTGGACTGGCACTGCCCTACACCAAGCAGCCTGGACAGAGCACAAAAGGGCAGAAAGAAGCTGCGGCTGCTGCTTGTGCTGGTCATGTGCTTGCTTTGCTGCCTTCTGCCTGCCATGGACGGTTTCTCCTCTGCGATGCCCCCTGCCAGGCCACCCTGCCCTGGAGCTGCTGACTATGGACTGAAACCTCTACACACTGTGAGCTAAATAATCCCTCTCCCCTTTAACTTTGGGTGTTGGATATTTCGTCTCAGCAACGAGAGAAAAGTAACTAAAGGACAGTAAGCAATTATTAGGCCTTAACAGAGAGTCCAGGGTCCTAGAATCTTATTCTCTTCATATACTGGAGACAAGGATATTATTAAAGTTTTTAGGGGCCAGGGATTTAGCTCAGTGGTGCCACGCCTGCCTCGAAAGCACAAGGTCCTGAGTTCAATCCCTGGTACCATCCGAAAACAAAAATTGGGGTGGGTGGGGGGTGTTTTTAGACAAGGTTTCATTATATAGCCCAGACTGGCCTTAACTCACAATTCTCCTGCCTCAGCCTCCCAAGTACCTGGGAGTACAAGCATGTGTGACCATTTAGGATTAAAATATATATATATAGAAAACAGAAAATAAATATTTAAAAAACTCAAATATATATTAAAGAACAAGAACAGCTAACAGTCACTGATTTTTTTTCTTGAAACATGATCTCACTATGTAGTTCAGGTTGGCCTTGAACTCACTGTGATCCTCCTGCCTCAGCCTCCTGAGTGCTGGGATGGCAGGCATGCACCAGCACAGCCAGCTTCATTGATTATTCATCCTGTGCTGGTACCATTCCAAGTCCCTTCAGCTAATAATGCTAACATATTTGAGCCTTCCATGTGATCACTTAGGAAAAAGGGGACAGACATAAAGGGGGGGGGGCACAAGGAGCCAGAAGAGAGGAATAAAAATCCAGATGAGAAGACAAAGAAAAGCTCAGATACTTGAACCCCTTCTCTAAGAGGCTCCCAGGGAAACTGAGAGCCTGGGTCTCGGTCCAAGTCATCTTACGGATTCCAAGAATGACTTCGTTTTAAAACTCACACAAGGAGGGCTGGGGATTTAGCTCAGTGGTTCTGCTGCCTGCCTCGCAAGCACAAGGACCCAAGTTCAATCCCCAGTACCAAAAAAGAAAAAAAACCAAAACTCACACAAGGGCCGGGGATTTAGCTCAGTGGTTTTGCTGCTTGGCACAAGGACCCGAGCTCAATCCCCGGTACCAAAACAAACAAACAAACAAATAATCACACAAGCTTAAATATCCATGGTTTCTCTTTTTTGTGTGTGTGCCGGGGACCGAGCTCAGGACCTTGTGCTTTCGAGGCAGGTGCAGTGCCACTGAGCTAAATCCCCGGCCCCTCGGTTTCTCATGTGAGAAACCCAAATTATAAGGAAGGAGCAAAATAAAAGTAGTCAGACAACAGGAAGCAGGGAGACAGCTTTCTCAAAGGGGAAGTGGACCAACAGGTGGGGGGGGGCATGGACTTAGACGTGCTGTGTGCTGCGTGCAGTGCCAGTCCCACGGTGGCAGGTGAGCAGCATGCACTCCAGAGGCACCAAGCAGAATAGAACGGAGCCAGGCACATGGCAGACACTGCCCTCAGATGGGCCTTTCTGGGCCACACTAAATCCTGCCAGGGACAGGAGGGTCCCTGTCCTCTCCAGCTCTCAGACCAATGACAAGGGGGTCACAACTCACTTTTTGTTTTTTGGTACCGGGGATCAAACTCGGAACCTTGTGCTCGGAAGGCAGGCTACGGAGCCACTGAGCTCAGTCCTGGCCCTACAACTCACTTTTTGATAAATTTATCTAGTAAAAAGCACTGCATTAATCCCCTCTGAACACACTCATCCCATCTTTCTTGCCCCTTTCAGAAGCAGCTCTGGATCCTCTTTCCTCAGGGTCTTTCTGAGGTGTGATCAGAGATACAGCAAACGCTAGAAAGTCAGCTCCTAAAACCAAGACGCTGTGTCCTCATCCGCCTTAGTCACCGGATCTGGCACCGTGTGACTTCTGGCTCTTCCCCAAAGTCAAGATGACCACGGAAGGGAAATATTGTTTTTGTTTTGTTTTTTGGTACTGGGGATCGAACTTGGGACCTTGTGCTGGCAGGGCAGGCAGCGGAACCACTGAGCTAAATCCCTGGCCCAGAAGGGAAATGTTTTGAATCAAGACACTGAGGCAGCTACATACCGCAGCTCAAGGCACTGAGGAAAAGAGGACTCCAGAACTGTTGCAGAAAATGGCAAAGATGGGCCGGGGATTTAGCTCAGTGGTTCAGGTGCCTGCCTCGCAAGCGCAAGGTCCCGAGTTTGATCCCCGGTACCAAAAAAAAAAAAAGAAAATGGCAAGGGTGATGGGACAGTGTGTCCGAAGTGAAGGGAGGGTTCTGCAGGGGATTCATGGGAATGTGTCTGTTACTGTAATAAAATTTTTCTTAAGGACTTAAACATTTACTGTATTTTTGATCCTACTCTGCATCACCAGGGGATAACAGGGAAGAGGCACAGGGCAGGCTGAGCAGGGAAACAGACCTAGGCACTGTCCTCAAAGGCTTCCCACTGAACAGCACTGGGTCTGGGCGCAGCGCTGCCTCCCCAGGGCGCACTCACCTCCTGCTCGGTGAAGAGGATGTCAGTGTAGCACAGCTGGAAAAAACACAGCACTGTTACCGCACGAATTCAGTCTCCTTCCCCAGACCAGCTGCCAGTCCCCCACCCCCAACTCCAGTTTCTGCCTCGGGAGGGCCAGACACGTCGGGTTTTGGGGTGTCTGTTTTGGGGTGCACAGGTGGGGGCGGCACTGCCGAGCGGGTCTGGCTGACAGCTGAACAGCATCGACGCACTGGCTCCTGGGGGTGCTGTGGGCAGATGTGCCAGCCTTCGAGGAGCCACGTGTCAGGCCAGCAATCTGACCAGGACCAAACACGTATTGCACTGAGACTCGGCGCCCCGGTCAGCCTCCTTCACAGGCGTTTAAATTTACCATAAAAACAACAAGGCCCAACTGTGTGGTATTTATAGAGAAGGCTAATGATCTGGTGACAGGAAAGAAGAGACTATGAAGGTCAGGCTACAATGACTGAGGAGGCACCCCCAGTGCAGAACAGAGCACCTAACACACCACGGGGTAACACACTGCACGCTGCTGAGAAAGGGAGTGATTGTCCTGCGTGCTATTAACAGAGACCCGATGAGAACACCCACCACGGGTACCGGGTACCACGCTTGGAGGGAGACACTCCCCTCTGCCCCGAGGGCTCCCTCTCCCGAACCAGGCCCACTTACATCCTGGTCATAGCGCTTTCGGATTTCTGGGTGCGTCTGCTCTATCAAGCAATCCACAAAACAGGTCTGAAAGGAAAGAGCTAGTCAGGACCTACCAACCACAGAGGCAAACCTAGGGTGTCCTTCCCCTCGCTCCCAATGCACCTTGTAACTTAGGGATGAGGAGGAGGGGCGCAAGGAGGATTACGGAACAGCAAAAACTAGCAAGGAAGCCACGGGAGTGTTTTTAAATGAAACACAAAAGCCTTCCTGGACAGGCATCCCCTAGGAAACACGATCCTGGAGGATCAGTGAGGCTCCATCTCCCCGGTCTGTCCAGACGCTGGCATGGCTCAGGTTCGCCCGGTCTCAGGTATAGCCCCATGTGGGAAGAGCCACCCCGGGAAACCAGTCCAGGGAGCCTGGGGTGCACCTTGCCGTGGTGGAGATGGCCGCAGAGGGTCACGTTTCGGATGAGCTCCGAGTTGTCCATCAGGTCAGCCAAGAAACTAGAAGGCGGAAAGAGAGAAGGGGCTTTGGCAGAGGTTTTCACACATGGAGTGGTGCAAAGGTGGTCCACGTATTTTTAGGCAGGAACAACCTTCAGCTTGACTGAAGGCGCGGAAGCAGAATGGCACTGTCTGCATGGGGCTGGCTTTGGGAAGAAAACAGAGCCATCTGCGGGACATGACTGCAATGAAGTATCTTCGCGATTTTAGCAGCAAAAGATTGGTTGGTTTGTGGTTTTTTGAGACAGCGTCTTGACATGTAGTTCAGGCTGTCCTTGAGCTCACTATGTAGCCAAGGCTGCCTCAAACTCACTGCGATCCTCCTGCCTCAGCCTCCCGAGAACTAGGGTTACAGGCAGGTGCCACCACACTGAGCAATACTGAGATTTAAAAAGAAACACAAAACCAAATACTGGAACTAACACAGAGCATGAGAACCGTCCCTTTAAAATGCTCTAGGCTAGGTGGGTAGGGCAGAGTAAATCTATAATCTTAGTCATTTGGGAGGCTGAAGCAAAAGGTCTCAAGTTTGGGGCCAGCCTTGGCAACTTACCAAGACCCTGTCTCAAAGTAAAGTGCAAAAGGGGCGGGGACGGCCCTGCATTCTATGGGGAGGGGGGCACCACACCAAGCCTTTAGGCTGCACGGATGGTCCGCAGACACGCAGGGCTCAGTGCAGCACTGGGAGCTTTGCGTGCAGAGGCCGTCAGAGTGCTAACGCAGCACTTGGGAAAACCACACTGGCTGCGGCCTCGAGGCAGCTGGGACGCCCAACCCAGCACAGCCAGCACCACCTCTCACGCTCAGACCCGCACCACTCACAGCACGCAGCCTCTGGGTGCTCAGCTCTGCTCCCAAAGATCAGAGATTAAAACTCCCCAGCTGAGAATGCAAAGGAATATGAAGCAAGTTCTGAGGGTACTGAAAAGCTATTTCAAAATGTCTGAGTGAACCAGGCATGACACACACCTGTAATTCCAGCATGCTGGGAGGCTGAGGCAGGAGGATTCCAAGTTTGAGCCCAGCCTGGGCAGCACAGTGACTTACCTGGCAGAGGAAGCAGCTCAGTGCACAGGCCCGGGTTTAACCCCTGTACCCAGCACCAAAACAAGAAGTCTGGACGACCCAGTAAGCTGGCCATTTAGAAAGGGCCCTGGGTTTGCTGAATTACAAGAGGTCCTATTTTATGAGCAAACAAAAGCAGCTTTCTCACCTAGGGAGGAGTCACAGCACCTACACGCAGATGGCCGGCTTAGGCACACTCCCTCAGGCATTGGGGTTTTTTGCACAACCAGGGATTGAACTCAGGACCTCATGCTTGCCAGGCAGGAGCGGTGCCACTGAGCTACACTGCCGGCCCTCCCTTGGGTTTTAAGAGCCCCTCAGATGAAAAGCCTGAATGACCCTAGGCACACATCTGCCCGCACCCGCCTCCCCGTCAAGATAAAGAGCTCACAGGGCCCCAAATGCTTCCTGAGTCGAGACTGGCATGGGCCCGACACTGGTAATTCTAATTCCCCATTCTGTCTCAAACGCTGGCTTCTAAGACCCAGCTAAAGAGTCACAGGGCCATGTCCACGCCTGCAATTCCAGCTACTCGGGAGGCTGAGACAGGAGAATCACAAGTCCAAGCCCACCCTGGACAATTTAGTAAAACCTTGCCTCAAAATAAATAAAAACAGGGGCCGGGGATTTAGCTCAGTGGTTCCGTCGCCTGCCTCGCAAGCACAAGGACCCAAGTTCGATCCTCGGTACCAAAAAACCAAAATAAATAAATAAATAAATAAAAACAGGGCCAGGGATTTAGCTCAGTGGTTCTGCTGCTTGCCTTGCAAAGGTCCCGAGTTCGATCCCCAGTACCAAAAAAACCCCAAAATAAATAAAAACAGCTGGGTATGTAGCTCCATGTGAAGGCCCCAGGTTCAATCCCAGTGTGAAAATAATCTAATAATAATGATGATGATCACAGAGAAAGTTTTAGAGAAAGAAGAAATAGCTAAGATCTGGACAAAGGCCAGAGAAAATTCAGGCCTGGATGTGAAGGTCCCGGCCCTACACAGGTGGAGGGGCTGCAGCCACGGCCGGCCTCTCCACCCCGGGCCTCCAACCCAAGAAAATCAGCCCACCAGAGGCCGAGCAGAACTCACTCCATCTCATACACCGTCAGAGGCAGAGTCTGCTCCATCAGCGTGAACTTCTTGGTCTTCACAGGCTTAATAATGGGCTCTAGAGGGAACAAAGCCACAATACGCGGTCAACATAAAACAGAGACAGAGGCTTCATTCCACAGACGCTCAGGGCTCACTCGTGCAGACAACGCCTGAGGATGCCGTCGGCGGGGATGTGAGGCAGCTCGGGTGAGGGCCCGGGGCTCAGGGTCTGTGGTGGAAGCGGAAGGGAAGGCAGGCTTAGGGCGAGGCCCGCATCCGCTCAGAGCCCCGCCTCACTCTCCCAGCACGCAGCTGCTCTCCAGAAGATGGACACGGGCAGTGGAGAGGGGGGGAGACCGGGTGCAAAAGCCCAGTGGACGCTTGCATTTGCTCAGGAGCAAACAAAGGTTTTAATGAATACTCAAACAGAGTTAAGGCAAAAACAGAAAGAAAGAAACCCAGAGTCAGCTGCATCTTCACCCAGAAACGGCCCCCAAGCCCAGGGAAGGGCCAGGCTTCCTGCCCCACACCCTCTCCTGCACGCCCTGCCCGCGCACCCGTGAGGGGCTGGGTATCCTCCTCCTGCACGATGGTCTCCACCTCGGGGCCGTACACCTCCTCAGCCGTCGGGTAGTACTTCTTGTCCTCGTGCAGCACCACCTCCATCCCGGGGTGCTCCTCGTCGTGCTCACCCACGTCGTCCTCGTCCTCGTCCTCGTCCACCTGGAGCAGAGAGGGCGGGGCCAGAGGGCTGCAGAGCCTGACAAGTGCTCACCGGACTCGGCTCTTCCCGCGGGAGGCCTCGGGTCGGGGCCAGGTGAGCAAAGGGCTCACCCTGCACATGCTCTTCCCTTCGGGGAAAGGCAAAGCCAGGAGCCAGAGGCAGAACTCTGCCCCCACCATACCCCAGTTTTGAGACACGTTCTCACTGGTTCAGGCTGGGCTGGAGCTCTCAACCCTCCACCTCAGCTTCCCAGAGTGCCTATCTGCAGACCTGCACCGCCACGCCAACTCAGTCTCTGAAAGATGAGCAGTGGCTCAGCTTCCTCCACAAGGTCTGTCTCACAGCCCAGCCAGGTTGAGTCACCAGGGCCTGCAGATCTGAGCACCAAAAGCTAACTGACAGCTCCTCACTCGTCCAGATGGCTTCAACTTTCCTTTTCCAGCATATACTGTGGTTGAAGAACATTTCCGTGCTACAGAAACTAGCAGCCAGTTCTGCTTTTCTGCTGTCCCTAGAATAACATCAGCTCAATCCCGACTAGTCCACTGCTAAGTGAGGAGCCCATCCGCTTTGTGAGCATCCTGTGTTGAACACCGTTAAAAGTATGAGAGCGAGACAGGGATACCACAAATGCAAGGCCGGGTGGGAACATCATGACTTTGTCAGACTAGATAGAAAGCTTAATACAGCTTCTCAACATTTGATCACTTAATAATGTAATGTTTTTGGATTAATGGTATATTGTATCCTATTTCACTAAGTGAAAATGAGAGTCTAATAAAAATTATGGTGGCAGAAAAGTATAATGTTAGTATTTAAGATAACTAAGACAACATATATCTTGAAGTCAAATTTTTTCTTATAATTGACATTTTAGCAACATTGGATGGAACTGTTGTTGAAGTGCTATCACTGTCATTTAATAGACTATCACATGACTTATAGGCAAGTATAAGTTGAAATTGGCTTTTCTAGAACCTTCCTGACTTTCCTTTCTTCTATCACATATCTGTCTCAAAACGTAAAAATGGGCATAGAGCACACACAAAGCCTTGCGTACCATCTCCTGTACTGAATCAATCAATCAAAGTGAGTTCAAGTCTTGACCATGTTCAATGTTTTAGGAAAAGACGCTTCACTTCTCTGAGCCTCAGTTTCCCCAAATACACAATGGGGCTGGACTTTAAGAAATAAACAGAAAACAGAAAAGACACCTTTTGCCCTTCTCAAGCCTCAGACCACTCTGGACTTCATCCTCCACACCCCTCTGAAGGGAATGAGAGGATGGGGCAACCCCCCTTCCCACTGTTCTTATGATCTTTAAAAACCGGCACTTCTGGGGTGGGGTGGGGATCATATCCAAACTGGAATTATTCACATTTGTCAAAAGACACTTCAGATAAATAAAATGAGACTACTGCCAGATAAATCTGAGTTCAGATTACAAAGTCACCCCATCTATGAAACTACACTAAATCCTTTTCTGGAACTTTAATAGCTAAGCTTTTTGGTGGAAATGTAAGACCACAGTAAGTGAGAAGGCAATGTCAGAGATGCACACGTGGTATTACGGAAACACAGTACTTTATTTCTTCTTTTTTTATCTTGGTTTTTTTGAGATAAGATCTCACTATGTACCCCAGGCTGGCCTCAAACTCATGGGAATCCTCATGCCTCAGTCTCCTGAGTGCTGGGATTATAGGCATGCACCACACCTGACAATTTCTTCTTTTCAAACAGATGAAAATAGCAATGTATTCGCTTTACCTCATCAAGATCTTTGGTCTCTCGGCCCAATTCATCATCATCATCATCAGAATCAAGCTCTGGTCCAATATAATTCCCGAATTCATCATACAAGTCAGTATCCATGATGCTAAGATTCAAAGAGAGAAGAGTTAGATTCTGGCACCAGGGCCGAGATACACCCTTGCCCTTCCAGGCTTCTGGTAACCATGGCCTTTCACACACCCCTTCTCCAGGTATGACTCTTGACTGACCCTCTGAAAGGCTTGTACTTTGCCTACCTCTCTGTCCTACTCAAGTCTCTATTTACATATTCTCTTCCCATTCTTTTTCAATCAACATTCTTCTACATAATCCCAATAAAATTGTCAAAATCAGAAAAATAGCACAATTTGCATTTATAAGTAGTTCTTGTGTCTCTATTCTTTGCATCTAGAACAGCTCCTTAGTTTTCCTTTTCTTTCTTTTTTGTGGTAGTGGGGATTGAGTGTACATGATTTCAATTTGTCCCACTGGTGGTGAAGTTGACTTTGATCCCTTGATTGAGGTGGTGTCTGCCTTTTCATTGTAAAATTACTTATCTTCCCTGTGTAATTGACCAATACTTTGTGGATTTTCTCCACTTCAACCACCTAAATCCTATTCACAGAATAGTTCAAATGCCACCCCTTTCAAGTTTTCCTGGATGCTCTACTCCTTATTTTTCTATGCTGCTATAACCTTTTGCACCTTTACCAGAATTAATTTTTTCCTGAACAGCAGTGAATCGCACCCTCTGAGCACCAGACCAGAAGATGGGTTGTGCATCAAACCTCTGGAGTTGGAAGATCTAGATTCAAATTTTGTCTTCATCACTAACAGCATGTAGTTTCAGATAATCTACTTCCTTCTCACATGCTTCCTCAGCTGGAAAACGGAGCAAATGATCTTCACTGCATAAAGTATGAGGATTGGCTGTCAAGGCTTTCGTGGTAATGGTCCACCCTGTGTCCTCCAAGGGGTGCTTTTATCTTGCTTTTTCCTATTTTACTCAGCCCAAGCTCATACTCCCAAGCTAGTTTCTCCTTCATTTTTCACTTTTACTCTTTCAAACAAACTTTCTCATTGTTTAAAAAAAAAAATTATGGGCTGGGGATTTAGCTCAGTGGTTCCGCCACCTGCCTCGCAAGCGCAAGGTCCCGAGTTCGATCTCCGGTACCAAAAAAAAAGAAAAGAAAAATTATGAGGATTAAGTAAAATATCTTGTGCAAGGAACTTGACACATTCCCCTCCAGTCCCAATCAGTGTTAGCTAGAATTATTTCAGGCCAGGGTGGGATATAAGAACCCTGTGTTTTGTATGCTCTCCTGCCAATGTTCAAGACTGCACCTGGAATAAGTAGAAACTAAGTAAATGTCTTCTGATGGAAGGTTTAGATATTTAATACCTCCATCTCCCTCAATGCCACCTGCTGAGTGCTGACTGTAGATAATGCAGAAAATTAGAGACCCAAGGACTTGTCATTCAATGTAAATTTTTGTGTGTGTGTGCGTGGTACTGGGGATCGAACTCCGGTCTTTGCGCTTGCGAGGCAGGCGGTGGAACCACTGAGCTAAATCCCCGGCCCTCAATGTAAATTATTACGGAAACTTTCCTATGTCTAGAGATTCTTTTTACTTCCAAGAAGCTATCACAGCTCTGCTCATTTCCCTCCCTTAAGACTCCCATTAAGTGATCACCGAAACTTTTGCAGAAGGCTGTTCATGAAACAAGCCAATCTCATTTTATAACTCAGGCCACTGCACTTGCCATTCTCTCCCATACTTATCCCTCCTTACTTTAATTTCACCCAAGGCGTTACTAAAATGCCACCTTCTCCGTCACTCGAAGAAGTCTCTCATACACTCGCCAACCCCCATTTGCACTGTCTGTTATGGACATTAATCAGCAGCCGACAGACACCTCTTCATTAGTTTATTGTTCATTTCCCCAACTACAATTTGAGCAAGGATTTTGTTTTGTTTCCTTAAAACAGTACCTAGCATAAAATAGACCCTCAGTAAATATGTGATGAATGAATGAATGACTCCAACACGGCGCAGGGAGAGCTGCCAACAAAACGAGTGGCTCTTGGTCTCGCCTTCGCGCTGTATCGCAAGCTCAATGAACCCTGCGCAGACAGAAGGCACAGATGGAAGAGGGAGTGAGAGGGGACCGGACAGCCCCGTCCGGGGACAGGATTTTAACGATGGACGACATCGAGGAAACGCCGGGATCGGCGTGCGGGGGGGGGGGGCTCATTCTCTTTCCCTCCCCAGGCCCCAATTGGTCCATCTGTGAAGTGGATATAACGCCTCCCCCAGGTCTGACGCCTCTTAATTTCCCGTCCCACCCCGAACAATGTTCACGCGCCACCGACCCGCACCGCTCAGGTCCTGCTTGCTCCGCGGATCGCTTGAGTCCGCCGCCAGAGACCGCGCTTGCGCCTCCCGCCGCGACGACGCTGCGCCCTCCTCAGGAAGGACCCGCTGTCGCCTGCGCCCGCAGTCAGGAAGGACTCCGCTGTCGCCCAGCACTGTGCCTGAAGACCCGCTCCGAAGAATGCTGGGCGAGGAGACAAGGACTGAAGGGGGTGTTGTGGGCCCCCAAACGAAGGCGTGGGATGCGCCAAAGAAAGTTGGACCGGATGATTCATGAATCTGATCAGGCGCCTCGGGACCACCCTATGCCGGTGGGGGCCTTCGGCCGTCACGTGGACAGGCTGGCTGAGTGGTTGCTAGGCAACCACAGCCGCTGGCGGTGGAATCAGCTGGGCTACCCACTGGTCTTCACGTATCAGGGGATCCCTAAAGAAAACAAGGCTGGGACTGCTGGGGTGAGGGCCTGGAGGCTGAGTGGGGGGGACGGAAGCGTTGTTTATTCGATGACTGGGAAGGGTCCAGAACTTGACAGCAGCGCAGACACCGGAGTCCAGCTGCTGGCCAGCCTGAGGCCTTCGTGGCATTTGACTTCCTCAGTTGGGGTAGGGGTGGCCGTGGGATTCATCGCAGACCTCCTGCCCTAGGGCTGTGCATGACTAAACCACAAAATCTAGCTCAACTCACCAGGAGTCTGAGGTTCAGAGAGATCTCACAAGTAAAGCCCAGACTAGAGCCATGGAGATTTCCTGTAGAAAAGGCCAGTCAGCCTCAGGTAGCGAAAGGCTGTGTGTGCAGTCTCAGGGGTGAGACCACGGGGCTACCTAGGCACCTATGCCTCCGGCCCTGGGCTGGACAGAGGAATTGGGGGTTGGGGATCGAGCTCCTTCCTCTGTTGCCGCTACTCCCATTTCCTGCTCAGTCCTTGCCTCTGTTTTGAGTGGACAGTATCCTTCTCCACTAGAGACACTTAATAAAGGCCGAAACTGTATCCCTGGGCGCGAAGTATCTAACAGAAGTTCTGCTTTTGTGTGAGGTCCTCTTTGGCAACAACTTGCTGGGTGGAAAAAAAGGCACTGAATTCTGAAGCCCAAATGCCTCCTCAAATTATTGTTGTTGTTGTTATACTTAGGGCATCGTGTGTCTTAAGCAAGTGCTCTAGCAGTGAGTCGTACCTCCAGCCCCTAAGTATTTTCAGAGATATGGAACAAAATTAAGGGAGGGCTCTACCCTGAAAGGCAGGACACACCTTGTGTAAGTACTGGTTATGTAATTCAGTTTGTATCTGTAAAATAGAGAGCTGGAAGTTTGTTGCACTCCCCAAGACAAGCGTCTGAGGGCTTTGGGGTCATTCTGTGTTCTGGCAGGCAGTCCAGAGGCCCCTTCTTGTCTGTGTACTGTACCCCCACTGGTGTGCACTCCCTTTGCCCTCAGGCCTGAGCCATGGAAAAGAATAGCATCCTTGACTTCAAAGCTTTGGAGAAAGAGCTTCAGGCAGCACTCGATGCTGATGAGAAGTATATGCGGGAGAACGCTGCCAAGTTGCGGGCCGTGGAACAGAGGGTGCCCTCCTACGAAGACTTCAGGTTGGCTCCCCACCATTCCTCTTGAGCACTGGGGGTCGACAGCGGCACTTGGGAGCCAGGCACTTTGGGCGTCTGCCTGGCCCTCCCTCTGCTGCTGTGTGATCTCCTGCAAGCGCCTTAATCGCTGGGCCTCAGTTCCTCAGCTGTCACATGGGCTGCTGTTACCCAAAAATGAGTGATTGCATGTAAGGCTCTGAGCCCAGGGCCTGGAACATGGCCAGGGCCTAAAGGCATCCACCTGGCCTTGCTGTTGTTGTCACTGGGTTCCACATAGGTCAGGCAAAAGGTCTGGCTGCCTCGGGCCCACAGACACAGCATTAAGTTCGTCCTCCGGGTCCTGTCCCTTGCCCACAGGAGCATCGTCCTCGCGTCACATCTAAAGCCCCTGGACCGGAAGGACAAGACGGGGGGCAAGAGAACTGTGCCCTGGAGCTGTTGTGTTGTTGGGGGAAGGACCTCCCCAGAAGGTGTGGCCATTGAGATCCCCCAGGTAGGCGACGTCCCTCTAGCCCAGGAGGATTCTGCCCCACAGCTCCAGCTCTGCCTTCGGATAAGGCACACACCTCTTCTTTATTTCCACCCCCAGAAGACAACAGAGTCAGGATTCGGCCTCCACCCCCAGAAAGAAAAGTAACCAGCACAGGGCGGGGCTGATGGGCAGGAGCCGAAGAGTCAGGAAGTGGGGCCAGGCAGGTCCCCCCATCAGTGCTCGGTCTTCATTCTCAGATCGGCATTGGGTTGCTCTGCCTCAGGCCGGGTGGCAGATGGCATGGCAGTCCTGCCGCCATACTGAGAGAGGCCCAGCCTGTCCGGACCTTGACACTCACTTCCTGCGGTTGCCAGCCCACTCCTCCATCCTTCTCAGAGTGAACCCTGACTCACTCCAGATGGCCAGCACTCTGTCCCCCTCATGAGTAGGAGGACCCCAGTGCAAATGAGAAAACCACAGCCTGGAGCCCTGGGTCCTCCCACCCTGTCCCATCCTTCGTTCCTTCATCCCACTGGGCCCTCAGTGCTCAGAGAGCAGAACCAGAGCAGCGCCCCCACCCTCACCATCCCAGGCAGCAAGAAAAGCGTGGGCCCCTTTCCCTCCTCTGATGTAGGAGGAGGAGCCCTTCCAGCCTGGGACCACAGCAGAGTTCTACCGCGACTGGCGGCGACGTTTGCGGAGTGGACCAGAACGCTACCAGGCCCTGCTGCAGCTCGGGGGTCCCGCGCTAGGCCGCCTCTTCCAGACAGATGTGGGGTTTGGACTTCTCGGGGAGCTGCTGGTGACCCTGGCCAATCACATGAGGCCAGCCGACCGGGCGGCGGTGCTGGGGGTCCTGCACAGTTTGGCGGGCACTGGCCGCTTCCCCCTGAACCTGAGCCTGCTGAGCCCCACAGAGCACGAGTGCTGCCGGGCCCTGTTCCAGAAGCTGCAGGCCACAGGCGCCCCCGGGCCTGGACAGGAGGCGCTCAGTGGGGAGGAGCAGGGTGCAGAGCAGGAGCAGGGGCTGCTGCAGGAGCTCTGGGGGCTGTACCAGCTCTGCTGATGCCCCCGCCGCCCTTGGCAGGCCGCTCCTTCGGTGTTGCTCGGTGTCTGCAGGACTCCAATGAGAAGCCCACACCCACTTCCCGCCCTAACTTGGAATTTTCAAAGAAAAGCTGGAGTTGAGTCTTTGCCACTTCTCAGTTCCTCAGTGTCTCCCCCCCACCACCCATTTTTATTTTTCTGGTACTGGGAGTCAAACCCAGGACCTTTGCTCTGAGCTGTGTCCTAAGCCAGTCTTATTTTTATTTCTTAATGTTGAGACAGGGTCTCTCTTAAGTTGCCCAGACTGGGCTCAAACTTTTGGTTTTCCTGCCTCAGCCTCCCCAGTTCCTGGGATTACAGGCATGTGCCACCGCACTCGGCTTCTGTATTTTGAACTGTATAGATCCACAGGACAGCGAAGGGCCCCGGAAGCATTCTTGCTTCCTGCCCTCTGCTAGGTCAGCCCAGCCCCTTGCTGGCTGGCCTGGTGGATGGGTGTGTTGCCAACAGTGCTGGTGACACCAGGTACAGGCTCAACAGAAAAAGAAAGTGGCGGGGCTGGGGATGTAGCTCAGTGGCACCACGCCTGCCTCACAAGCACAAGGTCCTGAGTTCGATACCCCGTACACGGTGAAAAAAGAGAAAAAGAAGGTGGCAAACTTACTTGCCTTTTGTGGCAGGTAAACACTGATCCCTTAGCTCTGAACCAGGTTATTTACAACACAAAGCCAGTGGTCAAAAGCTACTTTATTTGAGGTGCAGAGTTTTCCCCTAGGGACTGAGGCCCTGGGCAGGGTGGGTCTGGGACAGCCGTAGGCCGTTGGCTTCTGAATGGCCAGTGTCCCCGAGGCCAGGTGTGCTGGACAGGGCTGGCTTCCCTCAACGCCCAGGCGATGGAAGGGAAGAGTTTCACGGGGCAGGCGGGCAGGCCTGGAACAGCGAGCCCTTCCGCCACTCTGTTGCTCAGCCCATTCTTGGCCAGTCAGTGCCAGGGTTCTGAGAAGAGCGCGGAGTGAGGCAGTTCTAGAATGACCGGGCCGGAACGCTGGGAGGATGTGTGTGCCCGGCTGGGGAGGAGGTGCCTTGGGTGTGGCCGCTTCCCCTGCAGCCACCTTCTGCTTTTCCGGCCACAAGGTGCTCTTCTCGCCAGGCAGTGATTTCTAGAAGCCCCATAAGCCCCGCTGCCTGGGCTGTCCCTCCCTGGGGCCCCTCTGCGTCATGCGCCCAGCCAGCACCACGCTGCTGCTGTGGGCCTGGGCCTCGCTCAAGGCCTTCGAGGTCATGGAGAAGGAGAACGTCTTCCAGAAGACGCCCTGCCCCGCCTTCCTGATGTTTGACAACGCCGCCTACCTGGCGGACATGAGCTTCGAGCTGCCCTGCCACTGCAAGCCTGAGCAGGTGCCCTCAGTGGTCTGGTTCCACCAGAAGCACCTGGGCAGCGGCCACACGCAGGTGCTCACGGACTTCGACGGGCGGCTGCTGACGGAGGCGGCACAGGTGCGGGCGGGCAGCGGCGTGCTGGCCCGCTTCGCCATCCGCATGTTCAGCCTGCTGGTGTTCCGCGCGCAGCCCGAGGACTCTGGCTTGTACTTTTGTGGCACCCGCCAGGGCGATTACTTCTATGCCTATGATGTGGATGTCCAGAGCAGCGAGGGGCTGGTGGCCGCCTTCCAGGACAAGGGCCAGGAGCCCTCTGCAGACGAGCAGCACGGGGCCCTCCGCGTCTTCACTGCCTTCTGGGAGTGGACGCCCTGCGACCGCTGTGGGCTGCAGGGCGAGCAGTGGCGCCTGGGCCTGTGCTACCTGCAGAGCTCCGGCCTCCCTCCGCGGTACCGCGCCACGCTGCCCGGTGTGCTGTCCTGCGGCTCACGCGCCGTGCCCAGGCAGCTGCGTGCCATGGCCGCGGCCCACAGCCCCGAGCTGCTGGTGCGGAGTTGCTGGGTGCCGTGTGCCAACAGGAGCCGGGTGGGCGAGGGCGTGCTGGCGCTCTATAGCTACATGTCCAGGCTGGGCGGCAGGCCCTGGCTGCCCCAGGTGCCCGTGCAGTTCCACCAGCAGAGACTGGGCCATGGGCTTGTCCTCTCCTGCCCCGGGGCCCGGCCTGAGCACGCAGTGGCCTGGGACAAGGACCGCCAGCCCTTATACCTCACCCAGTACCTGAAGGGCGTGAACCGCTCCATGAGGGTGTTCATCGACCATGGCCACCAGCTGCACATCCGCTTTGCCCAGCTGGGCGACCGTGGCACCT
Organism: Heterocephalus glaber; assembly: GCF_053883595.1. Taxonomy (NCBI): domain Eukaryota; kingdom Metazoa; phylum Chordata; class Mammalia; order Rodentia; family Bathyergidae; genus Heterocephalus; species Heterocephalus glaber. The sequence continues at coordinate 12,422,064 of NW_028258463.1, forward strand.
ACTACTGCTGGCGCCAGGGTGCTCGGGTGGCGGGCATCCGGCTGGCCGTGACATCCCAGGGGCGCCACCCAGCCCGGCTCTCGGACCCCGAGACCCGCTCTGCCCTGCAGCTCGCCCTGCTCGGCTACCTGCTCTTAGCGGCGGTCTTCGTGAGCGTCCACCTCTGCCACTGTTGCTGCCGCTGGTTCCGCTGTGGTCCCGACTTTGTCCCCTAGCCTGGGGGGGTGCCTGGGCCGGACTGTGGTGAGGACTTAAGGGCAGCCCTGTCGGTGACCACCCACTCCTGAGATTCAGTCTTTGGCCTGCCTGATCCAGGACCAAGGCTGGAAGGGATGCAGCCGGGCACACACACCCCAGTGCCTCGCTCAGGCCCGGGAAGGGAACATAAAGTAATACTCTCCCGTGCCCACCGGGTCGATGGTGCCTCTGGGGATTGCGAGGGGCCCTGAGGTCCAGGGAGGAGGGAGGGCAGGCCCTGCTTCCTCCAGCCCCCTCTGGGAGTGGCAGGTGACAACCGCAGGTGTGGGGACGAGGGGGACAGGGCCAGGGCCTTCGAGGGACCGTGGAGGGCGGAGGGCGAGCCTGGGCTTCTGGCTGAGCAGCACAGGTGGGGTGTGAGGTGCTGAGATCTGACCGGCTCGATGCAGGGTCTCCACCCAGCTGTGCCGTGGCCCCGCCCCTCCCAGGAACAGACCAGAGACCACAGAAAGCGCAGCAGGGTCTTTATTTCTCCTGGGCAATGCGGTGCGGCGGGGGGGGGGGGGGGGGGACAACACCCTGCACCCCGATGCAGCCCCTTGCTGGGTTCCCGTCAGATGAGCAGCTTCCTCACTTCCTCTGCAACCCCCGGAGTCCTGGCCCCTTCCCTCCCGTGCCCCCTCGCAGCCCAGCTGGCCTCGGGCCCTGGCCTCTCTGAACCTGCTCCTAGGGCCAACAGCGCCTCGCTCCGCCCACCATCCCTCCCTGTCCACATGACCACTCCCAGTGCTCCCACACCCCACCTCTGCCTGGAGCTCGGCCCCCAGCCCACACTCAGGGCCTGGCAGGCCAGGGCTCTGTCCCACGACCACCAGGGCAGCAGCTCCGTCCACTGCTCCCAGCCATTCTACCAGGGCAGGTTTCCACCCTTTCTAGGAACGACCCTCCCTGCGCTTCCCCAATTCTCCTCTAGCTGTAGCTCTACTGACAGTTGCTATAACAACAGGATGTGACTTGCTGTGTCTCTGCCCGCCCACTTTCTAACCAAGCCACTGGCCCCGTCCCTCCGACTGCCCCATGGGAAGGGCGCCTGTTAGTTTGCAGAGCGGGGTGCGGGGTGCTGCATGCTGCGCAGGCCTAGTGTGACAGAGCAACCAGCAGGATAGGGCCAGGAGGCTGGAGGTGGCCAGCCAGGCAGGCCTGGGCAGTGGAGCGGGGGGCAGCCCTCAGCGCTTGGCTCACATGGCGTCCTTGTGCTCCTGCTTGGACTCCTGAGTGACCTGCAGGGGACGGGAGGCTGTGAGGAGCTTGAACAGGCCCTGGTCCCAGCCATCCCCAGTCAGCTCCTGATGGGAGCCACGGTCACACTGCCCAGCGACATGGCAGGGCCCGCCTGGCACAGCTGCTGGTGCAGGAAGGGCCACTGTCCGGGGGACAGGAGTGCCAGGCGCCCTCTCCCCAATTCCTTTGGTAGACAGAGCCCGGCTTCCTCCCACAGCCTCAGAGCCGGGAGTCGACGCCACCAGCTTTGTAATTGCCCTCCCCTGGGCCAGGCTGGCGCTGGGCCCCCTACCTGAGGGTGAGACAGCCCAGCTGGCAGGGCCGGGGCGGGGCTGCTCACCTCCCCGTCACGCATCTCCACTGTCTTGAGCACGATGTTCCTCCTGAGGTGGCCTTCCAACACGGACTTCGTGTCCACGCTGGTCTCTGCGGGCAGAGGGGAGGCCTCCATGGGCTCTTAGGACCCCAGGCAGCTGCTCCTGCACCCGGCGGCCCCTCCACTGCTGTCATTGCGCTGCTGTTCCCAGCCCTGGCACCTGACAGCCCAGTGCACAGGGCAGAGCAGCGGCCTTGGAGATCTGGTGCATGGGAGCCTGTGCCCACTCACCAGCCCTGTGACCCCACCCAGCCTTGGCTTCCTCCCTGGCCACAGAGATGGCAGTGCCCGCTCGCCTAGGGGAGTGAGGGGCACTGAGCACTCAGCTCCTTCCTATGCCCCCATCGCTCGCCTGGGCCTGGTGACCCCTGGTGTCGTGTGGCGGTGTTGCCTGCCTGGCCAACCGGCTGGACTTGGTACTGAGCTAGGTCCTGGCTTGCCTGCCTCTGGTCCTGAATACTCCATCCCCAAAGATGGGAATGTTTGAGGGCCGCAGAACAATCAAACATAATTTAGCCGCAGCCCCTCCTTGAGAGGAAAATACAAGTCACTGTCAGTGACATTTGCAGCTAAGAGCAGGGACAGGAAGCTTTGTTCCTGTGAGAGCCGCAGCTGGAGGGGAGCAACCTGCCAGGCTGAGTGGGCCCGGCCTGAGCACCTTGGCCGCCGGGCGGACACAGCAGAGCCAGGTGGCCTGGGCTCCCCACCACACAGGAGGAGGCCGGGCTGGCGCTCGCTCCTGGCCCGTGAGCTGCTCGTCGGGCACCCAGCAGGACCACGTTCACAGTGACCAGGCCTTCGAGGCGACACTACAGTTGCCTGGGCTGGGTCCTGGCTGGTCACGCGGTTCCTGGGAACCGTGACTCTGTCCTGGTCCTCTAAGGGACACCTGGGAGGGGGCTGGGGGACCAGGAGCGTGGCCCCGAGCCCCACTCCTCTCCAGCTGCAAGGGGCAGCTAACCGAGAGCCGGTGGCTCTGCCTACACTCTGCGGGGCCTGCACTGGGATAACTCGCATGGTGAGGCTTTTGAGGTATCTGGTGACCTTGCGGACCTCCCCTTTTGTGGTGCCTTTGCCTCCTGCAGCGACAAGCAGTTGGTTAAGAACAGAAACACAAACGATCTGAGGTTGGCTCCCACCCCAGCCCGCCCCGAAGTAGAGCAGCTGGGAGTCCCTGCAGGGCTGGGAGGTGCCGTGGCTGGGTCCTCCTGGGTAGGGTCGGGTCTGAGGTCCCCAGCACAGTCCTGCCTCAGCCCCAGCCCGGTCTGCACAGGATGGGCCTCACCCCCCGCCCAGGCCGGACTGACCTCGGATCTGCAGGTTGGAGAAAGTCTGCACGGGAATGGTGATGCTAGAAGACACGGACCAGTGAGCGGAGCTGCTGCCCCAGGTCACCCAGCTTCCCCAGCAGCACCCGGGGAGGGGAGGGGCACACAGGCTCTGCAGAGGACAAGGGGCGTGGAGGCGCAGTGCAGTGGGGAGAGAGCCTGGCTCTGTTGGGAGGTGGGGGAGCCTTGGTGTGGGTGTGGGATGACTGGCCCTGTCAGCACAGGCCGGTGACGTGACGTGGCCTCCCTCTCCGGGGTGGGCTGGGCTCACCGGTTCTCCTCGCCCTCCAGCAGCTTCCGGTAGGTGGCAATCTCCATGTCCAGGGCCAGCTTGACGTTGAGCAGCTCCTGGTACTCCTGCAGGTGCCGGGCCATCTGCTCCTTGAGGCCCCGGCCTTCCTCCTCCAGCCGGGCCAGCGCCTCCTGGTAGGTGGAAGCCTCTCTCGAGTGGCGCTCCTCCTGCTCGCGCATCTGCCGCTCTAGGGACTCGTTCTGGGGGGTGGACGGAGCCGCAGGTGGTCCCTCGGGCCTCCGCTTGGCCTGGGATGCCATCCCCTGCTCCACCCCCAGCCTGCCTGGCTCACCGTGCCCCGAAGGGACTCCAGGTCACAGGTCAGGGCCTGCAGCTGGCGCCGGTAGTCGCTGGCCTCATGCTTGGCCTGGCGCAGCAGCTCAGCATTTCGGGCAGCGGCGTCCGTGAGGTCGGTGAACTGGACGGGAGGGCAGGGGGCTCACATGAGGAGCTGGGAGGGGCTCCTGTTGGGTGGGGGCCACAGGACTGGGCTGGGACGTCGCCATCCCCTCTGCAGACCAGACCCCATGTCTCCACGCTGCCCGGCCAGCCCTGCCCAGCGCCAGTGCCCCATCTTCCCCTGCCCACGGGGTCCCCATGAGTCATGTCTCCCTGGCCAGGTGCCCCTTGGTGTCCCTGGCAATGGGAGATGTTCCATTGCCAGGACTCAGGCTGGCAGAGGCGTGGAGAACCTGAGCTTGAGCTGGGAAAAGCGGGGCTGGAAACCCAGGTGGCCCATCAGAAGCTGCGTGGCGCTGAGCAGGTTACTGAGCTTCCTGGCTCCAGCTCATGCCTGTTACAGGGTAAGGCGTCCCAGCGGCTCGGGGAGCACCGGTGCAGGGCGAGGCTGTGCACAGTGAGGCTGGGGCTGGCCGACTGCAGCAGCGCAGCGCAGAGAGGAGGACCAGTGCCTGTGGCCCTGGAAGCTGCTGCCCTTCTCTGGAGGTGCTCTCCTGGGAAGGACGGCCAGGCAGGCTGTACCTTGGAGCGGTACCACTCCTCTGCCTCCTGCATGTTACTGGAGGCCGCGGCCGCATACTGCGTGCGGATCTCCCTCAGGGCCGCCGTGAGGTCGGGCTTAGCCACGTCCATCTCCACGTGGACCTGCTGCTTGGCCAGCTGCTCCTGGAGCTCCCGAACCTCCTGGCCAGGGAGGGAGAAGGGCTCAGGTCTCGGGACATGGGCACAGCAGTGGCCCAGCATCCACCCACCCTCCGCCCGGTATGGCCAAGGGGCACAGGGAGCCTGTGGCATCGTCCTCCAGGCTGGACAGGAGGGTGTGGGTGCCAGACCTGCACCTGTGACCTCGGGAGATGTAACTGTTCCTGGGGCCCCCAGGCATCCAGGTTGAGCCAGAGCTCAGCAGGATTTAAAAATTTTTATGAGTGGCTCTTATTGTAATGGAGGCCAATGGAGCCAGAGAGACTAATGGTGAGAGGTGACCTTGCCGTGTCCTTTGAGCTCCCTGGGCCTCGGGTCTGTGAGAGGTGCAGAAGGGCTCCTGCCTTTCGGGCTGACGTGAAGGGAAAGGCAGCCTCCCGGCCTCCAGGGCTGGGGTCCGGGCCTGCTGGGGGGCTGGGCACTCCCTGCGTCAGCCCTGCCTCTCCAGATTCTCTCTGTCCCAAGTCGAGTCTCTGTCTGAGTCTCTCTGTCTCTCGGAGCATCTCTGTCTCCTGTCTCTGAGTCTCTCCCCTCTCTGTCTCTGTCTCCCTGTCTCTGTCTCTCCCTGAGTCTCTCTGTCTCTTAGTCTCTCTCTCTGTCTCCCTGTCTCTGTCTCCCCATCTGTCTCTCCCTGTCCCTGGCTCTCTGTCCCTTCTCTCTCTGTGGGGCCCGCTCCCCTGTCCTGGCCTCACCTCCTCATGGATCTTCCCCAGGAACCGGATCTCCTCCTCCAGAGACTCGATTTTCCTCTCCAGGTCCAGATGGGCCAGGGTGGCGTCGTCGGCCTCCTGGGGTAGGAGAGGTTGCCACAGTGCTGACCGCACCCTCGCCCTCTCCTTGTGGCTGGGGCTGCTCCGAGGGCCCCCTCCTACCTGTCTGTAGCTGGCCAGGCTGTTCTCGGCCTGCAGCCTCAGGGTGGCTTCATCCTGGAGCCTGGGGAGGGGGACGTCCGTGGGTCCAGGCTTTTCTGAGGACCCCTGTCCCCCAAGTCTGCCTGGAATGGCTGTCTGGAGACCCAGGCCCAGGAGGGCCAGGAGGAGAGGGTCAGAGGCCCTCGAGCCCCAGCCCTAGGGAACAGGTGAGGGCTTTGTCTCGGCTTATGGGGGCCAGGCACCCCACATGCAGCTGGGCCCTGGGGTTTCCTGGCCCGAGTGACCACAGGGTGGGTTTGAATTCCATCTCTGCCTCACAGCCCTGCAGAGGGAAGTGGCTCGAGGAGAGACCCTGATCCTCACCGGGCCGGTCCTGCCTGCTCGCTCCTTGGGGACACCGCCTTCTGCTCCTGCCTCCCCAGGCCAGCAGACCCAGGTTCCAGGAGGGGACCCAGCCCAGGCACCGTGCCCAGGGGTCCCTCCCACCCCCGGAGGGGCCTCCCAGGAGGGGTCTGGGGCAGCTCCCAGGCCCATCCCCACCGTCCTCACTTCTGCTGCAGGGCGCCCAGGTCCAGGGCCAGGTTGTCGCGCTCCACCTCCACCCGGGCGCTGCCTGCCATGAGCTGGTCCAGCCGCAGCCGCAGCTCCTGGAGCTCGGCCTGGTAGACGTCGGCCAGCCGGGTGGGCTCTGCAGCCCGCAGCTGGTTCAGCTCAGCAGCCAGGGCCTTGTTCTGCTGCTCCAGGAACCGGACCTTTTCGATGTAGCTGGCAAACCGGTCATTGAGCTCCATCATCTGGGCCCGCTCGCTGGCCCGTGTCTGCTTGAAGCCAGTGTTGAGAGCCCCAGCCAGCGAGAAGTCCAGCCGGGCCGGGAGCGGAGGGGACACCCAGGCCGGGGCAGGGCGGGGGCCTGGACCCAGGCGGCGCACGGCCCGCAGGCCCCTAGCCACTGTCTCCGAGGAGGAGGAAGCATAGGAGCGACGGACAGAGGACACGAGTCTGCGCTCCATCCTGCTGGCCCCAGACCCCGGCCGCCAGGGCTTTATGGAGGCTGGGCCTGGCTGGCAGTGCCCAGGCTGCCCAGCAACGCCCCTGGCATGGCTGGAGGGGTGGGGCTGGGCTGGGGCCAGGCCTGTGGGGCCGCTGTGCCCAGAGTCAGGGCTTCCTGCACATGAGCCTGGGCCCTGCAGGGTTCTGGCCCTGGGCCGGGACCAGGCACAGGGAGACCCTCTCAAGAAACCCGGTCCCCGGAGGGCTGGATGACCTCTGACCTGCCTGGTTTTGCTTTGCTACACTGGAGATTGAGCCCAGGGTGCTCTATCGTTGAGCTACGTCCCCATCCCTTTTAAAATCTGTATTTTGAGACAGGGCCTAAGTTGCCCAGGCTGGCCTCAGACTTGCAATCCTGCCTCAGACTCCCGAGTAGCTGGGATGAGGGTGTGGGCCTGCGGCCAGGCCCACCTTGGATGGCATCACCCGGGGCCCCCTGACTTGCTGCCCCTCCAGTGCTGCGGAGGTGGAGTCTGGAGCGCTTCGGGCCTCCTGCTGAGCCCCGGGGCACGCCTGTCCCCTTTCCTGCTCTCCCCTGCTTCCCTGGGGCTCAGCGCTGGGCCTGGACTGCCAGAGGGTGAACCTAGGTCCTTGCAGGCCCCAGTAGGGCGAGGCACAGCCTCCCCTTCCTCCCCCGCCCGCCTCCCTGCACCCGAAGCCAGGCCCTGACATCACCACAAAGCGGTCACGAATGGCCTGGCCGCACTGGGCGACTGCGTCCCTGTGGCGCCACCTCCCCATCCCTCTCCTGTTCCTGGACATTGCGTGGGGCGGGGTGGCTGGGGAGGGGCCGTGGCTCAGGGCAGCAGGCGTGCGAGGTGAGGGGTGCAGGTCCCACCCAGCGCCTCAGCCGCCTGTGCCTCGGGGCTTCTGTGAAGCACAGCCCCGCACGCTCACACGCACGGGCACAAGCAAGCACGCACGCACGCAGGCACGCCCTGCCTCCCCCGCGCCTGAGTGGGGCCCGGTTCCCTACAGGCAGGCGCCACAGGGCCGGGGCTGCCCCAGGGGGCGGCGCCGCTTTTGTCCCAAGACCCTGACTGTCAGGCAAGCCCCGCTCCACGTCCTTCCCGGAATGAGCCCGAGGGAGGCGGGGCCGCGGGAAGCAGGCTGTGTGCCCACCGGGCCATTGTGCCTGTGCCAGGTCAGTCACCGGCGGCGCCAGGGGAGCTGTAGGCTGGCCCAGCGTTGCCAGGCTGTGACGGGCCCCTCCCAGCCGCTGCAGCCCTGGGCCCTCGACCTGGTGAGGCAGCAGGCAGCCTCGGCCTTGGCGTCCCCAAGAGAACGGGGGACAGAGTGACCGACGGGGGGCAGCCTGAGCGGCTCTGTCCTCCTCCTCACTGTGCCAGGCCGTCCACCCTCACACACATTGGCATGGTCTCCCCAAGTCATTGTTGCTATTTTTTATTGCATTGTAACAAAAAAAAAATAAGAGAATACAGATAAGCAATACAAAAGAATTCATCCGTAATTTCGGCACATGGAGATAAACATTACCAGATTTTTTTCTAAACATATAAAATCTTTTTTTTAAAAAAAGGCTCATGCTGTAGAAATTATTTTGCAATTTGCTTTCCTGACTCAACAATCTGCTGTGAACATTTTCCCACATCAATAAATACTTGTCTCCAGCATCCCTGTCACAGCTGCATAGTTTCCGCTGGATGCGTCCGTCACCAGGCCCCGGGTCGGACGGCGACGCTTCCCCTGCTGCCCCTCTGAGTGACGCTCACAGCTGCCGGGTGGCCCCTGGTCAGCGGGCAGAGCCTGGGCCCGAGACAGAGACAGACCTGCCCCACCTGGCCTCAGCCCACAGGGGCCTGGCGTTTGCCTGCTTCGCCAGCTCCAACCCAGTGGTGGCTCCCTTTGCCCCCGGCCCTCACGCAGGGCCTGGCACAGATGGCAGCGAGCAGGCTGAGGTGAGGAGCCTCCGTCCGTCCATGGTGGCCCTTGGCCAGCACCCCAGCCCTGCCAGGAGGGGACTGAGCCCTATGGTCACTAGATGGCAGTGCTCGGCTGCCCAGGCTGCTGCTCCTGAGGGAGAAAGCCGTCCTGGGCGGGTGGCTCTTTCCTTTCCCTCCCTCCCTCCTCCTGAGTGTTGAACCCAGAGCACCAAGCAACATCCCCAGCCCTTTTTGTATTTTTATTTTGAGACAGGACCTTGCTAAGTCGCGCAGGCAGCTCCGAGCTTCTGGGAGCAGAGGCGGTGGGCTGTCCCACGAGCACCTCTCACTCAGACTTTGTCTGCCACCCGCCACTGCCTTCCAGAGGGGAGGGCACAGGCCTGCTCCTCGCTGGCTGTGACAGCGTGGGCTTCAGGGCCTCCAGTCTCCATCTGTCGGGACGCCCGCCACGCCTATGGAAACACACAGCGGGTGGCCTGCGTTTGTTTCCTGGTGCTGGGGACAGAGCCCAAGGCTTCCTGCATGCCAGGGAAATGCGCCAGGCTCTTGAGCTGGGGACCCTTCTGCCTCAGCCTCCTGGGTGACTGGGATGCTGGTGCATCACCATGGCTGCCATCACAGCTTCCCTACACCTTCCCTGTGCTTCTCCATCCACATTCACACCCCTGAAGTGAGCGTGGCCGAGTGAGGGCCACCATGTCCTCTTGGCCAACCTGGGAAGGGACTGGCTGTTGCTAGGATGGGGCAGTGGCTGGTGACAAGGTGGGGTTGGCATCCATGTCCCCACCTCCACCCTGGACAGAGGCTGGAGACCCCAGGTGGATGCCCCGAGGGGACTCCCACAGTCGCCTCCTTCCCTGGCCCCACCGCAGGTGCAAGGTCACCTTGAGTCACCTCCCTGATCCAGGCTGCCGTGCGGGGTTAAAGCTCAGTCTCTCCCCAAGCCCCCCTGTCTAACTGCTTCCCTGGCTCTGCTCCCTGCTTGTCTGTTCCTCCAGGAGGGGACAGTGAGATGGGGACTGACCGGTGAGGGGACGGGGGCAGTGGCCTGGTGCTCCCAGCCTGTCCTCCAGATGGGCCAGGGATCGGGCCGGGTCCCCTGGCCCCTTTATTGCCCGCTGTCTTCCCATGCACCAGGACACCACCCCCCGGAGGCGGGCTGGGAACCACACCCCAAGCACACCCACCAGCAGGGTCCACTCCTGGGGGACACTGGAGACAGGGCAGGGCCCCGAGGTAGAGGCTGCCGCAGAAGACCCCAGGCTGGGTGCCTCCTCTCCCCTGGCAGCTGTCGGTGCTCCCGGAGGGTTTGGCTCCCTTTGTCACAGGGATCGGCGCCGCCCCCACCCCATGGGAAGGTTGAGTTGCATTCTGTTCCCAGCTCCCAGCACCAAGCTGGGTCCTACAAAAAGCAGATTCGACCCCAGGATGGGCCCGGGTGAGCTTGGGGAGTGTGGGGAGCCAGGGTGCGGCCTGAGGAGACATAGCTGGGCACTGTGCCGGGGTGTCAATCACCATCTGGGGTGGTCCAGCAGGAGCCACCTGATCCACAGGCTCCCGGCGGAGGTTAGCCCATCCTGCCGCCCCGCTGGGCTCAGGCCTCAGGCCCATGAAGGCCTGCTGTGGGCCGACCCTGAGGTCGAGGGCGTCGCTGGTCAGCAGGAGACCGTGGGCTGCACTTGAGAGCCACAGATGTCTGCGGAGTGAGCAGCACCGGGAGTGCCTGTTGGGGCGACCTCTATGGCAGCCCCTTGTCCCCTTCATGGCACCCTGCCTGCTGCCTCCACGCGGGGAGCACCGATGCCCAAGGGAGGAGGTCCTTGGTGCCCTGGAAGTCAGTCTGCATCTCGCCCACACCAGCGGACCCAGGGTCAGGGCTGCACCAGGCTGCCAGGGGTGCAGACTCGAAGCTCCAGCCACCCTGGGCACCACCCTGCACAGGGGAAGCAGCGGCAGGATGAATGCAGAGGCGCCTGCTGCTTCCACCCCAGGAGCCTTCCTGCCTTCCTCATTCACCTCTTCCAGCCATGCACTCTGCGGTGGCGCTGGCTGGTGTGGTGCTGTCCCATCCTCCTTGAGGGATTGGACCAAGTCGGACACAGCCGGTGGGCAGCTGCTCCCCCAAACAGCGTGGTCGCCCACCTGAGACTTGACCCTGTGGTAGACAGCCTTAATGTGTCTGTGCTCAGTAGCAAGTCAACACAGGCTTCTGTAATCGTGTTTAGTTAATTCGTTCAGCCGGCACTGGCTTTGTGGAGAGCGGAGCTGTGTGGATCCCTCCGTCCCCCATGCAGGTGGGGCTCCAGGATGGGCCTGAGTGTGGAGCCGCTCCGCCCTGGGGTCGGGGTAGAAGTGTCCTCCCTGTGTAGGTGCCAAAGGCTCTCAACCAGAGAGAGCTGGTTTATTAATCACGGTGGGAAGGATGGACCTGTGTCCACGTGTGCCTGTTCTGTACACAGACGGGAGATCGGGGTGCAACCCCGTATGCACTGGCATTTACACCCAGGGAGGCGCGGGGATGACTCGCACAGGGGGTGCGCCCTGGGCAGATGAAGAGCCTCCTCTGTGGATCAAAGCCAGGGCTGAGGATGCCCCGCTGGGCTACCAGGAGCCACACCAGGCCCGTCTGCTCCCCACTGCAGTGTCTGGTGTGGCCCGGGCAGGCAGCACCCTCAAAACTGCCCACGTGAACGGCACCAGAACATGCTGGGAGGCTGAGCACCGCCCTCGAGGGAAGAGGGTGGCAACAGAATCAACAGGGCGGGTGGCAAGGACCGGGTGCTGGCTCCGAGTGCCCAGGCTGGGGGCAGCCAGGGATCAGGACACCCGGGCGACGCGGCCCCCAGCCCTGGCAGGCTTCTCCTGGGTCTTCAGCCTCGAGGGCGGCTCTGTGGGCCATGGCAGGGAGAGGAAGAGGGGAGGTGAGGCTGTGCTGGCCCTCTCGGCCCCTCTGCAGGCTCAGGCGTCCCTCCCTCTTCCTGTCCCCAGGGAGGTCACCTGGGATGGCCAGGGCCCCCGCGGGCCTCTTCAAGGAGCTGCTGGGCAGGCGGGCAATGCGGCTTCGGCCCAGGGGGGCGGAGGAACTGTGGGAAGGCAGGAGGTCACAGCTCGCCCGCCCAGGACGGGGGCACACGGGCGGGGTCCTGGACACTAGGGCTCAGAGAGCGGGAGAGGAGGGGCAGTCCTGGTGCTGGTTTGTGAGTGCGGCACGTGTCCCTCGGAGGGGGGCTGCCCTCCACCCCAGGATGTGGAAGCAGCGACAGCCAAGGGCCCCAGGGCAGGCCAGGCTCAGCCCCAGGGCCCACTGCCCTTGAGCACCTTCCCTGCCTCAAGCCCGGGCCTCACCTCACTGGGCGCCTCTTCTTGCAGGTCAAGGTCCGGGGCAGGGAGGTCGTGGGCCTGGGCCCCCGCTCAGTGAACAGGAATGCTGGCCTGCTGGGGAGAGGGTGAGGGAGGCCAATCAAGGGTGGACACAGCGCCAGCCCCTTCCCGCACAGGGCGGCTCTGCTTGCGGGGAGCCCTTGGCAGACCACAGCTGAGTGATAGGGTGAGCTGGAGGACACCCAGCTGTCAGCCTCTGGGGGCCTGGGAACCGGAGTTCAGACTATTCCGGCCTCCGCCTGCCCTGCTCCGCACCAGCTGAGCTGCCAGGCGCTGTGGCCAGCTCAGGGTGCGGTGGGCACTCCAGCCACTTGCACCCAGGCCAGGCCAGTCACTCTTGGCCCAGACTGTCCTGAGTGGCTGCTGCCCCTCCTTCCAAGGAGGTGGAGGGTGGGGGTGCCAGCACCTTCTCAGGACCCCATCCTAGATGCTAGGCAGGAGACACCTGGGGCTTCCATGGCAGCAATAGGCACCTGGGGACAGAGCTGCTGGGCCTGGGCTTTGCTGAGGCTCAGGGGGCCTGGGCTGTGTCCCGGGTCCCAAGCTGGGTCCCCAGTGCCTGCACGAGGTGGAGTGGGCCTGGAAGCTGGGCATATGGACCTGAGAAGTCTAGTACTCTACGCAGGTGGCCGACGTCTGGCTCCAAGAGTCCAGCACCCTCCCCTCCCGTCCCTCGCTGACCCTGGGCCCCAGGCAGGAGGGTGCCAGACCCACCTGGCGACGCAGGGCTGGCCGGGCCCAGTCTGTTCCTGGAAGCTGAGTGTCAAGGGGGGCTCCTCAGAGAGGTCGAAGGTGGCGTTGAGGTCACGGGTAGGCGGGGCCAGGGGTGTGGAGCAGTTTTGCAGGGCCGAAGGCCCCAGGGGCACCCGGCGTTTGATGACAGTGGCTGGGCAGAGGCGAGGGGAGTGGCAGGTTGGGGAGGCCAGGGCCCTGGCAGGGGTGCAGGGCTCAGGCAGCAGCCTCTTTCTCATGCAGGGCAAGGAGGACTGGCGCTGGCGTTTGGTCTCCTGCCTCGGGACCAGGGGGCTGTCGGGCTCGGTGGGGCTCCGTCTCCTCCTCTTCTCTGTGGGCTGTCGGGACACCAGGGCTGGGGTGTCATCAGGCCCAGAGGGGAATCCCAGGGTGTGTGTGAGGCTGCTCTGTCGCCTTGCCATGGTCCGGGTCACAGGGCCACGGTAGCCTGAAGACCCTGGGCAGGAGGAGGAGGAGGTGTAGACACTGGGGAGCCAGATGCCAGACCGGAAGGAGCCCCAACGCTAGAGGCCTGGGTGCTGCCGTAGGTGGGCAGGGTGGCACTCACAGGACTCTGAGGACAGCTCCTGAGCCAGAGGGGCCGCTCCAGCCAGGCCCAGCATCCCGCAGCTCTCGGCCCCAGAATCTGCACCTGCTTCCTGCACCAGCTGCTGCAGCATCTCCAGTTCCTCGGTCAGGTCGGGAGTGAGCAGGCCAGCAGCCTGGAGCAGCGTGTACTGCTGCTGGGCCAGGCGCAGCACCCGGAGGGCCAGCCTGGGACAGGGTCTCGGTCACCAGGCTGGCTGCCTCACCTGACCCGGCCCCAGTTCCCTCCGCCTGGCCCCACCCCTGCTAAGTGCCAAGCTGCCATGGCAACGGTGGACTGTGACACCATCCTCCACGCTCGGGGAGCGCAAGAGCGGGAGAGGACTGCACACTCGAAAGGCCCGAGTTTCCTCCCGGCTCTGCCACTCACTAGCTGTGACCCTAAATCCATGTACCCTAGGGGCAGAGTAAGGTGGAGGGTGAGCGCCCACCTCAAGCTGCGTGTGATGGTGCACACCTGTGTCTCTGCACTCGGGGAGGCTGAGGCAGGAGGATTCTAAGTTTGAGCCTGGCTTCTTAAAAAAGGGCTGAGGATGGGGCCAGGGATTTAGCTCGGCGGCACCACGTAAGCACAAGGTCCTAAGTTCCAGCCCCGGTACCAAAAAAAAAAAGGGCTGAGGATGCCACTCAGTGAAAAGGCCCTGGGTTCAATCCCCAGTAGAAAAAGGAAAAAACAAATCAGAGGTCTTCAAAATAGGTTTCTAACACGCATCAGAGACAGAGCGACTGCTTTGTCTCTCCTTCCTGTTCGACCTCAGTGTGAGATTCCATACTAAGAGAGGACTTCACAGCTGGAAAAAAAACCTGAAAAACCACCGAACCGGATCTCAGATCTGCTCAGGGCCCAGGGAGTCCAAGATTCTGAAGTCAGAAAGAAACTATTTTTGGCGTGGCTGTCAGTGTTTCCGTGTATGGAGATGCTCTGGAAAGTTCTGGAGTGATCTGCAGCCCCTGGCTCTCAGGGTCCCCTGTTGTCTCCAGGAGAAAGGAGAACGGGGGACGACCCCACATCACGGCCAAGCCCAGGCAGAGTGGCAGTGGGGCCCCGGGTCCTCTCCGGTTGTGACAGGGACCCGGAGAACGCTGAGTATCTGCAGGGGAGCCGGCGCCTGGGTTCTGCAGGGCTCGCAGCTGGTGTGCTGCCCCTGGGCCCTCGGGCGCGGAAGACATAATGAGCGCTGATTATTCAGGCCACAGCATTTCTGCTGAGTCGGGAACAGACACTCCCGACAAGAAATAAAATTAAACCGGCCTTCTGTCCAGGAGCTTTAAATACACTGCTTGGAGCGCGACAGCCCAGGAGGAGGCCCAGCCGTGCCCGGAGCAGGTGGGAGCAGAGGGGGTACAGCCTGGCCTGCACCTAATGCAGTGCTGCACTGGTGCGGACACTCATGCACATGGGGGACCACGGGTGACTCAGCGAGGACCTGGTGGGAGGCGGGTGAGGAACGCGCCACGTGGGGTCGGACGCTAAGCGGGAAGCAGCGTCCACAGCCCCAAGCCCAGCTCCCTCTCCAGGAGCAGAGCCCCTGCCTCCCACAGCGGCCCAGCGGGCAGAGAAGATACCCACCGCCCAGAGTGGTCCCTTCGAGGTCTCTGCAGTGACCTGGGCCCCGAGGCCGGCGAGGGCGGCAGGATCAGGCCGGGCATCCTGGAAACTGAGGGTCTGGGGCTCAGCTCTGGCACCTGGGCTGGAGTCTGAGGAGGGAGGAGGTACAGGTGGGTGGCAGAGGCAGGATGACCTCCTGAGGCCCTCCCTGAGTGACCACATGCACAGAAGGCAGAGGTGGGCGGCGGGCACAGGGAGGGGCGTCTGTTTCTTCCAGAGCTCCAGCCCTCAAGCCCACCCAGCCCAGGCCCTGCCTGCCCCAGTCCTACCTGGGCTGGGCCTCCGTCCCAACTGCGTTGGGGCTGCCCCTGGTCTGCACAGCTCCCTTCCAGGGCCCATAGCTCCTGGGCCTCTGCCTCTGGGCTCTGGTCCTGTTGGGTTCCAGACTCCGGGGGGAGCCC
The DNA here is from genome assembly GCF_053883595.1 of Heterocephalus glaber. Taxonomy (NCBI): domain Eukaryota; kingdom Metazoa; phylum Chordata; class Mammalia; order Rodentia; family Bathyergidae; genus Heterocephalus; species Heterocephalus glaber. The sequence continues at coordinate 12,437,255 of NW_028258463.1, forward strand.
TGGGGTGCAGGGCTGACTGGGGGCGCCGAGCAGCGAGAGGGAGCTGGGAAGGTGGAGGGGAGGAGCTGGAGACAGGATGTGGGGGGTGGGCTCTCTGTGGCCCTGGGCAGCAGAGCCCACAGCACAGAGCGACAAAGGGCAGTGGCCAGGGGCTGAGGAGTCACAAATGGCCCTGAGCCGAGCTGGGAAGCTGAGGCAGGAGGATCACAAGTCCAAGCTCAGACTGGGCGAGTTAGCACTCGGCAAGACCCTGTCTCTGAGCGAGACGTGAAAGAGGGAGGCCTGAAGCTCAGGGCAAAGGCTCTGGGTTTAATCCCTGATGCCATAAAGAAAAAGAAAACAGGGCCAGGGATGTAGCTCAGTGGTTCTGCCACCTGCCTCACAAGCGGAAGGTCCCGAGTTCAATCCCCAGTACCAAAAAAAAAAAAGGAAAAGAAAGCAGCAGTGACACCCACGTGGTGAGTGGCCTAGGGACCCTTTCCTCATGGGACACAGGGCCTCCCGGTGCGACCCCAGCCCTGGCTGCAGGAGCAGAGTGGGGCCCGGCTTCCCAGCCTGGTCGGCGGCAGGACTCACCGCCCCGGGGCCTGTGCTCTGGCCTCGTACTCCTGCAGCTTTGTCCTCAGGGCGGTCACCTGCAACAGCAGAGCGCAGCCCCCGCAGGGCGGGCGGTGAGCAGGTGGCACGGGGCACAGGCCCTGCTGGCCCTCGGTCCAGGGAGCAGCCACTCACCTCAGCCTGCAGCTGCTGGCAGACGGTGGTGTAGTGGCTGATGTGACAATCCAGGGCGACCACGTTGCTCTTCAGCTGTGTGGGGTCGGGGACAGCAGCGTCCAGCAGAGGACGGCCTGGGAGGCCCGAGCCTGGCAGGGCACACTGGCCGGGCTCCCGGGGAGGAGGGAGGTCCCACCCACGGCCGCGCTGTCCTCAGGGAGCGCATGGGTGCTCAGGAAAATGAGGCACCGAGGAACATGTCCTGCTGCCTCGAGCAAGCCTGAACCCTGGGCCGCTGCTGGCCACCACTCCAGGTCTCCCTCTGTGGAGACTGCCCTGCTTCTGTCCACCCCGACTCTTCCGAGGCAGGGCAGTGTCACACCTGAAGAGGGACTCCAGGCTGCGTCTTGCCTCTGTCTGGGACGCTGGGTGGGATCTGGGGTGCTGTCTTGGCCCTGCCTCTCCCCTCCTGGGCTATGGCCCTGCCCAGACTGCCGTCCCCAGCCGTCACGCACCGTGAGCCGGATCTCCTTGGCCCGGTCGGCGTACTTGAGGGTGTTGTACGTGTCCTCGTAGGCCAGGCCTGCGGGGCTGATGTTGGCGATCATCACGGTGCGGCAGTTGCCCCCGAGGGAGTCCTTCAGCAGGCGGGTCAGCTTGCTGTCCCGGTAGGGGACGTGCGGCCTGCGGCCCTGGGAAGGAAGTAGGGCTAGGGCGGTGGACAGGGTCCCGCTCAAGGGTCCGGGCGCTCGTCCGGAGTCTGGGTGGTTTCATGGTGGGGTTGCTGCCCGCGCTGCCTCACCTTGGTGTCGGCCAGGGCGTTGAGGACGCTGATGAGGGCCAGCAGGGAGCGGTTGATGTTGGCCCCCTCCCGCAGCCGCTCGCCCTGGGCGTGGGTGCTGGATGCCCGCTCGGAGCCCGCCAGGTCAATCAGACTCATCTTGGCCACCCGGAGGGTCTGTTCCAGCCCCGGCACACGGTCCTGCTGCCTCACAAGGACCTGGGCAGGCAGCGGGCAGGGTGAGGTGGGCAGCGGGGCGGGGCCGTGGGCACTATACCCGGGTCCCCGTGCCCTGCTCACTTGGAAGATGGCGTGGGAGCGGGACGACGTGGCGTTGGCATCGGTGGGGTGCTGCGTGCGGCTTCGGTTCCCCCGGCTCAGCATCTCCAGCAGCTGCTCGGCCGAGGCAGGCTGTGGGGATGGCCAGGGCCCGGCTGGTCAGGGCCACCGCCACGCAGCCCGCAACCCGAGGCTGTCCCCGCCCGCACCTGGTGGAAGGACAGGCCCTGCACCACCACGCCCTTGCTGGGGTCCTCGCGGATGTTGAGGGGCCCCTTCGGCTCCAGCAGGTCCTGGATGTGTTCATTGTAGACCTGGGGAGAGGGGCAGGAGTGGCCTGGGGTCGCCTGGCACTAGCTGGGGGTGTGCGTGCCAGGCCCAGGCCCTGGTGGCAGGAGCGGAGAGGGCAGGTCCCGCTTCAGTCCCACCCGTTCCGCCCTGGCTCAGCCTCACCTCCAGGTAGCTGACCAGCACCTCGAATCGCTTCTCCTCCCGCAGGGCGTCCAGGCGCCGGTACAGCTCCATGGTGGTCAGGTACATGATGCCAGGGTCCCCGTTCTGCCCTACCATGGTGTGTGTCTTCCCGGCCCCAGTGGCCCCGTATGCAAACACTAGAGGACATGGGTGCAGGTGGCAGTGGGCCCTCAGCCCTCCTGCCCCGCCCGGCCTGTGCCAGCCCATGCGCCTCCATCCCAGGCCTGCCCCTCCTCTCTCACCTGAGCAGTTGTAGCCCTGCAGGAAGCTGTCCAGGACGCCGCGGGTGGTGTGCTGGAAGACGTCCTGCTGCGTGGCCCCCTCCCCGAACACCCGATCAAAGACAAACGTCAGGTCTTTGCCCTTCCTCCTCGGGCCCTCTTGGGCACCGCCCCACTCGAGGGCAGGGAGGCCCCCGGCAGGCGCTTCAGGGTCGAACACCAGCACCTGGTCGTCCACCACTTGGACCACAGGCGGCCGCTGGCTCTCCAGCTCCCGAGGGGTGGGGGGCCGCACCCGCACCACCACCCGGACCACGCTGTCCTCGGCCGCCATCACCATGGCAACGCCTGCAGAGATGGGATGGAGATAAGTCCGAGGGACCGGGCCTGGCACCCAAGGTCTGCTCTGGCCCTTCCCACGGGACTAAGAGTCTGAGCACCAGCCCCCTCACTGACACCGCCTCGCTGGAGACCAGCGCATCCTGTTCAGATCAGTGCGGTCCTGGGCTCCACGGTGTCCCTCGGAGCTGGGCCTGCTGCCGGCCAAGGCCTCATGGTCCTCGGGGTCACCTTACAGCCTGATCCACAGCTGGTCCCACCATGGACCCAGCCACTCCCACATTCCCCGCCCCAACCTTCGGAGCCCGTGCAGGGCTAGGGACAGCCCAGCAGCACCTGTCTACCCTGCCTATGGTCCAGAGCTGCCAGGCCAGGCCGGGCCGGGCCGGTCATGCTCTTTGTTGGCTGCAGCACTGGAAATCAGCCCCCTGAAAAAAGCTGCATTGAGATTATAGCTGGAAAGGCAGTTGATTTACATTTATTTTATTACATTAAACCTTCCAGCAAGAGCTCGACTATTGCCTATTTGTTCAGATTTTTTTATGTCCCTCAAGATTTTATAGTTTTCTATCTTTTCGAGTAGATTCCCTAATTGTTCTTTTAATGTAATTCCCAAGTATTTTATGGATTTAATTGCTCTTATGAATGGAACACCTTCCCTATCTCCCCCTCTGGCTGCTAACTGCCAGTGTGGAGAAGTGCACTGAGTTTTAGGTATGTGCCTTGTATCTATCACTCTAACCCCTACTTAATTCCAACTTTTTAAAATTAGGGCTTCTTAGATTTTCTAAGTATACAATTATATATTAGAAAAAAGAAAAATATTTATTTACCTTTCCATATATCTACATATAAAAATATATCTATATATATGTAATTTGTTATTGTTGCAGTACTGGGGATTGAATCCAGGGTCTTCATACTGAGCTACATGCCCAGGCCTTTAAAAATGTTTTTGGAGATAGTCTCACTAAACTGCTAAATTGCCCAGGCTGGGCTTGAACTTGTGATCCTCCTGCCTCACCCTTCCAGAGTGCTGGGATGATGGGTGTGTGCCACCATGCCTGGTTTTATTTTTATTTATTTATTTTTATTTACTTTTTTTTTGGTACCAGGAATTGAACTCGGGTCCTTGCACTTGCGCAGCAGGCGGCAAAACCACTGAGCTAAATCCCTGCCCTATGCCTGGTTTTATTCATATTCATACCAGTTCTTTTATGTCTAACATATTACAGGCTCTAGAACTTCTAAAACAATGTTGAAAAATAATGAAAATGGGGATGCTGATTTGCTTCTGATCTTACAGGAAATGGCATTAGCACTTCACTATTGAGAAATCAGTTTGGATTGCTTCTTGGCCTTTTGGCTAAGATCAAGTGTGGAGAAATCAGTTTGGAAGCTGGGAGCACATGCTGGTAATCCCAGCACTCAGGAGGCTCAGGCAGGAGGACTGAGTGCTGGAGACCAGCCTGGGCTAGGTAGTGAGTTTGAGGCTTGTTTGGATCGCATAGCAACACCCTGTCTCAGAAAAAAACAAGAAAGAAAGGAATAAATGAGTTCGAGACAGATAGTCTTCATCATATCAGTAATTTCTCCTACTGTTATTTTATATAGTTGTTATTAGGAAAGTCCAGAGTTTTATCTCAGTACTCTTTGAGCAGCTCCTGATGTCTACAATGGTACATCACTGGATATTTTCCTGGTATTAAACCAACCATGCATTTCTGGAAAAACCCTACCCTCCTACAGGGAAGCTTTCGATAATTAAATAGTCAAATATGTCCAGCTTTTATGTCATATTTAAGACATCCCTTTGCCAAGGTAATAAATGCTTTTATTATTTCTGCCTAATACCTTTTATTCTTACATTTAGCTTTTTACGGAGATGAATTTATTTTGAAATGATGTGAGCTTTCTAAACTTTCCTTTCAATCGGAACTGACTATCTGGAGATTGCTGTGGAAGCGGGCACTCCCCCCGGCAGCATGCAGTGCCCCAGGAAGCAGCTGGTCCTCACACACTTGTGGGTCCCTGGGCCCTGCTTTCCGAGCAGCTCCTGTGCCTCCTGAGCTTCTACAAGGCATCACCGCAGTGCTCTCTCTAGGCTCCTTGTCTTCCTTCCTGATTTTAGAGTCAGCTGTGGAGTTCTATGAGAAATCCTGCTAAGATTTTAATCTGGATTATCCCGAATTCATGGGTTAATATGCACAGACTCCACATCTTTATGGCATCCAGTCTGCCCATGGAAGGCCTACACTTTCCATTTATGCACAACTTTATAATCCTCAGTGAAACTCTATAATCTTCCTCACCTGAGTATCGTATATTTCTCAATAGGTTTATTACTCATTATTGCACAGTCTTTGTTTACTACGAACAGGCTCCTGTTAAAACTACATTTTCAAATTCGTTTTTTGCCAGGATACAGGAAGCTTGCGATTTCTGCATGAGGACCTGGTGAGGCCATGGGGCCACACTCCCTGTTAGTGCTAATGGATTGCCATCGCCTCTGCCAGCCTCTTCATCAGACTATAATATCACTTGCACTTTCCACGGCCAGCTTTTCCTTATTTACTTCCCCACCCTCCAAGGTCCACTAAGGGTGGAGAAACAAGGGTTGAATTTTGTTTTTTGTTTTGGAACTGGGGATCAAACTCAGGACCTTGTGCTGGCGAGGCAGGCAGCAGCACCACTGAGCTACATCCCCGGCCCAAGGGTTGAATTTTATCAAACACTTTTGGCACTTGATGAAATGAGCGCATTGTATTTCTCCTTTCATCCATTTACCTAGAGGGTGACAAAAGAGTTCCCTGGGTTGACCCAGTAATAATTCCAAAAGCTCCCCATCCCCCTCTCTCCTGTGGTCCCCAGCCTTCTTCCCCTGCCTCTTCCTCCTCCTTCCAGCCACCTTCAACATTTTTGGAATGCAGGAGTCACAGGTCCCCTGGGGAACTTTAGCCCAACTCCAGGGATCGGTCAACAGGGTTAAGAAGCGGAGCTGCTCCCAGGCTGAGAACCGACCCAAGCTTTCCCCCAGAAGGCTGCATGCTGCCATGGGTCACAAACTCCGAGGTCATCCAGCTAAGAAAAGTGGGCTTTCTACCCAGCACTCCAACAAGTGCTCAGGTTCTCCTTGGGAAACAGCCAGAACTGAGCTAATTTGAAATTCCTGCCCCCTCACCTCTAAACTTAACTTCTGCATACAAAAAGAGGGAAAAACATCACCCCACAATAATGCTTGTACATCTGAATAATTCCATTTTCGTCCTGGCAATCGGATTGGCATAACAGACTCCAGCAGGGATCACTCTAGTACCTTACACTCATCATCTTCCACCCCATCGCAATCCCGTGCACAGACTGGGTGATTATCCTCATTTCTCAGTGAGGAACCTGAGACACAGAGGGCTCACCTTGCCCCAGTCCAGTCCGCTGCCAGTGAAGCCTGACGGCGGGTGGGCGGTTGTAGTAACACCCTCTGATGCTTACAGTCCCTTTCGCCTGCTGGCCTCAGGGATACGCTAGCACTTGCAGATGTGTGGGCCTGGCCTAATGTTCCACCCCCTGTTCTCAACCCGGGAAGCCTGCTTTCCGGCCGGGGGAAGTGAAGGCAAAGGTGGCTGGGTCTGCACTGCCTGGCCACCCCCATCCCAGCACCACAGCGAGAGCTAAGGCCGCTGGGCAGTGCAGTGGCGGAGCCACAGAGCAGCCTAACATTCTAAGCAGGAAATTAAAAAGGGCACCGGCAGAAGAGCTGCCTAACCTTTACACTCCCTCCTCCCTGCCTGCTGAGGGCCAGGGGGGAGCGTGTTTGCCTGAGATGACCCCCTTCTTCTGAGCCAGTGCTGGGGCCACGGGGTCGGGATGCAGGTGACACTCGCACAGGTGCCCTGGGTCACCAGGGTCCAGGTCTCCGCTCTGCCTGCCTCGGAGGGAGGTTTTGCATCAACGTCAAGGAGGGAACAGCTCCCGCCCCGGGGAATGGGAGATTAATGAAAGAACCTTTGTCAAGTTTGCTTTGATCCTCACTTGGAAAGAGCATTTCAGCCCAAAGTACAAGGAAGATGATCCTTTAATAAGATCTTCAGGGTTCTCAGCCAGCGCAGTCCCGTCCTAGTTCTAACCCAGGGCAGCTCATTAAAACCCACAGGCAAGAGCACTGCCCAGGCTAGGCTGTTGTCAGGGTGGCCACTTCTGCCCACCTGGGTGGGGACAGGCCCAACAAACAACAGTTCCTTGAGGGTCAGAGGGATTTCTAGGACTTGGGGGCCCCCCTGCAACTTCAGGAGCTGGGAAGGGCAGGGCAGGGACCTGGCCCTGGGTCATGCTGCTGTTGCAAGTCTCACCACAGCCCCTTCACTTGGTTCTTGTCCTTAGGCCCTGGACAGCAGAACCCTGCTCTGACGGTCTGTCCCATAGTGTGGGGCACTTAAAGAGCTGGGTGAGGATTTGCTGCATTGGTAATAATTCTTCTACTCTTGGATTCAGACTCTTCCCTGGCTCTGATTCATTCGTAGGACAGGACTGGGGATTTAGCTCAGTGGTTCCACCACCTGCCTCGAAAGCACAAGGTCCCGAGTTCCATCCCCAGTACCAAAAAAAGAACTCCTTCGTAGGACAAATATTATGCACCATCGGCTGCATGCTGGGCCCAGGTGCCTGGGTGCTAAGTACTCTGGACTAAGTGCTTCACAAATGGTGTTTAGCTTGCACAGCAACCTCGCTATATGAGCACTGAATAACTGTTACAGCTCTATTCTTCGAAGGTAAAGGGACACAGGAAGGAACTCAGCCCATCACACAGGTGGTGAGAAGGCAAGCCCAGGGGACTTGACCAGCTCTGTCACCAGAGGCGCCACTGTGTCTCCAGATGTCCAGCTTCCCTCACCTTGACGCCCACCACGCCCCCTCCTGGGCTGGTGGTGCAGAGGAGGAACTGCATTCTTTGGTTTGGGTTGACCCCCCACCAAAGATCGAACTCAGGACCTTGCACTCTAAATCCTCAGCTCTTTTGTTCATTTTTTTAGAGCTGGGGATTGCACCCAGGGCCTTCTGCCTGCGACACAAGCACTGTGGTGGACTACATCCCCAGCCCTTTTTATTTTTTACTTTGAGACAGAGTCTAAATTGCCCAGGTTGGCCTTGAACTCACTATTCTCCTGCCTCAGCCTCCAGAGTCCCTGGGATTACAAATGTGTGTCATCATACCTGGCCACTGATAGATTTTCTAATGTTAAACCATTCTTGCATTCCTGGGGTAGACTTCACATGGTTATAACATTATTTTATACATTGCTGACCTCTGATAGCTAATATTAAGATTTTTCTTACAACTACATTTATAAAAGAGATTGACTTGTAATTTTTTTATCTCATTTCTGGAATCATAAAATAGACTGAAGTGTTCTGTGAAGGGTCTGTATAGGGCCGGGGATTTAGCTCAGTGGTTCTGCCTCCTGCCTGGCAAGCGCAAGGACCTGAGTTCGAACCCCGGTACCAAAAAAAGAAAAGAAAAGAAAGGTCTGTATAATAGAATTGTTTTTCCAATTGCCTATAAATTTCTGGTGGAGTTTTTAATGTGTATGAAGGTAGTTTGTTTGTTTATTTATTGTGGTGTTAGGGATTGAACCCAGGGCTTCACATACGCTAAGCACATGCTCTACTACTGAGCTGTATCCCTAGCCCTTAAGGTAGATTTTATTTATTTTTCCCCCCTAGGTACTGGGGATCGAACTCAGGATCTTGTGCTTGTGAGGCAGAAAGCAGAACCATTGAGCTACATCCCCAGCCCTGTCCAAAAGCTTGTGTGTGTGTGTGCACACTCACATGGGAGAGGGCCAGACCCAGGGTATCCTGTGTGCTAAGCAAGTGTCCTATCCCTGAACAACACCCCTGGCCCCCAAAGCTTTTGTTTTTGTTTCCTGTTGTTTTTTTGAAACAAGGTCTCACTATGTAGCTCAGGCTGACCTCAAATTTGTGAGCCTTTTTGTTTCAGCCTCCCAAATGCTGGGATTATAGATGTGCCCCACCTCTTCTGGCTTATCTTTTTTTGGTACTAGGGATCGAAGTTGGGACCTTGTGCTTGCGAGGTAGGTGGTAGAACCACTGAGCTAAATCCCCGGCCCTATTATCTTTTAATTATAATTATGATGCCCTATTTGTCTGAGTTAAGTGTATTTTTAAAATTTCCACATGTAGATTTCTTTTCCATTTGTACTTATAATTTAATTGTGGAAAAGGAATGTGGTTTGTACAGTACTCTGATGATTGCTTAAATTGCTTTGGTTACAAAGACAGAGAGACAAATATCTCTCTGGGGTGGAGAGACTCAGTAACAAGCAGAGAAGGACTGAATGGGTGACGCTGTTGAGCATGGGATGTGGTGACAGGAAGAGAAAACGGACTGGAAGAAGCACAGCACTGAGTCTCACTGGGAAAATGCAGGTGCTGTTCTCTGGTTGGGCTGACTTCTCTGTCCCTCCCTTCCAAGCCTGGCAGCTGTGAATCTTAGCCCTTATCCCACAAGGCTATTGTGAGGACTAAACCAGTTCATTCCAACCTGTCCCCAGGTCCTCTGGCTCAGTATTAGCCACTCTTGTTTTATTTTGTTTTTTTGAGACAGGGTCTCGCTGTGTAGCCCAGGCTGGCCTCAAACCCTTGGCCATCCTCCTGCCTCACCCTCCCCAGTGCTGGGATGACAGGCGTGTGTCACCGAGCCCAGCGACATTATATGACATACAGAGCCGGCAACAGTTTTGTAAAACCCAAGTCCTTAGGCTTTACCTTTTCTCTGTCTCTTCACTGCCCTCAAGGTTTGGAGCCAAGAGGAGAGTCCTAGCAGTAAGAGGCCAGGTTTTCTGTCATACAGATGTTTCCATCCCCGTTTGCACTCAAGTGTCGCAGTCCCCGGCACACGCAGGGCCAGCCCTTGTCGGCGGGACGTGCGGAGAGGGAGAGGGCTTAGCTGCCGACTCTCTGGAGCAGCGGGTCCCGCCTCCCCTGGTGTCCAGGAGGCCCCGGGCCTCCAGCCCGGTGTCTAGCAGGACCGACTCTCCCACGCGGGCAAGCAGCGGTTCCAGAGAGCCCCCCGCCCCCGCGAGGGCGCGCCGGGCTCCCTGCCCGCCCCAGGGCCCCAAACCAGGCCGAGAGCTCGGGGTCCGCTCAGACGGGGAGGGCGCAGGCCCCGGCCGCGCGTCAGGGCCCCGCGGAGAGTGAACTCACCCTCCGTCGGTCCCCGCTGCCGGTGTCGCCGCTGGCTCGTGGGTTCAGGGCCCGGAAGCGCGTTTCCGCGCGCTCCCCCAACCCCACGACACCCTCACCGGCGCCCCTGGTTCAAACTCGGCGCTCCTCCCGCGCGCAAGCCCCATTGGTCGCCGTCTGGCGCGCGGATTGGCTGCGGCCCAGACGGACGTGCAAGCGCGTGCGCACTGAGGGTGGCTGGGGGTGTGGCCTCCCCTGTTCCCCAGGGCGGGCGGACGCGGCTGGCTCTATAGTCCGCTTGTGCCAAGCGAACTCGGGCGCCGTCCGAGCCTCCCTGTGGACGCGGTGGCGGTGGCCGAAGCACGCTAGCCTCCCCGTGTGGGCCTGCAGTGCCGGACGGCGGGTCAGAGGAGACGCCGGGGCCTGGGTCGGTCCCGAAGAGCAGGGACCCCGTCCTGTCCCTACCCTAGACAGAGGCCAGGACCCAGCAGACCTGCTCTGGAATTGCCCAGTGAGAATGTCGAGGCCCAAGCTGGGTGTGGTGGTGCACGCCTGTAATCCCAGCACTCAGGAGGGTGAGGCAGGAGGATGCTGCAAGTTCAAGACCAGTTTAGGCTACATAGTGAGTTCAAGGCCAGCCTGGAGTACTTAGCGAGATCCTGTCTCAAAAAACAAAAGACACACGAGAAATACTACAAACTGGGACCTCATCTTAATAAAAAGTTTTTGCACAGCAAGAGAAACCACCAACAGAGTGAAGACACAGCCCACAGCATTGGAAAATTTTTTTATCAGGTATTCATCAGACAAAGGACTATTATCTAGACTATATAAAGAACTCAAAAAACCAGACCCCCTAAATTTAAAGACCCAATCCAAAAATGGGCATCTGAAATGAAAAGACACTTCTTAGATGAAGAATTAGAAACTGCAAATAAATATATGAAGGAATGTTCAACATCACTGGTAATTCTAGAGATGCAGATGAAAACAACACTGAGAGTCCACCTCACCCCAGAAAGAATGGCTGCTATCAAGAAATCAACCACTGGGCGGGGGATTTAGCTCAGTGGTTTCCACTGCCTGCTGCGCAAACACAAGGACCCGAGTTCATTCCCAGGTACCAAAAACAAACAAACAACAACAACAAAAAGAAATCAACTCATAACAAATGCTGGCAGGGCTGTGGGGAGAAAAGGATACTGCTCCACTGCTGGTGGGAGTGCAGACTGGGGCAACCACTGTGGAAATCTATGTGGAGATTCCACAAAAAACTAAAACTAGAGGTTCCATTTGACCCAGCTATACCTCTTCTTGGTATCTTCCTGAAAGAATTCAAAGCATCATATCACAGCAATGTATGCACACCCATGTTTATAGTGGCACAGTTTTTAGTAGCTAAATCTTGGCAACAGCCCAAATGCCCATCACCTGACGAGTGCATAAAGATGTGGGATTTTTTTTATATATACAATGGAGTACTACTCTGCCATAAGGAAGGGTGAACTTCAGACATTTATCGCTAAATGGACAGACCTTGAGACCATTCTCCTAAGTGAAATAAATCAGACACACATGTTTAAATACTGCACTGCTTCTCTGGTGTGAGAAACCTAAAGTGGAAATAAGGACTAAGATGTCTTACTGAATATTGGGAAATGGAAGAAAATGTTCAATTGAGAAAGGTATCAAGGGAGGAGGGAAGGAAAGGACAAGAAAAAAAGTAAAAATAGAAGGAAAAATGGAAACAAAGCTTCTGTACATAGGGAGGGAGGGGGCCTGAGGGGGGCAATGGGATAAAATAAAATTTATTTTAAAAGAAAAGAAAAAAGAAACAGGAAGTATGGCTGCTCATGTGAGGCTGCAGGCCCTGGGCCCCTGAGGCCTGTTGGGACAGTGAGGACAGGCATGTCACTGTCTGTTTCCCGGGTCCCCTGACCCCAGGTGCTCAAAGGAGGCAGAGTGGAAACGCTTCCCACCCGCACTGAGCTGCCACCTTAAACTGGGGCCAAACTTTGAGGTCTGGTCCAGAGCAGAAGTCAAGCATGGTAAGAGCAGGGGAGTCCACTTCGTCTATCAACTGGGAGGTCACGGCACGGTCAGGGCCAGCGTCCGAGGAGCAGCAGCACCTGGGTCAGAGCAGGACTTTGGAAGTGGTGGCTGCTCTCTGCAGGCACGTGGCTGTCAAGGGGAGCAGGAGGGGATGAGGGGTTGAGGGAGACTTTATATACAGGAGAGACATCAGTGTTGAGGAGAAGGAGCTGATGTGGAATGAACAGCTAAGGGTTAGTAGAGAAGGGTTAGTAGAGAAGGGTCCTGGTTACTTCTTTGTTGCTGGGACAAAATACCCAACAGCCACAAGTTAAAGTAGGAAAGGCTCATTTTGGTTCACAGTTTACAGAGGTTTCACTTCAGAGTCAGCTGGCTTCGTGTCAGGACAGCCTGGCAGAGGAGAAACGCTCATAGAATGGCAGGCAGGAGGCCACAGCCTTCGCTCTGCTTTCCCTTTTTATTCAGTCTGGGCCACAAGCCTTAGTTGGTGCCACCACACGAGGGTGAGTCTTTTGTCTTTAGTAATCCATTCAACCACACCCAACCATGCCAAGACAATCAGCGGACTAATCTAGGATCCCACACCCATGATCCAGTCACCCCAGAAGCCCCGCCTGGGAGCGCATGAGGCTTTGGGGGCACATCCAGATACGAGCTGGAACAGGGCTATCAGTGAAGCGAAGCTGCTGAGAAGGTGGGAGTAACATGATCACATGATCCTGCTCTGCCTGGCCACACCCAGGGGCTCTTGGAGTGCAGGAATTCAGTTTGAAGCCAGGACAGTGTGGACAAATGAGGTCGGCCAGGATGCAGAATATCTGGGCAGAAAAGCAGGTGAGGGGACCCAGCAGGGGGGACTGTGATGGAGCGCCCCTTTGGTGACTTCTGGCTGATCCATGAGGTAGGAGAGTGTCATGGCTGTGTCTAGATGTCCCCCAAAGCCTCATGTGCACATAGGTGGGGAGTTTCGAAGGTGGCTGAATTAGGGTACATGAGTGTGGATTAGGTGTGATGCTGGGATTAAGGGTGTGGATAATGGAAGCCCCACCCTGGGTGTGGGTGGCACCAATCCATAGGCTCACAGCCTGGATGGGATATAAAGGGGCAGAAAGAGGGCAGGCTCTGCCACTGCTGCTGCCTGCTACCTGCTGCCTGCCACACCGTGAACTGTTTCTCCTCTGCCAGGCTGCCCTACCTTGGAACCAGCTGACTATGGACTGAAACCTCTGCACACTGTGAGCTGAGATAAATCTTTCCTTCTTTAACTTTGAGTGATGGGTATTTTGTCTCAGCAACGAGGAAGTAACTGAGACAGAGCTGTCTCCATTCTCCACCTCCTGCCCTGGCTGAGCTCGGTAAGCACGGCTGGAAGAGCTGAATGGAGGAAAGGGGTGGGGGTTTGCAGGTCAGGCACTCTGGGCGAAGGCTGGGAAAGGAACTCAGGATGCAGGAGGGCTTGAGGAGGAAGCTCTGGGAGCCGCAACTGGAAGAGGAGGGACAGAGCTGGATGGGGCAGCGGGGGCGCGAGCTGAGAGCCTGGAAGCTGCAAGGGTACTTTGTCCTGAGCAGGGACCTCAGCCGGCCACAGCAGCAGAGTGCTGGGAAGGAGGCAGGACGATGAGCAAGGCAGCTCCCAGCTGTGGGCAGCAGCGACGCGGAGGACAGGCTCTGAAGTCCTGGGGAGACCTGGGTGCCACCTGCCAGGGCCATCGCAGGAGGAAGCACTGAGGTTGGAGGAGGGGCTCCAGGCAGGGAAGGCTGGTCAGAATGGGGAGAGCCACCCTTCCCTTTCCTGAGGGACCGCGCAGACTGTCAGGAGAGCTGTGCCCACAGTGGTAAGCCACGTGACTTCGGGCAACTTAGTTCCTCTCTGTGCCTCCATTTTCTTTTTTTTTGTACCGGAGATCGAACTCGGGACCTTGCGCTTTCGAGGCAGGTGCCAGAATCACTGAGCTAAATCCCTGGCCCGGTGCCTCCATTTTCTTACCAAAAAATAGGGTTGGCTATGTGAACTTCCTCGTGGGATTACTATGAAGCTTGAATGAATGAACGCATGCAAAATGCATTTATCCTTGAATGAATGAATGCAAAATGCACAGAGCAGTCCATCACGCAGATGCCGGTCTTATTGCTTAGCAGTTGGCAGAGGTGAGCACATATGCTGACCTCCAGCTCCAGAAGCCCCTGGACGAGGGGAGAGCCCCTCACCTCAGGGCCCCAAGGCTCAGCTTCAGCAACAACTCAGAATGCAGCCTGAGGCAGGTCCTGAGGGACACACACGTGTCACAAAATCTTTCCAAACACCGAAAAGTAAGAGTAATGCAAGCCCCACTTGCCCCAGCTCCCTGGAGCCCCTCGTTGGCGGTCAGTGACACCTTCCCCACCCTCAAATGCCACTGTGTCCTGGATGTCTCTCTGCTGTCCCTGGGGGCCCCTGGACTCTGGCGGCTTCTCATCCATCCCTGTGTGGAGCAGAGCAGAAGGGTGTGCAGGCCCTGGGATGTCCCCATGCTCCTACCCAGGTTGAAGGCTACCGAGCAGAGGTGGAGAATCCACAAAAGGACCAGAGGACCCAAGACTCCATTTCCTGGGTGCCCCATCCTAAGCCTGCCCGGGGCCCCACAGTCGTTTTGGGGTTATCAGGGTAGAAGAACAGCCTGGGTATCTTCATTTTCTTTATGATCGTCTCTGTCCCAGACATTGAAGTGCAAAGAACTTTAAGTCATGGGGCTCAGGAAACTTGGGTTACAATAAAACACATTGGATTTGTCCTCATAACATACAAAACCAGAACATGTCCTCATCTGCTGCCTTATAACACCCTGCAAGTAGATATTTTATTATCCAGCCCCAGGCCCATTTTGTAGATGTGAAAACCGAGGCTCAGAGAACTGAGATGTCTTTTCCTGATACACTGAGCATGCTCAGGACTTGGACTCCGTTCCTCTGTGTGTGTGCGTGTGTGTGTGTGTGTGCGTGTGTGCGTGTGTGTGTGGTGCTCAGGACAGGACCCAGTCCCCTGTGCATACTAGGCAAGTTCTGTACCATTGAGCTACCTTTTTAACATTTTGAGACAGATTCTTGCTAAGTTCTCCAGGCTGCTTGGAACTTGGGGTCCTCCTGCCTCAGCCTCCCAAGTAGCAGGCTTGTGCCAGCTTGAACTCAGGTCTTCTGCCTCCACTTCCTGTGTGTCAGCTGGGTCCTGCTGTCTCTGCCCTGGCGCAACCTGAGCCTCCTGGGCCTTAGTTTTTCCAGCCGTGTATGGGAGCTGCTTGCTCAGCGACTGATTTTCACTCCTGGCAGCCAGGGTGAATGGGTAGCACAGGGAAAACAGTGGGGCCGTTCTCCTCCAGCCCCCAGCTGCCGCCCTCAGAAACCTCCACCACCTTCCTGTGTGGACCTTTCACTTCCACTTTATTATCACCTCATTTGTAGGATTTTAAGGTTTGTTACCTGGAAAGGAGACAGGAGCTTACACTTCCGATTCCACTTCTCAAATATACCTTCCTCACTTGTGAAAATAACCTTATTAGCAGCATCTAAGCTGCTGCAGCTTTCTCTGAGGGGCACTCAGATGAATAAGTACAGGAAGAACCAGGGCAGAGGAACAACGTGGCTGGCTCAGGTAGTGAGGCTGCCAGGGTCCCAGGATGCTGTCTCAGGGTTGGCAGAACTGAGCAAGGGGCCTGAGCAGCCTTAAGCAGCCGGCCCCCTCCCATGGGCCTTTGGCCTGTCCAGGAAGCATCTCCCTTGGCCAGCCCAGCTCCCCATCGCCTGGCCCCTTCTCTGGATTGATTCTCTGGGCAGCTCCCCCTCCGAGCAACAAATGAAATATCGGTTACCAGGAGTGAGGCGGGAGCCAATTAACCCCCAGACCTCACCACAGCAGATGCAGCTGGAGGAAGCTAGAGGGAGCGCCACGCACACCTGCCTGGTCTCCCTTCGAAGTCATCCAATTAGGGCAGCCCCCAGCGGTGGCCCTGTGGCCTCTCTGGTCCCCATCACCCCGACGCCAGGGCAGCTCCCTCCTCACGTCCATCCTGGCAGGGACATTATTCACTCATTCACCACTTCTTAGGGGCCAAGCCACCAGGGGAGGCTTCTGTTTCCTTCCACCGTTCCTTTACCACCCCCGACCATGCCCCCTCTGCTCCTGGAGACTCCGGGCTGGATCAGGGAGCGAGTCTCTCCTTCAGGGAGTCCCCAGCCTGTCCCCTCCTCTCAGCAAGGCCCAGTTTAACAGGAATTGTGTCTCCTCCAAAGCACTCATGGGACCACGGATCCTACTCGGGGGAATCTTCAAGCCCTGCTGTACGGGGCACACAGGCTCCCGCCCCTCAGGGTACATGGCACAGCGGGAGCCACTGCTGCCTTGGAGGCCCTCGAAGGGTGGAGGAGACACAGCCTTGCCTTCAGGCAGCCTACAGCCCGATGGTGGGGACAGGTCTTGCCACCAGGTATCCCAAGTCCACGGAAAAGGCGGACTTGGCCCTTGGGAGGCCGCTGTGCAGGGTGGGGAGTCCTTTCCTTTGACCTCCTGAGGAACAAACAGCTGGCCCTGCAGGATACCCTGCAGCCCACAGGGGTGCACAGGGCTTTGGCTTCAGTCCCCACCCCAGCTGTGCCACAGCCTTCCCCCATGACCAGGAGCGAGTCACACATCTCCTGTGTATGAGTCCCTCATCTGCAAAATGGAGATTCTATCCCATCTCTCAAAACAACATGAGAATTGTCAAGTCACCAGGAAGAAGTGCAGGCAGCCAGCCACAGGCTTGGGCCGAAGGGAGTTACACGCACTGTATTGGGACAGCGGTCCTGGGCCAGGCC
The DNA here is from genome assembly GCF_053883595.1 of Heterocephalus glaber. Lineage (NCBI taxonomy): Eukaryota > Metazoa > Chordata > Mammalia > Rodentia > Bathyergidae > Heterocephalus > Heterocephalus glaber. The sequence continues at coordinate 12,454,142 of NW_028258463.1, forward strand.
CTGGGGCCCGGCAGGGCGGGGGCCTCTGGGTGGTGGCCAGGTGGTTCTGGGCCAGTGTGACCATTAGAGAATTCACAGGGCACTGTGGGCAGTGCTGAGGGCCAGGAGTGGCTTCCAATCTAATCACTGCCCACGGAGCATCTAGTTCCAGCCAAGCCTGCCAGGGGTTTTATTGGGTTTGTGGGGACCCGCAGATTTCAATCTCCAGACCCCACAGGGAAGGAACAAGCATTAAGCTAATTTTATTAAATGGCCACAGCTGGCAGTGGGGGAAGTAGAGGAGAGAAGGGAGGATAAAGAAAGTCATTCAAGTCCGGCAGCCGTGACTAGGGTCCATACAAGGGTTCTGGGCAGGCGGGAGGCCACCGTCCTTCCTGTCCCTCCAGCTGAGCCACGCTGGGGAGCCAGAGGGGACGTTTCCTCCTGTGGAGCCTGGGGGTTCTCCCAGAGCTGCTCCACGGCTGCCACGCCAGGGCAGATGCCTCTAAACACATTAGGCTTCTGCGGGGCCGGGTGTGGGGCATCCAACGGCAGCCTCAGTTCTGCCCTGGCGACGCCAACTCTATGAAACGCAGCGCACTGGGGAAGAGCATGACCTTTGGGTCAGACATCGGCATCTGCTGTTCCTAGCTCAGTGGACTTGGCAACTCACGACCTCTCTGCACCTCTTTACTAAGAGCCGACAGAGCCACGGGCACACCAAGACACCTGTGTCCCAGCATGGGGAGGCTGGCGTGGAGAATTACTGGAGCCCAGGGGTTCAAGACCAGCCGGGGCAACATAGCAAGACCTTCGTCTCCAAATCAATGAATGTATAAAAAATTAAATGGACAAAACCGCCACGTCCACATTACAGGGCATGAGAGCATTTCCCACAAATCTGCTTCCCACCCACACAGGCACCCTTGAGAAAATGCCTGCAGGGTGCTTCCCCGGCATCCAGCTTCACTACACTTGGTCACCCAGGAAACCCTCACTGCGATGGGGAGACGTCGTATCATGGATTCAGTGCAGCCACAGAACTCAGCGACCACAGCACACGAAGCAAGCTCTTTATTCTCCCCAAAGATTGAAGTCCACCCATCCGACTACAGCAAATGCTGAAGTGGTGTATAAATAATAAGAGCTGTTTATTGAGCATGTCCACAACACCTCTTTTCAGCCTCCTCAGTCTGCATCTCACTGAGGAGAAAGTAGACCCAGGGGTGAAGCGCGTGGACCAAGGTCAAGCATCCCTGTGCAAAGCCTGTTCCTTTCTACGGCAAGCCCTGACCCGCAGTGGTGTCCCAGGGGGCTGATCGCCCAGCATCAGTGTCACAGGGACCAGAACCTAGGTGTCCCCCCTTAGACTGTCGCAGTGCAGCAGTGTGCACTGGAACTTTGCACCCCGGAGGGCGAGCTGGGGCGGGCTGCTTCCCACCAGGCTGCCCCTGCATGGAGAGCAGGCCGGTGCAGGGTCCCCGCTGCCCTCCCCAGGGCACAGACGATGGTGGGTGGAAAGGTTTTTATTATCGCTTTGGTCAGAGGGGGCGCAGCTGGGCCAGGGCTTGGGGTGCTGGGGTTGGGCAGCTTCTCGGGCACGGGCAGCTCAGCAGCCCAGGCTGAGGCGCCGGCGGTGGGTCACTGGGGACAGTGCCTCGGCCTCAGCTCCCTGGTCAGGGCCACACGCGGGCTCAGTCAGAGTAGATGATGAAGCCGGAGAAGGTGCTGTACTTGTTGCTGTTGCCGCCATGGGCTTTGCCGCCGTCCAGCTTGATGAAGACCTCGTCGCCCGCGTCCAGGTGCAGGATCACGCTGTTGCTGGCGTAGTCGTAGTTCTGGTCCGCGTCCTGGGCGATTGCACTGGCCCGCACCTGTGGGGGAGGGGCGTGAGGGCTCCCACCCTCGTCCCGGAGAGGCCCCTAGTGAGTGACGAGCCAGACACCACGGGTCCTCGAGGGGAGAACAGGACCTGGCTGGGGTTCAGCATTCGGGCTCAGAGCCTGCTGTCCCTTGGGGGGGCCCTGGCTCTAATCACAGCTACTGTGGGGTGTGCAGTGGGGACAGGACACCCCCAACACCGACCGCCTCTCTAACAGCCCAGGCAACCTGTGGCCTGAGCCTGAAGATGGGCCATAGAGGCAGACAGGAAGAGGCCAGGGGACCCGGCCTCTGGCAGGGCGGCGTCCCCTCAGCCCTCTCTCCTGCCCCTTCCTGGAAGGCAGCACTGCTCCAGCCCATCGCTCCCAGGCTGGTGAAGGCAGGGGAAGGGGCCTCCCCCTGCTCCCTGCAGGAGACAGCGGAGGTCTCAGCAGCAACTCTGCCTGCAGGAGAGGCCCTGCCCGCACACGGCCCTCTGCCACAGCCTGGTCTCCATCCTCCATCCTCCGTCCTCCGTCCTCCGTCCAACCCCTCTGCCCCGGCCTGGGAAAGAGCTACCCTCCAGGCTCAGCTGGGGAAACTCGGGTCTGGCTGAAGGTGGGCGGGACAAGAGGAGAAGGTACTGTCAGGAAGCTCCCTTCCCATCTCACTGCCATTCACCACAGCAGCTCTGATGGTACCGAGAAGAAAGGTAAATCTTGAGGGGCCTTGTGCTACATGGGAAGAGCTGAAAGCAAGCAGCCAACTTCTCTATGGTTCCCTGGGCCCTAATCCCAGTAGTATTTATTAGTACACATGCATTTCATTATCTTTGCTAATAAATTACTACCAATAACAATTATTTTTATTACTAGATTAATTTAGCCTTAACTCATTAGAACAGTGTGCTCCGTAATAGCCAAACCCATTAGAACCCCGTCATCTGTCATCAGGAATCTCCCAGTGACGTGACAGGCGTCAGAACTGTTCTGCTTGTGTTTATTCATCACCACGACTGTCGCTGTAATTGTCCTAATTATCTGCAGAGGCAAGGGGGATTGATGCCCTTCCGTCCTCGGATGCTGGGGGACCGTGGACGGAACCCCGGGGTCCTGGTTCTCTGCCGGGTTCTGGAAGCAGCCGAGGCTTCCAGCAGCTCCCGGGGGCCAGGAGTGTGGGACTGTCGCCGGGGAGGGAGGAAAGCAGTGTGTGCCTCGGCTCGAGGGGACAATGTCGAATTGTCCCTGCAAGGTCTGCCAGGAGGGGAAACCGGGCAGCGGTCTGGCCAGGAGAACTGGCTAAGGGGCCCCGGGAAGCCTGGCCCTGCCCCCTCAACACTGGGGCCCTGCAGAGCTGGGGTGGGTCTCAGTCTGGCCTGCAGGGGACGGTGGTTTTACCCTTCGGTGGGCAATGCTGTGCCAGGCTCTGTGCTGTGGGGGTGCTAGGGGCGGGTGGGCACCCTCCTGCCCCACGTGAAAGGTGACTCCAGCCTGGTCCACACCACACATGCAGCACCACTCCCGAGCAAGCCCTCGTCCACTGGGGAGCCTCACACCCCAAGTGGCTGTCCCGGGTGGGCAGCACACTGACCACCGCCCCTCTTTGTGTCCCACCCGGGTTCTCGGTATTGTGCCCTTCCCGCTGGGTCTGAACGTGGGGAGACACTGCAGGCATGGCCCAGGCCTCTCCGCAGGCTGCTGGCTTCCTGGGGATGGCTTGGAGCCCTCAGGGTGAGGGCGACCCCAGAGGGGCTGCAGCTGCTCCTCACTCCCGACCCTTCTTCCCCAGGGAAGGCCGGGAGCCCAGATTCCACTCTGCCTTCCCAGAGAAGTTCTGGAAGCTTCTGTAGGCAGCAGGCCAGGCAGGGCCAGCACAGGGCACAGGCAGCCCCAACCCTGAAGGCACAGGAGGCGCAAGCTCCTCCCTCCTGTCCCCACCCACTGCCCAGCCCTGCCATTTTCCGCTGCACACGTGAATGTCCTTGTGGCCCTCACCCTGGGGACCCGAGCTCGCCACTCTCCCCTAGCCAGAGCCAGGGCAGCCCCACATCGCTCCTCCCAGCTCACCCTCAACACAGTACTCACTGGGGGGTTACCTGCAACACTACAGCCCCCCCACCTCGTGGGCCACACAGACTGGGCCCCCTCCGGTTTTCACCAGGAGCTCAGCACCAACCCTGGAAGGACTGGTGAGATAACTGAGGTTCGTGGGCCATCAAGAGGGAGGAGCCTCAGGGGATCTGGGGTGTGGGCTGCGGAACCCACTGTGTCCTTGTGTTTTGGGGGTGCGTGGTCTGAGTGGCTGTTACAGTGCTGGGTCTTTGAAGACTCCTAGGCAAAGCCACCTCCTTTTTTCTAATACGCCGGGGTCCCCTCCCAGGAGCCTCCTCTGCCAGCCTCCTCCAGTACACCAAGGGCTTTGGGGACAGTTTCACACCAGGTGAGTAAGGCAAGTTCCTCAACCCCAACACCCACCCTTGCAGGCGGCACACAGTCTGGGTCCATGGTGGCCGAGCGGCTGCTTCTCCACCCCACCCTGAAGCCACAGCTTGGTGACAGCCCAAACTTTCTTTGGGAAGGAAGACACTGTCAGTGCAGGCCACACTGTGTCCCTGCTGGTGATTAAAACGGGAACTGTGGGCTGTCTGCAGAGGAGCCCTCACAGGGCGCCTGGCCTCTCGTTTGGTCTGGAACCAAGGACAAAGAGGAGAGAGACACCAGGAAACTAGAGAGACACAGTGATAAACAGAAAAGGGCTTGGACCCTCGGGACAGAGACCGGAAAGCTGAGGGGACACAGGGAAGAGATGGATGGGAGGCACAGAGAGAGGAGAGACAGGGTCAGGGACAGGCAGAAACCAGGGGGCAGAGGCACAGGCAGGGGACAGGGGAAGGGGACACACTTCCAGCACGACAGCTACCTGTAGGCCCTTCCCCTTCCCGACCCTAAGGCCAGCAGAGGCCAGGGTAGTGCTGCAGCAGGGTTCCAACCTGGTCTTGGTCTCCAACCAGGGGACCTTCCTTCCAACTCCCTCCAGCCAGGGGTCCCCTCCTTCCAGGAGAACTGGAGCCTGGCCATACCCGGGATCCCCAGGTCACCCTGCTGGGAACCTGGGAGGGAGGTGGGATCCGAGCTGGGGGGCCGTGTCCCTGGGGCGCAGTGGGACCCAGCGGTGCCAGGTGGGTGGTTCCACCTGCACCCGGCAGGGACGCTCCGGCACACTCTGGGTCCGCAGAGGGTTCCACCACCTGGGAGTCAGAAGTTGGACCTGGGAGGCTGCGGGGAAACTTTTCCCGGGAGGCGCCCGGCCTCCTAGCTGGGAAGGGACTGCGCATTTCTGGGCTTGCGAGGGTGAGGACCGCCGGAGGGGCTGCTGCGGCTCAGGCTGGCGCGGGTCCCTCCGCAGGGGCCGCCCGGAGCGCCTCGCCGGCGCCTGCCCATCCCGCCCGCCGGCCGCCCACCTGGCCGTTCTTGCACAGGTCCGCCCACATGCTCGTGCCGTCGCCGCCGCGCATCAGGACGTGGTAGGTGAAGAAGTAGGTACCCGGGATGCTGCACGTGAACTTGCCGCTGGCGGCGTCGTAGCTGTTGCCCAGGTTGGTGACCACGTCGTCGAACTTGAGCACCTCGTAGCCCTCGTGCGGGTTCTTGAGGCCGGCGTAGAAGGCCACGCGCGGCACCGTGGTGTAGGTGGCAGCGCTCACCGCGCCCGACGCCCCCGCTCCGGGCAGCCCCGCGGGGCCCGGCGGCCCCGGCTCGCCCCGCAGCCCTGGCGGCCCCGCAGGGCCCGGGGGGCCGGGCTCTCCGGGGGGACCAGGGGGGCCCGGCTTGCCCGCGCGGCCCGGCTTGCCCTGGGGGCCCTGGACCAGCGTGGAGGGCGGCGGCGCGCTCTGCTCGGTGCGGGCGTCTCCGGCGCGCGCGGGGTAGGGGTCACACACCATGCGACAGGTGCCCAGCATCTCGTAGTGGCCGTCCGGGCCACCCGAGCTCACCAGCATGGGGATCAGCACGACCAGCACGAGCAGCATCACCACGCCCGCCGCGGCCGCCAGGAGCGTCTTGCGGCCAGCGCGGAGCCGGGGCAGAGCCGGGCCGCCCGGCCGCGCCGTCGGGGCAATGGTGCCGGCGGGCGGGGGGCGCGCGGGGCGCCGCGCTCAGGGGCGGTCTGGCGGGGCTGCGGGCATGGGGCCGGGCGAGGCGCCGCTACGGCCTCGCGCCTCCCTCCCGCTGCGCCGCCGGACTGAGCCCCGCGCCCGCCGCTCGCACCTCCCGGAGCCGGCCCCGCCCCGCGGCCAACTCCGCCCCAGCCGAGCGGCTCGGGGACGCGAGAGGTGGGGCCGCGGGCGGGGCCGGCGTCTGATTGGGCGGTGGGCGGGGCCTGCGTGGGGGGAAGGGGCGGCCGAGAAGAGGCCGGCAAGGCCGGGAGGTGGGAGCGGCTTCGAGTCCGACCGCGGGCGGGTCTGGGCCGCTACAGCCCGCCCAGGGGAGAAGTGAGGGGCGCAGCCAGGTGCGGGGACGGCGGGCGCTGCCGGGGAGGGCGGGAGAGAGCTGCCTGAGTCTGGGGCCGGCTCCCCTCCTCGCCCTCCTCCCACAGGCCGCCCGGTTCCCCGCCCAGACTGGGTGGGCGCACGTGGCTTCCTGCGCCGGCCCGGGCGGCCCCTTTTCCACCGCCCTCGGGACTCCAGACCCCCCTGTCCTGGGCCCTCAGTCCTCGAGTCCGCGAGGCGCTGGGTGCGCCCGGAGAGGGGTCGGCCAGGCCCGACTGCTAAGGGACGGCGCCCTCCAGCGCGGAGAGAGGGGACACCCGCACCCCCAGAAGTGCAGAGGAGGCGGCAGGCGGCGTTGGATCGGGGCCGCGGTTGGGCTTTGCACCACGGACGGGGATGAGGGCGCTGCCACCTCCTCCCAGAGAGCGCAGCCAGGACTTGGGGACCGGGTCAGACCCGCCGAGGGGCCGTGGTGTGCGAGACCCGCCGTGCACGGGGTGGGGGCTCCTCAGCTCCGCCGCCGCCGCCTCGGGGTCATTCCGGGCACCCCGAGTCTTCCATTTCCCAGGCGGGGGCCCACTCCCTCCCTCCACCGCTCCTTGGGCGCCGCGCGGCGTCTCTGTCAGCCCAGCCGGATTCTCCCCGCTTCGCTGGAGTGGAAAATAACGGCTTCAAACTTTGCGTGGAGGAGCCCGAGCCAGCGCTTTAATTAAAAGCTCGCCCGGCCCGCAGCCCGGCCCGCCCAGGTCCCCAAAGAGGCCGCTGGCCGGCACACTGCGCCCCTTCCCGAGGGTGGGCCTGGCAGGCTGGGCCTGGGCTGCATGGTGGGGCTGAGCCTAGAACCCGGTGGAGTGGACGCTGGGCAGCGCTGCCCAGCCGGTCCACTCCCACACTCCCCATTCCCCACGTCTCCCCTGGAAGCCAAGAGCTGCACCCAGCCCCACCTGACCTGCGCCCCCAGGTCCTCTGAAAAAAGGAAGGTGGAGGGTTGAAGGAGATACGACCTGAGTAAAGCTCAGGATCTGACCTTATAATGCACTCAGCAAGCATTGGCCAATATAATGATCGACCCCAGCGAAGGAGCCCCCGTTCCAGCCCGCCTTCCTCCTGCAGTTTCCTGCAGATTGCTGCCGTTGGCACCAGGAGAGGGGGACAGGGGCCTGCACCCCTGGGCTCAGCCTAGACTGGTGGCCTCCAGGACCCTCCCCCGCTGTCCACTCAGGGAGGGAGGGGTGGCCCCTTCAGGGACAGTGGTCAGCACCCTTCCAGGAGTGCGATGAGGCTGGATGCTGGGTGTGTGGGGAGGACACAGGGAAGGGGTCTAAGGGTCTTCACTGACACACACCTGGGCTTAGGAAGGGGCACCTGCCAGCAGGTGTTTTGAGGGTCTCTGAATGAATTGATTGGGCATGGATGTGTACAGACTGTAGTGAGCTGGGCTGTGGCTTGACTCCCCACCAGCTGGAAAACTGCATTCATTTGTTTTTGCGTTTACTAAAACACCTTACCAGGGGCTGCAAGGTGGTCAGGGTGCTGGGTCCAAACGGAGGACCTTGGCAGTGTCCCCTGGAGCCACTGTTTGTCAGAGACACAGGTAGAAATTATTATTATTATTATTATTATTATTATTGGTACCCGGGATCGAACTCGGTACCTTGCGCTCTCAAGGCAGGTGGTGGAACCACTGAGCTAAATCCCCGGCCTTACAGGTAGAAATTATAAGGGCTCTGCTAATTTTTTTTTTTTTTTTGTACCGGGGGTCGAACTCGGGTCCTTGTGCTTGCCAGACAGGTGGCAGAACCAACAAGCTAAATCCCCAGCCCTCTGCTAATTATTATAGCGAATGTTTTGATTTGTTTTGTTTTGGTACCAGGGATTGAACTCAGGTCCTTGCGCTTTGCACAGCAGGCGGTGAAACCACTGAGCTAAATCCCCGGCCCTATTATAGCGAACATTTATTGAACACTAAGTGCAATGTCCCATTCTAAGTACCTTACATGGATTACCTCATTTAAACTTAACCTATTATCATGAATTTAAAATTATTACAGAGCTTATGCTCTTTAATAATAAAAAGTGTGCGACAGGCTTCCTCATTTCACAACTGAGGAATCTAAGGCTTGGGTAGAGATTTGTACTAGGTGTTAGGAAGCCCAGACAGAGTGGCCTTCCCAAGAGAAGCCCAGGGAGACCGAACAGAGGGGGTGTTGTGTTTCCATCTACCCACCTACTCATTCACCCGCCCAGCTGTCCATCCAGCCATCTATCCACTCATTTACCCACCCACCCCACATCCACCCACCCATCCACTCATCTGTCCATCCACCCATCATTCCACCTGTTCACCTGCCCATCTGTCCACCCACCTATCCGTCCATCCATCCACCCTTCCATCCATCTACACATCCTTCCATTTATCCATCTAGCCAGCCAGCCACCCACCCATCCACCCTTCCATCCATCTACCTTTCATCCATCCACCGGTCTGTCCACCCATCCGTCCGTCCGTCCACCCATCCGTCCGTCCGTCCTGTAAACCCATTTGAACTGACTGCTGCTTCAGGTCTTGTCACAGGACCTAATGAAGAGCAAGAAAGGCCCTGATGCCGTGTTTAGCATGTCTCAGGAAGCTGGTCTGTTAAAGAGTAGGTGCCAGCTGGCCTGCCAGTGTGCCACAGTGGTCGTGTGAGGGCTGTGGGAACATATGGTGCTGTCACCTGAATTTATGTGGAGTCTAGAGTACCTCAGAGCCTCCTGGAGGGGGTGGTGTTGCAGGAAGTTCTGACGAAAGGCTTTAGCAAGGTGAAGAAGGCAGAGAAGGAGGGAGGATGGGAAGAGAGAGCAGCAGCTGCTAAGGACCAGGCTCGGGGGCCCTTGTGGGCTGTGGCTAGGATTTGGAATTTATTCCGAGGATTAGGGGATGCTGAAGGGAGCCAGGCAGGGTGGCACACACCTATAATCCCAGCTCCTTGGGAGGCTGGGGCAGGAGGTTCCAAAGAGCAAGACCAGCCTCAAGACCTTGTCTCAGCATTAAAAAATAAAAAGGTCTAGGAGTGTAGCCAAGCACTCCCTGGGTTCAGTCCCCAGTACCACAATACAAACAACAACAAACCCCTCCTGAGGTTGAGGGGTGACATGAAGGGTTCTGCACGCTGGAATGGTTGCCCTGGTGCCTGGGGGAGGGAGGAGCCTGCGGAGGAGGAGTGGCTGCATCCACCAGGGCTCGCAGCTGTGGGTCTGGAGTCTGGCGCGGCCCCGCCTGCTGGGTAGACAGTTTCTGAAGGGTCTGGGAATGCCCACGGGGAGAATGGAGAATGAGTGGGTGCTGCTGCCCTTCCCTTGGCACCTGCAGGCTCTGTGCTCTGTGTGCTGGATCCTCCCAGGAAGCCAGGGCGCTTTTGCTAACCTGCCCGAATCCTGCTGCTGATTCAAGGAAGAGTCGGACTTGAACTTGGGACTGATGGCAGGGGCACCCCTGAGGCGAGGACGTGGACAGGCGTGTGTGGGCCAGGCCCAGGAGTGGGAGAGCAATGGCCCGGCTTGGCCAGGGTGGAGGCAGAGATGGCTGTCAAGGCCGTTAGGCCACCAGCCCACCCGGGTTCGGGATGTCTCCCCACTCCGAGGGCCGCCGCTTCTCCAGGGCTTGGTCATTGTAAGGGCCGGCTCCGAGGGGCTGTGAGTCTTCCGTTAAAGGCGTCTCCCAGGGGCCTCCACTGAAGATGTTAGAATCCACCGTGACATTTCCGGCAGACAATTCCTGACCCTTGGTGGAAGGCCCTCCGTTCTTCCTGCCCGGTGGAGAGGGGGCGTTTGATCTGAGTGTGGGAGCGGAGTTGCTGAGTGGTGACTTGGGGCTGGGGGAGCAGGCCCATCTGAGTGGTCCAGGGGCAGGTCTGGGGCGGTGAGGGGTCCTCCAGACCCCTGACCCCGCCCCAGCTCGGGAGGGAGGGATCCAGGAGCTGGGCCCCAGTCCTCAGGTTTCTTAGGCCTTTCTCAGCACGGAGGACGCTGGGCCTGGTGCCTGGGGTTCCAGTGACTCACTGGATGTCCGCCCCTCAGCTCTGCCCATCCGGGACCCAGCTCCAGCCTGGCAGCTGGGAAGGGCCCAGGCCGGGGCGGGCAGGAGGGGTGACTCCCTCAGCTGGTGGCTTCTCCAGGCTGCATGTGTAAGTGATGAGGTACTGCGGCCCCAACAGGAACCAATATAATGGCAGGTGCACAGGGTCAGCCTGAGGGACAGATAGAAGGGGTAGGAGTGACGGGCGGTATGGTTACTCAGAGCCTGGAGCCTGGGCCTGCCGCTGAGGCTCCCTTCCCCTCAGCCCTGCCCAGCCAGGCACGGGGAGCAGACCCGGGCTTCCTGGCTTCCCAGTCTGGGGCAGCAGCACCAGGAGAAGCCTGGCTCCCAGGTGGCTCCAGAAGGCGTTCTCTCTTGGAGCACAGAGGGAGCCTTCTCCCTCGCGGGCTACCCCAGGGCCATGGCTTTGGGCATGGAGAGGTCTGACACCCGAGGACAGACAGGGACCGGGGTCCAGCTTGCCAGGGGTTCAGAGCCAGGGAGGGAGCCCATGGCAGAGGCTGGGGTCAGGGCCCCATTTTAATCGGGTTGGGGTCACCCAGCCCTGCCGTGTCCAGAGAGGGATCTTGGAGCACTCTGTCTCCTTGTGTTTGAGGAGGGGTGCAGGTTATGCAGTGTGGGCGCCTGGTGAGCACGTGCCAAGAGCCCCTGAGCAGCTGGCTCTGCGACTTCCAGGGACTGAACTTGGCTTAATGCTCTGCTCTAACCACCTGGAAATTCTTAGCAGTGTTTGAACAACAGAACCCACATTTTCATTGCATACCAGGCCCTGCTGATTCCGATTATGTAGCTGGCCCTGGCCCAGAAACAGAAAAGGGCTTTGTTCCTGGAGGGCTCCCTGACCCCTCCTTGCGTCCCACAGACCCAGGGAAGCTGAGATCCGATGGGGGCCCCGCCCCTCAGTGGTGGCCACAGTGTGCGTTGGGGGACAAATGTGGGCCTGGGGCCCATGGGCTGGGCCTTGCGTGCAGCGCCTTCGCGTGGCCCCCACCCAGGCCAGGGTGCCCCCTGGGATTGGGGTGTTTAGGGGCTTCATTGGCAGCAGGCCGGGCAGGAGGCAGTCCCTGCTGTCAGTCTGCACCGGGAGAGGCAGGAGAGGCAGGAGAGGCCTGCCGGCTGGCTCGGGCTCTGGCTGGGCTCTTTCGGAATATTCTTAGCCCTTCTGTGCCACTGCCACTGTCAGACCCGGTGCAGCACATGGGCGGCTCCAGGCTCCCCTCCCTGTGCCTGGCAGCAGAGAAGGCCGCAGTTCCCGGGTGCTGGGAGTTGGCTTTTGCACAGGAAAACTCGCGCCCTAGGCTCGGCTTTGCCCTGCACCTTCTCCCTCTCCACCCAGCACGCTCTGGATGAGGAGCGGCCCTTGAGCAGCCCCAGACCTCTCTGGTCCCCAGCTTCAATGCCCCAGGGCTTCTCTTCCACCAAGGCCTCTGAGGGGTGCAGCCAGGGCCCCTCAGCCTCCTGGGGGCTCCCTCTGCCTCCCTTTCCTCTCCTCTCCCTCCAGCACCCGGGTTCCTGGACCAGGCTTTACCTGCCAAGGAAAGGGGCCCCACGGGGACCAGGCGGGCTCTGCGCTCTGCAGTCTGAACTTGTAGCAGAGATGGGAAGGGGGTGTCTCGCTTTATCCGGGTTCTGGGGCTCTTGCTGGCTTTCCTAAGGTGGGAAGCCCAGGACATTCGGGCCTTGCAGTGCCTTCTGCCACCATCGGGAGCTGGGGACACTCAGCTTGGGGACCCAGGCACAGGGCATGTGGTGCGCCAGACACCGTACTGGGCACGGGGATAGAGGATCCACGATCAATAATTGATCTCTACACCTGTGACCCTGGCACTCTTACAGGCTGAGGCAGGAGGATCTCAAGTGTGAGTCCAGCTGGGGCAACTGAGCAACTTAAACACTGTCTCACAATAGATAAAGGGAAAGAGTTGGGGATGGAGCTCAGTGCAAAGGCCCTGGGTTCAAATTACAGCACCACACACACAAAATACCAACAATCCGTCATCTCCCTGAGGCTGGTTCACGCGGACATCTGACCACCAGCCCGGACCCGTAGTGGTGGCTCAGGGCAGGCAAGTGTCCCACAGGGCGTGTAACTCTCCCCGCAGCCCCACAGCTGCCCAGTTCCACAAGTCCCTGGCCTGCCAGGGCAGAGGGAGTTCTTTTTTTCAGAGGCCTGGGCAGCACCTGGAACTGCACATCTGCCGACCTCCAATCCAGAAAGAGCCAGAGGGATTTATCAAGGGGTCTGGCACTCTTTTTTTTTTTTTTGGTACCAGAGATCGAACTCGGGACCTTGCACTTGGGAGGCAGGCGGCGGTACCACTGAGCTAAATCCCTAGCTCATTGGCCAGGGGCCCGGTGGATGATTTTGGGTTCAGGGAGATAGTAAACACCCTCCAGGGGTTCTTGGAGTATTTTGGGTCATTTACAAAGTAGGAAGACCTGACTTCCTGTGCCCCTAATTGGGGCCATGGATAGGAGGTGAAGGGTGCCCCTCCTTATGAGGTGAAGGGTGCCCCTCCTTGTGAGGTGGGGCGGGGCACCTCCCTGGGCTGTTGTGGGGGGGGGACAGCCTGGGGTGCAGGGACTCTGCAGAGCCAGGCGCTGATGGGTCCCGGGCACCCAGTCTCCCCACAGCCAGGTCCTCTAGCCCCTGCCACGGCTGCAGGCTGGGAGCCCCAGCTGGCGGAGGATGGCTGCTCCCTGGCAGCTGGGATTTGTAAATATTTATAGGAACACGAACAGATCAGTGGCTGACAGGGCCCGGCCACAGCTCAGCACCCCCTGCCTGGTTTGAGGGAGCCCAGGCGACAAGGAGGGGCAGTCACGCGGGGCGGAAGCGCCGGGCTCAGTGTCTGCAGCGAGTCACCCTCTCCGGCTCATCCGAGAGTCGACTGTCAAGGCCACCCTGACCCCTGCTCCACACGCATCCTGTGAGCTCTCGCACCTTCCCTGCCACACTCGAGTATATGGCTCTCGAACTCTCGGGCTCAAACCTTTGCACACATGAGTTCACACCGCAGGTCCCTGGCTGCCCGGGCCCTACCACAGCCACAGTTTTCACTCGGGTATTTCCTGAGACAGGGAGCGTGTGCACGCGTACGTGTGTGTGTGCATGGAAGGCCTGCAGGCAGAGTGAGGAGGAAGAGGAGGGTGCAGAGCAGGGTGGGTAGGCTGGGGTCCAAGGCTGGTGCCTGGCAGGGATCGATGGAGGGCAGGGCTGGGGACAGAGCCCCAGCCAGGAGCTGTCACTTTGCTGCTCCAGTGGCCTGTGAGACCAGCGTCACCCTCGGAGAGGGCCTCTCCCCCTGGACCTTGTCACTGCCGCTGTGCTTTGCTGCTTGGGCAGCCGGGAGTGGTGGTGAGCAGGGACAGGGCCCAGGGCGCCCGGCCCGCCTGCCAGCTCAGCTCACCGTCAGTGCCCATCTTGTCACCCCGGGCCCCGAGGAGACCGGGGCGGGCTGGCTGCCTGCACCTTGGGGGGTCACAGCTGGGGAGGGCAGCAAGGTGGGCAGTGCTAACCAGACCTGGCCGAGGGACCAGACCCCCCCAGGGGGGCGCTGGCCGGCAGCCGGGACCTCCAGACATGCGCACAAGGCAGAGGCTTGGAAACTCCTCACTTCATCTGCCTCACACTGCACACACCCCGTGCCCCAGGAGGTGTGTTTAATAATCGTCCTTTCCGCTGCTGGTCTGTCTCAGGTATTAGTTCTGGGGCATCAATCATCGATCTGTGAGGCAGTCTGTGAGCCACCATTTCTACAAAATCAGAAAGGCAAAAAAAGAACAATAATGAAGTCGGGAGAGTTGCGTCGCCTGCTGCCTTCCTGTTTTCCAATCGTCAGCGCAGCTCTCCGCCCGGGGTGTTGACGTCCTGATTGATTCGTGCCTTTGCGGGTTCATTCATGTCTTTCTCATCCGCGTGCCAGGCCCTGTGCCCAGCGCAGGCCCAGCAGCAGGGTTCTCGCGGCTGGTGTGGGGAGGTGAGCGAGGTGCCTCCTTGGGTGCTGGGAGCAGGGTTCCCGAGCCCAGCCGGGCACATGCTGTGCTTCCCGCTGACTGCTGGGACCCAGAGAGGGACCCAGAGTCCCTCTGGCCCGGGACCAGCACCACCTGCACCCTCCTGCAGGTCCCCTCCCTGGCAGCCAGGGTGGGCGTGGACCTGAATCTCACCTTGGGCACTCGCTGGCCAGATGGCCGTGCACGAATCACCTCATCTCTCTGTGTGCCAGTTTCCTTCTCTTAAAATGCAGTAACAGCCAGAAGCTGTGGTGATGCCTATCATTCCAGCTCTCTGGAGGCTGAGGCAGGAGGGTGGGACATTCAAATGCAGGCTGGGCAACTTGGCCAGACTCTATCTCTACGTTTTTTTTCAAAAGTTTTTAAAAGGGCTGAGTATGTGGCTCAGTGGTACAGTGCTTGCCCAGCATGTGTGAGGCCCTGGGTTAGAGCCCCAGCGTGGAGAGGACAGGTAGTGATTGATTTCCATCACTGGGGCACCATCGGCATCAAATATGCAAGCACCAGAGCCCTGCCTGGTGCATGGTAGGGCCTCAGCGAGTGCTGGCCCCTTTCCTGGCCCTTTGGCGCTGAGGCCAGTGAGGGCGACCTCTTTCCTGGATGGCAGGGGAAGAAGCTTGGGGGTAGTGGGTGCAGGAGGACGCCAACTGCTCTAAGGAGTCTCTCGCTCCTGGGCCCCCTGCATGCTCCCGTGCCCCACCATCTGCTCACTCGTGTTGACAGAAGCATGTGGTGTGTGCGGTCGCCAAGGGGTGGGGGTGACAGGCAGTGATGATGGTGACCGAAGAGACAGTGTGACGTGTCTGTCGGTGCTGCTGCAGGTGTCGGTGGTGCCGGTGTCAGTGGTGCTGGTGTCGGTGGTGCTGGTATTAGTGGTGGTGGTATTGGTGGTGCCGGTGTCAGTGGTGCTGGTATTGGTGGTGCCGGTGTCAGTGGTGCTGGTATTGGTGGTGCCGGTGTCGGTGGTGCCAGTGTCGGTGGTGGTATAGTAATTTTGGAAGTGCTGGTGCTGGTGCTGGTGCTGGTGGTGGGAGGGTTGTGGCAGTGGTAGAGATGGTGGAGGTGGTAATGGTGGTCCTGGGGACTTATTTCAGAACGCTATGCCCAACTTCTAGAGCTGGAAGAGAACCATTTTCAGCTCAGCCCTGAGGCCCTCACTTGGTTTTCACAGCAGTCTTCTGAGAGTATGCTCTCCTTCTTCAGATGGGGATACTGAGGCCAGAGATAACAAGTGAACTGCTGGAGGATGGGGAGAGATCTAAGCCCTGGCCCTTTGACTTCTTTCTCTGTGGGATCAATGAGCCACCCTCTCTTCACAGGAGGGGAATGGAGACCAGGGAACCTTGGCAATTTTCCCAAGACCACTCCCCAGTTAGAGGCAGAGCCTGGCCGTTTGTTTACATATCTAGGTCTCTGCAGCCCTCATGCGTCAGGGCTGGGTGCTGAGATGGACAGAAGGACCACAAGCGCAGCACATTGTGCTCCAGAGCCCTGGCAGCTCAGACCCCTGTGTGCCCCAGGGCAGACTTGGCCTCTGCTATGCAGACACTCTGCACTGTCAAGTGCAGTCTCCTCTCTAGCCTTAGAGTGAGAGTGACGGACAGCACAACTGCTGCCTGACCCGTTGATGGCACCTCCTCTCCCGTGTTGACGTGGGGCTCCCTGGCCTGGAGCACCATGCTGCCACAGCTCTGCTTGGTGCTGAGGGAGAGGGATGCATCTTGCCCCGATTCTTGTCCCTGTCTGAGCTCTGAGCTGCTGAGTGTAGGGACCCGTTCATCTTTTTTCCCGGATCCTTCCCTGGTCTTTGACTTTAGTTTCCTCTTCCAAATATAAATAGGGTAGCTCCACCTCAACGCAGCAGCTGTTAGTGAAAGGGGAGCAGAGAATTACCATGTTGCTGGGTTCACATTGTCCCCAGGCTGTCTACCCCAGGAAGCCTTCTGGGACTTGGCCTACCAGGTCCATCCCTCTGACCCTCTGCACTTCCCATCCATCTCACAGCTACGCCACTGGCCCGCATCTGGGGCATGGTGATGGTGATGATGGTGGTGGTCATGGTGATAGTAGTCATGGTGATGATGGTGATGAGGTGGTGATGGAGCTGTAGTCTTGGTTATGGCGACAGTGGTGATGCTAGAAACAATGATGGTGGCCTTTAGCTGGTCAGAGCAGGACCTCCAGGAGGGAGGAAGGTTGTCTGGTCACTTCCTTTAATAACAGCCAGGTATATTGAGAGTCACCCGTAGAACAGGTGATGTGCTAAGCACTCCTAATCCCTCAGTTAATACTTGACAGCCCAGTGGAGCAGGCACTCACATCTCAGCCGTGGGAGGTAGCTGAGCAGAGAGGCTAAGACCTTGCTGAAGTCACACAGCTCCAAATGGCAGGGCCGAGACTCGGCCTCAGCCGCGGCCTGCACAGAGCCTCAGCTCCTGCCCTCCTCTGCAGAGCCCCATCTAGGGAGGACCCCGGGAGCTCCAGTCTTGGGATTTCCATTCTGTCTTCCTGCCTCCTGGATGGAACCTTCAGCTCCGACAACAGGGTGGGGGGGGGCTGGGGGGGGCTGCAGTCCCCTGGGGTGAGCGCTGCCCTGCTCACCTCCAGCCCTGTCCTGAGTCTCCTCCCTGCCAGGCTCGTTATGACCCTAAGAGAAACTGACAGACACAATCTCTTACTCTGCAGATATAGTTTATTCTTTCAATAAAGCTGCTGCACAGGGGAATGTTTAAGCCCACTCTCCCCAGAGAGCCTCATTTGAATTTCTAAAGTCTTTAGCTGGCTCCTCCAATGGGGCTGCGGGAATGGAATCTCCACAGCCCTGAGAGGATTCATTTCCTGTCTGGTCCGCGGGCAGCAGCAGAGCTGGACAGGCCAGGGAGCTGTGGCTTCCCTGGGTCCTGGGGGCAGGGGGAGGGGCCAAGGTCAGGGCCCTCAGTGTGGCCTGTGCACCCAGGTGGCTGTGTCCAGCCCTTCCTGCTCAGGTCCCAGGGGGACAGTTCGCCCCAGGGTCCCTGGACCCGGCGTGGAGACTGCCCGGCGACCCCTCCCAGGGTCCCCATGTGGGGGGCGGGACGGCAGGTGCTCCCCTCAAGCCCCACCCTATCCCTGGGGACCCCCCCCCCAGTGTCTAATTAAGGGGCCGGCACGCCCCTCTGGGACTCATTAGGCCCGCTGTGTAGAGAACATTTAATCATTGCTCAGCACATCGATTGGAAAATCAATTTCTTTGTCTCTCCGCACGCAGCACTGGACGAGTGGGGAGCGCTGACCTCCTTCTGCTGCCATGTAAAGTGCTGCGCATTTAATCAGGGAACAGAAATCAATTAGCCACTTACGAGGCTGGCTTTAGGTACCGTGTGGCCAGGCCATGCCACAGCTCACTCTGACAGTGGCGAATCTCTCGCCTGGCCCCAGCTCCTGTCTCCGTGGGTCCCCTCCTGCTGTGCCCCGACACCCCCAAGAAGCCCCAGGAAGGTGCCCAGCTCCCGCTCACACCTGGACTTTGACAGGCTGGGGCCTGCGCCGTCTGGGAGGCCCCCGAACTCTGAGACACTTTGTGCCCGCTGTACTCATACCGTGTGACGCTTCCCACGACACTGGTGTGTGCTGGAAACTCAGAGGGGTTGCCTTGGATCCAATGAGAGAACGTGGAGCCGGCAGAGCACTGTCCTCACACCAGGGGACAGGCAACTGTGGGCCGGGCCTCTGCGCACCTCCTCAGGACAGGGACAGCGGGCCCAGGGCCTCTCCTCTCCCCTCTGCCCAGACCGTGGATCCTGCGTGCCACTGCGCCCTGGGCTGTGCCCTCCCTGTCCCTCCCGCCGCTCGGCAGTCCCAAGCAGTGTCCCACTCCAGAGAGTGCTCACAGCCCGCTGCCCGTCACACAGAACTTCCACAGCTGCGCCCGTGCCTCGGTGCCACACGTGTTGCACACCCTGCCTCTGCTCCATGCACACATCCTGGGCTCCAACCCAGCACGCACACGGCAGCACACACGTTTGCACACGCATGTTCGTGCACTGGGCTGTAATAATATTAGACATGCCATTTCTTTTGCGTGACAGTTCCAGTGGAGACGCACAGAGCTGTCACTCGGATGAAAAATAATGCATAATCCTGGTCTTCCTTCCTTCCCTTCCCTCTCCTTCTTCCCTGTTTAATGAGCTCCTAAAAATATTCCTTGGTGTCTCGCCGAGGAGGTGGGGCAAGTGTGAGTCAGGCCTCCAGTCCCCTCCCGCCCACTGCCTTCCCGGCACCTAAGGCCTCGCCCCGGCCGCCTGCCCCGGGTGCCACCGGTGCTGGGCCCCAGGGGCCAGGGAGGAGCCCAGGTGGGAGCAGAAGAAAGCAGACTTCACCCTGCTGCCGCCACTGGCTCCAGCCAGGGTCCTTTACCTGGGCGCCCACTTCATTCACCAGGCTCGGCGGAGGGCAGGGGGCAGCTGGGCCTCCCAGAGCCCCAGCATCTTCCCACACCCAGCCTGGCCTCCCTGGGGACACTGCCACAGCCGCAGCCTTTCCAGTTGGTCCCTTGTGCCCAGGTCCACGTCACCGCCTCCCTGACGCCTGCCTGGCTCACACGGGAGGCAGCTGGTCGCTGCACCCAGGGACACACTTTGGAGGCACTTTGGACTTGTACGTCATGCCCAGGGGTGCCTTCTCTGCGGGACTCTCCCCTGCGTGTGGCTCCTTGTCTTGGGGGTCACTTGCCAGTCAGATTGCTGGGCCCTGACCCCCAGCTCTGGCTGAGAGCTTGCATAGCGGGAGTGACCAGATAGGGGCTGGACAAGTAGGTGGAGGGCGGGAGGGAGGGAGGGAGGGAAGGAAGGGAGGAGATGCAGGCAAGGACCCCAGCTCAGGCTTCTGGCAATCTTCCCTGTGACTCGGGAAGGCCACGCCCACGCCTCGCTGGGCCTCGGTCTCTGCATCTGTGAAACGGAGAGCCGGGCCACTCTGCAGCCCTCACCCTGCCGCCTCCCAGCCAGTCTGCAGCCTCACTGGCCCCGCCGCGCTCACAGGCTGGGCAAGCCTGGTGCGGACAGGAGTCCGCCTGCTGCCCTGGCCTGCCCGGTCCCTCCCCAGCCGCTCCAGGCTCCTCCCGCCTCCCTGAGCTTCCCATCGCCTTTCCAGCTTTCCTGTGAGGAGCCGCGTGCCTCCCGCAGCTCCAGTCCCGAAAGGTTAAGCTAATAGCAGCTCCGCTCTCATCAGCTGCTCCTGTTTGCTCTCCATAATTGCAGGAGAGGGGCTGGGAGGGCAGGGGGCCTCCGTGCCTCGGGCAGCTGCAGCTGCGCAGCCGCAGGCACCGGAATGGGGTCCCGTGGCTCACAGAGGGGCTCACTGGACAGGAGGCGAGGCTCCAGGAGGCGACACTGCTGCTGCAGTCACAGTTGCTAAATGGTGACTTGAGAGGGGGCTGCCAGGGGTCAGGGCTGCAGGGACCCGAGAGGCCGTCAGGCCCACACCACCCGTGTCCTGAGGGATGGGGACAGGGGTGCTGCCGTCACCCGCGGTGTCCCCACCACGCTTGGGCTGGGGAGGGCCGAGCCCGTGGCCCTCTCCCGTGAGGTGAGGCTCTCGGATCATCAGGGTGGAGGTGTGGCAGGGCATGTCCACTGCAGGGCGAGCTCAGCCCTCTGGGGCTCCGTGCACTCCGCTGGGCATGGGGCCATCTCAGGTCGGGTCCCAGTCAGGACAGCTGCCCTTACCTTCCTCTTGAGTGGGGGCTCACTTGGGACGGGCCAGGGCGGCGCTCAGCCATCAGACTGGCCTCCCAGGGTGGGGTCCGGGCTCCCCAACCCGCTGCCCCCTCTGCTTCCTGAAGTGCCAGGCCTGGCTCTGTCCTGAGCCGCCCTCACCCCCACGCGGTGGCCCTGGCCCTTCCTGTCTTCACAAGGAGCCAGAGCCCCCGCCCTGGGACTGTCCTGCAGCCTCCCAGTGCTCCCTCAGCCGCCTGCCCGGCCAGGTGCCAACATGTGGGCCTCCGGCCTGAGTCTGCTCTGCAGCCCGGGCGCCTGCCCCTCCTGCTGGGCTCATCTGTATTCTGAGCTGTGTCATGTCCTCCGAGGAGCCATCTTCTCCCCCAGCGCCATCTTTCAAACTTTGTCCAAGGAGCATCAATAATGGGAATCGATTCATCAATGGGCCTCCTGCCTCCCCGCCCGGTGCCTGTGAGCTGCACGGGGTCCTGAATGCTTCAGCTCCCTACACTCTGCCCAGAGCCTGGCATCCAGGGCCCCACCCTGCCCCTGCCCACCCCTGCCCACCCCAGCAGCTTTGCTTTGGCCCAGCCAGGAGCAGAGCCTGGGGCGTGGAGGATGGGGCAGGAGCCAAGGCCGAGCTGGTGCTGCTGTGCCTTAGCCAGGGCCAGGTGGGGGCGCCCATGCCAGCCTCCAGGCCTGACTGCCCGACTGCCTGGCCTTCCGAGTCCCGCTCGCCCACTGACCCCTCGGCCACCGACACAGAAGGCCTGTGCCCACCCGCGGCCCGGCGTCCACCCGCTGCCCCGTAGCCCAACAGCAGGGCGCCAGTGCAGCTTCTCACCCTGGCTCGCCACAGCGTCTGTGCCGCCCAGACCCAGCAGGCCCTCACTGAGACCTGAGAACTCCCTGAGCTGCCGCTCCAGCCAGCGTCACTGACAGTCTTGCTCACTTTCTTTCTTTCTTTTGTTTTTTCTGGTACCAGGGATCGAACAACTTCGGACCTTGTGCTTGTGACACAGGCATGCCACCACTGATCTAAGTCCCCAGCTTTCAATCACTTTCTTGTTGCTGGGACCCAACACCCGACAGCCACAGCCGAAGGGAGGGGAGGTCGATTTTGGCTCTGCTTCAGGAGCTTCTGTCCATGCTCTGCTTAAACAGCGTGGTGGGCGGGCCTGGCAGAGGACGGCCCTTGCCAGGCAGGGGTGGGGCGTGGAGACAGGAAGTGAGCCGAGAAGGAAGGTGACCCCTTCCAGGTCAGGGCTCAGGGACCCCTCCTCCTCCGGCCAGAGCCCCCTCCTAATAGGAAGTGGGCGGCACTCACCTTCCCGGGTCCCGCCATGAGCACCCAAGCCCTTTGGGCACCGGTCTGGAGCTGCACACAACGCTGATGGTCACCTGGCGCTTTCCTCAGGCGGCTGCTGGCCCTGGACTGGCTACTCAGGACTCCAAGGGCCTGTCTGGCTGGCCCTGCCAAGCTGTGGGTTCTCCGTCCTGTCCCTGTTCTCAACGGCCCCACCAGCCAGCAGCTGCATAGTTGGGGTGGGGACACTCTCACTGCCCTGGGCTGTCCTTGAGCAGGCCAGCTGCTGCCCGAGACTCCTCCATCACCCCTGTTCCCCGAGCTAGTCACGAAGAGTGACGTCCCCGGCGAGCCACAGCTCTGCACTGAGATGAGCCCCAAGATCACCACCCTTGATGTGCGCCAACATGGGCAGAGGGGCCTCCCTGCCGGCCTGGGGAGCCAGGCTGGGGTGCAGGGTTCCAGGTGAAGCCATCGGGGAAGGGAAGGCTGGAGGAGTCTGCAAGGGCAGAGAGGGAGCAGGGGCCTGGGGCCGGGGAGCTGAGAAATGGCAAGGTGCATGGGGTGCACGCCTGTCATCCCAGCACTCTGGGAGGCTGAGGCAGGAGGTTCACAAATTCAAGCCCAGCCTGGGCAACTTAGTGACTTAGTGAGACCCTGTCTCAAAATAAAAATTTAAACAGGGCTGAGGGAACAGAAAAGAAAAGGCATAGGCAGAAAGGAGGATGAGGGGTGGGCAGGGCCTGGTTCTCTGCTGCCCACGGCCTGACCCTCTCGGCTCCGGGTTCACGGGCTCAGCAGCACAATGGCTCCTGGCCCCATCATCAAGGACTCGGCCCAGGGCCATTAATTAGAGGAGGGAGCAGCTGCTCTGGGCCCCGGGGCCAGGGACAGGAAATCGCTGCATCTTGGAGGGTCTGGCAGCCCTGGCCACAGGCCTGGGTTTGTCGATGCTCGGCCTCCACAGGGCCTGTCAGGGATCCACACGCCAGCTGTGACACCTGCCTGCTGCCAGCCCTGGACCCAGCCCAGATGATCCCGCGGGCAGAGAGGGCACTGGCTGCCTTTGTCCTATCCCCGCCCTGGCCTCAGTTTCCCGTCATCCCAGTGAGGAGGCATGGATCCTCCTCAGAGGGGCAGTGCCTGAGGCCGCTCCCTGCCGCTGTGCTTTGTCCTGAGTGGACAAGGGGCCCAGCCCAGTAGCCATGGCATTGCTGGATTCTGACCCTTTTCCTGCACTGTCGCCTGGTCCTCCGGACCCAGGGTCGGCACCACTTCCCTGGGGGCATGGCCAGAGGGGGTGGGCTTGGGAGCTCTGGCACTGTCCAGGCCCTTTCCCAGCTCCCTCCAGAGGGCGAGAGGGGCTCCTGGTGACTCGGGACTGTCCTTTCATGGCAGCTGTCTGAGCTGGCTGGGGAGCGTGAGGCCCGAGGTTCTTCCAGGTTCGGGAGTCTGGAAGGCTGAGTCTAAGACTGACCCGCCACAGCCATGGGCTGTAGGGTGGGGGAGAAGGCATGGGGTGCACACCTGTCATCCCAGCACTAGGGAGGCTGAGGCAGGATGACTGCAAATTCAAACCCAGCCTGGGCAATTTAGCAAATTAGTGAGACAGAGCTAAAAAATTAAAATTAAAACAGGTCTGTGGATGAAGCTCAGTGCAAAGGTCCTGGATTTTATCCCCTATGTCACACACACATGCACAAACCTGTGCCCCTGATGGCCAGGCACTTCCTGTCCAGTGCAGGTGGGACCCCTGTCCAGGAAACCACAGGAAGATGGCGTCCCCCAGCTGCAGTGTGGACACCCACACACCCTGTAGGAGGTGCTGCACAGTTGCCAGAGACCACAGGGCCTGGGGCGCTTGGCAACCTGGGAGGAAGCTGGCCGGCGGTGGCCTCGCTGGGGCGAGGTTGGGCTCTGACCTGATCTGTGCGCGGCCTGGCTGGGCACCTGAACACAGCACCCCGGGGCAGCAGGCACTGGGGTGGACCCTTTTCTCCTGGTTTTCCTCATCTCCTCCGACCCCAGCCATTTCCAGGAGCCCACATCGGAGGAGGAGGGGATCAGTCTGTAGAACACCAGGCCCTGGCCCCCCGGGGCTCTGGCCACTCCGCCCTTCCACCTGCCCAGGTAGAGTCCGCCTTCTGCCTGAAGGACGGAAATCAATGCACAGTTTGTCGCGGTTTGCTGCTATCTTCTCCCTGTGGCCCCAACTCCACTCTGGCCCTGCTCACCCTGCTTGGACAGATGGCCTGGCAGCGTCCCTGGCCATGGGGCCCAGAGCTTGGATTGGGTGGGGTCACAGCCCCAAGGCCCCCCCAGGGACATGTCCTCTGCTTGGGAAACTCCTGAGAATCCACAGGAAGTCAGGACAAGGACAAGACCCAGGAACCTGTGTGTGTGTGTGTGTGTGTGTGTTTGTGTGTGTGTGTGTTGGGGGTGTGTCTGTTTTTTGAGACAGGGTCTCACTGTGTAGTTCAGGCTGGCCTCGAAATCACAGTCCTCCTGCCTCTGCCTCCCGAGTGCTGGGATGACAGGTGTGGGGCTCCCCTCCCCGCAGGAGTCCAGGAGGCCCCAGTGGTGCTGGTCTGAGTGGAGGGAGCAGCAGCCCCGGCTGTCCTGGGACCTCGGCCCGCCCCTTGCCTGTGCCCTCACTGCTCAGCCTGGAGCAGTAACAGGAAAGATGGGCTCAGGGCTGAACTAGAAACCTGGTGCTTAGGGCACGGTGGTGCATGCCAGTAATGCCAGCACCCTGGGAGGCTGAGGCAGGAAGACCGAAAGGTTGAGCCCAGCCTGGGCAACTTAGCAAGACCTTGTCTCAAAATTAAAATCAGAAAGAAGCAACAACCAAGGGCTCGGGATGTAGCTCATTGTAAAATCCATAGGTTCAAACCCCAGTACTGGAAAAAAAAAAAAGCCTAGTATTTAATAGACAATAAATGATTGGTCACAACAGCCAGGGCTGGGCTCCTCTGGGGTTTCTTGGGTCACTAGGTGTCACGGTGAGCCCAGGACCAGCCCCAGAACAGAGCATCTGAGCCCCTCGGCCGGCCGTCAGGTGAGAGCCAGTGGTGAGGCCGAGGAGAGAGGGCTGCCTCCCGCTGGGACAGGCAGTTGGTTCTAAAGAACCACAGAAGCTGCCTCAAAACTGCTAAGCTCTGCTCCCTCCAGAGAAACAGGTGCAAGTCACAGCTGTGGCTTTGGCTTGGTTTCCCTTTTCAACTTTATTGAAATTAATTTTCATACAATAAAATGCACACGTCTTAAGTGTTCAGTGTGAAGAGTTTTGACAAATTTATCACATGCACATGTGGCCACACATACGATCAAGATACAGAACATTTCTGTGGCTCCCAAAAGCTCCTTGGTGGCTCTTCTGGTTGATCCCAGCCCTGGGCACCCACTGATCTTCTTGCTGTCGCTGTAGATTAGATTTGTCTTTTCCAGAGTTTCATATAAATGGATTATGTTACATGTACTCTAGCGTCTGGCGCTTTCACCGAGATGATGTTCATGAGGGTCCTCCGTGGTGTTGGGTCACTGATCACATCGCTTTACCACCAAGCAGCACTCGGGGTGGGGTGGTGAGACTCAGTCACCTGTGGGTGGACTTCAGGGTTGGTCTCTGTTCGCCGTTTTGCTTGTTGAGAATAAAGCTGCTATGGACAAGGATGTGCAGGCCTTTGTGTGAGTGTGTCTTCATTCCTCTCAGGGACACCTGGGTGCTGTAGTCATCGTGTGCTTTAATTCTAAGGGGGACAGGCTGTTTTTTGAAGTGGTGGTACCACTGCTCACACCCACCGGACATGTCCCCCTCCTGTCTGAGTTCCTGGGCTGTCAGCCCCACCGACAGCACAGCCACCTCCCAGCAGGTGTGCCTGTCTCTTTTCTGGCAGAGGAAGGTACCGGGTCGTTCATCTTTGGACCCCTATTGGGGTTGTGTCTTATTGAGTGGGAAGAGCTGCTGGGTGCCAGTCCTTTGTCACTTGTGGATTTTGCCTGGGCTGTGGCTTGCCTCAGGGATTCTTAGCTGTTTCAGTCTTGATTCTAGCAGTTCCATGTTGTGCTTTCTCCAGCAGTCGCTTAGTTTTCCTGACCCTTTGTCTGCTAGACAGTAAAGTGAGGTGCATGGAGGTGCAGAGATCTGACCTGGCTCGTGTGTGCAGAGTGCCGGGCAGGGAGCTCCTCCACGTGGGGCCAGCCAGGCCTGCGATGTCCGCAGCACTTGCCAGTTCTCCCCGATGCACTGCTGGCCCCATGAGGCGCTGTCTCCCAAGGACCCCTTGGGCAGGGTGTCCCATGGTCACCCTGCTCACCCTGCACCAATCACAGATGTGGGGCCATTCGGGCTGTGCCTGGGTTCCACAGCCGGGAGCCTTGGACGGGCAACGCCTTGGGGACTCAGGGCCTGCGCACACCCGCAGCCCCTCAGTCTCGGCGGCCACAGGCACAGGGGCAGGCACGTGCCCGTCGGACACTTGCAAGTGACAGCCGCGTGGCCACTCCCCAGCCCCGCCCCGGTCAGCTGTGTGGGCTCTGCCAGCCAGGCCATGGATAATTCAGAGGCTTGGCCCAAAATAGTGCCCTGCAGGCGCAGCCTCTAGGACAGGGATGGAGTGTGCAGCATGGCCCGTGAGACCCTGTGTCTGCCTCTGTGCACCCGGAGCTGGGCAGCCACACCACCCTCCCTGGGGACCCGGTACCCGAGGCTGAGGATGTGGCCCCGCACGCCGGTGGGGCCCTGACGGCTCCCAGGCCAGGCTGAGGGGCACCGCTGCGCCCTCACTGTGCTCACCTGGGCTCCCTGCCCTCCCCTCGTCCCCACGATGAGTCCACGCATCCCCTGAGCATGCTCAGGGCAGAGCCGGGTCCCAGCACGTGGGCGGGACAGCTGCAGAAAGGTCAGGGACTGTGGGAGGGACAGGCCACGGGATTCGGGGGGACACGGTTTCCGGCCAGGCCTGGCTGACCCGGGGCCTCGGGGCAGGTGTGGGCCCAGGAGCCGGCGGGGGCAGAGGGACGAGGCGTGAAGCTGTGGACGGCTAAGGGCACCGAGGCCCCAGGCCACGGCCCCAGGCTCCAGAGTCCTTCAGCCTGGGTGGCTGTGACCCCCAAGGGCAGGGACTGGGCCACGCCAGCGCCTGGCTTTGCAGCCATTGCACGGCTCTGAGACCCAGGTGCAGGTGGTCGTGGAGCCCCCTTCGTGGCTTTGTGGAGGGCGGAAGCAGGAAGCGGGCAGAGGGCCCGAGCCGAGTTCGGGCCCTGTGTTGCATCTCCCTGGGCCCTTGCTGGCCTCGAGACAGTGTTCCTGCCCGAGGGTAGACGGTGCTGCTGGGGAGAAACCCCCAGGCTTCCCACCAGAGGCCTCGGAACCCTACTGGAGCCACAGGCCAGGCCCCAGACACCAGCAAAGCGGGCTACGGGGCCTGTGGTGGGGCCATGTTGGCCGGGGCACTGTGCCCTGGGAGAATCCGGTAACCCCTGCTCCGCACTCCACTCTGGCTCACTGCGTCTCGTCTCTGCCATCCTTGCTGTCTCTCCGGCTCTTCCTGGACCCTGCCTGCGCTCCCCTTCTCCTGGCGCCTCCTGGCTCCCGTCTCCCCAGGGTGCCCTCCAGCCCTCTGCCCTCCGAGGCCAGATGAGGCCAGGACCCTGGGCCCAGCCGAACTGCTTGGGGGATAGCAAAGCCACTTCCAGCCTCGACAGTGCTGCTAATATTAGCCCAGGACAGCAGCTCGATGATGGATTAGGAGAAATTAAGAATTCAAATTCTGTAATTTGAATTGGAGGACTGCTGCCTGCTGACAGCTAATGCTTCCCCGAAACTAATGAGTGAAGGGAGGATGGCTGGGCTGGCTTCTCCTCTGGGGATGGAATCCCCCCAGGGCCCATGCCTTTGAAGCCCATCCCCAGGCGGCCACTCGCATGGGCCAGGGTCCCGTGTGTCCTGGGAATTCCTGGGATTGGCCTCGTGCCCTTGGCCCCTCTCCTGCTTCCCCATGCCAGCCTCCAGGAGCCAAACTCTTCCATCCCAGGGGCCCCAGGCCTGCTGCCCACGCCTGAGTCCCCGTGCACAGAGTCTCGGGTTCAGGCTGTGTCTGGATGGGGGTGTCCTGGCCCCCACATCAGCTTGTCGGCTCTGTGAGGTGGCCCAGGCAGGTGCTGAGTGCCTGGTGTGAGTGTGACCAACACCTTGTGCCTCACTGCCCGCCCGCTGTCCCTCTCCCAGGGCCAGGGGACCTGGAACCTGTGCTGTGAGGCACTCTCTCCCTCCAGAGTGGCACCTTTGTGGTGACCTTCCCAGGTGTCACTGGGGAGGGGAAGGCGTCCAGAAGCCCTGGGCAGGTGGCCTCCTCAAGCTTCCTCAAAGCCCTCTGCCCAAGTCCAGCCCTCATGCTCTGCCTGGCACCGGGTAGGGGTGATGTCCCAGCTTCGGCACACAGGCTCTCTCCCATAGCACCGGCCACTGAGAGCTTGGTGCCAGAATCCTCCAGCCCCACGAGGGCCAGGGCACAGGAGAGCCACCTCAAATGGTTCCTTCGTTGTGGAGAGGCCTCAGGGTCACTGGGCCCAGCTCGGCCTCTGACAGATGGGAGCCAAGGTCCAGAAGCACACAGGAGATTGAACTCTAATTACCATTCAGCAGGGAGACAGTGGGCAGGTGGTCCCGGAGCAGACAATCCCAGGGCCCTCTCCGAGGGCTGCAGGATTCTGGAAAATCAAACGTTCTACCTGACTCTGCTTCCTCTGGCTGTGTCTGAGCAAAAATTCACTGCAGAGGTGCTGGGGCTGCAGGAGAAGGAGACTGGCAGGAAGCTCACCTTTGGGGCGCCCCACCCCATGTCCCACCCCAGGGTCCCCTCCAGCTGAGCCCCTGGGGTCCAGGGTGGGGCGCTCCCTGCTGCAGCCCCCACTGCCCTTGAGGTGGGGCGGCTCCTGCCTGGCATTCCCATGCTCCCACCCCAGCGGCCCCTCTGCACAAGTCACCTTTCCCAGGTCCAGTTAAAATGGTGTTTGGAGCAAGGCTAAAATAATCACAGAACCACTTCCTCCAGCACTGCTACTGGCTGGAGCCGGATTTGAAAGCTGAGCCAGTAATTGAATCAGAGGGGCAGTGACAGCAGAGAGATGCCGGGTGGGCAGAGGGGAGTAGGGGAGTGGGGACTGTGCAGGACTCATCATGGGGAGCAGAGGTTCCTGGCTGTGACCTGCCTTTCCACTGCCTGCTGGGTGCGTGTGTGTGCATGTGTGCGCATGCATGTCTGTGCGCATGTGTGTGCATGCGTGTGCATGTCTATGTGTCTGTGTATGTCTGCGTGTCTGCATGTGTGTCTGAGTGTGCGTCTGTATGTGCACGTCTGTCTGTGTGTTTTCCAATCCCCCTCCTCCCACTGTCCAACACCACCACACGTCCCCTGGTCACAGAGAGGTCCCTGGGGCTGCAGGACAGGTAGAACATGGGAGGCCCACGGGCTCAGTGGCCCTGCCACGTACCAGTCTCCTGGTGACGCCACCCACTCGGTCACCCAGAGGGGCCAGATGCGGCCAGACTCCAGCCCACATCTCCGATTCCCCGGCTGGTGCCCTGTCTCTGCCCTAGGGTTTCTGTCTCCCTGAAGGAAGCCACAGACCCCAGAGCCACCCCACATGCCCTGGCCACTCCCTGCCTCCCCAAGACCCCAGCTGGCCCACCTTGTCCTCCGTCGGGGCAGGCAAGGTGATTACTGGCCATGCGTGCTCACGCATTTCCCCCACTTCCTCTCTCAGACCCATCCTGGAGACAGGCAGAGGCTTGGCTGAGGGACGGCAGCCACTTGAGGCCATCGGCAGGTGGGATGAGTTGACTACGCACAACACAGGCCAACCTGCAGTTGGGGCACCTGGGGCTTCGTGCTTCAGCATTGCAGAGGGCTGTGTCCCCTCAAGACCCATTCAAACCCTGGGATGGTGGTGCACACCTGTCATCCCAGCTACTTGGGAGGCTGAGGCGGAGGATTGCAAGTTTAGGACCCCAGATTTAGCTCAGTGGTTCCACCGCCTGCCTCCAAAGCCCAAGGTCCTGAGTTCAATCCCTGGTACCAAAGAAAAAGAAAACAAAACAGAACGAGCAAGTTTAAGGCTGGCCGGGCTAACTTAGTGAGACCCTGTCTGAAAATAAACAAGGGCTAGGCATGTGGCTCAGTGGTGTTTGATCTGCAGCAATGAAAAAGACTAAATGTCTGCAAAGGCTGGGCCACAAGAAAGAACCAAGTGTGACCCCAGGCAGACCGAGGTCTTAGCTTCTCTAGAACGGACGCCAGACGTACAGCACTGTGCTCACTGCTTATTACTGTTAGCAAGGGGCTTACAGCTGGGTGGAGCACGGGCTGTGGCAGGACCACGGTGTCCCCTTCCACGTGGCCCTACCTCTGGGTGCACAGTTCCAGGGGCCAAGGTGGGGCCTGGTCCCCCATAACTCCCAGCCAATCAGCGTCAGCCCTGTCCCCACTTGGGCCCAGCTGGTGGGGTGATCCACTTCCCAACCTGGGCGCTCTGCAGGAGACCTAGGCCCGGACCAGCCTCCTGCTCCCCACCAGCTGTGACACCCGCCGCTGGGCTTCCTGCCCTCAGGGCTCCCTACGCCAGCCCGGCCGGTGGCTCTGCTGCCCTTCCTGGCACCATGGCCACCCGCCCGGTCAGCAGCTGCAGGGTGAGTCACGGCTCTCGGTAGAGCTTAATTAATCAATTGAGTTAATCAGACGGCTGGGATGTGCTGTGGCTGCAGGGCGGGGTGTGGCTGTGCCTCAGTGAGGCACTGCAGGGCTGAAAGGTGCTCGGCGGGGTGCAGGGCCGAGGCACCACTGTTTATCCCGCCCTGTGTCTCTGAAGCTGTCTGAAACCCTTACTTGAATGGAATGGAAAAGAGAAAAAGACGGACAAAAACGTAGGTCCCCTGTCCCGGAACCACAGGGCCAGCTGTGCGGCTGGGCCGCTGGCTTGGACATCCGGACCGGCGAGGGGGGGCGCTGGGGCAGCAGGGGTCACGTCGTGCTTTGCCATCTCCTCCGCACGACCCACCCTGGCAGCACCTTGGGCACAGAGAAGCGTGGGTTGGAGATGCCGCCCGGGACCGGCGAGTCGGGGTGCAGGGCCGGTGCGGGGAAGGGCTCCAGCAGGAGAGGTGTGGAGAGGAAGGCGCAGGGCGGACCCTGCCGGGACGGCCCGCGGGGAGAAGGCGCGGGGCTGCGGCCGGCCAAGGTGCCTGACTGCCCGAGGAAGAAACCGCCAGAGACAGCTCCAAGACGGCGCTGCCTGTTCGTGTGGGTGTGGGCCCGTGCGCTCGGCGTGAGGCTGCCGCTGTCGTGCGTGCGCGCGTGACTGTGGCAGCGGGAGCGTGCCCCTCGGGTCACAGATCCTCCCAGCGCCCCCAAGCTTGGACTCTCAGCTTGGAAGGCATGCGGTCGCCAGGGTTTGCTTTTGGCGATGGTGACACCGGGGACTCAAAGACCACAGGGGCCCACGTGCCGGGCCCCAAGGTTTAGACCTGGCCCTCCGGGCCCCTGAGGTACAGAAGGGCAAGAGGCCGGACTCGGGCAAGGCTGCAGGAGACGGAGAGCCCCCACCCAGCCCGGGAGCCCTGCCCCAGCCCGTTCTCCCTGCCCACCCGCAGCAGCAAACGTCCAGCTGCTGACTGCGCCCCCACGGACGCCCTTCCCCTTGCCCAGACCCCAGAAGCTGGGTGGCCCCTCCCCAGCCCCGGGCCGGCTGTCCAGGGCCTGCTGGCCGTGGGTTCCCATGTGGCCCTCAGGGAGCCGCACCCTCCCGGGCTCCCTTCCACCCCTCTCCAGCGGGAGCTGCCGCTGTCCCAGGAGCCTGTCCTGGGGAGGGCAGCCCAGAGGGACCCGGATCCTCTCTCCACCCTCCTGACCTGTGCCCAGGGCTGCAGGAATGCAGGGGGCACCAGGGACTGATGACATCCAGGGCACTGCCATGGGACCGAGAATCAGAGAGAGGAGCTGTGTCCTGCCCGAAAGCTGGGGACCTATGTGGGCCTTCGAGGGTGCCCTGCTGGCCACTGTCATCCTTGAGGAAAGGGGCTCAGCCTGTCCAGTCACAGGGCGGGAGCCCTACCCTGCGGCTTCTTACCCCAGAACAGTGCTGGCCCATATGGTGCTACTGCCAGCCCACCACTCCTGAGCACCTGAATGTGACTAGAAGCCAAGCCTGGTGACACACGCCTGTAATCCTAACACTCAGGAGGCTGAGGCAGGAGGGTCAGCATGAGTGTGAGGCTGACCTGGGCTATGTGTTGAGTTCAAAACCAGCAGAGAAAAAACCCCCCAAAAACTAAAACTAAAAAAAAACAACCAGCAAGGGGGGGGGACTAGAGCCACATGCTAAAGTGACAGTATTTTAGATATGCTGGGTTAAATTTTAAAATACCATTTGGATTAGTTTTACATGTTTACATCTTTTCCTTTAAACGTGGCTGTGAGAACTTTTACAAGGCCCTGCATTGAACACCCCTGCCCTGTGCAGAGCCTGTGCAAGCTGGGCCACCTGCCCCCAGAGGAGAGGGACCCCCGAGGTCAGGTGCCCTGCTCAAGGTCAGAGCCCGCCAGGTGGGGTGGGTCTAGGGTTTCTGCACCCTGTCCAAGGTGCCGAGGCCTCTCCCCACCTTGCCGCCGCCCTGCCAGCCTCAGGATCCATGTGGACACCAGAAACGGCCCCCGACCCCTAGAGGCAGGGGTCTCCCGCCCATGCCCCGCCCCACTTTGGGGCCGATCCCCTTAGGTGACTGCTTCTTTAATCTCTCCCCCTGTCCATCCCTGGAATGTGATAAAAATACCCAGCATTGATCTCTTTTTCTTCCCCTTCTGCCAGGATAATGTTTACCCAGGTGTCAATCAAAAGGAGGATTTGGCTTCCTAATTTCTCTCCTCCTCCCTGGGGGCCTTGCGTCCCCGCCCCGACTGGACACTGAGCTGAAATCAAGGTTGCTAATAATCCCCAGCACACACAGCCACCAAGATCATATATTAAAGTCACATATTGATTTATATTTTCGGGTCCCTCTGCCTTTCTGCCCAGCCTCAGCCTTTCTTCCTGCCAAGAAGAAAAAAGAATTACGCAGCTATATTCATCGCCAAGATGTTTAGTGTGAAGAGCATTGTGTCTGAAGATAATCCCTGCCCTTCCCCACCTGCTCCGGGGTATTTTTTAAAATACTGTGGTGTCACCTATCTGTAAACACTTATTTTTTTGCTGTTTGTCCCTTAAACTTTTCCCAGAGGAGGCAGTGAGAGATTTAAGGTAGACTGTTAGGACCTCCTGGCTTGATGAGGGCACTCTGCATTGCAGGTGGGGTGGGGTAGGAGCTTGAGCAGAAGGCGGGCTGAGGGTTTCAGTAAACTCTAGGCGTCACCCTCCAAACAGCACATCATGAGTAGTGGTTTGCGGCTGGTGGACCCACTTCACAGCTGGGAAAATCGAGGCAGGGGAGTGGGGTGCTGTACTCCTGTCAGCCTCAGGATCCCCCAGAGCCCCAGTTTGATGCCTGGCGGGAGTCCTGGCTGGGGAGGGGTGGCCAAGACCCTCCTGTGTTGGAAGCCTGGAGCTTGCACCCTCTCACCCCACCCCAGAGCCCTGCCACCCTTAAAGTGCTAAGTGACTCCATGGCAGTAGGATGGAAGGAGGGGCTCCCCGTCAGCACTGGCTCCTCCTCATGTC
This sequence comes from Heterocephalus glaber, assembly GCF_053883595.1. Taxonomy (NCBI): domain Eukaryota; kingdom Metazoa; phylum Chordata; class Mammalia; order Rodentia; family Bathyergidae; genus Heterocephalus; species Heterocephalus glaber. The sequence continues at coordinate 12,487,273 of NW_028258463.1, forward strand.
GGGGTTCCTCTGCCACGTCACCCCTCATCACCCCCCTCCCCCGGAGGCAGGGTGGCCCTTCCCTCCTTCCTGGCTGGAGCTGTGGGGTCCCGACTGCCTCCCACCCTCGGGGTGGACCAGAGCTCTCCCTCAGGGCCTGGCCTGCTGGGGGCACTGGGCCATGGCTTGAACTCTAGGTCCCCACCCCGGTGAGAACTCGCATGGCTGAAGCCACCATGGGGTCCAGGCTGGGGTCCCTCCCTGCTGTCGGCCCCACAAGGTGACCGCTATGGCCACATACAGATGGCAGTCCTGGCTCAGGGAGCACAGAGGACTCCCCAAGGTCACTTGGCAGGGAGCTCCTGGGAGCGGGCCAAGTCCTTTCTTGGGGACCCTCCTCCACCGGGATCTGTGCCCTGCTGGCCACATGTGATGGCTCGAGGCATGACGGGACTGGGCGCCACACTGATTCCGCAGCCACCCCAGGCTGGGTAATTGATCTGCAGGTGCCAATTTGCAGCAACTAAATATTTGGCTTCTCCGGCTGCCTCTCAGTGCTCTGCTCAAACAAACTCCAATTAAAAGAGAGCAGTGAGGAGGGAGGCGGCCAGTTGAGCCAGCGGGCTCACTCTGCCCTGCATGTCACTGAGCCCAGGCACCCGGCTCATGGGAGGGACCATAGGAGCATCTGCTGCGGGGCACTGAGGCAGCACGGATGGTGACCACGGGTGCAAGTGGAGGACATGTCAGGGTCGTCCCACCCCTCAACCCTGGCAGAAGCACTTGGCACCCAGCCTCACCTCTTCCCGTGCCCAGATGCTGGGCAGGGGTGCGGCTCCTCTCCCTGCACCCACCTTCCCCCCAAAGGGGGGCTTGCCCACAGACTCCCTCTGCCGAGGAACTGAGTAACTGTGGGAACCCTGGCAGGAGCCCTGGGACCCAGGGCTGCAGATGCCTAGCTGGGCCTGGTCGGGTACACGCAGCCCTTTTGGGCGCCTGCCCTTCAAGGACCCGCATACAGGGCCAGGAAGGAGAGCTGCTGGCTGGAAGGCAGTTCTGGGACAGCGAGGGTGGGGGCATGGGGAGGGGGGACTCGGGTCCTTCCACTGGGTGGAGCTTGCATTGAACCAGGGCCTCATGCACACCAGACATGTGCTCTCCCACTGAGCTATGCTCTGGCCCCTTTTACTTATTTATTTTATTTTATTTATTTTTTGGTACCGGGGATCGAACTTGAGTCCTTGCGCTTGCGCAGCAGGCCGCAAAACCACTGAGCTAAATCCCCGGCCCACCCCTTTTATTTTTTTGACAGTCTCACTAAGTTGTCCAGGATGGCCTTGAACTCATGATCCTCCTGCTTCAGCCTCACAATAAGCTGGGAAGCCAGGCACCAAGTGAACATTGCTTAGGAGCCAGAGGAGGGACTTGAAGGCAGAGGAACTGGAAGGTGAGTAAGGAGGACCCTGTCCACGTGGGGGTGCAGGTCTTACAGGCCCCTGGCTTCCAGGCCGACTGCCCTGCAGGCTGCAGCAGGTGCCCCCTGCCCTGCTCCTTGGGGTCCAAACAGGCCTCCCTCCCCTGCACACCCCTCAGTCCCTCCACCCTCAGCCCCCAGTGTCTTCCTCTCTCCCGCTCCTTCCCCTCTCTCTGGCAGCACAGGGAACAGATGCAGTGCAGACCCCCCGGGCTGGGCATCCTGGGGCCCTCACCTCCTGCCAGCCTCCGTCTCCCGAGGGTGAGCACTGAGCGGTGGAGCGGAATGATTTCCTGTAATTGGCCAGCACTGTGTGACTGACTTGTTCTATCGACGTGCTGGTTAGCTGGGAATTGCACTGGAATCTGAGTGGTGAGGGAGGAGGAGGCGCTGGCCCAGCCAGCCGGGTGCAGCCTGGGCTGGGGGGAGGCAGGAAAGGGACGGTGCCTTCTCCTCTGGCTCCCGTCCCTCCTGCCACCCTCAGTGCCCACCAGGCCCAGCCGTCACCACTGTCCTTGTGCCCACCCGTTCCCAGCTGCCAAGGGTCGTCCAGGGGTCCAAGCCTCCCCCACTCCTTCCATGTCCTCCCAGGGAAGGAGGTGAGCACCTAGAGTGGCCAGGGGCTGCCCAGTCGTCAAGGTAGGGGTGTGGGCAGTGCAGGCAGTGGGGGCCACCGAGCTGGTGGCCACCTGTCTGGGGGCCACTTGGCACAACCGTGCAGACCTCAAGGATGGTACAAGTTTGTGAACTCCCTCAGGCCAGCTGGGCCCAGCACACATGGTTCTAGGGGCCTAGGGCCCAGACAAGGTGCCCAGGACGGGGCAGCAGGGGGACAGAGGCTGAGACTTGCGCTGCCCAGTGGGCTTCAGCCCGGGTGCCTGCTGCCACCTGCTGGCCACATGGTGGCTTGGGAACAGTGGGCCACCCGGGCCCAGCTGCAACCTTCAGCTGCAAACTTGGTATTCCTTGGGGTTTTAGCTACCGCGGGTTTTTCTGTCCTCCATGTAGGAGGTCCCATGATGTGGGCATCACAGAGCCCACTTGAGAGCAGACACCCAGGGCTAGAGGTCACAGCACAGCACCCAGGAGACAGCTGCCCCCCCCCCCCGGCCCTGCTGCCCCTAAGAGGTTCGGCGCAGCGCTGTGATCCACGTCGAGTCCCTCTCTCCAGGGCCCAGCCTCTCCACCCCCCGGGCTCACAGGGAGTTAATGGACTGTCTCCAAGGTGTTTGAAGCGCTGGGAAGGGGCATTACACGTGGCCACCCTGCAGGCACATTCGTCATGTTCACTTCTGGCCTTAATAGGCAGTCAGGCAAAGAACCACACATCAGCAGGGGTCAGGCACTGCCAGGGTCTGAGGCCCACACTGGTCTGACTGGGCTGGGAGGCTTAGGGGCACCCCGACGCCCTCACAGGGGTTCACCGCCCCTGGCGGGTGCTCCTGGGCCAGGGCCATGGCACATGAAGTGGGCAGGGGGACCCCCACCATCACCCACCAGGGCTGCAAGCTCGGTGTCTGGATCACACTTTATTGACCACCCCAAGGGCCCAGCTCAGCACAGGAGCAGCATGAGGCCCACAGGCTGCAGAAGCCAAGGCTCCACGCTGGTGACACCCATGGATCACGGGAAACAGGGCAGAGCGGCTCCCAGAGCACCCGGCCAGCCAGGCTTCAACAATGGGCGCTGGGTTAGACACTGAGGCAGGCAGGATGCATGGCATTGGGTGTCCCAGGCCAAGCCACCTGGAGGGAAGCACAGGGTGAGGAGCAGCAGGGCCTGTGGGTGCCAGAGCTCGGGCTGGAGTCAGTGTGGGGAGGCCTGGGGGCAGCCGGGGGGCGTGGCGCCTGCCCGTCTGCCTGGCCACAGCCTCCCTACCCAAGAGTGGAGAGGGGAAGCTCTCATCCAAAAGGGTTTTCCCCAGTCTATGCAGGTTCTGCTGCGACGGGGCCGGGGCAGGGGCAGGGAGGACTCAAACCCGGAGGCCTTGGACCCCAGGAGGCCAGGGAGCTACAACCCACCCCCCATCTAATGAGCGCAGCCTGCACTACAGGAGCCAGAATGGGCACTGGGCAGGAAGGAGGGAGGGCTGGCCAGCCAGACCTGGGCGAGCAGCGCTGCACCCGGCTAAGGAGAAGGCAGCAGGCACCGGGCAAGCAGGTAGAGGAAGCTGGTGATGCTGGCCAGCCCCACAAGCACGCCGAGCCGCAGCGGCAAGTACTCCAGAGACCGCTCGAGCTGCGCGTGCAGGAGGATGGCTTGCCGTCGCGTGTCACTCCACTGGCCTGAGTTGTCCAGCACATGGTTGGCCATCCGGACCTTGTCCTTCAGGGGCAGCTGGGCCTGGATGCGGGCCTCAGCATCCTTGAGGCTCAGGCCATTCCGCTCCATCAACCGCACCAGCTGTGTGTCTCGATCGCTAGGGACAGACAAAGCGGCACTGTGGGCCCCAGCGGTCCCTACCACCGGCAGACAAGGCACTGGGGACAGGGTTTCCCCTCCAGGGCCACCCTAGGACCCGGCTAGAGAGGGTGGGGCTCAGGGAGCTCTGGGGGTTACCTCCGCTTGGGCCAGTGAGGAAGGTGCTATTTTCTGCCCCCTGGTGGGTCCCCGGGTGCAGGGTGGGAGGCCTGGATCGATAGGAATCAAGGCCTCCCAGGTCCCCGGATGCACCTTCCCTTAGGCTCTGCTCACCCCCTCACACTTCCTGCAGGCCCCAAGGCTGCCCTGCAGTGTCCACACCCGTCGGGGCCACAGAGCCCTGGCCTGGCCCCTGCACACTGAGAAGGGAAGTGGGGACTGGCAAGCCCAGGGTCTCTGGGGGTAGCAAGGACTCTGAAGTCTCAGGACAGAATCAGGCACTGCAGACTGAGTGGAACACTGCAGGGCTTGCAGCTCCAAGGCAAACTGGAGACGACCTCTTCCACCACCTGACACTGCCCCTGTGCCGCTCCTCAGGAAGCCCCTCTCCTGCCTTTGCCACCCAGGAGACACTCAGCTTGGTGGCCACAGCCAGCCCTCCAGACGGGTCCCCTGGAACGGTCCTCTGCCCCTGATCTGCCCGGCCCCTCCAGGGCAGGAGGGGATGGCTGCACAACTGTTTTACCACCCTCGGGACTGAGCTTTCCTGACTATGAAACGAGAGCTTTTATCACTCCAGGTCAGGCCCTGCCTTCTCTGGGACCTGGCCAGGTGCAGTGAGGCTGCCCTCCATGACGGTGAATGTCCTGTTACAGGAGACGGGGACTGTCCAGGTCCTGGGAGGACAGGATCCTATGTAGCCTTCGTCAGGAGCACACACTCTGCAACTGGGAACCCAGGTGGCATGGGTCGGCTGCAGGCTGAGGCTGTGGTGCCTCTTGTCCCAGAGTCTGGAGCCACACCCTCGACAGCCCTCCCTGGGCAGCTGAGTTAAGGACTGGTGCCTAATGTGGTGCCGGGATTCCCACCCATGTACTTACTCTGTAACTGTCACAATCCCTCAACAATGTGAATCATCAGGGCTGGGGAAGCAGCTCAGGGGAAGTGCTTGCCCAGCGTGCAGGAGGCCCTGGGTGTTGATCTCCAGGGCCATTAACAAAGTCATCGGGTTTGGGTGTTGCTATTCTGTGGGAAATGCCCATGTCATTCAAATGTATCAGGTGTGACTTGTAGGCATCATGTGGATCCTTTGGTAACAGCAAACAATCACTCATCTCTGGCCTCTCTCCAGGGTCCAACCTCCTGTGCTGATGACAGGTACACCTGGCATCCAGCGTGACTGGCACCCAGGACTCTACTCTGCTTCTCTCTACTCTGAGACCCAAGGTCCTTGTTTCTGACCGCTGCAAAAAGGTCCACTTGTGCTACAGGCACAGAGCACCTGAGGATGTCATGGGCACCCCAGCCCCAGAGGACGTCATTCACAAGAAGGGTACAAGAGCATGAGGTGCAGCTTTACGGGGTGGGGGGGCGTACAGCCCTAGGGACCTGAGGGCACACCTGCATCCCCAGGCTGAGCTGCAGGGAGGGTGGGGGACCCAGGGCACCGAGCAGTCAGGCCCTGCCTCCAGGTGCCCCAAATACCTGTAGTGCCAGTTGCCCGAGGGCACCAGCCAGGAAGTTACGCCCTGCAGCCTCATCTGCTCACACCCTCGGGACTAGGACTCATGTTCTCTGCCAATCAGCCTGAACCTCCCTGCTCACCAGACCTGCGCTCCTGTTTGCTTCCTGGCCTGGGGGTTCTGAGAACAAGGCTCCTTCCTTGGTGGGCTCTGACAGCCCCCTCCATGCAGCTCTCTGCTCACAGGCATTGCCAGTGGGTGACCCCCGACCAATCTCAGGGCCCCGTGTGTTCTCTCTTTCGTACCTCAGAAGCCCGATCCTGCCCTGGCTACCTTACCCTGAGCGCACAGTGGATCTGTTTGGAAAGCGGCCCCCACAGCCAGAAGGGGGTGCTAGGGCAGTGGAGGGGCGGAGCCCAGGCCGGGACCTGCCCCAGGTGTGCCTGACTCTGGCACAGGAGCTATTTCCACAGGTTTAGGGCGCTGCCGCCAAGGTCCAGTCTCGGCCACCCTCGTGGCCCCCAGAGGGAAGGTGCAAAGGACCCAGGCCAGTCCAGGCTCACCCCCAAGGGCTGCCACACTCACCAGTACACCACAATGACGCGCTTCAAGTACCTGAGCAGCTTCCTGGTCTCGAAGAGCAGCGGGATATCCAGAATCACATATCGGCGCCCTGGGGAGAGGGTGGGGCCCAAGGTCAGCTGTGCCAGCACACAGGAGCACGGCTCCTATGCTGGGCCACTGCCAGGCAAGAGCCAAGGAGGGGCCGCCAGCCGCTCCACGCTACTCAGAGCAGAGGCTGTGAGGGCCTCAGGTTGGGGAGAGCCCTGAGGGCGGCACGGAACTGGCTCTGAGACACCCAGCAGGGCGCAGGGCCCTCTGGCCATTCCCACCCAGGGCTGCCCAGACACAGGCGCAGCCCCTGCTTCTCTACCCTGTGTGCACACCAAGGCTGGAGCACAGGGCACTGCCTCTGCCCAGGCGCCTGGCCCGGCGTCCACTCTGAACACCTTCCACCACAGAACCCGATGTCCACTGTGGGGGTCCGGGGATGCTGCAGGGCACCCTCGCCTGAGGTGATGCAGGGGAGGGGCTGCAGCTGCCAGGCCCCACATTTCCCAGAACCCTAAGAGAAGCTTGTAGTGGATGATGGGGTTCAGGGCCAGGCTGCTGCTGGTACCCCCACTTCCTGCCTGTGACCTGGCCCTTCACGAGCCTCACAGTGGCCTATAGGATGCTGGGAAAGGTGAAATGAGCTCTGCCTGCACGCACCCCACTTACACCCCAGCCGCTCACTGAGTTCTGCGGATGGCTGTTCCTGCCACTGTCCCCCAGGAGGAGGCTGGCTGTGCAGGCTCCCGCCCCCTGCCCCAGCTCAGAGCAGGCATAAAGACCAGGTCCCCTCCAGGCCTTATCTCTCCTCCAAGCCTGTGGTGCTGTCCTTTCTCCTGCCCCTCTCGGGAGTGATGGCCAGGCTCCGGTCCTGGCAGGGGGCTATTCAGCTGTCATCCTCCTCTTGATAAGCCCTGTGCACACCCGGACTCTATGAAGATGTCGTCTGCCTGCGGAGACCGCCCTGGCAGCTGGTGATCTTATCTGACGTCTGATTATACCAACTTTGACAGTTGTATTTGTTATACTCATCAGGGAGAAGCCAGGGCTGTAGAAGCCACAGCTGTCGTCCCATTTTTCACCTTATCGAGCTGAAAAGAGCTTTCTGGCTTTTATTTAAACAGTGGCGGGTGGGGAGGCGGGAGGCTGCTGGGTGACACTGGCAGCACTCGGGAGCAGGTGACATTATGCGACACCTCATTTTGGAGGGGGCCCTGGCCTGATGGCCTGGCAGATGTGCTGGTACCCGGCCTGGGAACGAAGGCAAAGGGCAGGCATGGGGGCCAGAAAGCTCTGCCCACGGGCAGCGCGAAAGGGACCTGCACAGGCGTAGGAGGAAGGAGAAAGGCTGAGTCCAGTGCCTTCTTGGGGAAGAGGAAGAGAGGTGCTGCTGGGACGGCGGGCACAAAGTGGCCCAAGCAGCGGGGCTGGCAGAGCACGGTAACAGCATGGGTGTCTGACATTTGCCCCATCTTCTGGAGGGTCAGCTGAGGGAGACAGGGCTGGGGCACTCCCCACTCAGTACAGAGCCTGAGGTACGACAGAACAAGGGGTCTGGCCACGGCTGTGCGTGAAAACTGGGAGCCTAAAAGGCTCGAGGGCCCTCAGGAAGTAAAGGCTCGAGTTGTGACTGCCAGTGGGAGACAGGCGGCCAGGCCTTCAGCTTGGAGGCCTCCTATCAGGCGCAGACAGGGGGTCTGCCGGCCCTGGCCAGCCGTCCCCCGCCCGATGACTGACTGAGTGAGTTGGCCCTCCCAGCACAGTGCAGGGATCGGCCTGAGCCACTCGTGTGCCCCTGGAGAAGGTCCGTTCCGTCTGCTCACAGGCCCCTGCTTCTTTACTTTCTTTCTTTCTCTTTCTTCCTTCCTTCCTTCCTTCCTCTCTCTCTCTCTCTCTATGTATTTATTTCTTTCTTGTCCTGCTTCTCCAATGTCCCCCTCTCCAGAGCCTGGCACAGTCCGGGGTCCCTGCAGCCCTGGGGGCTGATCCTCCACCTAGAGCTCCGCCCTGGCCATCCCCAACTCCAGTGAGCCCCAAGCCATCTTGAGGCTCCCCAACTCCGGTCTGCAACCCGGCTTTCCCAGGAGGCTCAGCTTGAACTAAAGCTGCCTCCGACTGCAGCTATGCTTGTGCGATAGTCAAGCTGCCAACATGGACACCAGGTCTCCTAAGAGAGGACCAAAGCTGGTCCAGACGCAGGATCAGACTGCAGGCCCGGACCCTCAGCGAAGCCCTAAGACAGAAACCATCAAGGTCACGACTTGACCTCAGGTCTGGGACTGCATTATCCATCGGCTGTCTCTACTCCTGTCGCCCCTGGGATCAACTCACTTCCTGGGGTCACCGGGAGCCTCCGGGGTCTCTTCACTTCCTTGAGAGCTGAGGGACTTGCGGTTCTTTCCCCTGGGACTCTGTCCTCGCCCAGCTCACCAGACCCCCCGCACCCCGCAGATGAGCCCCTCCGCGCAGGCTCAGCTCTCACCCTGGAGGAAGCACTTAAAGGTCTCCTTCATCATTTCCTTGCAGATCTCGGGGTGGGTGATGGCATTAAGCAGCTGCCGCTGGTTGGGCTGCTTAAAGATGAGGTCCCCCAGGACCTTGCGATTGATGTCGCCGTTCTCCAGTAAGACCTCAGGGCCAAAGGCCTCCACGATGCGCCGGTGGGCAGGGTACCCTGGCTGGACAACTGTGGGATGAAGGGGAGACTGTCATTCCTGGAGCCGCATGACTCCAATGACCAGAGGCGGCGGGTGGTTGGGGGGGGGTGTGTTTGCTTCTTTTACATGCAGCAAAGATAAAGGAAGAGAAGCAGCAAGGGAGGATGGACCCCTCCTGCTGGTGACAGGGCCAGGAAGGAGGGCAAGATGGCTACAGAGCAGGAAGAACAGAAGAGCCAAGAGGGTAGGACTCAGGCCAGGGCTGCGAGGCAGCCCCTCTCCCCGAGTCCTCAGAAAAAGGAGGGTGCAACAGAAGCTCCCTGCACTCACTGTGGCGGGCGATGACATCCACGTCGATCACTGCGCAGCCCAGCTGCTGGAAGAGCTGCAGCACAGAGCTCTTGCCTGAGGCAATGCCCCCTGTCAGCCCCACCAGGAACATCTTCCAGGGCCAGGGAGGTCGGCCAGACCAGGAGCCAGGGGATGGCCAGGGAGTCACCAGAGAACAGTCGAGGTCAGCACCGGCAGCCCACAGGACAGGGCCAGAGGACCTGCAGGAAGAAGCAGGCAGGCCTAGTCAGGGCTGGGCCACCGGGGCTGGCAAGGGAGGCAGAGGAAGGGAAGGAGACCCCGCCCCAGGCTCCGGGACTTCGGGGTGACTGACAGCAGCGCCTCCTCCTCCTCGCTAACAGTGTGCCGGGAAGCTGGTGAGTTCATCGACCAGCAGGCCCGTGCTGTTCTGCAGGGTTAGCGTCCCCAGAGAAGGGGAAAGCTGTCGCTTCCCAGCGAGCCCAGCGGACTCCTCAGATGCCTCCTTTGTGCTCTGCGACAGGACTCTGTGGGTTCTAAGGCAGAAACGGGCTCCTGCAACCCTCAAGGGAGCCCAGATGGAGGGCTCTTCTGCTAAACACCCCTCCCACAGGGGGCTCCATGGTGCCCACCAGGATGCCTGTCCAGTCTGAGGAGCCATCCTTGCCCCTCAGCAGGAAGCAGCCATCGAGGGAGCTCGGAGGGAGGCCTAGACCCGAGGCCTGGAGGAGCACGGAGCTCGAGGGATGTGGAGGAAAGGCCGAGGGGTTAGGGAGCAGGTGATGCAACCCAGAGCTTGGCATCAAGGCCTGCAGCCCTTCGGAAGGAGCCCAGCAGCCCAGCACACGGGCCAGGAGCCCAGGCCATTTCAGACCCAGCACTTTCATTTTCATGGTACTGGGGATCAAACCCAGGCCTTCACACCGAACTCCATCCCCGGCCCTCTTTTTCTTTATTTTTGAGACGGGGTCTCGCTAAGTCACTAAGTTGCCCAGGCTGGGCTTCAAATTGGAATCCTCTTGCCTCAGCCTCCCAGAGTGCTGGGCTGACAGGCGTGCGCCACCTTTCTCTTAAATGCTGTGTGGCCCTGGGCAAGTCACTTGCCTGTCTGAACCTGCATTTCTCACCCCAGAAATGAGCCAAGCAGATCTGCCCACAGGGAGGGCTGCCCTGAAAGGGTAAATGCTCTTCAGCCCACAGCACCCTGCAGAACAGTCCACCCAGGAGATGTGCTGCGCGGATGCTGGAAGGCACAGGAAGAGGCAGGCTGTCAGGGATTTGCATCCCACTCCTGCACACGTCTCAGCAGTCACGGTGCTTTCAGCACCAGCAGGGACGCCCCAGGCTGGGAGCGCTGATGTCACCGGTGGTGCCCCTCCCTCCCTGCAGCGCAAGTCACTTCTCCTGGACTGAACTCACTTCAGCTCTGTCTAAGCCTGAGGTTTCCATCCACAGCCTCTGCCACACCCAGCCCTAACTACAGTGTTTACCCTGAGGCTGGAGTCACCCCCAGGTGCGCTCTCCAGGGTATAGGAAGAGAAGGACAGAGTTTAACTGGGAAAAAATCAGCCTTGGGCCACTTAGCTGCTGCTCTGCACTGGGAACTGGCAGCACCCTGACCCCAAGGCAGCGAGGGCTGCAGCTTTTCCACCCAAGACCAGTCCGGGGACAGGGAGGGCCAGGCCTGCTCCCCACAGGCCCCTGCCTGCAGCCCCTGATGGCGAAAGACCACCCAGTGGCCCTCAGGGCCAGGCTAGCCAAGAGCCTAGAAGACCTCAGCCTGCCGAACACAGCCGGACGCTCTTGGGCCTCGGAAGTATTTCTTTCTGGTGTTTTTTGTTTTTTGGTTTCTTTGGTACCAGAGATCAAACTCGGGACCTTGCGCTTGCAAGGCTGGCGGCGGCACCGCTGAGCCAAATCCCTGCCTTCTCGGAAGCATTTCTGAGGTGAGGCTTGAATGGATCCCAACCCTTTACTTAAGTGCGGCAGGGGTGAAGATGGGAGGGAAAGGCCCTGCCCAGGCCACAGCCTTTCCAGGCTCCTCCCCCTGGGCTGGACCCCAAGTACCAGCACCGGGGATCAAACTCAGGACCCTGCCCTTCCGAGGCAGGCACGGTGCCACTGAGCTAGATCCCCGGCCCCGGCCCCCACCTTAAATGTGCTGGGGGAGCGAGAAATTCATTCCCTCAGACTAACAACACAGAAGGCGAAGGGTGGCTCTGAACTAATGGATCCAGAACAAGAGAAATGACCGATTCGTCACAATGTTTTCTTTCTCCTGCAGAATGGGACACGGGGGCTTGTATGCCACTACGCAGGCTCCCAGGGTTGCCTAACGGACGGCTTCCCTTTCTGGAGCCCTGGAGGGCCATCTGCGGAAGCAGGCTGGCAGCTGCGTGGGCTCGGAGAGGACGGCTGAGGGGACGGAATAGCACATGCGGGGCGCTCCGCAAGACTGTGAGAACAGCTGTGCCGGCAGCTCCCAGGCAACGGCACAGTTGACCCCTCTAAGGCTTCCTCCTGCCCTGGCGAAGCGTCCTTCCTGGAACACTCCACAGCCACTCATGCCAGTGCCATGGCCGTGACCCGAATCCTCCAGGAAACAGTGAAGCACCAGCCCACTCTGCTGAGCCCTGGGTCCCAGTCCCTCGCTTGGCCACAGAACTACCCACAGTGCTGCCAGGGGCCACTCAGCAGGGTGGCACAGGGTGGCAAACACCAAGCTCCAAACCTCTCCTCCTCTGCCTCAGTCTCCCCACCTGCAAAGAGAACAGGGCTTCTAATGCAAAGGACAACATCAGACACGAGGGAGCAGGGCCTCAGGGTAGCTTCCTCTCCTCACCTGGGCACCAAGCAATGACATGACCAGTGGTGACCTAGGCCTCTGGTTCCCCAATACAAATGCCACTCACGGCCCAGGCCCGGCCCAGGGCAGGAACAGGAGGCTGGTGCTGGAGCAACCACAGCCAAGGTGGGGCTGGGAGGAAAGCCAGGACTCAGATCCGGGCCACGGCCAAGGCCCTCCCTCCCCTTGTTCTCCACAGGGTGCAGAGACAAGCACAAGGGTTCTGAGGTGGAGGCAGCATCTGCACCCCAAGTCTCCACAGGCCCAGAGGCTGTGAGAGGAGAACTGGGCCTGCTGTGCTCCACCACAGTGGCTCAAGCCCTTCTCACTGGGCAGCTCCAAGCTACCTTTCACTTCTTCCCTCCTGGGTCCCATTCTCCCAGAGAGGACAGGCGGTGGGAAGGGTGAACCCCTGCGAACCTCCCGGCAGCTTCCTCCCAGGAGAGTTACAGCGGGCTGTGGGCTGCCCACCGGCCTTCACGGGCAGGCCAGCAGAGGACCTGGCCCTCCTGCCCGCACCAGGCTTTCCCCCAAGGAGGGCAGGCTCCTGGCCTAGGGTGTCACCTCATCATGTCACTCCCCGACGCATTCAGTCCTCAGCACTGCCCAAAATACCAAAAGCAACCACAGTCCTCACTGCATTCTTCCCTTTCCCGCCTGTGCTGACCTGGGTCCCTCTGCCCAGCACTGGGCCCCTCACCTGGCTTCCCTCTGTCCTAGCTGGAGCTTGCACAGTTCCCCAGTCACCCCACCCTGCCCAGGCCTGGGGCCCCGGTCCCCGGCCTCAGGAGGTTCCCCACCTGAGAAGCATGCTGTTCGAGGGCTTCCAAGGACGAGGACGGGCTGTAGTTTTGGAGGAGGGACCCGAGAGGTCGCTGGTCAGGACCTGAGCACAGCTCCCAGTCCCCTCCCAGCAGCTTCGCTGCACCCCACCCACATCCGGCTGCATCGAGCACTGCCGTTTGCTTTCCCATCTTTGTGCCCAGAACTTTGTACCGTGAGTTCGTGTGGTGATGGGTGGGGGAGAAATGGGCTCACTCACTGCCAGGTGGGCCTTGAACTGGGACCCTCCTGCCTCCACCTCCCCAGTGCTAGGATCACAGCTGTGAGCCACCACGCCCTAGGGAAGGGAAGCTGTTAATTTTTCTTTTTCTTTTTTAAATTTTTCTTATTTTTGCAGAGGATGGAACCAGGGCCTCTCACATTTCTAAGGGCTGAACACGGAGTCCATGAGGCTGTCACCCAGCGACTGTCACCTGTTGGGTGAGTGACAGTGGTCAAGTTTCCTCACCAGTGAAATCCAGCTAACAACACCTGCTTCTCCAGCTGCTATGAAGAGCAGAGCTGAGCACGGAAGGTGCTTTGGGTGGTACCCAGAACACACTGGGCCCTGGGCTCTCTGCCCTCTGGAGGAGGCTCTGAGAACTCATTTTTTCTTGCAGTGCTGAACCCAGGGTCTTTGCACTGAGCTGCATCCCCAGCCCTTTTTATTTTAGTTTATTTTGGTACTGGGGATCAAACTCAGGACCTTGTGCTTACGAGGCAGGCTTGGTGCCACTGAGCTAAATCCCCGGTCCCACCTTTTTATTTTTTGAGCTTGGGTCTCCCTAAGTTGCTAAGTTGGCCAGGCTGGACCTGGACTCACAGGATCCTCCTGCCTCAGCTTCCTAGAGTGTTGGGACTGCAGGTGTGCACCGCCATGCCTGGCTCTGATGACCATAGGGTGAATGAGCAAATGACAGGCCTAGGAATGAGTCCCGAGGAGGAGAGGGGAAACACCTGGGGTCACATTCTCCCATCAGTAGCAAAGCAGAAGCTGGAATCAGCCTCCTGCCTGCCTTCCCTGCATCAGAACATGCCACTTGCTGCTAGTCGGGAAACAAATGCACCGTGGGGGCCGGGGATTTAGCTCAGTGTTTCTGGTGCCTGCCTCGCAAGCGCAAGGTCCCGAGTTCGATCCCCGGTACCAAAAAAAACAACAACAACAAATGCACCGTGGGTCAAGGAAGGAATTGGTGTTTGCATGGTCACTCTTTCTTCCCTGGGAGCGCCCAGGACTGAGGTGGAAGGCAGGCTCTGTGGTCTCCCTATGGCAGCCCAAGCTGTGGCTCAGGGCTGGGTGCAGCTCATTAGCCTGCAGCTTCCTCCTCCGCAGCCTTACAGGGTGGCACGGATGCCTGGGTGCTGGTGTTTCTCCTTTGAATTGCTTTCCAAAGGGGATGCATCCATTTCCCTCCAATGATCAATATAATCATTCATGAAAATGAGTCATTTCTGTCTTGGGACCCAATTATTTTCTTGTGAACCAATAGTTACAAAAATATATTGTTTTCCAGTTAACTATTAAGTGCTATTTTTATACAGTTTTCCCACTCCTGATCTTTCATTACTGGTGAGTGGTTGCTGCTTAAACAGCCAAGTCCTCCAGGCTGCTGGGCCTATTAAGCCACCACCTCCTTTGGGCTGCCAATTACGGGAGGGAGCTGCAGCTGGGCGTGCGGTCAGTCCCGGCACAGAGGGAGGGGAGGGCACAGGTCTCTTTACTGCAGCTCTGTCCAAGCACAGACCCCACTACAAGAAGTGGCTGGGGATGGGGAGGGATGCCTGGATGTTGTCCTGCATTGGGGGTGATGCTGACAGGGGTCACAGGGAGCCCGTCAGAGGTGAGGAGTCAGAGGGCCCTGCTGGGATCTCAGCTCTGTCCCTGAACCAGCTATGTGGCCTTGGGGATTTCCTTCCACTTCTCAGCTTCTCTTCCTTTGAGTAGAACGTGGGATTAGTGATGACCACACACAGTGGTCTTGTAGCATCAAATAAGGCAACAGAGGTCGTAGTCACCTCATTTGCCCCATTTGGTGTGTAACATGTCACAGGCAGGCTGGTCTACTCCTCCTGCTGCACAGCACCAGGCCAGGAGCAGGGGGAGCACTTGTGGCCCCAACCACGGGAGGCATGGTAGGAGAACTGCTGATGCCCAGGGGTTCCGGTTCAGCCTGGGCAGCATGGTGAGACCTTGATTCATAAAAGAAGACAAGCAGGGGTGGGGATTTAGCTCAGTGGTTTCGCTGCCTGCCTTGAAAGTGCGAGGACCCGAGTTCGAACCCCGGTACCAAAAAAAAAAAAGAAGCCAAGCAAACCCAAACCACTTGCCTAGGCCAAAACCCTTGCACTTCCTGTTTTCCTGCTTACAACCTGTGTGCACCAGTGCCCCCACCTCACACCTAGCCAGACACCAGTTCCACAGACACTGCCATCCTGCTCTGGATCACCAGTACCGCTGGGTGGTCCCCACTGCCACCTTGGGCTATGTGGCTCCCTGAGAACAGCTAGTGTGGCCCTTCAGAGTCTAATCAGGGAGGTTGCCCCGTGCTCAAAATCTTCCAAGAAGTGGGCCAAGGTGATGCTCACCTATGATCTTAGCTGCTCAGGAGGCTGAGGCAAAGGATGCTGTTTGAGCCTAGCCTGGGCAACCTATCAAGATCCTGACTCACAAGAAAAAATAAAAAGGGCTGCGCATGTAGCTCAGTGTGAAGACCCCGAGTTCAACCCCAGTACTACAAATAAAACAAAACAATGAAGCATGAATCAAAGCATCCTGCTCCTAGGTGAGCGGGACTCCACCGTAACTATTTCACAAAGCAAGAGGATAAGGACAGTCTCCCGCCCATTTTCTTCAATCCCATCTGATCAGCACAACAGCCCAGTGAAAGCAGGTCTTTGATTGATTCCCATTCTGAAGCGAGGAAGGCAAGAATGACACACTCTGGAGTGAGTATTTTCCAACTCGTCGGTCAGAACAGACTGCCCAGGAAGCTCCCTGCAGACGCTCCCTTCCTAGCTCCCACCCCAGGTGCAAGGCTGGGCTGCCCACACCTGCTGGGCTTCAGGAGCACCCCGGCCACAGGGCAGCCTCCTCAAATGCCACAGGGGTGACTCAGTGCGGCTGCCCAGAATCACTGTCAGAGGGCTGTCAGAAGGCGGTGGCTTCCAGGCCATTAATCAATGGTTGAATAACAGATCACCACGTGATTTGCTGACCTGTAATTCAGGACATACTCAAAGAACTGAGTGATATTGCCAAAATAATACATCTTCAATTTCTGTGCATTTAATTTACAGAAACAAACTTTTTCAATGTATACAGCTATTAAAAAAAAAAAGACAAGGTGTGGTGATGCAGGCCTGTAATTCTAGCACTGTGGGAGGCTGAGGCAGGAGGATCGTAAGTTTGAGGCAGCCTGGGCTACCTACAAACTACACAGGACTTGTCTAAAAACACAAAAAGAAAGAAAAGAAAAAACTCTTCATTCTAGTAAATATACAAATACGTATACATGGGTACATGGATGCATAAAACAGAAAAAGAAAAAAGATAGCTGGGCATGGTGGTCCACATTTGCAATCCCAGCACTGTGGGAGGCTGAGGCAGAATCAAATTTAAGCCCAGAGTGGACAACTTAGGGAGACCCTGTCTCAAAAAGTAAAAAAAGAACCAGGTATGGTGTTGCACGCCTGTACTCCCAACACTCAGGAGGCTGAGGCAGGAAGATTGCCATGAGACCATCCAAGGCTAGTGAGTTCAAAGCCAGTACCATCCTGTCTCAAAAAAGAAAAGGAAGAGAAATAGGGAGACAGAGAGTCAGGAAGATTAAAGAAACAAAGAAAGAAAGACAGATGGATAGACTGGGGATGTAGCTCAGGGTGAAGGCCTTGGGTTTGATCCAGTACCCCAAAAAGAAGAGGAGGGGAAGAAAAGCTCCACTCACTCATTAAAAGAAATATTTGAAATAAAACTTTTTGGTTAACAATTATCAAATTAATGTTGTTTTGATCAATAGTGTATTTTGGTGGGGGTTTTTTGTTGTTGTTTTTATTTTTTGGTACTGGAGATCGAACTCAGAACCTTTCGCTTGTGAGGGAGGCAGTGGTACCACTGAGCTAAATCCCCGGCCCAGAACATTTTATTTATTTTTATATATTTATTTACTTATTTATTTTTGAGACAGGGTCTTGCTATATAGTTCAGGCTGGCCTTGAAACATCTGTGTGGAAACAAAGTGGAACTAGGAGAAGGATACAGGGAGGATGTGAAAGCTTTATTTTAAATGTCAATATTTACAATAACTGTACGTCATATCCTGTGCGACTGTTTAAGCTTTCAGAGAAAAACTGTAGCTGTCAATGTAAAAATGTGACAGCCGGTTGATTTCTCGCGCTCGAGTGCAGCGATGAGCCCTACCCCTTCCTCCGTTAGGCTGGCACCCTTCAACCCGGCACCCGGGAGGGCAGAAGAGACCTTGCCAAGAGAAGACAGAGAGGCTCCGGTGGGGCTCGCCAGTTTTCTCTCATCGCCCCATCCCTAACCCATTCCCCAGGTTGGTCTTGGCACTGCCGCGCCACGAGACTGGTTCATTCAGGCGGAATCTGCCCCCTCCCGGCCACAAAAGCGCCTTTAACACATCGCAGGCTTCTCGGTCCTCGCCTTGAGATGCGGGGCGGACGGGCTTCCCAGTTCCCGCTGCGGCACAGAGGTGGGCCTGGGCCTTCGCCGGTGTCCTAGGCCCGGGATCTCCAGAGCCCGCCCTCCCAGGCTGTCACCCTTCTCCATCTCCACGGCGGAAACCGGACGAGACGCGGCTTCCCGGGGCGCTGAGCAGACCAGAGGCGCCCACTCGCCTGGGGCGTCGACACGGCCGCTGCCCTGTCAGCCGTCGCCGAGCCTTTCCACAACGGCTCGCGTCGCGCCACACCCCGCCCCGCGCCCGGCCGCCGCGTACCGCTCCGCAGCGCCCCGCTCCGCAGCGCCCCGCTCCGCACCACGCAGGCCGCCCCGCCGCCGCAGCCTAAACTCCGCGCCACTTACTGCGGCGGGGACCGTGATAGGACCGGAAGTCCGGTCAACGGAAGGGGCGGGGCGGAGAGGCGAAGTCCTCGGGCGAGGGAGGCGGTGGGCGGGACCCGCGGACGGGAGGGGCGGGGCTCGCGGACGCCCAAGGTTTCGCCGACACGCCTAGTTTGAAACTCAGCCATGACGAACGTAATCGTCCTGTCTCGCAAACATGTACTAACAAAAACTAAATAAAGCAAATAAATAAGTTCAGGCTGGGCAGTGGGAACCCAAACGCAGTTAACAGCGCACGCTCTATTTCCGAGGCCTTTTGTTTCTTTTTGTGGGGCTGGGGATCCAACCCAGGTCCCCGAGCGCTCCACCTGGGAGCCGCAGCCCCGCCGCAGGCCAGGGTTTGTGAGCGGTCACCAGCTCCACTTCGCACGGAAGGCAGCTGGCGTTGGAGGCGACTCTGCTGTGCGCGCGGACAAAGTCCTTCAACTGCAGCGCACACATTTGTCCACACTCTCTTGCCCCTTAGCCTCTCCCGTCTCCTTGAGCGCGGAGGATCAACCACTGCTGTCCCGCGCTCAAAGAGCCGGAAACAGGAAGGGTCTCAGGAAGCGCCAGACGAAGCAAGGGTGAGCTGCTCCCTGCCCCACTGGACCTCCTCCCTCTCCCTGCAGTGTACCTCTGCCCTCCACTGCTTCAGCCCACCGAATACCAGTGCCTGGGGCACGACAGCGACTCAGTGTGCTGAAGTAATTTAACATCTTTCTCTGGTCACCCTAGCCCCTGAAGCTTCCTCTGTTAGAGTCAAAGATACTTGGTGCCATCACCCAACGATTAAAAGGGCAATATTTGGTCCAAACACCCTGTTGCTATCTTACTCTCTCCCACATCATCTCTGCCATCTATACTTGGGTATGTCCAGTGTCAGGTACATACTGCCTCTCAAGACAGCTCCAAAGCCCACATCCGTAATCCCAGCTACTCTGGAGGCTGAGACAGGAAGGTCCCAAATTTGAGGCCAGCCTAGGGAACAAAATAAAAATTTTAAAAGGGCTGCGGATGTAGCTCAGTTGTGGGGCACCTGCTCAGGACGGACAAGGTTCTGTCCTCAATCTCCAGCACCATGGAAAAAAAGAAAGAAAGGAGCAAGTGAGCGAGCTGCATGCTAGCTTTGAGGTCCACTCCTGGCATTTAGGAAGTTCTTGGCTGGATAATAGCTCTCCTAGTTCTAAACCCTGGAGAACAGACCTTAATTCTATTCTACAGAGCTAGATCTAACATCTCAGTCCTCTTTGGTGACCAAACAACTTATGCAGAACCTAACTTGGTGGCTCTCAACCTTTCCCTGCTCCTGGGACATCAGGGGGCCAACCCAGCCTCCCATCAGCTCCTGTAACAGTGCTAGGTGGTGGGAACATGCCTGCCCTGCTCCTCCCAAGTTATCCACATCTTTCCCCAGGGCACACCATTTGGAAATCCTCCAGATAAACCAGCTTTACCATATTCTGCCTTATGGGGACTACTGGTCCAAGTGAGGACCTTGTCACCAGGCAGTAATCCTGCGGTCCAGCCTGCCTTCCTTGGGAGAGTCCAGAGGAGAGGTGAAGGGCCTCTTCAGGGCTCTGAGCCAGGCCCCTCCTCAGTACTGAAATTAAGCCTTAGCAAAACATCGTTTTCCTTTTTCTGGCAGTACTGGGGATTAGGACCAGGCCTTGAGGATGCTAAGCAAGTGATCTACCACTGAGGCACACCCCAGCCCTCTCCCACTATTTTTTCTTTCTGAGGCAAGGTCTACATTGTCCAGGCTGTCCTCACATTTCTGATTCTCCTGCCTCAGACCCTCAAGCAGCTGGGATGACAGCATGTGCCACCATACCTGTCCTGTAGTTATAAGGTGACCCCATCAAGAACCTTTTCAACTGACACAAACATTTTCTGTTATTCAGGGCAGCAACAATAACTTTCGCGCTGGCTCTACCTGCTTATACAACAGTCTCATTTCATCCTGACAGGACTTGCATCTTAGGCCCTGTGCATCCTCACATCAGCATGAACCTGAAGTCTAGAGCTGCCTCAAGTTTTGCTCGATGAACAACTCTCTGAATCCATTACAAAGGACTCCTTTGACTCCTGTGTCTTAAAACAAAATTTATTTTCCATATATTTGTTTTAAATAAATATGAATATGGAATTAAATTTACACCACACTTCACAAATACCATTAATATTTATACTTTAAAAGCTTCCAAAGTTAGGTGTAGTAGCTCATGCCTGGAATTCCAGCACTCAGGAAGCTGAAGCAGGAGGAACACAAGTTCTAGCCCAGCCCGGGCAGTTTAGTGGCCTAGGAAGACCGTGCCTCAAAATAAAAATAAAAAGGGCTGGGGATTTAGCTCATTGGTGTCACTGCCTGCTTTGAAAGCACAGGGTCCTGAGTTCAATCCCCGGTACCAAAATAAAATACAAATAAATGAATAAATAAAAGAGTCTGAAGATGTAGCTCAGTGGTAAGGCCCTGGATTCACTATCCAATACTAACAACAACAACAACAAAAAAGTTCTCTAAAAGGGCCGGGGATTTAGCTGGTCCTCACACTGTGCAGCACTGCAACCTCAAGACAAACCACGGAACTTCTGTTTCTCATCATAAAACAAGAATCCAGTGGTTTCACCGCCTGCTGTGCAAGTGCAAGGACCAGAGTTCAATCCTTGGTACCAAAAAACCCAAACAACAACAACAACAACAAAAATAATAATAATAAAAGTTCTCTAAAAGCTGCACATGGCGGTGAACACTTCTTGGGAGGAGCCAAGTAGTTACTGAGGTAGAAGGATCACAAGCTCAAGGCCAGTCTAGGCAATTCAGTGAAATGCTATCTCAAAATTTTTAAAAAATAAGAAAAGGACTGGGGCTGGTGGCACACACCTACAATCTCAACACAGAGGCAGGAGGATCATGAATTCCAGGCCAACCTGGGCTACGCCCTGTCTCAAAAAACTGAAACAAACCAAAAAGGGCCAAGGTGGAGCTCAACAGTAGTGTGCCCTTGGGCTGGATCCCTAGTACCACAACACACAAACAAAAAATAAAAAAATTTAAAATGCCCTCAAAATTAATGGAAAAGCCCCCACACAGGTCCTCTACATCTGGAGGATGAAACCTAAGCCCCTGAGTCTGAAATTTGAGGGCCTCCGTGACCGGAGCGGATCCCTACTGCTGGCACCCAGCTCACCCTGTCCCCTGGCCAGGGGAAGAAAGGAGACAGTCTAGTTACCAAACCTGCCTCAGCGCTACAACATCCAGGAGGACTCTGGTCCTCACACTGTGCAGCACTGCAACCTCAAGACAAACCACGGAACTTCTGTTTCTCATCATAAAACAAGAATCCAGTGGTTTCGCTGCCTGCTGTGCAAGAGCAAGGACCCGAGTTTGATCCCCAGTACCCGAAAAAAACCAAACAACAAAAAAACACAAAAAAACCCCACAAGAATCAGCTGGTGCAGTGGTGCACGCCTGTAATCCCAGCACTCGAGAGGCTGAGGCCAGAGGATTGCCTCAAGTTTGAGGACAGCCTGGGCTACATAGCGAGTTCAAGGCCAGCCTGAACTACAAAGACCTTTGAGGCTCACTGGTTCCGAGCAAGCATAGCAACTGAGGTGGAGGTCAGAGGAGAGGCTATGCCAGCCCACCCTTGAGCAGTCCCGCAGCAGCATCGGAGGTCGGAGGCTGTGTTCCTGCTCCCACCCTCTGTTCCGTTTCCCACCCCAGCCTGGAGACCTCATCCCCTTTCCCATCATTAATTAATTCAACAAAAAACTTCTGTGGTCCCGAGGATCAAATCCAGGGCCTCATGCATGCTAGGCAAGTGTTCTACCACTGAGCCACATCTGTGCCCTGTTCTTTGATTTTTAAGTGCAGCTGGTTTTTCTGATTTTACCTTAAATGACATCTGGCCAGGGAATAGCTGGCACAGTCTTAAAACCACATTAGCAAGCAGGAAGCTGGGCCCACTGTGGTCTCAGCTCGAGTGTCAGGTAGCAGAGGTTCCTTCCTACAGGTGAGTTCCAGGGAACACAAGCAGCTGCCCACAGCCGTATTCCATTTCACATTTAGCCCACTAGCCCAGTTCTTCCGAGGGAGAAAACCCTTCCTCCCCATGAAGCATGTTGCACTGTGACTGCAGGCCGGGTGCCTACACACCTGGAGAGAACCCAGGGCAGGGACTGTGGGTCCTATGCCTGGTCCTCTAGCTCCTCCAATGGCCCTAACCTGTCACGGATGCTCCAAGACGTTGTATAAATGACCACAGCCTGGTTTGTGCCTTCCTGGGCCCACCAGAAGTGTATTTATGATAACACTGAGTGCATAGCAAGGACTGAGCTCTGAGCAAGTTTTTCTTTAGTTACACAGCAGCAATGCTGAATTCTTGGAAGGAAAATATTTTGTTTGTTTGTTTGTTTTGGGGGGTTTTTTTTTGGTACCAGAGATCGAACTTGAGACCTTGCGCTGTGAGGCAGGCGCTGGAACCACGGAGCTAAATCCCTGGCCCTTGGAAGGAAAATATTGAGTATTGACTCTGCCCTGACATTACTATCTTAGAAGTATTGTGCATTAACCAATTGTGCCACTGGGGCCACACACAGACATGTTCCTAAATACTCTACACGTGCACCTCATTTTATAGACAAGGCCACTGGCGCTGAGACATGAGAGGGCAAGTGGCTTGGTCAAGGTCACTTACCCAGGTCAACTCTTGCGCGAATTAATCAGAATTCAGGCAGGAGTTAGGCTCCAGGGATCAACCCAGTGGCCTGCACGCTTAACCTCTGTGCTCCACTGCCACCACCAGTAACAGGGTGAAGGGGCAACAGGGGCCTCTACATGAACAGCAACTCAGAATCCGTGTGGCTCCACAGCCTTGTCCCTCAGCTGCTCTTTGAGCACAGGTCCTGCAAGGAGGGGTGGGTAGCAAGAACCAGCAGAACCACAGGGGAGAGTCCTGGTATTCTGGCCACGAGCTCAGGAGGCCCAGAATGTGTACCTGGGGGTGGTGGTGGTGGATATGTGTGTGTTAAGAACAAGATACTAATTGTAGAAAATGTAACAATTATCTACAAGGACACAAGATTATGTATTTCTGCATATCTACATAAACTGGCCACTCTTCACCAATTAGAGCTGAGAGTGGAAAGCTGTCTCTCACAGTGGAACCAAGAGAAATAAACACAAGGACCCCTGAGATCAAGAAAACATCTGTAGACTCAATTTGGAAACTCACTGCTTTGTTTGGAGTGAGTTACATTAATGTGATTATAAACCCAAATGCAAACCTACACATGGCAGGGCTGGGGATGTGGCTCAAGGGACTGCACTTGCCTAGCAAGCATAGGGTCCTAGGTTTGATCACTAGCACTGCCAAAAATAAATAAATAATAAAAAGAAATCATATATACTTAGTATCGTACAATTCAGTTTTACTACAGAGAAATCACAGATCCTGCAAAATCTAAGGATAACTTAAAAAGTCCTGCGACAGAGGAGTGAGTGCCCCTCAGGGTTTTCTCTTTTTTTTTTTTGAGACAGGGTCTCAATGTGTGTAATTTAGGCTGACCTCTAACAGGCAGTGATCCTCATATATATTTTATACCCGGGATCAAACTCCGGTCCTTGCACTTGCACAGCAGGTGGCGAAACCACTGAGCTAAATCCCTGGCCCTGTGGCAGTGATCCTCTTGCCTCAGCCTTCCGAGTGCTGGCTTTTCAGATGTACACCACCATGCCGGGCTCCTAGGTCTTTTCTTTTTCTTTCTTTTTTTTTTTTTTTTGGTACCGGGGATCAAACTAGGGTCCTTGCACTTTCGAGGCAGGCGGCGGAGCCACTGAGCTAAATCCCCGGCCCTCCCAGGCTTTTCTGACTTGCAGACTCTCAGAGGTGTTGGATTCCAGAACTCTGGGTTTCCACAGCCTCACTGCTTGCCTACCTCCAGAAAGGCTCTCCACCAGGCAAAAACTGCTCAGTTTGCATTAAACAATCAGGCAAGGTGATTTGCTTAAGCTTTGAACTACAAGGGTGGCAGGGCACACAGAAACCTTCATTCCCTATAGTTACTCTTCCTTGGTCATGCTCATTAGCTTCCCTTCAACTGCTGCCTGTCTGTGGGAAAAGAGAACACAGGGCTGGGATGAGAGCCCCAGCTGTCAGTTTTGGCCTGAGCTCTTCAACTGGGTGTCACTGATATTTTGGGCAAGCATACTTTTCTGAAGGCCCCTTCCCTGTTTACTTCAGAAGGTCGTATTAAATAAAGGAGTGAAACATTTAGAAAACTTAATGGCATCTAACATATACAAGGTTTATTATTATCTCTGGCCTTTTCTCCTGCAGCTGCAGAAATGCACCGTGTTGATAACAGTCTGGCCCCAGAGAGGTGAAGGTAGGTGACAGCTCTCAGCCCAAATGGACAGCCCTGACCGCCTTCCAAAGTCAATAATTGGGGACTATCTGCAGCTTTAGAGCATATTTACTTTTCTATCACTGATATAAAAAGAGCTGACTATATTTAGCACTATGTTTTATTTGGTTTTCTTTCCCTGAGTCAGATTGGAACTGTTTCTTCCCACCCTACCCTTCTTCCCAAGTTGAGAGTTCCCCAAAGGCAAAGATCGCTTCCCTTTTTGGCCACGCAGCTCTCTAAATGCGTCCTTCCCTCAACAACCACCGCACCCGGCCGAGAATAGGAAATCTCGAAGGATGGGAACCACGTCTTTGGGCTCTCTTTCCACGCCT
Organism: Heterocephalus glaber; assembly: GCF_053883595.1. Lineage (NCBI taxonomy): Eukaryota > Metazoa > Chordata > Mammalia > Rodentia > Bathyergidae > Heterocephalus > Heterocephalus glaber. Next base: position 12,511,816 of record NW_028258463.1, read on the forward strand.
CAAGTGAGATTACTCAATGGAGGGGAGGCTCAATGGAGGGGAGGCTCAATGGAGGGGAGGCTCAATGGAGGGGAGGGCCCCCCCAAGGGACTGAAGCATTCAGTAAAGGCCAAAAACAAATTAAAATGTCGCAGGTACCTTCTAATAACTGATCTCCTTAGATGGCACGTGCATCAGACAATGGGACTTTAGTGGTGGTAAAAAAATTCAGAGCACCAAGGGGCAGAAAGATCCAGATTTGTATACTGATTTTTGTCACCTCCTAGCTATGTGACTGTACTTCACTTTCCAGTCTGTGAAATGGGACCCACCTCAAGGCTTCTTGTGAGGACAGAACGGGCTCTGACACGAAAGCATTCCCCGGGGCCTGCACGCACGCGCTCACTGAGGGGTCGTCGCGGAGGCTGGGGGGGGGGGTGCGGCGGGCGCGGCGAACCCGGGGAGCCCAGTACCTGGAGGGGGAGGCGGAGGCGAGGCGACTCGGGGTCGGGGAGTCCGCCGCCTTCTCGGAAGCCGGGGCCGTCCTGCGGCCCGCCGAGGAAGGCCCGCAGCCTTTGGTTTCTCACAGAGTACCCGGGATGGAACGGTCCTTAACGGCAGCCGTTAACGGCTCCTCTGCGGCCCGGGGAGGACCAGCGGCGAGATGAAGACAACTGACCTGGACCCTCCACGCCCACGCCCCGAAGCCAGAACGTACTACAACTCCCGGCAAGCCCCGCGGGCGCGGGCCTCTTCCCTTCAGAGCAAGGCCGTATGCCGTGATTCCGCGAGTGCGCCTGGCCTCATTGCCTTGTGGGTATTGTAGTTCACCTTATTCAGGTTTCCAGAAATGAGCCACGCTCTTTCCCCTAGAAAACGACAATACCCAGAATACAGCGCAAGCCACCCTGGCCCAATAGGAGCGCCCCATGTAACGGGGCTCGGAGCCCGGCGCTGGCAGCTCAAGATGGCGGACGACAGTGAGACAGCAGTGAAGCCGCCGGCACCTCCGCGGCCGCACATGATGGAAGGCAACGGGAACAGCCATGAGCACTGCAGCGATTGCGAGAACGAGGAGGACAACAGCTACATCCGGGGGTAACGAGATCCTCGGATTCCAGTTCCCATCCAGTCTCCCACAGTTTGGGTGTCAGGGTGCGGGGAAGTCACCGGGAGCTTAGTCTAATCCCACCTCCATATTCTTATTGGCTAAGACATTAGGATCCTGCCGGGCGATTGGTTGGTGCCTTTGTCATTTACCAAGGGTGGGCGCTTGGTATATTGAGAGCCGGAGACATTCTATACTTTTATTATATAAAAGTTCTTCTGTGTGATGTTCCACTCGTATTCTTCAGGCGCGTTCAGGGGAAAGAGCATGTTGAACGATGTTTTTCGGTCGCACTGCGCGGGCAATCTAGTTTAACTACAGTCCTGGGGGAACGTTAGTTACAGAGGTGTTGTGTGAACAACGTGACTAGCAGTAAACGAGTAATAAAACATTTCCCTGGAGTTCACTTTCAATAAGGAGATTCACCAGGCTGTACAAACATGTATGTAATTATGTTGTAAAGTATCACAGAGAATCCCAAAATACAAACTCACCTTATAAACAGTGTAATTAAGCATATGATAATGTTTTGGTTTATACGAGGTTGCCCCAGATAATCCTTGTTCCCTGAAAAATATATAAGTAGGTCTTGGAACAACTTCCTCTGTTAACTGCGAAACCTTCAAGAAATTGATCAATGCTTCTTGGACAGCGTTCAGTGCTTGCGGGTTTAATACTTGCACGTTAGGTTCTTGCCATTAGAAACTACTCTTATTTGTAACTCGGGGAGAAAAACCACTAGACATTTGAGTGTTGAGTATTTTTTTTTTCCAAATCAGTTTTAACTTTTGTGAGCCACAGCTTAACATTCATTTTCATATTGTTAGTATTTAGTGCTCTCTCTCTTGCTTCCTGTCTGTATTTACGTGTGTGTGTGTGTGTGTGTGTATATATATATATATATATGTGTATGTTTTGGGGTTTTTTTTGTACAGTGGATTGAACTCGGGTCCTTGCGCTTGCGAGGCAGGCGGTGGAACTACTAAGCTAAATCCCTGGCCCTTGCATGTATATTTTAAAACTGAAAGCCATGAGATACTCTTGCTGAGTCTGTGGTGACCTGATTGTTATAGCTAGCTTGTTGTTCGAAGTAACTGCCAACTCATGGCCTCCTCCCAGCTCCAGGTAAAGAAGAGGCAAAGGTAGAAGGCTAAAGTCTTTGGATAAACTCTTTTATTTTGTTTTTATTCTGCTACCTTGTAGAGATGGGAAAGAAAAGGATTAAGTGGTTAATAATCTGCTTGTGGTGAATGGTAGAATAAAGGATCTAGCATTCTTATTCTTCAACCAGCATGAAAAATCATAAGAATGTAGAGAAAAAGGAAGCTTACCAAATTTGGTCTTTGTGACTGTTCTGTTATAACTCAACAGGTGCAGTGTAACACAAGCCTTATTTTTAAGTTTGATATTCCTAAGAAGGGAGGAGCTGAGAAATAGGAAGTAGGAATGGGAAGAAGGGAAAGGCAGCCCACTTGGATAGATACACACATCAGAGATGAATTGTTGAAGGTGAAAGTCATTTCAGAAGTGAAAGTATGGCCTTTTCTTGCCTCTTTATGTAATTGTTTTTATTGTTCTCTACTAAACTGTTGGCCTGATCGATGTCTACAGTTCTTTAATAGGTTTTGTTTCCTATGAACTGTGAATTACTTTGCAAAACTGTTTGCCATGGCTGGTGATGTGGCTCAGCAGTAGAGCATGTGCCCAGGATGTGGAGGCCCTGGGCTCAATTCCCAGCACAAAACAAGAGAGGGGCTTCGGTTATAGCTCAGGTAGGGTGCTTGCCTTGAAGGCACAAAGCCCTGGGTTTGAGCCCCAGCACTGTAAAAACAAAACAAAGAAAGAAAGGAAGAAAGAAAGACCTGTTCCCAGAAAGTTCTTTGTAGTACAACAACAAAATGGTAACCAAAAAACAAAGCAAAATGAAAAAAGCCTTGGAAGTGGTTTGTTTTCGTTACTGTATGTGATTATGTTTAGGATGAGCAAATCACATTTATTAGCATCCCACATCTAGAGGGTTGTGAAATGGAATTAGGAGGTGGCAGGTGGAATGCAGAGAGCACAATCTGAAAGAGAGTCTGATTCTGGTGCTTACATTCTGGGATAGGATCAGCATTTTCTCTTTCACTTTCTTTTTTTTTTTTTTGTACCGGGGATCGAACTTGGGTCCTTGCGCTTGCGCAGCAGGCAGCGAAACCACTGAGCTAAATCCCTGCCCTTCTCATTCACTTTCAACACTTTCCCTGTTTTGGGAAAAAGCAAAAGCAACGTGGCACTTTGGGAAAAGTATGGATTCTGGTTTGAAAGCCTGGTTCTGAAGCTTGTTAGTCCTGTGACCGTGGGAATACTACTTAACCTAGAGTCCTTGTACAGATTAAATGAGCGAAGCACCTGTAATAGTTTCTCCCTGTTCTTTCTTCTGCTTTTCTGTAGTTTTCCTATAATCTTTCTATAATCTTTCCCTTTCCTCTTATCACATTCTGTATTTTTGTAGCTTTTCCTATAGCAATAGTTAAATAGTACATCTGATAATTTTATTTAATGTGTCCAGTCCCTGCCTGACTTGACCATTGTATACATGAGCACAGAGATTGTCTTCAATGCCTGGTGCTTAGTGGGTATTAATGAATATTTGTTGGGTAAATGAATAGGAAATGTTAAAGTGCCTGGCCCTGTGTTAGTAGAGTTTCATTTCCGATCACTGAGTGAAGGATATTAGTTATATTTGTCTAACATACACACTTTCTTTCCATAGCAAGCCTTACTATAATTTTTGTGAGTTGCCTATAGATATCAAGCAACTTCTAGTTTGTTGTAGAAGTCCTCCACTGTTTTTTTTATTCTTGAAATGTTTTTGTCTTTACTTAATATTATTTAATATGTTTTCAAAAGTCACATAAGAACTGAAGCCGGGTGTGGTATCACGTGTCTATAATTCCAGTATTCGGGAGGCTGAGGCAGGAGGATCAACATGAGTTCAAGGTCAGCCTGGACTACATAGCAAGAACCTTGTCCAAAAATCAAAACAAGATAAAAAATAAAAATTGAAGGGGACTTTTCCTTTCTATGCTAATGATTCTAAAATAAAAACGTAATAAAAGTTATGGTAGTTAAAGCTAACTCTTTTTCTCTTAGGCCTCTCAGGATGGATTCATAGTGCTTTATACTAATGAGGTCATGTACTGAATAAATAAGAAACACAACTGTGCTAGTTATGTTTCTTTGTGTCTGAGTTTAGTTTTTGATGTTTGCAGTTAGTATGTTTCCTCTATAGTTAAACAAACATTTGGTGAGTATAAAACTTTGTATATATATACATAAATACGTACATGTACACTTGGGCACATACACATGTGCCATTTGATACATCACAAGTGTATACATCTGTCTACAAGTGTGTATGTCTAGTCCAGGCTGTCTACATCTGTCTAGTTTTTCTTGTTTCATTTATTTTGATACCAAGGTTTTTTTTGGGTTTTTTTGGTACCAAAGATTGAACACAGGTCCTTGTGCCTGCGGGACAGGCGGTGGATCCACTGAGCTAAATCCCCGGCCCGATGATACTAAGAACTGAATCCAGGGGATTCTCGATGAGCTGCCTCCCTAGCCCTATTTTTACTTTTTATTTTGAGACAGGGTTTTACTACATTGCTGTGTTGCCCAGCCAGGCTCAGATTTGACAATCCTGCCTCAGCCTGGGATTACAAGTGAGCACCAATATGCCATGCTCTGTCTACTATTTTACTATGAACTGTTTTAAAACACACACATTTGTGTCTAGTATGCATAAGATCCTGGGTTCAGTCCCCAGTACGGCAAAGGAAACCAACATACTCAACAGAGGAAAACAGGTCAGCATTCCCCCAGTTTACTTGCTTGACATAAATTATCTTGAACAGGGGCCGGGGATTTAGCTCAGTGGTTCGGGTGCCTGCCTTGAAAGTGCAAAGTCCTGAGTTCGATCCCCAGTACCAAAAGAAAAAAAATTACCTTGAACAACTGAAAGGGAAGTCAGACTAAGATGATCTTTGTGCAGCATCCCTCTGCAGTTCCTAACGTGTGTATATGGTTTAATCTGCCTTTTCTCCCCCCTTAGTTCATTGAGAGTGGGTCTCACGAGGTATTCCAGGGTGACCTCAAGCTCACAGGATCCTCCAGGTGCTGGGGTTACAGGATGCGCCACCACACGTGGCTCACTTTCCCTTAGGGGTGCAGTATGAGGGATGGAGCCCAGGGCCTCATGTGCTCTGTCATGGTGCTACATCTGTACCTCCACTTTTTTTTTTTAAATGAAAGGCTTTTCAAGAAGTACTGCTTATGAACAACGATCCTCAGGAGCTTGTGGTAGATTTCAATTTTGGGGGAGCAGATAAGCAAAGTATGGGGGTTCTGGAAGAAGAAAGCATTAGACTGTTGTTCCTAGCCTCCTTTGGGACTTACTCTGCAGTGTCCTGAATGAGGGTTTGCTGCTGCTGGCAGCTCTCGTCCAGCCCCTTCCCTGCTCCGTGGGCAGCTTGGCTTTGTCCTTTCCAGTACTGGGGTGGAACCCAGGATCTTCTCACTCAGCCGCATCTCCAGCCTTTTTTAATTTTTAAATTCTGAGACAGGGTCTCATTAAGTCACTGAATGACCTAGGCTGGGCTTGAACTTGGTGAACCTCCTGCCTCAGCCTCCTGGAGTGCTGGGCTACAAGGGTGCGCCCCCACACCTGCCTTAACCTTAGACGTCTCCTCATTTCCAGTTTGTAAAATATCCTCACCTATTAAATGCCTTCTCAAGAAGAGGTTTCTGAAAACAGATCCCATAAGGCTGCCCTTCCTTGCTTGTTTTCTTCAGATTCTCCAAGAGTGGCTCTTTTCATGTTTATATGGTGGCTTGTGATTACAGTAACTGCATTTAGCCTTTGGAAAGAAGATGTTTTCTTTAGTCCCTTTTTCTTCATTTCTGCCTTCAGCTTTTGGTTTTTGAAAACTAGATCAAAGCAGAGATGAAAAGAGAAGCATCATCACTGCTATCAAGTAAGTGTTCTAATTTTGTTTCCCGATTAAGTGGCAGTCAGAGGAGACTGGAAAGCAGAGGAAATGGGAACAAGTGAGCCCATTTAAGGGAGAGTGCTGCTCATGGCAAACTAGTCTTGCTGATTTTTCATGTTTAGGTGGTATGCTCCCCTGAGTTTCTCAGCTTTACTAAGTCGCAGTAAGCCCTCTTCCTTTGGAGCCTAGAGCTGTAATAACTTCAGTAATAACTTTAGTTCCTTCCCTAAGTTTTCAAATGTGAGATCTACTCCTTAAGCCCCCTCTAATTCCTCAGAGAAGGTGCCCTTGGATTACAACTAAGGAACACAGCATGTGGCGTCCTCTATTGAGAACTCTGTTCAGACTCTTTGACAGGGTCAGGGCTCGGTTCCAGGGCAACTGACCCAGGCAGCTGAGGCTTGGCTACCTGCGCCCTCCCAGGTCGATCCACATGGCTGGGCATTGTGCCCGGCCCGGCCCAGTCCATTTATCCCTGACCCCACTAGCAAAGGTGTAGTTTTTGTGGTGAACTTGGCATTTGCCTCTCTCCTCCCACCCCTCTGGGGGCAGAGGCCAGGCCCTGCCCTGGAGGCCACAGTCCCTGGCCCTCCTCTGACATCTTGGCGGACCCATTTTGAACTTGGTGGGTGTCTTTCCCTGCTGAGTTGCCTTCCGCGTCCGTCCTGAATCTGTAGCAGCATGAGTCCTGTTTCTGCATCTGTCCAGCAACCTGTGGACGTTCCTATGGAGAGGACAGGCCCCTTTGAGCTCTTCTACATAGAACAGTGTTCTTCACGGGCCGGCCCAATGTGTGCCTTGGCTGCCAGCATTGAGTTGCTGCTCACAAAATGATTTTTATGTATTTGTTTGCTTCTTTCTTTATTTTTGCAGTACTGGGATTAAACCCAGGGCCTTCTAACTGAGCTACATCCCTAGTCTAAGGTCTTGCTAAGTCACTAAGCTGCCCAGGCTGGGCTTAAATTCATGTTCCTCCTGCCTCAGCCTCCAAGAATGCTAGAATTGAGACCTGCCCCACTAGGCTGGGTGAAAATTACAGATAGTGCTCTTTGACGAACATTTTATTTGACCTTGGAGTGGCCAGGTCACAAGCTAGGTCACTAGACCAAATCAAAGGATGCGGGGTTTCCAGGTATGTCTCATTTCCATCCTGAACAGTTATATCATCACTCTTGTCACAGCCAGAAACCTGCAGCCCTCCACGAAAGGACTCCGAGGGAGGGCAGAGGTGGCGGGAAAGCGTCTCTCTGATCCCTGCACAGCTGCTATTCTCACAGGCACCCAGGCACCCTGAATGCAGGATTGCAGTGCTGCATCTCCCACATTTAGGGTTCACAAGCAGGCTTTTTGCTTTTTTTGGTTTTTTTATCTCAGTAACCATTGGTGGGGATGTGCAGGGTTTGGGGTATTGAGTCGAGTGATCCTGAGCCACAGCGACCAGAGCACAGGTGGTGGGCCTGGTTCCTGCCATGTGGCTTCCTCCTGGTGTCCTCAGCCTGTCTCTTTGTTCTGGGGTCTCTGGCGTTGTGAGGACTGGTGGGGTCCCTGGTGGATGCATCTCCCTCAAGAGTGAATAATTTTGTAAAAGGAAATCCTGGTGTCTAAAAGTGAAGTTAAGAGGTTGGGATTTACTTTACTGAGTTTCTCTGGAAAATTCAAACTTTTAACACAAAGAGTTAACGTTCAGTTTTTTAGGGTAGAAAAGTACAGACCAAAAATTGTAAATTTTATTTTTTTCATTTCATTTCTTTTAATCACATACACCTGTGGTCTGTGTTTAAGGCACTGACACATTTGAAATAGTTACAGTAGAGCTTTTTTGTTTTAGCTCTTCTAGGAGCAGGACAGATCTGAGGAGGAAGAAAACAGTGAGGAATTTGAACCCTGGAGTCTGAGGCAGGCAGACCATGAGTTCAGGGCCAGCCTGAGCAGCTCCCTTCCGAGTTCGGGGCTGGACTGGACCACATGAAGAGTCCTGGTCTCAAGAAAAGAGAGACATTTGATTTTCCCCCTGGCAGCCCAGGGGTTGAATCCAGGGAGCACTGAGCACATCACCAGCACCGTGTATTTAATTTTGAGGCTGGGTCTTGCTGAGTTGCTCGGGCTGGCCTCTGACTTCCGACCCTTCTTCGCCTTGGCCTCCTGAGCAGCTGGGATTACAGGGTGGCCTCCCCTCCAGCAGAAAGTCAGCAATTTAAAATCTCAGCCAGCCGCTCACGAGAGCGCAGCATTTCCCCTGCTTTCTGAGAATACAAACAGCTGCCCTGTGGGACAGAAATAAAGATGAGTGCCGACCTCCTTTGGGCGCAGCTTTTCAGCGTCTATTCTAGGCTATTAGGCCTAGGAAGCGCCCGCCAATCATGTGATCATTAAACTCTTAGCTGTGTGCTGTGCACAAGTGCAGAAGCTAGGGGACAGCTGTACAAGGTGTGGGCCCCATTCTCTGATTTTTATTTTATTTTGTATCATGGACGGAACCCAGGGTCTTGCTCTGAGCTTATCTCTAGCCCTGTTTTTATTTTGATTGTATTTTGAGATAAATTCTCACTAAATTGCCCTGGCCAGGCTTGAATTTGTGGCCCTCCTGCCTTAGCCTTCCAAGTAGCTGGTATTGGAACTGTGGATGACCGTTCCCAGCTAGGATGTGTGTGTGTGTGTGTGTGTGTGTGTGTGTGTGTGTGTGTTTACACCCAGGGCCTAACAGTGGGCAAACGCTTTCCCACTGAGTTACGTTCCCAGCTGTTTTTATTTTTATTTATTTATTTTTGGTTTTCTGAGAAAAAGCAAAAACAAGAAAGAAAGCAGCCTCCCCTTGCACTGTGGCCCTCTGCTCCTCTGTTTTATTTGAGATGGGGACTCTTTGTAGTTGTCCAGGCTGGCCTTGAACTTGTGACACTCCGCTTCAGCATTTTGAACCCTGTAGGCAGGGCTGGAAGAGTCAGAGGCAGCTTTCTGGCTTGTAACGCCTGCTTCTCCCACACAGAAAGAGGCCTTGGGTGATGGAATGATAAACTTCTGCCAGGTATGGTGGTGAAACCTGTCATCCCAGAGCTCAGGAGGCTGAGGCAGGAAGGAGGATCGCCTGAGTTCAAGGCCAGCCTGGGCTACATAGTGAAACCCTGTCTCATAAAACTAAAAAGGGGGTGGAGGATACTCCTCCGGCTTTGGAGGCTTCTCAGATAAAGCACTGCAGGGGTGGACTGCAGCAGTTGGGGTGGGAGCGTTTGCAGATGGGTAACCGGTCCTTAGGTCCTGATTGTTAGTTGGTGGCCCCCTTCTCACCTTGGTTTTCTCCTGCACTAGAACAGCTCGGGCTGGAGACTCCGACTCCTTCCAGCCCCCAGGCCCGTGGACATGCGTGGGACAAGGCTGCAGGCCGCCATGGGCCCTGGGCCGCCTGACCTCTGTCCCCTGTCCTGGCTGTCCCGCCTGCCCACGCGGGTCTGCGCCGATCCCTTCCAGCCCCAACTTTACACAAGAGCGTTCACGGGGGTTCTTGCGTGTTTGAACTTAAAATTGTAGACCTTCATGTGGTGCTGGGGATGGAACCCACTGAGCTACATCCTCAGTGCTTTTTGTTTTTTAATTCTTTTTATTTTGAGACAAGGTCATTGAGTTACTTGATCTGAGCTCAAACTTTTGAGCCTCCTGACTCCAGTTTTGTTTTTTGGTTTTTTTTTAGTTGCCGTTTTCCCTGTTCCTGAATCTGTCACACTGTTGACCTGTCCATATTTACTGGGTTGGTCATTGGTGACTTGAGTTGATCTATTTGTATCAGAATGCAAATTCCATGGCTGGGGGTTTAGCTCAGTGGTTCCGCTGCCTGTCCCACAAGCGCAAGCGCAAGGACCCGAGTTCGATCCCCGGTACCGAAAAAAAAAAAGAATGCAAATTCCAAAATTTCTAAAGAAAATTTCACTTCATCTTCTGCTCCTATTTTGGAATCAGATGGAACAAGTTGACTTTGATTTGTACTGTGGGCTCTGGTTCTGAGATTCCATCTGCAGAGTACCCAGGTGACTGCTGGGGCCATCTGAGCAGCTGCATCCTGGTCTCCATAGGATGCTCCCCCAGGATTTCAGGTCACTTTTTTGTCTTTTCTTCTTTTTTTGGTAGAGACCGAGATCTCGCTGTGTTACCAGGCTGGCCCCAAACTCTTAGGCTTGCGAGATCCTCCTGCCTTAGTTTTCTGAGTGCTGTGACTACAGCCACACAGCATTGAGTCTGGCCTCGGGTCCATGTAGAAATGATACAGAAGTCAGAAGTGGTGGCACACACCTGTAATCCCAGCACTCTGGAAGCTGAGGCAGGAGGATGACAAGTTTGAGCCCAGTCTGGGCAACTTAGTGAGATCCTGTCTCAAAATAAAAAATTAAGAAAAGGACTGGAGATATAGCTTAATGCAAAAGCCTTGGGTTCAATCCTCAGTACCAAAAGAAGAAAAGAAAAGAAACAGAAAGAAAAAGGCAAAGCCTGGTGTGGAAGTCTGTCCCTATAGTCACCCGAGGCTGAGCCAGGAGGGTCACTTGGACTGGGAGCCCAGCCTGAGCAACATGAGCATAGGGAGACCTTGTCTCCAGGAAAAGCCAAGTCTTTTAGAGGACTAGCCTGGCTTTGGTGGATCCTGCACTTTATTTTTCTCCAAATCCCAGGTAAAGCTGTTCTGTGATCTTAGCTTCCTGGGATGCTTCTCTTTTTTTCAGCCTGGCTTTGAACTCTGTGTAGCACAGGCTGGCCTTGGTCTGGTGGTGACCCTCCTGCCTCAGGCTCCTGAGTGCCGGGATGATAGATGTGTATGTGCGCCACCATGCCCAGCTCATCAGTCTGTTTTTAACCCTTACAACACTGCATATGATCCTGAGCTTGGTGAGGGTCTCTCCAAGTCGGTCAAGTAGAATTGTGACAGCTGCGGTGGGCCTGTGTGTCATTAGGAGGAGAGGTAATCTCAGCCTGGGTTCTGTTCCTTGCTAGGGTGCTGGGGTTTTGCTGGGCCTCTGGCTCCAAGGAAGTGCTTGTTCCCTCTTCTTAAGTGGTACCAGTGACCCCCGTGGTGCCGCCATGTCTCACTAACAGAGCACTGGCAGGTGCCTCTGTGTCCAGACTTCGAGCCCTTACACTGGACCAACAGAGACCAGCCTCTACTGAAGAGAGCTCCCAGCATCCCAGTCTTTCTGCACCACCCTAAGTTATATGTGCCAGGAACAGGAAGACATGACTCTGAAGGCATGTTTTAAAAGCACGTGGTAAGCACTGGGGTAGAGTGCTTGTCTAGCCCTGGGTTCATTCCCCAGCATGGCAAAAAAAAAGAAAAAAAGCAGTGGTAAGCTGGGCATGGTAGTGTAGCCCGTACTCAAGGTACTTGGGAGGCCGAGGCAGGAAGATTGTGAGTTCAAGGCAAGCCTGGGTACACAGGAAGTTTGAGACCAGCCAGAACTACATAGGGAGGCTGTCCCAAGAAAGAACGAGAAAGGAGCCTGCAGCGGTGGTTTTAGATTACCCTTTGTGGCCCTCAGGGATGCTTGGCAAGAGCTCCTCCGCCAAGCCATATCCCAGCCCTGATTCTAGTGTGGCTGAGGACCCTCCGCTGCATGGTCTGAGGGACATCCCTTTGTCACCTGCCCCCACCTGCACTTCCCATGTCCCCTCCCAAGGCAGGAGCAGCCAGGGCCTCCTGTGTGGTTTCATCTTCTCGGGACTGAGCACCGTGCTCGCGTTGGCATTCACACAGTCTGAGGCTCTGATGCCGTCCTTGAGCCTGCTTGGGCGTCTCCCGACTGGCCATTCCTGACACAGGTCATAGCAACACCGACCTGCCCTTTCCCATGCTGCCTGTTTGTCAGCCAAGGTGGAGACACTCGGGAAGCCTTGTGCATTTCAGGAAGGCAGGGAAAGCTGGTAGGTGACACAGACACTCTGTGCTGGGTGTGTTCCTGTGGAGAACGCACACCCAGCATTTAGGAGGAATGCTGCCTGTGGCTGTCCCCCTTTAAATGGACGTGCGCCGTGGTGCTGCTGGCCCAGCAGTCTAAGGGAAAGAAGCACAGAAGCCTGTGAGGCCGAGGCGGGGCGAGGGAGGCGTGAGAGGAGAGCTGTGCTCACCCTGTCCTCCAAGTGGCCCCTGGATGCTGGAGCCTCCAAGCTGTCTGAAGTCAGCGGCTTAGGAGGGATGGGCCACTCCACAGAAGCCCTCTGTCCTGTGGCCCAGGGCAGTGACCTTGGAAACCTTGCATCATTGTTGGCTTTGTCTTGCAGTGGTTTGAGTCCAGCCAATGACACTGGAGGCAAAAAGAAGAAAAAGAAACAAAAAAAGAAGAAAGAAAAAGGCGGCGAGACAGACCCAGCCCAGGATCAGCCTGTGAAGGTAACAAGGAGGCTCTGTTCTCCTGCTGCCTCTCCGAGCAGCGTGCGGGCAGTGCAGAGACAGCGCCTGACACCACTCTGGGGTGGGCAGGGGCTCAGTGCCAGCCCTGCTGCCCCGGACCTGGTGAGCAAGTTGCTCTTGGCCCCTAGAAGACACAGAGACTGGACACCCACTCCCGGGCAGCATAGTGCACCCTGCATGTGTGCAGGGCCCGTTGCCATGAGCACAGACCGGGCGGCAGCCCTGGCTCCTAGAGCAGAGTTCTCAGCGCTCTGCCTTGGTCCCCACCTCTGTCTGTAGAAAAGCTCTGCTGTCCTTCTGCTCTTCCTCCCTCTCCTCCTCCCCCCTTCTATGGTACAGGGATTGAGCCCAGGGCGTCATGCATGGTAGGCAACCACTCTACCACTGGACTATATCCCCATCCCTTTTTATTTTGAGGCAGGGTCTTGCTAAGTTGCCCAGGCTGGCCTGGAACTTGTGATCCTCCTGCCTCAGCCTCCCAGAGTCCTGGGATCACAGGTGTGCACTACCAGGCCTGGCTAGCCCTCTTCTTCTTCTTCTTCTTTTTTCTTTTGGTACCAGGGATCGAACTTAGGACCTTGTGCTTGCGAGGCAGGTGGCGGAACCACTGAGCTAAGTCCCTGGCCCCAAGCTAGCCCTCTTCTGAAGGTAGACCTTTACCCATCTGGAAGCATTCTCTCAGTTGCCATGGTGATTGTCATGAAAACCAGGAGTTCCCAGGATCCTAGGGTTCTGCTGGCCCAGAGTACACACACTAAGACCAGTACACCGGGGTGCAACCCAGAGGTAGCAGCAAGGGCGGTTTTGTTCCTGAAAGAAGCGACGTTGCATAGCCTTGTATTTCAGGCTAAGTGTGGTCCTCTCCAAGGTAGGCCCCAGGGACATAGTGCAGAGCGTAGCTGCCAGGTCCTCGTGGAATCACCGGAAAGCTGCTCTTTCTCCAGTGTGTTCATGCTGTGCTTTGTGTCTCAGATGTTGAGTTCTGAGTTGAGTCTTCTACCTACTGAGGCAGCTTCCGGTAGTTTTTGACTGTTTCTGATCCCAGCCCCTCTCCCTGTGGACCACAGGGCAGCCATGCTCTTGCCAGGCCAGCCTGAAGCCTTGCCGTCCCTGCGTGGCGGCGCCCTGTGCAGCGGGCAGGCGACTTCCCAGTCGTCCAGCAGCTGCTCTTCCCGGCTCTGGGCTGTAGGGTGTTTCTGAGTGTTTCTGAGCCTCTGGGAGTGCGTGTTTGATGACTCCATGAGGACTGCAGCTCAGCCTAACTTTGAAATGAGGATTTTTAACTGACTTATTTTATTCATTTTTCAATGCTGGGAACGAAACTCGGGCCCTTGCACGAGCTAAGTGTGCACCGTGCTACTGAGTCACATCCCCCAATGCATTTTTACCCAGACTCTATTCACACGGCTGCTCTTCTGCTTTCTTCTCTATCACGGTGACATAGTTCATTGTGCAGAGTATATTCTGTAAAAACATAGCAAGAAGAAGAAAAAAAAATCCCTTGTATGTATTCATGCTCACGCAGGCTCTGTGTGTGAGTGTGTGTGTGTGTGTGTGTGTGAGCGTGTGAGTGTGTCTGTGTGAGATGGGGATAGACCCAGGGCCTTCCATGTGAGAGCCAAGCACTCGCCATTGAGCTGCAGCCCTGGCCCATCCCTTTTCTTTACAGCCTGAAGTGGAGTAGAACTGGTCATTATCGTAAGCCAGCCATAAGACCCAGGAGCCATGAATGAGTAGGGAACTCATAAAGACACAGTACCACGTTTAACCAATGAGTGAAAGGTGCTGAAACTCAGAGTGAAGGACACTAACATGGAAACATTTTTCTCCTGGATTAACAGGGTTGTTGTTTGGTAGACCTAACAGCGAGGGTCTGGGAAACTTGTTCCTCCTGTGCTGGTCATTGAATCATTTGATATTCTCCTTTTAGAGAGCAAGATAATGATACATTTTATAGTTTAAGTACCAACCCTTTGACCCAGCCAGCCTGCTTAAATTTGCCCTACATGAATACATATCACAGTGAGCAAAACTAGAAGCACAAGAAAATTCCTTGCAGCATTGCTTGTAAAACTAAACAGCAGAACCACCAAGATGCCCATCAGTAGAGGGCTGGTGGATACATAGAGTGGGCTTGGTTGTTAGGAGGGGCTGATCTGCATCCTCACCTGGAAGACTCTAAAACACAGCGTCTTTTCAAAGCCAGTGCTAGGATTGAACTAGGCCCCTCCCCTGCGAAGCGCAAAGCACCATTGAGCTATACCCTACCCCCTCTGAATTTTATCTTGCTAAATGGCTGGCTGGCCTTGGACTTTGGCTCCTCCTACCTTCATCTCCCATAACTTGGATTACAGGCCTGCACCTTGATGCCTGGCTCAAGACATGATGGTTTTTTTGTTTCTGATTTCCAGTACTGGCGATTGAGCCCAGGGAGCACTGAGGTATACATGCCAGCATAACCCCCCTCCAGGGTTTTTTGTATTTGTTTTGTTTTATAATGCTGGAGATTGAACCTACAACCTCGAATATGCTAGGCAAGTTCTATACCACTGAGGTATACCTTCAGCCTCTGCCCAGCTCTTTTTATTTTTTACTCTGAGGCATGGTCTTGCTAAGTTCCCCAGGTTGGCTTTGAATTTGTGATCCTCTTGCTTTGGCCTCCTGAGTCGCTGGGATTACAGGTAGTGTCACATACCTGTAATCCCAGCACATGGGAGTCCAAGGCAGGGGGATCACCACAAGTTCGAGGCCAGCCTGAGCTACACAGGGAGTTCAAGGCCAGCCTGAACTACATAACCAGACCCTTTCCCCCCAAAAAAATCATATTTGAGGGATGGGATTGTTAGGGTTACTTTCTGTGTGTCTTACACATTTCTGTGTGGTTTAAAAAGTTTCCCTAAGCATGTGTTATTTTTGTTATCAAGCAACAAAAACTTACTTAGGAAGGGGAGAAACCGAGGTGGCACCATTAGCTCATGGTGGCCACTTTCTCAGTATTGTATTGGACCTCTGTGACTAGGGCAGGGGAACCGTACCCCTTCCTTCTTGAGCTCAGTGAATCAGAAGTCTTACTAATGCAGTGGCCCTTTCTGCCCCAACTTTGTCTTGTGCAGATGAACTCTTTGCCAGCAGAGAGGATCCAGGAAATACAGAAGGCCATTGAGCTGTTTTCCGTGGGCCAGGGACCTGCCAAAACCATGGAGGAGGCCAGCAAACGAAGCTACCAGTTCTGGGATACGCAGCCCGTCCCCAAACTGGGTATGAGTGTTTCCCCCAGTGAGGGGGAGGCGCATCCCTGTTGCTGTGCGGTTCAGTGCTGCGCTGCGGGAGGGCAGGAGAGGCCCACAGCTCTTTGGTGGTGCTTTTAGAGTAGTTAGGCTTACAGAGGAGACTGGTGTCCAGAGAGCTTACTGTGTGCATAGCAGCACACACTGAGAACAGGTAACGGCTCTTTGGGTCCCTCGCCCTCCTGCATCAGTCTGCGGAGAAGAGCCGTGCATCAGATGTGCAGAGTGGAACTGTTTGCCTGGGGCTGTCTTCCCCTAAGGGTTCTGGGACTACCTCGTTGGTCTCACAGTGTGACCGGGCAGATCCCGGTCTCCTCCCCTTCTCCCAGCTGGCGCGTGCTTGCTGCACACACAGCAGTGCGAAGCTTTACTCAGCCGTGCTGGTTCAGCTCCTGGAGTACCATGTATGGGATTCATCAGGAGCCTGAAAAAGCTCGGCCGAACCCAAGCAGAAAATCCAGAAGGGTTCCAGAAGGGACTGGGCTCCCGGAGTCAGGGGTGCCTGGTAGGACCAAGCCACAGCTAACCTGAGGACTTACTCTGGGGACTGCAGGTGACAGGATGTTTCTGGAAGGTTTGAATCATGTTTCTGGGCCCGTTGAGGGTTCAGTTCTCCTTTCCCGTATGGCTGGGAAAGTGTTTCAGAAGCCCATGTCCCAACACCTGATGTGAGTAACCGGCAGATTGCTGATGTCTCTGCGTCTCACCAGAAGCATGGCAAGACCTGACGGGCTGGGCCAGAGCCTGGGAGGGAGAAAGGCAGCTATGGCAGGGCGGTTTCTCTGCGGAGGCTTCTCTGCCGAGCATGTGCACAGGCACTCTTCAGTTTACTGTGGCTTAGCGTCAGATACACCGAGTCAGAAATGCATCGACTGCCCTGAGCATCACTGCTCAGCGCTCTTGGAATATCACTTCCTCCTTGGGGTTGTCTGGCTGACCGGAAGCTGCATCACCAGGGAAGGATTAAAATTCACAATGTGAAGTCAGGTTCTGTTGAATGCGTTTTGCTTTTGCATTGTTGTAAAGTTGAAAGATCCTCAATTGGGGATAGGCAGGGTGAGAAAGGTGGGAGAGCGCGTGGACATCCTCATGGCAGACCTGCAGGTCCGCAGCTGCCGGGACCGACGTCCACGGGGACCCTTGGGAAGCCCCACAGTGGAGCAGATGTACAGCACCAGCTTCGAGGCCACACGGGGTCACGGCCCTGCTGGGCGTGTGCATGGGGCTTGGATGCAGGCCCCCGTCCAGAGGCTGGGCCAGGCTCAGCAGGCATTGGGACCACTGCTGCTGTCTTCAGGGCAAGGTGCCAGAGAACACTGTTCTCCTGAGGGGAGGGAAGGGGCAGGCGCCACTGTCCGCCAGCACAGGCCTGCGTGCTGCTGTGGCACTGCCCCACCGCATGAGCTTGCAGGCCTGGCTTAGGCTTTGGCTAGGCTCTGTTCACTGGGAATTTGCAATCGGAAGGGCTTACCCTGGTCTTCATAGAGAGGCAGATTGGGACCAGTGGGGTTCAGTGCCTCTGCAGTCTCATCGCTTCCCACCTGGACGTGGAGAAATCTGCAGTTTGTGTCTTAGCAAGCTCACCAGAAAGCTGCAGTGTCATTCACAGGCCTGGTGGCCTCCTGTGCAGCCTGCAGGGGGACCCTGGCCGTGAGGTGGCCTGCGGGAACTCCTGCCTCTGCCTGCGTGGAATTGGGCAGTGCTACCTCCAGCTGCTTCCCTTAATCTTTCCCCTGTGGGGCCGCTGGTTGTGGAACTTGCAGTTGTTAGGGCCCTGTGTCCATGGCACACCCACCTTCGTGGGAGAGCTCTGACTCCACGTTCGTGTGTGTGTGTGTGTGTGTGTGTGTGTGTGTAACAGTCGTGTGCCTGAGGAGCTTGTGTCCCCCTCCCCAGGTCATGCTGTTCTTTTTGCTGTTGGAGAAGAAAGCAGGAACTTTTTTTGCCTCAGCTCAGCCACTCTTGGAGTAGTTTTAAAACAGCCATCACAGGGAATGAGGGCTCACCTTTGGTTTCTGGATCTGCGAGAGAAGCTTCGCTGTTCTCCCAGTCTCCAGGGTGTGCTCCTTCGGTCTGAAGTTTCCCAAACCCTTCATGGGTGCACTACAGTGCCTGGTTTGGGTCTTTGATGTTGGAAGGTAGAGAAAAATGTACAGAAGGAAACCCACTGAAAGCCAGGGGTTTCTTTCCTAAAGCATTCCAGGCGCCTTCCTCAGTCTTTGCTGGCCGTGGCCTCGAGATAACTGCATGCTCGCTGTGCTTGCTGTCCAGGGCCACCCTCCACCCCTCGCATTGCTGGGTGTGCAGAGCCCTGGGCAGTAGAGGACAAGGCTCACCCCTGAGTGGGCACCCCCAGGTGGGGCACACTCTGGGAGGAATGACCAGAAGTCGGGATGCAGGGCTCAGAGGAGACCTCTTCAGAGCCTGTCTTGGTGTTGTGGGCTCCATCCACTGCGAGACCAGAGGGGCTGCTGCTTCCTCAGTGTCTCCTGAGACTGCTTTGCCAACTGCCCTGCCAGAGCGGGTTTCTCACAGGAGCACCGTGTGAAAGCTTGCTGTGTGTCGTCAGCTGACAAGCACTCACTGAGTGTTCTGTGCGACATGCATGTCTGAAGGTGTCATCCACCGTGCACTCCTCCCAAAGGATTCCCCCAGCCCTGAGTGCACTCCCTGACCAGCCTGGCTGCTCTTGGCTTCATGTGGTGCAGCTTCCCCTAGGCTCCAGGCGCCCACACACGCTCACAGGACAGGGGGGGCCTTCCCAGCAGCACCGTGCAGTGCTGACTCAGCCTGAAGGCACTTGAGGACTCGGAGCACCAAGGATGGGAGTTGGCAGGGGCAGCCCCTGGCCCACGCTGCTGGAAGTCAAAGCTGATGGGGCCAGGGTTGCGCCTGGCGCCTGGAAGCCACTGTCTGGTTCGGGAAGGCACCGGCACATTGTGCCTCCTCTTGACACAAAGGCAGCCTTGTCACCACTCCTCTCGACCAGTTGGACCAGTGCCTAGCTAGGGCAAGGCAGCACTCTTCACAGACCCCGAAGGCAGGCAGGCAGCCAGGGAGAGTTAGAAGGCTTCCCAGAAACGAGCCTCCTTGGGTCCGGCAGTGGTCGGCAGTGGTCCCGAGGCCTTGCCATGCACTGGCGCTCAGCTAGGGACAGGCTGGCTGGAGAGTGGCTCCCGCTGCGAAGCACAGAGTGCGCTCAGATGCAGGGCCCTGGGGCAGGAGGGCTGCCTGGCCAGGTCCTGAGCTGAACTCTGCCCCAGGAGGCAGGCCAGAGGCTCATGACTCTCCTTCTCCCAGGTGAAGTGGTGAACACTCACGGCCCCGTGGAGCCTGACAAGGACAATATCCGCCAGGAGCCTTACACCCTGCCTCAGGGCTTCACCTGGGACGCCTTGGACCTGGGTGACCGGGGCGTGGTGAGTAGGCACAGGCCCTCCTGAGGGCCCTTGGAGCTGGGCCTGGGAGGCCGAGGGGAACCTGTCGCTCCTGATATGGGCGCCTTCGTTGTCGGTCCTGGGAATTGAACCCAGGCCTTCATACGGAGCTACAGCCCCCGCCCATTTTATGGTTGAGACCTGGTCTTGCTAAGTCACTCAGTTGCCCAGGCTGGACTTGAACTTGGGTCTGGGACTCCAAGCATGCTCTGCCCTCCTTTTTTCCTGCCTCTTTTTTTTTTTCTCTTTTTTAATCACTCATTTATTCCCTTGTCTCACTTCTTGTCTGTCTCCTAATGAGCTGGGCCTGTTTATTGGGGTCTTTCCTCCCCTTTCCACCATAGCCTCCTGGAATCCCTTCTGACACGAGGGAGCTGTTTTCCCCGTAAGGGATGATGAAAACGTGAACAGAATTTCCTTCAAAGAGCCAGTGTCTTGCTTTGCTGCCCAGGCTATGCAGGCACATTCCTGCTGCGGTGCCCAGTCCTGGCATCTGAGCAGCACAGTGCACTGCAGCCCCAACTCCCAGTCTCCTACCCTCCTGCCTCAGCCTCTCAAGTGCTGGAATTAAGGTGCTGAAACCAGACATGACTCGTGAACAGATTTTTTAAAAAATTTCTTGGTAATGCTGTGGCTTGAACCCAAGGCCTTACCACTGTGCTGCATCCCCAGCCCGTGCACAGAATTTAATAGTAAACTTGGCCCAGCAGATGAAGGCAGCTGGGAAGGCAGAAAAATGTTGAAAGGCCTTTGTTTGGGCCAGGCAATAAAAACCAGACGTGTTGGGGGCCAGGGATTTAGCTCAGTGGTTCTACTGCCTGCCTCACAAGCACAAGGTCCCAAGTTCAATCCCCGGTACCGGAAAAAAAAACCCAGATGTGGTGGGAAAAAAATGGCAGCTTCTCCCTTGACTATCTCCAGAGCAGCTCACAGAGGTTCCTGCTGGGACAGAGCGGGGCCTCAGCTGCCACTGTGTGATTCCACCTGCGACTCCACCCTCCAGGGGCTGTTTCCCATCAGAATCAGGGTGCATATTCCCGAACAGCCCCTGCCTGGCCCGGGGTGGGTGAGGTTTGAGAGTGTAGAGGGAGTGTTCGGTGGTTTGCTCTGTTTCTGAAAAGCTGGGAGCCACAGGACACTAGCCTTGGACCCCTGGCTGAATTCCCGTAGTGAGCGCCCCATTTCTCCACAGCTGAAAGAACTGTACACCCTGCTGAACGAAAACTATGTGGAAGACGATGACAACATGTTCCGATTTGATTACTCCCCGGAGTTTCTCCTTTGGTGAGTTGTGAGGCTTTCTCCTGGGTGGTTGTTTGTTTAATGTACCAATAATAGAAACTTATTTCTTTGATGTTTCTGGAAACTTCAAAGTCCACAGTGAAGGCACCAACATGTTTGGTGTCCGTTGAGGCCTAGCCCCTGCTTCCAGGATAGCTCATGTGAGGCTGCGGCAGAGCTCAGAGCAGGCGTCCAGAGGATGCCAGAGCCTGCACCCGGCCAGGACCCAGCTGGAGCCGGCCAGTGAGTGCAGTGCTGAGCGCCTATGTCCACAGCAGTCTGCTCTCAGTGGTGCCAGAATGAGATCTTACTTCAGACAGACTGACTGCCGAGGAAGGCTCTTGCAGAACTGATACGCAGGATGAAAAGTGCATCCGCTAGGTGGAGAGGAAGGGAAGGGTGGATGAGACCTGCTGAGAGTCACATGACATCAGATTGGTCTTTCTGTGTCCGTTTTCCATACTCTCGCACGCACACACGCACGCATGCAGGCATGTGGCAGTGGATTTGTCTGACTGCGCCCTCTGCCTGCCCGAGCCACGTCCACATCTAGGAAGACAGAGGCTAGAGACTGTGTGGGGAGGGACTTCCTGAGGGGGGATGGACCAGGAGAGCGAGGAGCCAGGACCGGAGGAGCAGACGGATCACAGTTCCCGGGCACCAGTCTGCCCAGCCCAGGCCTGCAGGTCACACTGGCAGAGTGGACACAGACGGGTCAGGTGTGAAGTCCTGAGCACAGCCTCGGATGGGGTGGTGGGGCCTCATGGGCTGAGCAGCAGGAAGTCGCTGGGAAGTCTTGGCCCTGAGAGAATTCAGCTGCTCATCCCAGGCCGGGAGGGGCAGGGGCAGCATCAGGTCAGAATCTGCCCAGGCAGCCCGCTGTCACACGTGCACCGTAGCCCAGCCATGTCTCTTCCAGGGCTCTGCGGCCGCCTGGCTGGCTTCCCCAGTGGCACTGCGGGGTTCGAGTGGTCTCAAGTCGAAAACTGGTTGGCTTCATTAGTGCCATCCCAGCAAGCATCCACATCTATGACATGTAAGCACAGCACCCACCCGTCAGCACCATCTCCTCCGTGGAGCCGAGCTGTGCAGTCTCTGGCAGAGGACGGGCCCACAAGGCACCAGTGCTGGCACCGGGGCTCCTCACGGGGCTTCGTGCCTCCTGAGTCCTGGTGGTGTCCACCCATTCCTGCTGTCCTACCCCAGTCACAGGGACAAGCTCGAGCACCCCGGCCAGGGGCTGGAGCCAGGGAGTCCCAGGCAGACGGCCACTGGGACCTCTGATGTCCGCTCTTCCTTCCCCTGCAGTGTCGCAGCTCTCTGCCATGGCTTTCTGGCTGAGCTGTGGGTTCCTGTGGGATGCAGATCCCCGGGACCCTAGAACGGCCCTGACGTATGGGGGTTTCCTGTGCTGCTTCCCTGCGAGTTGCAGGCTGGACGCTCGCCACATGTGGGACGCACAGGGAGGGGCTGGTGGTGCCTTCAAACACGTGTCCTCGGGCGTGGCCTCCACTGCAGCCTTGCTGCCTGTGCCCTTCCCCTCAGAGAGAAGAAGATGGTGGAGATCAACTTCCTATGTGTCCACAAGAAGCTTCGCTCCAAGAGAGTGGCGCCAGTCCTGATCCGAGAGATAACGCGGCGGGTGCACCTGGAGGGCGTCTTCCAAGCTGTGTACACTGCCGGGGTGGTGTTGCCAAAGCCCGTGGGCACCTGCAGGTAACAGCTCTTGCTGAGCCGCCCTAAGAGCTCGAGGCCCAGGCCCTGCGGGGACCTGCGGTTCTGCCCCTGGGGCCCAGGAACGTCCTGTGCATCTTGGGTCTGCTGGGATGGGCCAGACTGGAAGTACTGGCCATCCTCAGCTCCTGCCCTCCTGCCCTGAGAGGGAGACAGTCCGCCTGCTGTTCTTTGTTTTGGAGGATGAAACCAAATCTAGATTTTTATGGGAAATTCCGAATGTTTTAAACGGTTGGCTCGGTTGTATCTCGAATGTGGTGGGGCCCAGAGCTTGTCTGATCCTGTGCATCTTGGGGACAGCTCTGCCTCCAGGGTCACCAGAAACAGCGGGTGACCCCTGCTGGAGAGGTGACGGGGAGCACCGGTGGATGTGGCAGACAAGGGCCATGGCAGAGGAATGGCTCTGGGGAGAGCAAACCTAGGAGCCCCTGTGCAGCCCTGTTCCCCGGGTAGCCTGGCTAGTGGGGCCTGGTGCTCTTGCACCACCTGCTGGCCATCTGGAGGTCTCCCTGCTGCTGTCCTCTAATGAGTGGAACTGGCCAGTGAGTGTCCCCTAAAGACAGGGCGTTTGTGCACCCTCAGGTACTGGCATCGGTCGCTCAACCCCCGGAAGCTGATTGAGGTGAAGTTCTCCCACCTGAGCAGGAACATGACCATGCAGCGCACCATGAAGCTCTACCGACTGCCGGAGGCCAGTGGTGCCCGGACATGGGCAGGGCAGGGCGGGGCGGGCCGGGCTGGGAACACTGCTGTGGCTGGTGTGCCCAGAGTGCGCCAGCAGCCCTGCCTTTCTGTGCCACTGTTCGGTCTGCTCGGGTCTCAGCCCGCTGTGGGACAGATGCAGGAGCTCCTGGCCTCGGTAGCCACAGGCTGAGCGGGGCATCGCTGGGAAGGCGCAGTCCGTAACTGACACTCATTACTCCATTCTGGAGCAGGGACACAGGCTCGCCAGGCTGTGGGAGAAACGCAGCTTTCTAAGCCTGTGTTGGGCTCTGGGTCTCAGCCTGGCTTCCCCAGCACAGTGCCTCAGGACGGGAGGCGGGGTCTCTCCACCCCTCCCTCCGCTTGGGGTTCTTCCAGTGGCTGTCTGCTCAGTGCTGCCGCTGGCTCCCTGCCACCAGACAGGACTGCCTGCCTGCCTGTCACAGGGCCGTACTGTGCCCTGAGGGGCCCGGAGCCCGGTGGGTGTCCCCCTCTGTGCCAGGCGCAGTGCCTGTGTCGGCAGTGAGGAGCAGCGTTGGGGCACTGAGGCGTCCGGCGAGTCTGGATTCCCACGGGGAGAACCCAGGGCAGCTGTTTTCTGTACAGGCCTCCTGGTGTCCCGGGGGCTGCGTGCAGAGGGAGGTCTCATGTGTTCTCCGGGGGACTGGGCCAGCGAGCCATTGTGGAGGGCAGGTCCAGGCCAGAAGTGCATGGCAGCCCCGCTCCTGGGGAGCAGCTAGCAGGCAGCACCCAGATCCCAGTGTGGCTGAGCCCCGTTTTTGTGCACCGAGTCTAGGGAGGCCCAGCAGTGTAGTACTCGCCCCCAGGGTCACATACTTCCTTCTCCTGAAGCATTTTCCTAGGACATAGCAACTGTGAGGCAGGTCTGAGCTATAGTCCGGGGTGTCGGGTGCCCGATCACTCCTTGTTCCGGGACGTCCTGTACACCATAGATGCTGAACAGACTCCCTCCCCAACTGGTGGTAATCAGAAACATCTCCAGATACTGGCCCGTGTCCCCTTGGGGACAACATGGGCTCTTTTCAGAATCACGGGGCTGGAAGGACTGGATGTCCTCGGGCAGAGCTAGAGCAGCCGGCCGCCCTGCAGGGTGGGAGCTCTCAGCTCAGGGGCAGTGGAACTGGGAGGCAGGACAGCTGGCCACAGGGCGAGGACAGGCCCAGGTGACAGGCACATCTCATACTGTCCCTTCCATCTTCCATCCAGTCTCCCAAGACAGCCGGGCTGCGACCAATGGAGAAGAAGGACACTCCGGTAGTGCACCAGCTGCTCACCAGGTACCTGGAGCAGTTCCACCTCACGCCAGTCATGAGCCAGGAAGAGGTGGAGCACTGGTTCTACCCCCAGGAGAACATCATCGACACCTTCGTGGTGGAGGTGAGTCAGGGCTCGCTGGGGTGCGGCCCCTCCTGGAGCCCAGTGCCAGGGCTGGGTGCAGGCACCTCAGCTTCCTGCTCTTCCTGAAAGCCGGGCTGCAGCTCGAGGTCGGTGAAGGTGTCCTCTTCTGGGCTTGAGTGAGCCCATGAGCCCCTCTTCCTCAGGAGTCCTGGCTTACACCCGAGCTGTGTCTGGGGCGCGAGCCACAGGAGAGGTCCCAAGATGGCCAGCGTGACACATGCCTGTGGTCTCAGCTACGTGGGAGGCTGAGCCAGGAAATCACTTAATCCCAGGAGTTCAGAACCAGCCTGGGCGACACAGTGAGGCTTGGTTTAAAAAAAAAAGCAGAAGAGGAAGTCAGAGGCAGTGCCCAGCGGGAGAGGTGGCCCAGCACCTGCCCAGCACCCAGCCTGGCTCCCCCCGCTGCCCTGAGCTGCTGTGTCCCCTCCCCGTGCCCTGCTCAGCGGGAAGGCACGGCTGCTGGACTGAGGTGCACATGCGGAGAACAGCTTGTCCTGCGCCCTGCACAGCTCACCGGGACGCCACCTCTTCTTTGTGCCCGCAGAATGCAAACGGCGAGGTGACAGACTTCCTGAGCTTTTATACACTGCCCTCCACCATCATGAACCACCCGACCCACAAGAGTCTGAAAGCTGCTTATTCTTTCTACAACGTCCACACCCAGACCCCTCTTCTAGACCTCATGAGTGATGCCCTTGTTCTTGCCAAAATGGTGAGGAGCGGGCTAGGCTTTCAGAAACCCTGGGCACGTGGTGGGCGTGGTGGGCACAGCTTCTGGGGCCATACCCTCAGCAGGCTCCCAGTGGCCCGGCTTCCTGAGTGGAGGCTGCCTGACCTCTGTGCCCCAAAGCTTCCCTCTACGTGGGGAGCCTTGGGAAGTGTCCTTGTCTCAGCCTTGAGTGCTGCTCCCGTGTCCCACGGTCACCTGTGCCCCACGAGCCTGTGAGCGGTGGGCTGGTGGCAGCCGGCGTCTCCACGGAGAGGCTGACCGTGCCATCCCCAGGGGCTCTGGGAGGTGTGGGGCAGTGGCAGCAGGGCGGGATGCTGAGGATAGGCGGGGCTGTGGCCCAGGAGACCTGCTCGGGTCAGTGGTAGTGGGGACGGGAGGACTTCCTCACCCATCCTTGCTCCCCACTGCCCTGCAGAAAGGGTTTGACGTGTTCAATGCACTGGATCTCATGGAGAACAAGACCTTCCTGGAGAAGCTCAAGTTCGGCATAGGGGACGGCAACTTGCAGTATTACCTGTACAACTGGAAGTGCCCCAGCATGGGTGCCGAGAAGGTGGGTGCTGGGTCTTTGAACCACGATCCTCTCCTCCTGAGGGCCGGTCTCACACGCAGCTGGCCAGGACGCTGCAGGGCCGGCCCTGGCCTCGGGAGCCAGGCAGCGAGCCACTGTGTGGCTGGGGCAGGACAGTAGCACCGGGAGGGGGCTGGGTCCAGCTGCCCTCCCACCTGTCCTCCCTGGCCCTGTCTGTGGGCTCCCTGGCCATGAGCGTCCACTGACCCTGCGCCTCTGCCTGGGTCTCCCAGGTGGGGCTTGTGTTACAGTAACCAGTTGTGTGTGAGATTCTGGATAAAGCCACTGAGGATTCCAGCCGGCAATGGAAGCCAGCCCCTGTCGGTCCAGTGTCACAGGCCTGAGCATCCCTGGAAGGGAGCAGAGCCGAACCGACTTTACACACCGCCAGCGGGCTCAGTGACTGCTGCTGTGGCGCGGGCTGCCCAACGTCACTCCGGCCGTTCTGGTCTCCCTGTTTTCCAGTTAGTCACATCCTCATGCAGCCCTGATCAAGGGAATGTAACTGCTGAAACTAGCTCGTGATTGGCGTATTATGGAGTTAACGGGTGAATAATAAAAGTATATATATTATATATATAAATATTTTAAATATCTTTCATGTTCCACATGTGCGAGGATGTTTGGGCTCTAATGAAAGGCTGACTCCCATCGTCCTCAAGTTCAGAAGCCAAGGACAGAAGCAGATGTCGTCACCCCTGCTCAGTGCCCGGGCGCAGGAGATGATCTGGGCCTGGGCTCCCCGCACATTGGCTCTAGGCCGAGGGAAGCTGGAGGGGCCTGCGTCTCAGAGGCTCCAGGCGGGTGATGCTGGGCATGGATGGTGGGAACGGGGCCCGCTGAGCACCTTCCATTCATGGCCTGCCTTGCAGGACGCCACCCTGCCCAGCCATTGAGGGGCTCCTGTCTCCCGAGAGGCTTTGCCTTTCCAGTGCCAGGGCCCTGGCAGTCCGAAGGGGACCCCTTTTCTGGGACCTCGTGGAGACCACGCCGTGCCAGCCCTGTGCAGCATGCCTCAGAGGAGAGCCCAAGGCCACAGCTCACCCTGCTCGGTGTGGTGAGAGGCAGATCTGGACTTGGCAGCAGGCGCGGGGTCACGCTGCCGTGGTCTGAGCTGGCTTTCACCAGTGCCATCGTGTGGACTTGTGTGGTGGTTGTGCCGGTTTCCCGGGTCCCTGCGCCCAAGCACGTGCCTCTACCCAGGCATCTTCAGCTGCCCACGTCCAGCTTCGACGGAGCTTGCCCTCATGCAGCCGGGTGACAGCACGCCATGGGACAGTGGTCTTCACTGCACTGGCTCTGCTGCTCAAAGGGGAAGGAAGCCTCTTCAGGCCAGCAGGGTGTGCATAGCCTGCAGACCGCTGTACTTTGCTGGAGGCTAACTGTGGTCTGCAGAGCTGGAGACGTGTCTTGTGTGCTTGGACGGGATTGTCTTGTCGCGGGAATGCAGGCGGCTGCACCAGAGGCTTCCTGGGCCTCGAGCCCCACTGTCATCACTCTCCGGCGGCTGACCTTTGATTCCTCCACTCTAGACTCCAGACCAAAGAAGCTGCTTCGCTCGGCAGGAAGTGCACGGAGAGTTGGAGAGGCGGTGCTGTCAGCCCCTTGGACATCAGGTGCTGCCTGGTGACGGATATCACAGGACAGAGTGCTCACATCCTTCCTACCTTGGGCAGCATCTCACTGTGCGGAAGCTCCTGTCAGACCTGATCCTCTGGGCCAGGTCCCCATTTCACATGCTGCTGAGCTTTGGGGTACACAGTTCCTTGGACCAGGCTTTGCTTTGTTGGCTAGAGTCATGGAATGAGTTCCGTGTGGCCCAGGCTGCTTGGGAAGAAGCAGAACTGGCAGGGCCCAGTGCCTCCCTTTCCACAGTCAGGGCTCTGCACCCTGCACCCTGATGCTCTGGGGGACCCCACCCAGGGCCATAGGGGTCGGCTGGCTCTCTATCCTGCTCAGACTCCCTGGTTCTTCACTCAACTCCTTCTGAGGTTTGGGGCCACGGAGCAGCATTTCGGGCTCAGGCCCCCACAGGAGCCCTGTAGGACGGGTACTGCAGCAGGCTGGCACCAGCAAGGGACCACAGGCTCAGGCTGCCTGCCTTGGCGGCTGCTGTCACACCTGCTGCCCCCAGGCCCCCTGGCGGGTGCCCTGAAGGAAGCATCCTCTCCTGCCTTGGGATGTCTGCCTGACGACGGGTTCCACCGTGTAGGAAGAGCTGGGTGCACGGGCTGAGCTCCGGCCAGATAGGGCCAGGCCACCCTCACCCTCCAGCACTTGCTCTCCACAAAGATGTCGGCCTTGCCTGTGCCTCGCTTCTGCTTCTTGGCAGCCTGGGGCAGCCACCTGTGGTCTTGAATTCTTTCCGCAGAGGACCAGCATTTCACTAGCCAAGGGTCCAAGCCTTGGACAGGCTCCAGAGCTGCCATCTAGGGGCCAGGGACTGTCAGGCCAAGGTGGGGGACAGGGTTGTCTGGGGCCAGAATGGGAGGCCAAGGCTCCGTTCCGGGCGGCTCCCAGGGAGGTGGGCAGGGACGGCCCCATTCGGTAGCTCTAGGAATCGCCGGGAGTCCTTTTCTTTGTGCTGGGATGTGTCCATTTCTAGGCTCGGGGAGGAAATATCAAGTGAGTTGTTCCACTCAGTACATCACACTGTTTTTAATAAAGGAAGCCGCTGGACAACCCCTGCCCTGGGAGTGCTCTGGTCAGAGGCGCATGGACAGGCAGGGCGCGGCTGCCTTCCTTCCTCCTGGGACTCCGCCGCTCCCCTGGAGGCCTGGGCACTATGCACACCGCTCTGCCCAGGCCCCACACCCTTTCCTGCCCCACCAGCTCTGGCTCCCTTGAGTCACCAGGGCACTTTCTGGGTTTTTGGTTTTCTTCTGTTGTTTTTTGCAACACTGGAATGGAAGCCAGGGCCTCGCTCCTGCTAGGCCAGTGCTGCCTGGGGCTATGCCCTGGCTGCTCGGGGCCCTTTTTAACAGGCAGATTGCTGGTCCCCGTCGCCCCGCACTCTGACTTCCCACTCCCCTGTTGTTGTGCTTTGAACTTCTCACCCGTCCTGGGCCCACGATCTCTGCCAGGCCCCTGGATGTGCCCACACCCTGCCCAGCATGCTCTGCCCGAGAAGCACACTCTCCAGCCTCCACTCCTTTCCCACACCTGCTGTGTTCAGTTCTGGTCCCTTCAGTGAGGTTTCCCAGCCCTGGCCTCATCCTGGCCACCAGCCCAACCAGAGGGGAACACAGGATGGGCCCAACCAGGCCCAGGGCAGGCCCAGCGGGACCCGGGCCAACCCTGCCCTCCCGACAGCCTGGATTGAGTACCCAGTGTCAGAACCAAGCCCCACTCCCCAGAGGAAGCTGTTACCTCCTGCACAAGAAGGTGCCGCTGCCCAGTCCCGGGCCAGCTCCAGGCCTAGCCCGGCCCTGTGGAAGCCCGGGCAAGTCTTGCCCCATCCAGTGGTGGCTACCGTGTGTTGTCCCCTGCAGCCCCTTCTGACCGGTGTGGCGGGGGCTCCCGGCCTGCGTCACACTGCACTGTCCAGAGCTGTGGTGGCAGGGCTGGCAGGTCCCTTAGAAGTCACCCTCCCACTCCAGGCCACTGTGACCTTGGGAACTGGTGTCCTCAGCCTGAGCAGGGTCAGGCACAGTCAGGCCCTGGGGAGAGGCTGCCCTCAGTGCCCACCCCTAGGTCACGGAAGTGCCGGGTGCGGAGGAAAGCAGCTTCTTTATTAAAATAGACGCCTCTCTACTGCCCTCCCAGGGCTCTCCTGGGACCCAGTTGCCAACCTAAGGCCAGGTTTCTGGCTCCACCTTGAGCTTCCTTCCTGCTTGGCAGGAGGGAGGAGGCGGGGCAAGCCTGGAGGGCTGAGGGCTTGAGGCGCCACCAAGATGGGTAGGGGAGGGCCTCCCAGGAAGGGGGCTGGGGCAGGTCTGCAGGGGCCCGGGGCTCAGGGTCACCAGCCCCTCAGGTCCTGGTGGCAGCAGCCCCTGCACCAGCGCAAGCTGCCCCGTGTCTGTGCCCTCAGGCCAGCAGCCCGCAGCACCAGGCGGCCAGGTGCGGGGAGGAGTGGGCTCGCTGCTGGACACGTCCTGGGTCCTCAGCCCTCAGGAGTGCTGTGCGCAGACATGGATGAAGAGTGTGGCGGGGGACAGTGGGGCCCCGTCCTTGGCGAGCAGGTGGATGTGGCGGTACCCTGTGGGAGCGGCCAGTGTCAGGTGCTCAGCCCCAGCTCCAGCCCAGGCCAGGTAGGCAGCTGGGGACAGGGACCCACCTTGCTTCAGGCTGCTGAGGGGCAGCGTGAACTGGCCCACGAAGTCGTTAGGGGAGGCCGTGTCGTAGTCCTCCACCACAAAGCGCACCAGGGCCAGCTCCGGGGCCCGCAGCAGGAACTGCAGGGTCTGACCCCAGCGCGGGTTGAAGCCTGGCACAGGCGCGGCACGTGGTCAGAGCCAACACCTCCCTGCCGCCCCTGCCCGCCCCCGCCCGCCTGCCCAGGTCGCCACCGTTGTTGAGCACGTGGCTGGTCTCCTGCTGGGCGCAGTCCTCAGGGACTCCGTGGATCTCCACGCGCACCAGGGGGTCCACGATGGAGCCGGGCTTCTCAGTGTTCAGCTTGGGCAGCTGCTGGGCACTGAGCACCTGAGGAGATGGGCAGGGCTGCCCGGTGCCCACTGGCCACTCCTGCCCTGCTCCACGTGAAGACGCCCAGGCAGTCCCTGGCCCCTGTCGCCCTCCGCCTGGACCACTGCGTCTCCAGGGCACTCCTGACCCCCGCTAACCTGGATCGTTAGTGTGGTGTTGGGGGGTCCAGGGCGCCCTGGGTCAAATGCTGTGTCTGGCTGCCGCAGGCAGAGGGGCTTCAGGACGTAGCCGCACCGCCCATTGACCAGGAAACGGCCTGTGTTGAGGTCCATCTCATAGCCCGGAGTCTGGAAGTTCAGGGCCACTGTGGGCGGCAGGGATGAGCAGGGGCTATGGGTGCCCGGGCCCTGCCGCTCAGATCAGGGCCAGCTGTGGCGGAGAGGGCCTGGCCCTCCCCAGGGACCCGCCAACTGTCACCTGCACCTCCTCCCTGCTGTCCTTCAGGTGCGCTGCAGAAGGCCCTCAGGATAGCTGCCCCACTGCCTGCTGGGCTTGCCCAGAGGACACCTGGCCAGCGCGGAAGGGCGGGTGGCTGTGGGGGCCACAAAGGAGGGGCTTCCATCCTGTCTTCACAGAAAGCTGACTGGTGTGGACGGCAAGCTGGCCCGGGCTGGCCTCCCACTGCCCTAAGTGCCTCTCCACCTCGGGAGGCTGTGTGGGCCCCCCACCCTGGCTCCTGCCTCTGCGGGCCACCGCTCACCCAGCTGACAGCCCACGTTCCACATCTCCTGGGGGCTGTAGTTGGCCGAGTTCACGCGCAGTCCCAGCGGGTACACGCGGGTCAGCTGGCGGGTGTTGTGCCGGACAAAGCTATTCCCTGGGGCAGAGTCCAGCAGGACTGGGATGGGGCGGTGGCCTGGGGACAGAGGCTGAGGGGACTGGCGGACGGTGCTGGGGCCCGGAGGGGGCAGGGGTCCTCCCCGCACGGCCTGGCCTGGACCACAGCCCTACGCCCCATGCCGTGCTCCCTCTCAGCAAGGCCCTGTGTCCTGAAGCTTCACAGAGGTCACGCCAGGCCCACGGAAACCTGTTCCTCCTCCGGGACACACGCCTTTGTGGAGCTCGCCCTCCTGCTGGGCTCCTGGTGTGGCTTCAGCTGCGGGTGGCCCCACTCCCACCGAGCCCCTCCTCGGGGTCCCCACCTCCTTGTGCCCACTGACGCCCAACACCTGGCTCCTACCTGCCTCCCGCAGGAGCTTCCGGGCCTTGCGCTCGCTGAGGGAGCTGACCTGGCAGGGCTGGGCCGGGCCGGGGCCGGGCTGCAGGGTCTGCAGGCGGGTGGCACAACAGTACACAGCCAGGGCCGACAGCTCCGGGGAGATCTGCCCAGCCTGGGGCCCGGCCTGCGAGGGAGCCCTGTGCTGTGCAGGCCCCACAGCCTCCCCGTCCTCCTCCTCCTCCTCCTCTCTGTCCGACACTGGGCGGCTGTCCTCGCCCCACGAGCCCGGCAGCTTCTTCCCCTTCACCAGCACCCGGCCCTTCAGGTGCTGAGGAGGCAACAGGGTCAGGTGAGGCCTTCTGCCCCCCGCACAGCCCTCAGTCATTCAACCACCCGGGAGGGGCTGGGGGGCTGGGGGCGGGAAGGCGAGGCGAGGCGAGGTGAGAGTGTCCCCAGGCCTGGGATCCACCCGGCCCAGCCCGCAGGTCTTTGAGTGCCAGGTGAGCGGGTGTGGCACTCATCAGGAGTGGAGAGCCGGGGACACTGGGGACACAGGGCAGCTCCAGGGAACCCTCGTCCCCAGGCCCCAGAAGCGTCACCTCCGGAGACGGCAGCTCCTGGGGATCCTGGGTGCCCAGCACCTCTGTCACCAGCTGGTCCCCCAAGATAGTCCGCAGGTGGTGAGCCATGACAGCCTGCTGCTCCAGCCCACAGTGGTTCTCAAGGGACAGGATGACAGGGTAGGGGGACCGCTGTGGGGAGGGCAGTGCTCAGGACAGTGGGCACCGGCTCCACAGGGCCCCAGAGGATGGAGCCCACGGGAGCGGACACTCGGGGACTTCGGGGAGGCCGTCCGGGAGGCTGAGGCTGCAGGACACCTTGTTCATTCATCTACAGTGCTGGGGATCGAACTGAGGGCCTTGCACTGAGCTGCATTCCCAGCCCTTTTTATTTACTTTTTCAACTTCTGAGACAAGGTCTCAATAAGTTGCCAGGCCTTGCCTGGAAGTTGCAATCCTCCTGTCTCAGCTTCTCCAGGAGCTGGGGTTACAGGCCGGGCCACTGTGCCCGGCTAGGGATGCTCTCTGTGTTAATGGCGTGGACTGTTGGCTAAGCTGCAAACGCCCCATGATCACTTGGGTGGTGACCTCCCAGCACCTGGGCAGAGTGCAAGTGTATAGGGTGCCAAGGGAGGTCGGCAGGGTGTTGCCTTCGCCTGTCCGGGTGCTCCGGGCAGCACTGGGGCATGAGGGCTGCCCTTGGGGTTGGGTTGAGGACCAAAGGCCCTGGGTGTGGGTGGCCCAGGCTTACCTCGAAGGCGTGGTCATGCACCGCCTGGACTACGTCTCGGAAGAGGATCTTGGAGGTGAGTGTGTGGCCGTGGTAGATGACAGGCTCGCCGCCCGGGCCCTCCCAACAATCCAGCTCCACACAGCGGCAGCCCTGGGAGAAGGCCCTGTGCATGGACAGGTGGACAGATGGACAGGTGAGGTGTCGGGGTGCAGAGCAGGCGGACAGGCCTGTACCCGAGTCCCTCCTGGGTGCGGTACCGGATGTAGGCCTCGGTGCTGCTGAGGCCCCCGATCTGGGAGTCGGTCAGGTAGGTGTTGTGAGAGGAGGAGATGAAGTAGTGTGTGAGGGGCTGGCCCATGTCCTGGAACACTAGGGCATGTGCGGGGTCCAGGGCAGCCCCCTCGGGTGACAGCAGGTACATCATGAAGCCGTCCAGGGTCATCAATTCGTGGCGCTTGGCTATGGGGAAGCCAGAGAGGTGTGGCCCAGGGCCCCATCCCTCCCCCAGTGCCCCAGGTGTGGCTCACTGAGCCCTGGAGACAGCAGAGGCCAGCCTTGCCAGGCCGGGGGCAGATTCACCCTCCTACCCGCCGCCCACCTGTCTCGTGGAGCTCATAGGTCTGGATGAGCTGCCTCGCGTGGGCCAGCGTGGCTCCTGTTTCGCCCTGTGCCTTCAGGAACTCTAGCAGCTCGGAGGTGCTCAGCACACGATCCTCGCCAGAGAACTGGCAGAAGAGCTCTTCTAGCTCTGGGCGCTTGAGCAGCTGCCGCACGAACTCCTCGATCTCCCCACCCTCCAGCCGCTCGTCATTGGACTGGTCACACGCCTGGGGCACGGGGGGACATGGGGAGACCAGCCCCACTGACACCCCAGGCGCGGTCACACCTGGAAAGTGGGGCCTCATCCTACAGTGGTGGACACG
This sequence comes from Heterocephalus glaber, assembly GCF_053883595.1. Lineage (NCBI taxonomy): Eukaryota > Metazoa > Chordata > Mammalia > Rodentia > Bathyergidae > Heterocephalus > Heterocephalus glaber. The sequence goes on from NW_028258463.1 coordinate 12,545,501, forward strand.
GGGCTAGCATTCTGGGGGCTCTGAGAATCAGCACCATGGCCCAACCCAAGAACCCAGGTGCTGCTGGGGCACAGTGACCCGGGCAGGGCAGGGATCCTTGCCACAGTGCAGCTCTGTACCCTGTGACCACACTCACACTGAGTTCACACCTGGCCAACAAGCAGTGACCGAGAGCTCACACGTGTGCAGAGCCAGGCCTTTGTGGCTCAGAGTCCCATGCTCAGCATCCAGTCTCTGCCATGTCCCCAGCCGGCCCATGCTGTGTGCCCTGCAGTGCACACAAGGGCGGGGGGGCACACGGACACAGGAGGGCCCTTGGGACGTAGGGTGTGCACCTGCGTGCCCTCCCCCAGCCGACACTGGCGGAGCTTCCGAGGGGAAGGTCAGCAGGCATTTAGGGGCAAAGTGGGGACATGGAGGAGGCCCGCAGCTCACCTTGAAGAGACGGTAGGCATACATGTCGTTCACGTCCACGTTGACCATGCACAGCAGGCTCTTGATCTCCTTGAAGCTCATCTTGCTGTCCTGGTTGGAGTCTGCCCGGTGCAGGTAGAAGTGGATCCAGGTATGTGCGCTCAGGAAGGGTCCGGGAGACGTGGGCCCCACCCCTGCCCCACCCCAATGGCAAGTAACTGATGGGCCAGTCCCCCCATCCAGGCAGGGGGTGGCAGGCCTGTCCCCACCCCCAGGGTCCCTGGAAGGATATTGGTCCAGGCGCTCCCACTGGCTCATGGCCTCCAGCCGCACCCGCAGCTTGTCCAGGCCCCGTGCCCAGTGCTGTGCCTCCTCGGCTGACCGTGCCACCAGGTCCAGGTTCTTGCGTCGGCCGCGGAAAGTGATGGTCAGGCAGCGTGCGGGTGGGAAGGCGGCTCCGAAGCGCCGCAGGCCCTCGGACTGGTGGCCCTGGCGCACGGCCTCAATGTGCTGCACGAGGACTGGCGGTGGGAGTGAGGGACGCTCTGGCCCTCACCCTGACCCGACCCCCACCCAGTCCCTGACCCTGGCCGCCCCTGCTGCTCACAGATGTGCCTTGAGGGCGCATGCGGGAAGCGCCGCTGAAACCACACGCTGAGGCCGTCCTCCTGCAGCCGGTACAGCCGCTCCTTCTGCCACGTGTGCGAGCGGATCTTGCACAGCTGCGAGCCCCGCAGCATGGCATGCACGTCCTCGTCCTCTGTGAGGCCTGCAGGAGTGGGCATCAGGGCCCTGTCAACCTGGCAACTGTATACCAGGTCCCTGCAGGCTGCCCAGGCCTCCCTGGAGCTGGTGGGACGCTGGTCTCTCTATCCAACTGAATCTGCGTGCTGCAGCCCAAGCTCCTGGCTGCAGCTTTCCCAAAGGCGAGCAGAATGGCAGAGCTGTCTGTAGGGTGCCGGCCAAGGAGGGCAGGCCAGCTGCGCCCTGCTGACCTCATCCTCCTGGCCCACTCAGGGCACAGCCCTGGGCCGTGGGCACTGGGCACAAGCAGAACTTGAGCTCTGGGATCTGGGTGTGGCCTCCCCACTCCGTCCCAAGGGCAGCCGGCCCAGGCAGCCCTAACTGAGACAACTGCGCCTGTACTGAGCCTCACGCTCTCCATCCTGGAACGGAGATGCCAGCTGCAGATCCAAAGCCCAGCAAGGGCTCAGGGGGCAGGGGTTTCAGCACTGGGCCTGAGAGGCGGGGCCGCCTGACCCTGACACCAGGGGCAGCTTGGCCGGAGTCCACACCACAGGGCTCCCAGCCAGAGGACGAGGGCACGGAGCATGCCAGGAGCCTGAGTCCTTAGACGGGGCACAGCCAGGGCGGGACCCGGGTTCTGGAGCACAGGAATCTGGACCTGTGTGAAGCGCCACATTTTTGAGTGTTCCAACTGAATCAAATTGAAGAAACAAAACACCAACACCATGCACGGGCCAAACAGAACCTGACATAGCCTCTGCCCTCTACTTAACCCCTCCGATGCTGGGCTTGGCTGTGTGGCCCCAAGGCAACTGCCCAACTGCCCAATTGCAAGCTCTGATCCAAGAAATCACATCTAAAGCCCGGGCTTCACCCCTGCCCCTGGGAAATGGTGCAGGGCCCACCCCGTCTCTTCCAGCTGAGTCCCTCGAAGACTCTCAGCCCCACCTCCTCCAGGAAGTCTTCCTCGATTTGTCCTCAAATGAGAGCTCTCCCTCCCTGACCACCAACAGCACTTTTCCCTTTAATCAAGAAGCAGGGCCAGGTGCAGTGGCGCACAGTTGTAGTCCTAACACTCTGAAGGCTGAGGCAGGAGGATCACCGAGAGTTCCAGGCCAGCCTGGGCTACACAGTGAGTTCAAGGCCAGCCTGAAGTACATAATGAGACCCTGTCTCAAAAACCAAAACAAAACAAGAAACATTTGGGCATGGTGATGGATACCTATAATCCTAGCACTCTGGGAGGCTGGGGCAGGAGGATCACAAATTTGAGGCCAGCATGGGCAGTTTAGTGACTTAGCAAGTCCCTGTCTCATCAATCCACAGAGTGTGAAAAAATCTCTGCCAGCTGTTCAGATAAAGGACTATTATCTAGAATATATAAAGAACTCAAAAAAATCAGACTCCCCGAATTCAAAGACCCAATGCAAAAATAGGCATCTGAAATAAAAAGACACGTCTTAAATAAAGAATTAGAAATGGCAAGTAAATATATAAAAAAATGTTCAACATCACTGGTCATTCAAGATGTAAATTAAAACAACGCTGAGATTCCACCTCACCCCAGAAAGAATGGCTGCTATCATAAAATCAACCAGTAACAGATGCTGGGGGGAAAAGGAACCCTTCTCCACTGTTGGCGGGAGTGTAGGCTGGTGCAACCACTGTGGAAATCTGTATGGAGATTCCTGAAAAAACTAAAAGTAGAGGTTCCACTTGACCCTGTTGGTATCTTCCTGAAAGAATTAAAAGGATCACAGCACAGTGATATATGTGCACCCGTGTTTATAGCGGCACAGCGTATAATAGCTAAAGCTTGGAAGCAGCCCAAGTGCCCATCAGCTGACGAGTGGATAAAGAAGATGTGGGTTTTTACAAAATGGAGCACTGCTTTGCTATAAAGAAGGATGAGCTTCAGACATGTGCAGCTAAATGGATAGACCTCGAGACCATACTCTTAGGTGAAATAAATCTGACACACGTGTTTAAATATCGTGTTCTTTCTCTGGTGCGAGAACCTGAATGTGGAGATAAGGACTGAGATGTATAACGGATGTTGGGAAATGGAAGAAAATGTTTACATGGGAAGGGGAACAGGGAGGGGAGAGGGAGGAAGGAAGCGACAAGAAAACAAGTGAAAACGGAAGGGAAAAATGGAAACAAAGCTTCTGTACATAGGGAGGGAGGGAGGGAGGGAGATTGAGGGAGGAATGGGAGAAGAGAAAAGAAAAGAAAGGCCGGCGGTGTAGCTCAGTGGTGCCATCCCCTGCCTCGAAGGCACGAGGTCCCGCCTTCCATCTCTGGTACTGCTGTGAAAGAAGACAGGAAGGAAGCTCAGTGGTTCCGCCGCCTGCCCTGCCAGGGGCTGGGATGCAGCTCTTCGTTTGGGCCCTTGATGCAGTCCCCAAGAGCACATACACAGAGAAGCAACAACAGGTGGCTGAGGCAGCAGGAGGGCGAGCCCAAGACCTGCTCGAAGTACAAGTGGGCTCGGGGTGTGGCTCGGCGGCAGACTGCTTCCCGGCCCAGCTGCCCCGAGTTCAGGCTGGTGGGCCTGGCTCAGGGTTCCTTAGTCTTAGCTGTGCCAGGAGTCAGCTGGCAGCTGCGGGTGGGAATCGGGCATCGGTCTGAACTCTGCTCTGCTCCTGCTTGTTTGGTTTGGTTTGGTTTCCGAGACAGGGTCTCACCCTGTAGCTGAGTCTGGCCCGGCACTCGCAATCCTCCTGCCTCCGTCTCTTGGGCGCTGGGATCACAAGCGTGCATCCCCATACTTGGTGGCAGAGTGTTTTAGACTGCGGCTTGGGTAGTGGCCACCGTCAGATTCTCAGGGGCAGGAGCAGGACCGTACCCCTCAGGGGTCGGTGGTCACTGCTGGGGCGGGGCCCAGACGCTGCCCTTGGGCTCAGGAAGGTGGAGCCCCTCTGTTCCCCAGCTGGGCTGAGGGACTCAGCCAACCCTGTTCCAGAGCAGCAAGGGAGAGGCTGGGCCCCGCAGGACCCAGGGTCCACAGGCTCCCCACACAGTGGGCCACCCCAGCCGCCATGCTCGTCGTGGGCAGGGCCGGAACAGGAGGCCGGCAGTGAAGATAAGTGAGTCACAGGGACTCCCGGCCCCACCCTAAGGGACTCCAGGCAGCATGTGGGGGCCACGCTGCTGGGCAGGAAGGGCCTGGCTCTCCCAGGCCACTGGCAAGGCCAGGGTCCCGTGGGCCCCACACGGAGGCTGTCCCCGCCCACCCCCCAGTACGCAGGCCACACCTGCATCACCTCCGGAGTGCGTGGGGGAAACCACAGGGTGGACAGCCAGGGTCAGGGACCACCGAGTGTCCCCCACAGGAGGACAGACAAGCAAGACATGGTGTGGATAGAGCGGGCTGCATCCACTCTCGGGAGAGAAATGCGGGAACCCAGAAAGCACCATGTGAAGTCCAAGAAGCCAGAGCCCAGTGAATCCCACACACCCCGTGGTTGGGCAGAGCCAGACAGAGGCAGGTTGGACACTGCCAGGCCAGGAGGGAGGGGGAGTCACTCCACCAGGGCCACAGCGCTGTTGGGGCTGGGTTAGTCTTGGAAGTAGGTAAGTGATGGCTGCCTGATGTCAAATACTCAGTGCCAGTGAACCCACCACTCACGACGGTTAGAATGGCCAACTGCACATCGCTTTTGTGGCACGGAGGCCCAGATCCAGGGCCTCTGCCCTGAGCCACAAGCCGAGCTCTTTGTATTTTACACTTTGAGGCAGAGTCTTGGCAAACTGCTAAGTTTGGTGACCAACTGGTGACCCTGCTGCCTCCGCCTTCCAGAGTACTGGGATTTCAAGTGTGCCAGCACCCGGCCCAGGGCTATGTCATGTGTACTTTAGCGCAATTTAAAAATGTAATGATACACTGGGAAGCCCTGTGCACTTTCAGTGGACGCATGGCATGGTAGGTGAATCAATATTTCAGCAAAGTAGTGCAGGGCACACAGGGGGGCGGGTGCATCTGGGCTAGAGCAGGGGACAAGGTGGGCGGGGCCAGCCTGCCAGTGCGACAGTGGGCTGCTGGAGAGGCCGAGGGGACGCAGCAGCTTCCCTGGTGGTTGGGGTGCCAGGCTGCCCCTCTCCCCGCCGTGGCTTTGCAGCAGGCAGCCCCAGCACCGGGTCCCCGAGGCCACCACAGGCAGGTGGAGGGGCGCGCTCAGTGCCAGAGTCCGAGAGGCTCCCGGGCCCCTTCCTGCCAGGCCAGGGGCAGGGTCAGGTGTGGGCAGTGGGCGCCATGGGGCCATGACAGCACCGGCCCTCCAGCCCCACCCCCACGCGGGGACCTGTGGGCTCAGGGTCCCTCTGAGGACCCTGCTGCGCTCCGTGGGGCTGGGTGTTGCTCGGGGCTGAGGTGCTGGGGATGTACACAGAATGTACACAGGTTCGTGAGTGTGTATGTTCTAAGCTCTCTGTCGTTCCTCTGAGAGTCACACTTACCTGGGCTTCCTGTGTTTTATCTGGACCCCAAGGCTGCCAGGGCCCCTGGTGTTAGGAGCTGGGTGTGATCTCGGCTACTTCTGGCTTTGCCCGGGGGCAGCTGTCAAAAGTGCTGGGCCTCACTTTCTTCCTTTGCAAAGAAGGCTCTGGGAGCACCCAGCTCAGATGACAGCACTGGGGACACTCATGCTCGGTGCCTGGCGCAGTCCTCAGCATCTCTGGACCCCGGGCTGGGGTGGCCAGGCCACCATCATGGAGGCACCCCGCCTGTCCCAGTGCCGGTTCTCTTCCCTGTCCCCAGCCTGCCCTGCTGGCCTGGGCCCAAGTGGCCCAAAGGTCTTTCCTGTCCTCAGGCCATACCTGCCCTGACCAGAAACCAGCTCTGCTTCCTGGCCTGAGGGTGTGGTGGACGCTGGCCAGGTCCTGTGGGTGGCAGCCACCTGTGTGGCCAGCCTGGCCGGGGGCCCTGACACCTGGCTGAGTCTCCACCCTGCCAGACGCAGACTCACATTCCTCTCTCCGAAGTCAGTGCGCCTACGAGCCAGGGCAGGAGGGAGGGTGGCCAGGGTGACACTCGTGACTGCATAGTTCCCGACAGTGTCACCCTGACGGGGCTCCCTGACACCCCTCCGGCGGCCCCCGCCCATGGGATGGGCAGGCTGTCAGGGGCTGGTGGCTCCCACCCTCCGCACTCTGCCCACTCAGCAGGGCTGGTCCCTGGAAGGGGCCCTCCTCCAGGCCTTGTCCCCGGGTTCCAGTGTGCCCTTCTGGGGCGTCCCGGGGCAGGGCTGTGTGTGTCCTGTGTCCTGCTGGAGCCAAAGCACAGCACACCACGGGCTCCCGAAGAACCCCGGCCAGGCAGGACCAGACCACGACACGGGCCTCTCGAGGGACAATCAGTGCCCAGCGGGCTCTGGCTGCCTGAGAGGAGAGGCAGCCGGGAAGTAGCAGCGGTCACTGCCGAAGGTCGGAGCAGGTTCCAGGCAGCCCAGCCCGCTGCTCCCTCGCTCCACATTGACAGGCGGTGCTCACCCAGCTGCCATGGCAGCGCCAGTCACTGTCTCAGGTGTGCGGCTGGCCCTTCCTCCCTTCCATCCTTCATTCCCTTCTTCGTTCCCTCTCCACCACTGAGCTACATCCACTGTCCTTTTTTATTCTTTAGTTGGGACAGAGTCTCACCAAGTTGCCCAGGGGGAACTCAGACTTTCATCCTCCCGCCTCAGCCTCTGCAGCTGCTGGACAGGCAGCTGTGCTTTATGTTTTATAAAACGCACCCAGGTTGGGCCGGGGATTTAGCTCAGGGGTTCTGCCGCCAGGCGCAGGGTCCCAAGTTCGATCCCCAGTACCAAAATAAAACCAAAAGCAAACCAAACCAAACCCACAAACAAAACGCACCCAGGCACCCTGGCCCTGCACCCTGCTGTGCAGAGATCCCGGGTCCCAGCCACGTGGCAGGCCTGGGTGGCCCACACGCTGTGCGCTGGGACAAATTCCCAGCCCGAGGCCCTGGACCTGCAGTGGGGTCGCGGCTGCAGGACTCTCCAATGTGGACCTCAGCCCTGGGCCGGACCGGACCGCTTCCCCCAGACTTGTTGGGGACCCTGGGCTCTCGGTGGTGTCACCAGAGACTCCAGTACCCCGGCGCTGCCCTGCTCGGGTCCCGGGCCGAGAGAGCATAGCTCCCCCTGCGAAGGTACGCGGAGGAGGCCAGTTCCTCTCGCGACCCCTCTGCGCCCCGCGGGCGCCTCCTAGTGGGCGACCCCGGCTGAGGCGGTGCGAGCTCCGGGCCGTGGCCCATCAGGTTCCCTGTCCCATCCCTGCGGTCCCCCACTAACCCATCTTCTTCAGGGCGCGCGACCCCGGCCTCGGGGCAGTGTGGTCCGGCGACGGCGGGAGCTCGAGGGGCGCAGTGACTCTGGCGGGCGCCGGGGACTCCTCGGACGGGCGGCGGGCCCTTCTCCAGCGGCCGCACAGCATGGCGGGGACAGGCGGACAGAGAGGCAAGGGACAGAGGGACAGCGCTCCGGCCCGGCCCCGGCTCTGTGCGGTCGCGAACGAAGGCAGCGGAGCCCGGAGAATCGGGAGGAGGGGCAGGAGGCGGGGCGAGGGCGGGGGAGGGAGGGACGGGGGTGGGACGGGGAGGAGAGGCAGGGAGGGGAGCGGCAGAGGGACGGACAGGGGGGCGAGGGACGGATGGGGCGGGAGAAGCAGGGCGGGGCGGGGCCATGCCCGTAGGGGCGGGGAAATGTTCATAGGCGGGGCCTGCCCTGGACTCTGGGTCACCAGCCGTGCCTTGAGTGCGAGAGGCGCAGCAACCCCCTTCCCGCCCCCTCCCGCCCCCTCCCGCCGGAGGCCTGGGCTGGACCGTGCGACCCGAGGGCGGGGCGGTGACGGCCCAGAGGGCGGGCCTGGCCCTGACCTGGAGCCTGGGATCACGGGCCGCGGTGCGAGTCCAGCGAAAGCCGTGACCTAGGAGACCTGGGGGCCCCGCCGGACTCCGAGACCCCGCGCCAACCCTACGGTCCCTCCCCGGGGTGACCTCCCTCCGCTTTCCCGAGTCCCCAAACTCGGCTCGGGTCAGAAGAGCCAGGTTGGGCGCTCAGACAGGCGGGCCCGCGTCGCTCCACTAGGGGGCGTGAGGACCCGCGCGCTCCGGCGCGTCCACTGGTGGCGCTGTAGCGCGGGACCCCTGCTTGGCCTGGCGAAAGATTTGCATAATCTTGAAAGGGCCGTGCTGAGTGGTTGCTGCCTAGAAGCCGACTGTGAAACGGTGCCTCTCATTGGCTGAGCTTTCCCGGCGGGACCCGGCCGGTCCAGGCTGGACCCGAGGCCCGCTGGGACCGAGACCAGGCGCCGGGGGTGCCGTCTCGGGGCGGGGCGGAGCCAGCCGGGGCAGTTTGGGCGCCTGACGCCCTCGCTCGCTCTGTCTCGGAGCTGGAGATGGGCACCCGAGCGGCTCCGTCGAGGACGCGTCTGGACCTGCGACCCTTGACACCTGCTCCCGCGTCCTGAGGCCCCGCTGCCCCCCGGGAAGAGGAAGGACGCGGCCCGCGCACGGGCACCAAGCGCATGGGCACCGAGCGAGGCGGCCCCGAGCCTGCCTGCCGCGAGCAGTTCCGGGCCGCGGTCAGCGTCATCCAGAGCCTGCCCCGGACAGGTGAGGCCGCGGCCGCCAATGGGGTCGCGTGCAGGCTGTCCTGGGCCAGATGCCTCGGGTGGGACCCCAACATCTGCCCCCCAGTGACCCCTGACCGTGTCCTCGGGCCTGGGTGACGCAGTGCACTGTTCCTCACCCTGCGCAGGCTCCTACCGCCCCTCCTACGAGGAGATGCTTCGTTTCTACAGCTACTACAAGCAGGCCACCCTGGGGCCCTGCCTGGCACCGAGGCCTGGCTTCTGGGACCCCATCGGACGCTACAAGTGGTGAGCACCCCGTCCCTAGTAAGTGCACCCTCCGCTGGCCGCCTCCTCACTGCTCTCTGTCCCCAGGGACGCCTGGCACAGCCTGGGCAGGATGAGCAGAGCGCAGGCCATGTCCGCCTATGTCGCTGAGGTGAAGCTGGTGGCACAGAAGGTGAGGAGGGCCGGCCCCGTGGTCCCTGCGCTTCCGAGGCGTCCCCCACCCTCCAGCGCCGCCTCTCCGTCCCCAGCACCGATTCCCTGGGTCACCGCTTGCTGCTTCCCCTCAGCCTGGCCTGCCTGGTGGCCAAGGGTGCAGGGGGTGTGAGACAGGGACAGGCGGGCCCTTTCCTCATGAGGGCCCTCCCCCAGGTGATTGACACAGTGCCCCTGGGAGAGGTGGCGGAGGACGCGTTCACCTACTTTGCACCCCTGTACCAGGTGATCCCGAACATGCCGAGGCCCCCGGAAGCCTTCCTGAGAAGGGTCACAGGTCAGGTCCCAGGTCTCAGCTGCCTCAGGTGCAGGCTGGGTGTGCTCGGTGGGGGCTGGGGCAGAAGGCTCTGACCATGTCCTGGCAAGGACCCCAGCCAGTCCTGCCTCTTGGGGACAAGGGACTAGATCTCACAGGCAGTGCCAGCCTTGTCCTGGCCCCAGCCTTGTGTGCTGTGCCTGCACAGGCTGGAAAGAACAGGTGCTTCCCAGTGACGACTTGGCTGTACCAGGGCCTGCCTGCTTCCCCAAGGAACCAGCACCCCCAGGCCCAGGTCAGTGGGTGGGCAGGAGGGCCAGGCCCAGGCTGGGGCTGAGGAGAGGTCTGGGTGCCGTGCTGTGCCCTCTGTGCCTCCTGCTCCCAAAGGTCAGGGTCAGCCTGAGACCCCTGTGCCCAGTGGAGCAATGCCCCTCCTGCCTCTGCCCAGCCACACACACCCTCCCCAAGGCCCCTCTTGCCAGTGACCACCTCCTGCTCCCCAGAGTCCCAGAATCCCAGAGACCTGGACCTGGAGGTTTTCTGTGATTGCCTGGAGCAGCTTGAGCCAGACCTGGTGAGACCCCCCCTGCCTCCCCCTCCCCAGCCCAGGAGCTGCACCTGTTCCACCTCACCTTGTTACTCAGGTCTGGACCCAGCAGAGGGGAGCGGCAGGAGGAGACCCTGAGACCGGGACCAGCCCTGAGCCCCCCATGGAGAAGGGTGAGCTGGGACCTCTCACCCCCTGCCCTTCTCCGGGCCTCCTTCAGCGCCCTCTTGGGGTGAAGGCGAAAGTCCAGCATGGGCCCTGGGGGAGCAGTCCGACCAGGCAGGGTTGCCAAACAGTAGACATCGGCCTGGATGGACAAAGTCTCTGCCCTGCCCCTCCCAGAGCCGCCCTGGGAGAGTGGAGTCCTTGGGTGCTCGAGTGCTGGGCGGGGACCGCATGTGCCCCTCCGAGAGGCCAAGGATGGTGATGAGTCCTGCCCTGTCCCCTCTGGAGAGTCCTGAGTGCTGAGTCCCCAAAGGGGACTTTCATAAACGTTAAACCTTCACTCCTCCTGGTGGGCAGCCCTGCAAGGAGGACAGCATCTTGTCCACTTTTCTGTTTAGTCTCCTGTGGTGCTGGGAGTGAATCCAGGCCTCCACCTGCTCTGCTAGTGTCTGCCGCCGAGGGGACCCCAACCCCAGAAGTCACAGATTTGCCTGAGTCCCCAGCTCATGTGACCAACCCCACCCTGGCAGCCCATCGCTGGCCCTGTTCCCTGCCCTGTCCCCATGCTGACCCACCCGTGCCCTCATGAGCACTCTCTGAGGTCCCCTTCCCACATATCTGTTCTGCAGCGGAGCTGGGGGGTGACCCACGGGGGCCCCAGGAGTTGGACACATGGCTGGTGGGGACAGTGCGGGCCCTGCAGGTGAGCATGCAGGACGTCCGGGACCGGCTGCACAGCCTGGAGAGCAAGCCCCGCCCACCTGTGCAGGTGAGGCCTCCCCTCCCCCTCACCAAGCCATTTTCGTCCTTGTCCCTGTGCTTCCAAGAGCCCAGGGTTCCGTGGCTTCTGTTGGGGACAAGGAGGTCAGGGCTGGTGGCCCCCAGCCTGAGGAAGGGGAGGAAGGGGAGGAAGGGGAGTCCTCGCTGTCCCCAGGTTACCCCAACAGTCCAGCCCCTCCTGACCCTGACACCTTGGCTCTGTGGACTTGGTCCGAGCAGCTCGTGCTAGGGCCCTGGCAGCCACACGGTGGCCTGGAGGTAGATGGGTCCCCTCATCTCCCTGTGCACATGGGGAAACTACGCACCTTGACGTTGAGTGACTCGAGTCGTGGCAGGGTTGGGATAGTGCAGGCTTCGAGGTTCCGGGCTCGGGGTTGGAGGGTCCAATCTCACGCTGTTATTATTATGAGCAGGAACTGCTGGGCTGGGGTGGTCCAGGTCCCGCTTCCCCTTAGCCAGACTTGGAGGTTTTACTCTTTTTTGTGTGTGTGTGGTACTGGGGATTGAACTCGGAACCTTGCACTTGCGATGCAGGCGCCAGAACCACTGAGCTAAATCCCCGGCCCTTGGAGGTTTTATTCTTGAGAATCCTGGGGTAGCTGGAGCAGAGAGGGCCAAGCTTCTGCTGGTGGGGTTCTCTGGGACCCTGACCTGCTGAGCACCCTGGATGAGCCGCCGAGGAGGGGGTTCGACACGGCCCCCCACTTCCTTTCCTTTCCTTCTTTTCAACTTTTACCAATTTTAAATGCCAAAGATTTTAAATTAGATTACAGATACCCTGATGTTCCATCCTGAAATACTTGGGTTTATATCTCTCAAAATAAGAACATTCTGCTACCTAGCCAAAACGTTTTAAGGCTGGGCATGGGCTGCACACGCGTCATCCCAGCACTCAGGAGGCTGAGGCAGGAGGATCAGTGTGACTTCGAGGCCAGTCTGGGCTACATGGTGAGTTCAAGGCCAACCTGAACTGCATAGCCAGATTCTGTCTCAAAAAAACCAAAATCAAGAAAAAAATGAAAAACAAAAACTCATGACATTTTGTACCACACAGTCAATTCTTAAATGTCACTTAGTCCACATTCAGATTTCCTTTCTTGTCCTGAAACTGCCTTTTCCGGCTGCTGTCTGTCCAGTCGGGATGCTGCCCTGCGCCTGGGCCCTCGTCCTCGGAGGTCCTTCATCGATGTTGTGTGATGAGGAGTTGCGGGTTCAGGACCAGGGCCAGACCAGCTCTGTGCGAACGAGCCCCCCCCCCCCCCGCCGTGTCCCTTAAAACCAGGCCTGTCCCTTGCTGCTGGCCTGGTGGCCGGCTGGGCCAGGCCCAGGACAATGTCTGGGCTTCAGGGTACGCCCCCACGCATCCTCCGGACAGGGCCCTTCCTGTGGACTGGACACTGGATTGGAGCGCGGGTGTGGTCCAGCCAAGTGCTCTGGCCCGGCCAGCGATGGAGGCGGCTGCCTGTGGCAGGGGACAGGGATTCTGGCATGCGCTGGGTACCAAGGGACAGGACGCGGGGTAATGGAGCCCTCATCATGATGATGTTCCTCATCAGCCTTATGTCCCACAGTTCTTGTTTCTGGTACCGGGGATCGAACTGTGGACCTTGCACTTGCGAGGCAGCTGCCGGAACCCCTGAGCTAAATCCTTGGCCACACAGTTTTTGACAAGTGATGATTTTTGTCTGAATCATTTAGTGGCTACAAAAAGATGTTGATTTTTATTTTGTTTTTGTTTTTTGGTACTGGGGATCGAACTCAGGACCTTGCACTTGTGAGGCAGGCGCCAGAACCACTGAGCTAAATCTCCAGCCCAAGATGTTGATTTTAAAAATCTTATTACATATTCCAAAAAAAAAAATTCCTATTCTTCTTGTAACATTTATTAGCCCACACTTTCTTGTCGTTTCCTTGGTCACCTTGGGTTTTCTTGAAACACTGTCCTTAGCTGGGTGCAGTGGCGCACACCTGGGATCCCGCACTCGGGAGGCGTCTGAGACCAACCTGGGCTGCACAGTGAGTTCAAGGCCAGCTTGAATTAGGCAGTGAGACCCTGTCTTGAAAAACAAAATGTGCTTCTTCATGGAATGATAGGATAATGCCTTCTTTTTTTTCCTTAGGGTCCCCCCGCGCAGGGATCAAACTCAGGAGCTTGCACTTACTTGCAAGGCAGGCGAGGTGCCACTGAGCTACATCCCTAGCCCTAAATGCTTCTTTTTAATGATCTTTTTATATGTGTGTGTGGTGCTGGGGATGGAACTGAAGGCCTAGAGCCATGCTCTGCCCCTCAGCTACGCCTTGACCCTTGATTACCTGTATTCTTCAAGTGAGGAACTGACTTAAAAGCCTCCTCAACTTTGTAGTTTTATTTATTTTTGAGAATTGTTGTGGACTCTTGAATTTTATTTTATTTTTTTGGTACCGGGGATCGAACTTGGGACCTTGCGCTTGCGAGGCAGGCAGCGGAACCTCTGAGCTACATCCCCAGCCCAACTCTTGAATTTTAGATTCAGCATTCCAGTCTGCTGTACAGAGCTGCTTTCTCATATCACAACTTGGGCTGCTGGGAGCCCATTCACCTCAGGTTGTGTGTTCTATGGCGACCTCACTCATCTTGAGAAGCTGCCCTGCTTTCTGGTGCCAGGTGCCTGTGTCCCCCACCTTCCTGGCCCCTGCCCTGGGGTCCCCACGAGAGACGGTGCCACCTCTCCCACTCAGGGCCTTGGGCTCCTCCAGAAGGGTCAGTGCCTCCCTGCAGCTCCAGGCCCGACTGTCAGGACACAGGGCCATGCCGGCTGCTGTGGCCAGGCGTGGGCTGGGTTCTGGGACCTGGTTTGGAGCAGGTCCCTCCAGTCCACTGAGCCAGTACCATCCCCACTCTCCTCTTGCAGCCAGGTCTGCGGCCCTGGCCTCTCAGGCTCTCGGCTCCCACGCTGCTCTTCTTCCTCCTGTGGCCTTTCGTCGCACAGTGGCTCCTGCGACAGCTTCGGACCCAGAAGAGGTGATCTCAGGAAAGGCCTCCAGCCATGAACCCCAGCCCGCTGCCCCGAGCTGCCCTGGCTTCAGGGACACAGCACCAGGAATGCCCACTGTGCCTTCCACTCCTCCCCTGATGGCCCCAGGACCTGCTGTTCCCTCGCCTCACACCTGCCCCAGGGTCACGCCTGCCCCATCGGCAGCTGGATGGCCCCGGCCCCAGCCCCGATGCTGCTCCTCCTCCCTGAGGCAGCCAGGCAAGTCAGGACTTGGAGTGGCCTCAGCCGGTGGAAAGGGCACAGCCAGTTGCCATGCTCAGGACAAATGACTGTTTCACCAAATAAAACAAAACTTCAGCTTCTGCCGTTAGGTTTCACAGAGGGTGGAGCAGGTGGCAGGTCACAGCCCTGTCTAGTGGTTCGTGTCCCCTCCTCTGGGCAAAGCAGGTGACCTCAGGGCTGGGGTAGGGGGTGGGACCCTGGGGCTTTGCTTCAAGACCCAGGAGGTGTTGGGTCCCAGAGCAGTGGGGATGACATGGAAGGGGCTGCCACCGCCCTACACCCTGGGCCCCAGAAGTGCCTGCAGCCCCTCCACGGCTGCTGTTCCCAGTGCCCCCAACTTTTTCATGGAACCCTGGCCTAGTGCCTCCTGCCTGCCAGGCTGCACTCTGCTGCCCCTGGGCTTCCAGGCTCCAGCCTGGGGTAGGCCAAACCCCACTGACCAGGGTCCCAGCAGATGTCTGAGGTCCAGTTCCCCCCAGCTAGAGACCCTCAGGCTCCTGGCCTGCCGCCTGCCTGGGTGTGGCCGTCCTAGCCACCATTCTCCTGGGCCTGGTGTTTGTCCTGGCCTCCCGGGAGGGTAGCCTTCAGGACAGACCCGAGGCAGGTCCTCAGGCACCCACGGCCACACCGAGGCTGAGTAAGCCCCTTGTGACCCGTGTGGTCCACAGGGAGTGGAAGAAGGGCCAGATCTGTGGGGGAGCTAGAAGGGCTGGAGCCAGTTCCAGACCTGGGGAAGATTCTGGATTTTCTCTCTCTTTTTTTTTTTTTTGATACCAGGGTTTGAACTCAGGACTTTGTGCTTGCCAGGCAGGCTCGGTACCACTGAGCTTCATCTCTGGCCCTTTTCCATATTTTTTTTTTTTACAGTACTGGGGATTGAATCCAAGGCCTTTGAACTGAGTTACATCCCCACCCCATGCCCTTTTAAAAATGTGAGACAGGGTTATTAAAGTGCTCAGTCTGAGATCAAATTTACAGTCATCCTGTCTCAGCCTCCCAGAATGATGGGATTATGGGTCTGTACCATCATGCCCCTGAGTGGGCAAGATTCCTCACTCTGAGCCTGGGCTGCCTGGTTTAGAAAGCAGATGCAGTCCTCCAACATGTGCAGCCCTGGGGTTTAACAGTGGCTGGATGTGTAGAATGCTTCAGAGGGCAGAATGTAGCTAACAGGCACCTGCCCAGCCCCTTGTAGAATTCTAGAATTCCACGGCCTGTCCGATTGCCTCTCCCCCAGATAACAAATCAGACCTACAGCTGAGCCCGGGCTGGTAAACAGGCTCGTTCTGCCACACCTTCCAAATCCCTGACTGGGAAAACTGAGTCTGAACCCTAAAACTCGGGGCCACAGTGGTGGGCTCTGACTTCCTGGGCAAGTTCCCACAGGGACCCTCTTCAACCCTTGCCTGCTGGGCGTCTCAAAGTGAGAGAGAAGGGCCAGAGAAGGGCAGGCTTTTCAGAAGCCATGGACACAGGCTGCGACAGTCACTCCCAAAGCAGGGAACGTCACCCCTGCTGCACCCACTGCCAAGAGTTCCCACCCGAGCTCCCGCTTCCTCCCCATCACTGGCCTGCATACAGGGCCTTTTTTGGGTAGCCTAGTGAGATGCACTCACATTCCCAGCTACTCGGAAGGCTGAGGCAGGAGGACTGCTGTGGCTAGGAGTTTGAGACCAGCCTTGGCGAGATGGAGACCCTATCTCTAAAAATTAAAGTAAAATGCCTTTCTTTGGCCACTGTGCCTGAAAATCCTTCATCCTGCAGAGGAGGGCAAGCAGCCTGCTCCCAAGCTCCCGGCCTTGCGGGAACGTCTCAAGCACCATGCTCGGCGGCCTGTCCAAGCAATGGAGGCCAGAGTGACAATTTGGTGACCGAGGAAGCTGGGCCTGCATTAGAGCGAAGCTGTCGGGATTGTAAAGAATCCAAACGGAACTCTCGGAAAACACAGGGCCTTGGGTTGGTGACAAAGAACGGCCTGGGGTCACTTAGCCCTGCGGCCAGCCGCCGGCGTCATGTGACCTTGGCCGAGTCACTCGGCCTTCCGCAGGGGCCGCGTGGGCAGCGTCGCGGCGGTGGGGACACCGGGGCCGCACTGCGCGAGCCCCCAGGTTCCGGGCGACGACCCTCGGCGGGAGCAGCCCCGCCAGCGCCCATGGATGCAGGAGGCACACGCCAGGCCCCGCCAGCGCCGCCGCCCCAGACCCCGGGCGCTCGCAGGCACGTTCCTCGGGGACCGGCCCTTCGCCCCGGGCCCCGACGCGAATCGCCCGCCGCAGAGGCCTGGGCGCCAGTCGGGCACCGAGCGCGGCCACGCTACCCCTTTATGGCGGCACTTTTTATTTTCATTTGTTTACTTCTGCGTGCGCTCTCGGCTTCTACACGACTGCGTATCCTTCCGCGGCGCCGGGCCGGGCGCGGAGGCCGCACCGGGCAGCACGGAAGGTACCTCCGGCCGCCCAACACCTCTCCGTGGGCTCGGTCCTCGTTCACGTTTCAGGGACTACTTTTTAGGAATGAACCATTTTTGCTCTCATTAAGAAGTGCTTAAGGCCGTCAGAACCCTTCCGCTGAGGACAGAATAGGACACAATGTTTAAAATATACCTTTTTATAAAAATATGCTGTTTGGGCTCACGTAGGCCGTGGAATTTCCTCGCGTTCCGAGGCAAAATGGTACGGTCCAGAGCCCGCCCCCTCCGCTCTGTGATTGGCCTCCCTCCTTCTCCGTGACGCGCGACTCTCGGCCAATGGTCACCCTTGTTGGTCCAGCGAAGGGCGAGCGGTGGAAAGCGGTGGCCCGGGAGACGCCCCCTACGCGTCCCGAGATTGGCTACGTCGCACGGCGCGCTGAGATGGCGGGCCTGAAAGATGAAGACTACGACTCCCAGCTTCCCGAGGCGGGGCCTCAGTTACACATGCGCACGGGCGGCGTGAGCGGTCTGCTGTATAAAAGGGGCGCACAGTGTTGGGAGGCAGCAGTTGGAAGTTGGCAGGTGGAGAGGCAGGTTGGGAGGGAACTCGGGGAGGAGGCGGAAGAGGAGCCGTCTGAGGGGAGGAGGGAGGAGGCGGAGGACTGAACGGAGCAAGCGTCGGCCAGAGGGAGATGAGTTTGTCTGTCCGCGGCTGAGGCTCTGGCCGGGCCTAGGGACCTGGGCGCGCGGATCGGAGCGACACCCGTGGAAGTGGGAGGAGGCGGTGCCGGGACTTTAACCCCTTGCGCGCTCTGCGGCAGGGGATTTAACCCTTTGTGGGCTGGGCTCTCGGGGCGGCGTCATCGGTGGCGTTAACCCCTTCGGGGCCGGGTCCCGCCGTCGGGCCGACCTCGCCGCCGGCCGCCGCCACCTCAGAGGGGCCCGGCGCAACGCCTGCGCCCGCGCGCGACCCCGTGCCGCCCCGCACCGCGCCGCTTGCCCCGTTCCCGGCGGGAGCGCCCGGGCGCATCCGGAGTTGTCAGGCGGAGGACGACTGTGCGGGACGCTGTGTGGGAGGACAGGACGAGCCTCTGCCCCGTAGGACCCGGCCCCGCGCGCGCCCCGCCTCGCGAGGAGACGCCGCCGGCCATGGCCGAGCTGCTGCCGTCGGAGCTGCCGCCCGCGGACGACCCCGGGGCAGGTGCCGGCGACCCGGGCCCCGCGCGGCCCCTCGGCGCTGACCCAGGCACGCCCGAGGGCGACGGCAGGTGGCGCTCGCGGGCCTCGCCCCCGGGGGGCACGGGCAGCCGGGCGCCCCTGCAGGACGCGGGCGACGCCGGTGCCGCCGGCGCGGACGGCGAACCCAGCCCCGAGCCGCCCGCGCCCCCGGGCCCGGACGCCGAGGCCCCCAGGACAGCGTGGGGTCCGCAGCAGCGACAGCTGGGCAAGAAGAAGCACCGGCGGCGGCCGTCCAAGAAGAAGCGGCACTGGAAGCCGTACTACAAGCTGAGCTGGGAAGAGAAGCGCAAGTTCGACGAGCGGCAGAGCCTGCGCGCCTCGCGCGTGCGGGCCGAGATGTTCGCCAAGGGCCAGCCGGTGGCGCCCTACAACACCACGCAGTTCCTCATGGACGACCACGACCAGGAGGAGCCCGACCTCAAGACCGGTCTGTGCCCGCGCCGCGCCGCCGCCAAGTCCGACAGCAGCGACGAGGACTTCGTGGAGGAGGCGGGCGAGGAGGACGGTGGCAGCGACGGCATGGGCGGCGACGGCGGCGAGTTCCTGCAGCGGGACTTCTCAGAGACGTACGAGCGCTACCACGCGGAGAGCCTGCAGAACATGAGCAAGCAGGAGCTCATCCGCGAGTACCTGGAGCTGGAGAAGTGCCTGTCGCGCATGGAGGACGAGAACAACCGGCTGCGGCTGGAAAGCCGGCGGCCGGGCGGCGACGAGGCGCGCGTGCGGGAGCTGGAGCTGGAGCTGGACCGGCTGCGCGCCGAGAACCTGCAGCTGCTGCGCCAGAGCGAGCGGCCCCGCGCGCCTGAGCAGGACTAGGGCGCCGGCTAGGGCCAGGGCCGCGGGCCCCGGGGACGGCGCGGGCGCGGGCGGCCGGCAGACCTCGCTGTGATGTAGCTTCGTGCTTCCTCCTCTTCTTTAATTATGTGAAACTGAAGGGTTGCTTTTCTCGTTTTTCTTTTAGGGAGCCTTTTTTTTTTTTTAAAGTGTGTAATTTGACCAAGTTAGAATGCATTTTTCTGTTTTAAAAAAAATCCCCTCCTTAAACGGAGCTATAAGGTGGCCAAATCTGAGAACCATTAAATTCATCCTAGTTATAATAAATTTAATATTTGTAAATGTAACGTAGTTTCAGTGTCATTTGTAGAGCTACTTCCCAAAAGATTGATTTATGCTAGGGCACTTTTGAAGACTGGCAACGAAATCGTTAAAGTGGTCAGTCTCAGTCATAAGTTTCTAAGAAAGAACTTATTAATTTGCCATTTTTTTTTCCTTGAATGGGTTTTAGTATGCTACAGTATGCAGTTCAGGCAAAATATAAAGATGTAAATGTGCTTGTTTTCTAGTGCCTTGTTTTTCTCCACGCTGGAGAAAGAGTATTGGGTGCTTGGGGAGTGGAAAGTGGCCACATACAGAAGCTTAAGATTCAGTTCTGCCTCTTGATGGCCGTTCAAGTCTATTAACAAAAGTATAGACCTAATCTGGCAGCTCACAAGTGGGGACAGCTGACAGCCGCGTTTCACCCTGCCTGTCGGTCTTCGGGGGAGTCCCCTTCCCTTCCCTCGAGGAAGGAATCCTTGGGAGCCCGGGGGGGGGGCACCTGCTGTTGGAGGAGATAGACTTGTGAGGCAGCTCTTCGAGGTGGGATTTCAGAGGTAGGGAAGATTGCATTTGTAAGGGAAATGGCAGGGGGATTCCAAGGAACTTGGCCTAACTGCCCAGTATTAAGATACTTTAAAAAGAGAAATGGAACGGTCCACTTTTCCATGAGGGTCAAGCTAAAATTAGAAGTGCCCCTCCCTGCAAATCAAAGGTAAAGCTGCTCTCCAGGGAGCAGGAGGGCCTGGGCCCTGGGGGAAGAGTGCTGCACATTTGTCCACAGCTGCCTGGCTGAGTTCTCATGAAAATGGCAGGGAGCTCTGAGAACCAATTCCTGGCCCAAAACCAAAGCTGTCGAATTAAACGACTGTCCCTTCCTGTCGCCATGGTCAGCCCAGCTCTCCTTCACCTGTGATGGGTCAAGTGTGTTCCTGGGCAGTCGGGTTGCTCTGGTCACGCAGGGAGTCCTTGACTTGGTGCCTCAGAAGCTGTAGGAGCCTTGGGGTCCACGAACCCTGTAAGATTACTGTACGTGTAGTCTTGTACATCCTGGGGAGAGGGCTCAGGAGACTTGAGGTTGTGAACTCTGAAGGCTGGAACCCCTTCTGGAGGAGGGAGCGAGCCTCGCACTGGGCAGCTGCTCCTGCAGCTGTGGCCTAGCGGAAGGCAGAGGGGCACAGATGAGTACGCGGCCAGGCCCTTCACAGCGGGCTGCTGTCCTGTCACAGGAGCCCCGCTGGAAACACTGTGTGACCAGTCTTAACTTTGGCCTAAAAACTAAATGACCTGGGTGGGGGATGTGGCTCAGTGGTGCTCTGCCTGCTTGGCAAGCTTAAAGTCCTGAGTTTGATCCCCAGTACTGGGGTGGGGAAGGAAGCAACTAAATGACCACTTTGCAACAGTTCCCTTGGTGATTTTAGTTGTCCTCCTTATGATGCCATGCTGTTGGGGGAAGGCAGCAGCAATAGTGCCCTCTGGCTTTTCGGTGTGGCTGTGCCTATGCCTCTCTGTTCCAGGAGGCCAGGTAATCACCTGGGATTTTACATCCTCCTAACGAGGATTTAACTAGGAGGAACTTACTTCCCCTACTGTTAAAAACATGAAATTTCCAAAATGAATCTTGGAAAGACTGAATGCATTTATCATCAGAAGAAGTATATGTTCTACTTTTAGAAGACATTCAGTGCAGTTTTAAAAATATATAGAAATATTTTTAAAAATACAAATACACTGTTTAGTTTTGCCAGGTGTCGTGCACACCTATGAGCCCAGCACTAGGGAGGCTGAGTCAGGATGGTAAATTTGGAGGCCAGCCTGGACTACATAGACCCTGTCTCAAAACAAAAAATTGGTTTTAAGTAACTCTTAACAGTAATAAAAAAGTGTCAGTTATTAATGTGATATGCTAATATGATAAAAGTACTAGTAAATGATCTTTACCTTGAGTTGTGCAAATCTGCATCTTACTTTCAAAGGCACTGACATTTTACTATATTGCATTTATGTTCTTAGAATGATGAAAGTTATGCAAAATCTGTTTCAACACTTTCTGCACTGAAACGCTTAGCCTCCTGCTCCCTGGCAGAGAGAAGACGCCAGGTTGCCTATGGTAACGGTGTGTTGCGATGACAAATGATCCCCAACCTCCCCAGCCTTTCAGTAAAGTCCTCTGCCAAACATTTAAACTGAGCTGCTCAAAAGATGGGCTTAAGGGCCGGGATTTAGCTCAGTGGTTCTGCCGCCTGCCTCAAAAGCGCAAGGTCCCGAGTTTGATCCTCGGTACCAAAAAAAAAAAGACGGGCTTATGAGTTAGCAGCTTCGGTTTGTTTTGTCTCACACTGGGGCTTGGGATCCAGCCCGGGAAACTGCTCTCCAGACTGACCGCACTAGCTGCCCAGGACTTCCGCCTCTGGGGCTGTAACAGCCTTCGGGAGATGGCACCCTTTAGATTCAGGCTTTTAGGGACAAAAGCCAGGGAGTTCCAGACTGGCTTAGTTCTGAAAAGTTGAGTAGATCACCTGGAAGGAGAGGACGCATAGTAACGGTCAATGGAGGAGGAGTAAGGAAATGAGGTCCTCCTGAAATCCCCTTGCTTCAGCCTCCCAAGTAGCTAGGATTACAGGCATGTGCCATCACACTTTGCTGTACAGTGGAATTTAAATTCCAGCGATCTTTGAAAATGTGAAAAATGACATTGCCCCTCTCCCCTCAAAACAACAAAACCCCACAAGCTCACTTGCCCTGAGGTATACGGGTGTGAGAGCTGTTTTAACTATGACCAGCTTTCCACTACACCGTTGGCAGGGCTTGCTGTCAGTATCAGGTGTAAGTGGCTAGGGTAACGACTACAGTATTACCTAATGTTTGATGAGGGATAGCCAGCCCGTTTTCTGAGGACAGACTGTTGTGGATTTTCTTTTTGTTTGTTGCTGGAATACTAGGAATTGAACCTAGGACCCTCACTCATGCCAGGCAAGCACTTTATCATTCAGTTGTATTTCCACTCTTTTGATTTCATTTTGAGACAAGGTCTTGCTAAACTGCCCATTTGGGCCTTGAGCTGCTGCTTGGGGATCTTCCTCCTGCCATCGAGTAGCTGGGATTACAGGCTTGTGCCACCTTGCCCTGCTGGCTTTTTTTTTTAACTGGAATTTTGATGTCAGACCTGTACTGTAGTCCCAGGACTCAGGAGGCTGAGGCAGAGGATCATGTTGAGTTTGAGGTCAGCCGGGGCTACACAGTACATTCAGTACCAGCCTGAACTACATACAAACCTGTCTCAAAAAAAAGGCAACCTACTTTCCCGTCCCCCTTCTGTCTCTTGGACAGAAGCTTTCTCTCAATAAATTTTTCTTACTCTTAAAAAAAAAAAGAGCCAAGCCTAGTGGCACACGCCTGTAATTCCAGCATTCAGGAGGCTGAGGCAGGAGGATCACCATGAGTTTGAGGCCAGCCTGGGCTCCATAGTGAGATCAAGGCCAGCCTGAACTACATAGCCAGAACCTGTCTCAAACAAACAACAACAACAACAACAACAAAATGAAAAGGGCCGGGGATGTAGCTCAGTGGTGCCTTGCATGCCTGGCAAGTGCAAAGTCCTCAGTTCAACTGCCAGTACCAAACAAAAACAAAACAAAATTTGAGGCCAGCCTGGGCAACTTCTACCCTAATGCAGAAGAAAAGGATTGGGGATGTAGCTCAGCACTCCCTGGGATCAATCCCCAGTACCACTAGGGACAAAAATCTACTCTCTTTTCCTGCAAAGTGTAAATGATTTACGTTAGAAAGGAAATATAGATATATATACACACTATATATATTTATACTGTATATATTCAGTAAAAGCTTGAATTGTAACTTGTTTTTCAAGTGTTCTGCAAGATGACAAACATTTCTAATAAATTTTAACTTGATAAATGAGCAATGTTTTGCAATAGGAGTAGCATGTGATGCTGAATGTCACATGATCATAACTGAGCCAATAGCCAATGATTCCTCCCCCTCTATCTCTCACTGCAGAATTGTGGGTGATCATCTCCCAAAAGCAAGAGATCATGGAGGAGATCTTATCTCTAGAGGAGGAGAAAAAGGCAGAGGAACCCCTCACTTTAGTACGATTAGGGAGATGTGCAAAATGTGGGAAACAGTGCAAAGTTTGTACAAGCAAGAGTTTCACCTGAATAATGCTGTAGCAGTGTGAGTGATGAATCTGTGTCACGATAATGCAATGTCACATTTCCACAAAATCCTCAAATGGAGGCAAAAGCAAGTGTCATTGGACAGGTTCCTTGTTTATGTTTTTTTTTTTTTTTGGTACCAGGGATTGAACTTGGGTCCTTGCGCTTGTGAGGCTGGTGGCAGAACCACTGAGCTAAGTCCCAGGCCCGGTTCCTTGTTAAAGTTGCATGAAAAGAAAAAGATTCCATCGAGCCAATAGAGAGCCGTGATTCTGTTAGTGATAGTGAAAGTTGTCCTGCACAATAACCCTCCTCCCGTGTCTCTCACATCAGCACAAAGGTTTTTTCTTTTTGTTTTTTTGGGACAGGGTCTCTCTATGCAGTTCAGGGTAGCCTCGAACTCATGGCAACCATCCTGGCTCCGCCTTCCAAGTGCTGGGATTACAGGTATGCCCCACCATGCTCAGCCATGAAGGTAAATGCAATTATTTTTCTTTGTATTTTCTTTATTATTTTGTATTGTATTACAGTATTGTAATCATTTTTATATGAATATTTTTGGGTTGTCGAACGAATGATCTGAGTTTCCATTATTTCTTATGGGGAAATTTGCTTTGATATACAAGTACTTTGGATTACAAGTATGTTTCTAGGCCAAATTATGCTCCCAAACCAAGATTTTACTTTTTTTTTTTTTTTTGGTAGAAGTGGGAATTGAACCCAGGGCTTTTGCACTGAGCTACATCCCCAGCCCTTTTTAAATTTTTTATTTTTTTAAGACAGAGCCTTGCTAAATCACTGATGTTGCAAAGAGTCCTGGAATTACAGGCACATACCACATATAGCTGAATTTTTGCTGGTATTTTTCAAATTTAAATTTTTTTGTTTTTGGTACCAGGGATCAAACTCGGGACCTTGTGCTTCTGAGGCAGGTGGCAGGTAGCTGAATTTTTAATTCTAAAAATTATGGGCCGGGGATTTAGCTCAGTGGTTTCACTACCTGCTGCGCAAGTGCAAGGACCCGAGTTTGATCCCCAGTACCAAAAAAAAAAAAATTAAAAAAAAAAATTTTTTAATTGTAAATTTTAAAAAAATCTTAGCTCTACCACTGAGCTAAATCCCGGCCAAAAAAGTAATTTTAAAATAAGGAAGCCTGCTTGCTATGGTAGTGTACACCTGTAATGCCAGCACTCTGGGAGGCTGAAGTAGGAAGACCGGTCCGAGTTCAGAGCCACCCTGAACTACATACAGAGTGAGACCGCATCTCAAAAAACAACAACAGGGCCTCGATTCAGCTCAGTGCCGCCGCCTGCCTCGAAAGTGGAAGGACCGGAGTTCGATCCCCGGTACAAAAAACAAACAAAACAACAACAGGGCAGGGGATGTAGCTCTGGTTCTGCAGCCTGGCTTGCAAGCGCAAGGTCCATCCCCGGTACCTCCCCCCCCAAAAACAACAACAACAACAACAACAAAACTTTAAAAAATAAATAAATAAATAAAGCTGGGCATGGTGATGCAGGCCTGTAATCCCAGCACCCTGGGATGCTGAGGTAGGAGGATCACAAGTTTGAGCCAAGCCTGGACAATTAAATGAAATCCTGTGGCAAAATAAAAAATAAAAAAATGATCTAGAGATGTAGCTCAGTGTAAAAGCTTTAAATTCAATCCCTAGACTACCTCCCCACCCCGAAAAGTCAGATTCAGACCCTGAACCAGATGAGAATTGAGGACTGCAGAATAATGTTACACTTTGCAACTAGAATAAAATATTTGATCCAGGAGGCACAGAGTGAATCTTTGGCTAATTTTTGCCAGCTCTCTTGAATATTGGAAAGCTTACCATTCTGGTTCTTGTTGAAAAAAACGAATGTGGATTTTATTTTTAACTTTAAAAATTTTTTTTGGTACTGGGGATTGAACTCAGGACCTTGCTCTTGCAAGGCAGGTGGCAGAACCACTGAGCTAAATCCCTGGCCTGAATGTGGATTTTTAGATGGACCAGTAACTTAGCACTTACAAATCTTCCCAAGTAAACTTTCTCTTAGGTATCTTCTTTTTTTTTTTGGTACTGGAGATCCAACTCGGGTCCTTCTGCTTGCGAGGCAGGTGGCAGAACCACTGAGCTAAATCCCCGGCCCTCTCTTAGGTTATACTTGAGAAGGGTCAGTAATGACAAGGATGTAAGCACTCAGGAAACTGCAGGAATAATCCTGTAATCCACTAATCAACTTTTGCCTGCCGATAAAACTCAAAGGGCTGAGCCACTACAGGAAATATCAGTAAGTCTTGAAATAGCTAATGTGACCATTCCCTAAGCGCAGTATCAAGAGCAGTTACACTGGATTTAATGGTTTGTTTTTTTTTCTTTTCAAGAAGAGTGAAAATTGTCGGGCATGGTGGTCCACACCTGTAATCGCAGAGCTAGGGAGGCTGAGATAGGAGGATCACCATCAGCCAGCCTGGTCTACACTGTGAGACAATCTCAAAGAACCAAAAATAAGTAAGTAGTTCAACATTTTTTTTGTTTGGTACCGGGGATTGAACTCAGTACCTTGCGCTTGCCAGGCCAGCGCCAGAACCACTGAGCTAAATCCCAGGCAAAGAAAAAATTTTTAAAGGAGCTATAGCTTAGTGGTAGAACATGTGCATAACATGCATGGGCTTGGGTTCAATCACAGTACTGGGAAAAAAATAAAAAACTACAACAACCAAGAAGACTCCTCCTGTCCACGGGTCCTGCTCATGCTGGACCATGGGAGTTGGCCATCAGGGAAATGTGCACTGTGAATTGTGTTGTACCCCGAGGCTGAGGTCACACAGCCTGCTTGGATAGCCACTCTGCTGCCTCCCTGCTGCCCTAAGAACTTATGGAGAAGCTGTAAAGTCCCCAAACACAAAGTTAGAGGGAGTAAATGTTTACACAGCTAGTGGAGCTATTTACCAGCACGCCTCACAGATACCATTTTCAAATCAGGAATCAGGCAGGCAGGGTTTATAGAACTTGTCCTAAGGCACAAAGCAACCATTGGAAAGGGACCGCACGTGAGGAAGCTGAAGGCTGAACACAAGATGAACAACAGACCCAACAAATGACCAGCCTGGCCTCACCTTCAGGATCTGGCCTCTGGCCAAGCCAACAAAAAGGCAGCACCCACAGAACCAGAACTTGGGTTTTTCACTTCCACTGACAAACTGGTTTTATTCCCAAGTTTGCTTATCAAGAAATGCAGGGCCGGGGATTTAGCTCAGTGGTTTTGCCACCTGCTGCGCAAGCGCAAGGACCCGAGTTCGATCTCTGGTACCAAAAAAAAAAAAAAAAAAAGAAATGCAAAATTTTACGGGTTAACCTTAAAGACGGAAAGCTTTCATTTATAAATGAGTAGCACATTTCTGCACCTGGTATGGTATTGCCATGTAGAGCAACCAAAGGCTTAGCTGGATTACTTCACAATGGAGGATGAATCAGAGTCCAGGATCCTCCTCCAATAAATTCTTAACAAAAGAATCACAAAGGTTATTCCTAGGACCCCTTTCAGCTCCTATGACTATTTTACTTGCCTCCTGCTAAATTAGCTTTTCCTAACTCATCTCTCAGTGTAAAGTCAAGTCATTTGGAAAATGGGCTGCATGGGAGAAATCTTGGCCAGAGCTCCCAGAGGTCTCTAAGCAGTGAGCTGAGGTTTCCATGCACCCGGTCTAGCTGGTCCCAATGTGAAGTTAACGTGCCAAAATCAAACTACAGGATGGATCAAGTCCACCCAAGCTTCAGTTAACCGAAAATGGTTCAAATTTTGGAAGAGGAACCATAGTTGATGTTCAATCTATTTTTGAGATCTTTCTGAGAATATCTGAAGGATGGACAGAGAAAATGGTAGAAGCTACGGAGTTATCACTCAATTTATGAAAACAACTTTATTTTTGGGGGTACCAGGGTCCTTGCGCTTGCGCAGCAGGCGGCGAAACCACGGAGCTAAATCCCCAGCCAAAAACGACTTTATTAACAGGAAGGGAAGCACATCAATTGCAGAGACTCAAGGTTCTTGCTCTTAGGGCCAAAGGCTTAGGAATGATTTAACATTTGTGGCTGGTAACAGGTTCATCGCAAGATACCCAGCGAAGCTCCCTGCCCAGGCACTGTCCTTCTTTTTTTTCCTTACTCCTTTTTCCGGTCCTGGGATCCGACCCAGGACTTTGAGACGCCGGGCAGACCTACATCCCCAGGATGCCGTCCTCCTTGAGGGCCTCCTTGGACATAGCTTTAACGGACACGGTGGCGACAAAACTATTTCTGAAGACATCCCTGAGCCACAGGCCTCTCTAGGCTAGATTTCAAACAGGAGGAACAAAATGGTTTACTCTGCAACTCAATGCGCTCGCTTCACAGCAAGCTTCCCTCACGGCGAAGCCAGCACAGCGGTGACAAGGCCGAGCTGACTGTCGCCGCGGGTCCCCCCTTGACGCCACAACACGAAGTCGATCGGATCTCCCGGGCTGCTCGAAGCTTCCGGACCGACGGATGAGGGGCCCCAGTGACAACGGCCCCACTGTTTAGTTTGTGAAACAAAGTTCTCTAAACCGGGAAGATGTTACAGCCTCCCCAACGCGATACCGGACTCGTTTTCCCTGGGCTGCCACTGCTGGGAAAGTTTCAGTAAAAGTTAGGGCTCGGGATTCACAGTGATACAGGTGTCCCCGAAACCTCCTCTGGGCCTCTCCGTGTCCACTCGGGCTGCGGAATGCAGGGCCGGTCCTCGGGCAATTCCCGGGGCCGCACCCAGGGCCCCGCGCGGAGAGGATGGCAGCGCTCGGCCCGGAACCCGCGCCCCGTGAGTAGCGAGGCCCGTCCAGGCCGCCCCACCGGGGAGCGGGCGCCGCCCTCACAGAGGGAGGCGGAGGGGCTGCCGGGCCACGGAACGGGAGGGCCGAGCCCCGGGACGCCTGCCCCGCCCCGCCCCGGCCTCCCGCGCTCGGGCCAGGTCTCACAGAGCAGCGAGTCCCTCCGCGGCCTCTCCCAGCTCAAGATGGCGGCGACAGGCGGCACTCCGTCGCCTCCGCCGCCGAGATCCCTCCGCGCAGGCCCCGCCCCCCCCGGCCTACTTCGTGTCCACGAAGACGCACGCCTCCAATTGGAGGGGCGGACCCACCTTGCTCAGCCTAGCTAATCACGGACATAATTCAGAATATTAACAGGCGCTATGACCAATCAATGCAAGCAGCGGGAAAGGCGGTCCGCCGCCCGCACAAGGACCCATGGGGCTTGGAGTCCCGAACTTGTAGTGGCCGAGCCGAGCCCTGGGTCGCCTCCGCCCCGGAAGGACTACAATTCCCGGCCAGACCGCGCGGCGCCGTCACCCCCTGCGGTTTTGAACTGTTGCGGCTGTAGCCAGAGGCCCGGCTGAGACGAGGGCACTGACTAGAAAGGCAGTCGGGGGTAGTTGTGTGCGTGCCTTTGACAACACCTAGGTCCCACCTTTGCACAGCGTCCCCGCCTGCTGCCGCCCCTCGTGGAGGAAATCCGTTCCGCTCGGCCGGCTTCCCGCCCAGGCGGCCTGGGGTGCGAAGGCTTCGTTTTCCCATTCCCGCTGCTTCCGGTCCTGATGGAGGGAGGCGGGCGAAGGGCCCGGGGCCTTCGGCAGCGGAAGAGGCCGCTGAGCGGGCGAGCCCCATGGTGGTGGCCTGTAGGAGCTGCAGACCCACTCGCTCCGGCCTCCCTTGCAGGCCCCGACCCCTTGGGACTTTGCGCGGCAAAGGTCAGGCCCGCCATCACCCCAGCCCAGGCCTAGTAGCTTCCAGGAGGCGCGTGCGGGACAGAGGCCCTGCCGGGAAGCTGGCCCCCAGCCCCATGCAGTCCTGCCTGTTGGAGGTGTGGAAACGGCTCGGGCGCTTGGGGACCTCGTGGAAATGAGCACAGCTCTGGTGTTACAAGGTGGCGGCCCTCCTGGGCAGCGGGTTTCCTCCTGAGAACTGGCCTTCAAGACTTACGTGTCTGTTGTCGGTCAGAACAGGTGTTAGGCTCAAAAGCTACTACGGGGAGATTGGGACAGAGTCCCACAGAGTCAGCATCAGCTTTGGAGGTCAAGGTAAGGTCACACCAGCCACCTGGGTGCCCCGCACATGGCGCCCTCCTGCGAGGACTGACTTCCTGTCTGACACCCGTTGGTAGAGTTGGGAAACTAGTATTTTAAATGAGTCTCTACTGTGCTCTGGGCAACAGGCCAGATTCTAAAGCTATGACATCGCATGAACGCCTGGTAACCCTTCCAGGTAGGAATTATTTCCACTTAACAGAAACCGAGGTTCTGAGGGCTGAAGTAGCTTTCGCAGAATCATGGCACCTACACACTACAGACCAGGGCTTACACCCAGGGCCTCCTGTTTCGAGGGCACCAGAACTTGCCTTGATCTCAACCACAAACAACTTGGTTGAATATTTGCTTTTTGTCCAGGGTGAAAGCCCAGTCTGAAGTAGGAAAGAGTTTGGGTCAAAATTTAGGATGAGATGGTAGGTAGGATATAACCCTCCGAGAATGCTGTCCCTTCCTGCCCCATACCCATTCTCCTGTCGGGCCCACAGCCATGGATCAGAGGGCTGGAGGTCAGAGAAGCTTCTGAGGCCCCCTGCCCAGCCCCATGCAGTGTTCCTTGGGTTTGGTTAATTGGGAGTTCAAGACATGTCAGGGCTAGAAGGTTCAGAGAAAGCAAGGGACTCACCTAGCTTATCTGTGATAGTCACGTAGTGGCAGAGGACAAAGCCCTGGGGAGAGAGGTCACATCGGGGTTGGGGGAGGAATCAGCAGGGGACATGGACTCAAGCTGGGAGTGGGGAATAATCCACACATAGGCCACCCTGCTGTGCCACCCCACTGGCCTTGCCTCTGGGTGGGGCAGCAGATCTGCCTCAGTGGGCCCACACTCCTCACTGCTGCCGGCAAGGCTTGGATGCATGAGTGGTGATCTCGTAGGTGAGATACCTCCCCCAGCACACACACAGTCACACTCCAAATACTCCTCCCTGAAGTTTTCCTCCACATGTCCTTTGCTTGGAGGAGCCTGTGCTTACCTCTCAGAACCATGTGTTTATAAAACAGCATGCTGGCAGTGGTGCTAATTAGAAGTCCCCAGACCACAAATGCAGAGCAGTTTGTCCCTGGTCCTTCTACCACCTGCACAGCAGGGGCGATGCCCAAGTGCACACGTGCTCTTGACAGATGCTTTCCACCTCTACAGGGTGGCGTCAGCCCTTCTTCCCCTGGATGGACCACTTTTTCCACCTGTGGAGAGGAGTGACACAACTTGCACCTTGGGTGAACAGTCCTTTAGCCTAGAGGACAGACAGCATTGAGTCTCTCTCTGGTACCTCTTGGAGGCCACAACCCTAGCTTTAGGTCCTCTGGTGGATGAGCACCAAGTGAGGAGGACTTGCCCTAGCTGTGCTGAGTGGAGGACAGATGGCTCGTGGTGATGTGCTGAGTCTAGTTGTCTGTGTGACATAGTGACAGTCCCTGGGGGGAGGTGGAGGGCTTCCCAGAGAGGTGACCAGAACTAAGCCCTGAGGATGAGAAGAGTCCTGGAAGCGGGAGTGGCTGTCCTTGTTCAGGAGCCACTGGGAAGCCCAGGATGGGACAGCAGTGCACCAAGCAAGTGTGGGGCCTTTCTGAGTGTGGCTGTCTGTCGGTTCTGGTTCACAGTGGCTCTTTTTTGTTTTTTTTCCTTTGCTTTTGGTACCAGGGCTCGAACCCAGGACCTTGCACTTGGAGGCAGCTGCGGTGCCACTGAGCTACACCCCTGGCAGGGCTCTTGCTCTGTGTTGCAAGACAGGCTTTCCAGGGAGTAAACAGCAAGCACCACTGGGACTTTGCTCAAGTTTGGGTCTTTGTTGTCTTTATTTTTTTGAGGCACGGTCTCACTATGTAGCTTTGAACTCACTGTGTAGCCCAGTCTGTCCTCAAACTTGTGGTGATCCTCCTGCCTCAGTCTCCCAGGTGCTGAGATTATAGGTGTGTACCACTATGGCCAGCTGTGTTTTTTTGAGTAGGGTCTCACTATGTAGTTCAGGTTGGCCTTGAACTCGATATCTAGCCCAGGTTGATTTTGCAACTAGGATCGTCCCTGTCTCAGCCTCCTGCAGGCTGAGATTACAGGCCTGGGCTACCATGCTCTGCCCCTTTAGGCTTCGGATCAGGCAGGTACATCAGGAGCTGGCATCCACCCCAGGTTGCCCCTTCTTCATTTGAACGGTGTATATAGGTAAGTAGTCAGTCACTCATGGGCACCTCCTCTGTGCAGGCGTTGTCCTGGGCACTGAAATTACCGTGGGCTCCTCGGGATGCGCCTCCCTGGCTGTACTTCTGCCTGGTGAGGGTTGGGGGATGCAAAGTCTGAGTGTGTCAGGGAGGGGTGACCCCCCCCGCTCTGTGACCCAGGGCCCTCCCCTGTCTGCACCTCTCATGCTCCAAGCCTCAGGACTGCCACTGTCCCTGCTGCTAATACCCTGAAATTAGAGCCCCGTAGCGAGTGAGACCTTGCCCAGGCTGGGAGTGGCGTCCACTGGTGAGGTGGGTGAGCCTGGGCTGCCTGGAGCTGAGCTGGACTGAGGGGCAGGGCCTGGTGCCTCCTGCGTGTGCTAGGAGATAGTGGCCCAGGCCAGCCCTCAGCACCCTATACCACCATCCAGTTCCTGGCGAAGGGTCTCGCTGTGCCCCCGGCGAGTGCCACCCTGGCTCCAGTGGGAAGGGTCAGGCTGAGCCCAGGGTGAGTCCCACAGAGCCCTCTGAGCACTGCTTCCCAAGAGCCGCAGGGCCACAGCGAGCAGGTGCTGGTGGGAGGCCACCTGGACTTGGAGAGGCCTCCCAGGTTCAGAGGCGCTGTGTCCTCAGCAAGAGAACAAGTCTCAGAGCTGGGAGGGCCACCGCAGCCAGGGCCAACGCACAGGTGGACATGCTGGTGCTCCGAGATGGCTGGCAGAGGGCACCTCTTAGGACCTGTCCCTCCCTACAGCAGAGGCAACCCCACACTCATTTCCACATCAGGGTCTCGGATGTCATCTTCCTTTGCTTTCACGGAGAAGTTAAATAGTCACAGTGGAGCCTGAGGGGATGGCTAGGATTGCCTTCACCAGGGTGTCCTGGAATCAGCCTGGGAAGAGCAGCGGGCCCCTAGGGGGCCTTGGTGGGGTCCCCAGGGTGCCAGGACGCAGGAGGAGCATGGGCCACAGCCCCAGGTTTGCTGGGTGCTGCAGATGCTGGGTGGCTGAGGGAGCAGGGAGCTCCAAGACTTATCCCGGCCCCTGTGCACTCCATGCAGGGCAGCTTAGGTCCCCAGTGGAGTGGGCCTGCCCCCAGCCCACCCTAGCAAGGTTGGCCCTGAGGTTAGTCATTCCATTTCCCCCTCCGCCTCCAGGGAGGCCATCGAGGAGTGTACTTGGCCAGGCGTGTTGACACAAGCCTGTCATTCCAGCACTCTGGGAGGCTGAGGCAAGAGGGTCACAGGTTTGGGCCCAGCCGAGGCAATTTAGTGACTTAGCAAGAAAATAGCAAAAACCGCTGGGGATGGAGCTCAGTGGGAAGACCTAGGCTTTATCCCTGGTTCCAGATACACACACACTCTCTCTCTCTC
The DNA here is from genome assembly GCF_053883595.1 of Heterocephalus glaber. Classification (NCBI taxonomy): domain Eukaryota; kingdom Metazoa; phylum Chordata; class Mammalia; order Rodentia; family Bathyergidae; genus Heterocephalus; species Heterocephalus glaber. Next base: position 12,578,277 of record NW_028258463.1, read on the forward strand.
TCTCTCTCTCTCTCTCTCTCTCTCTCTCTCTCTCTCTCTCTCTCTCTCTCTCTCTCTCTCTCTCACTCGAGGGAAGGAAGGAGGACAGGGAGCTGGGCCCCTGGGGCCTGCAGTGCCTCCCACACCCTGCTCCTCCCGGCCCTTTCCATGCTGGTCACTGTGCTCTGAGGGGACCTCTCGTGGCCCCAGGGTGTGGGAGGCAGGGCCTGGGAGGGGGGTCCAGGCTCCTGGGCGGTGAGCCAGGCCGGGTGAGCCAGGCTGGGTGAGCGGGCGGGAGCTGCAGGATGGAACTGCTGCCCGAGTGAGTGTTGCCAGGACAGCTTTTATTCTGCTGGCCACACCCAGGCCTAGGGAGCAGCTTCTAGGAAAGGGCGGTTTCCAGGGAGCACTGCCCCCCAGCCCTGCCTGGCCTGCAGCTCCTGCCTGACCTGTCCCTGTCCCCACCAGCACACGGGAAGCCCAAGACTCACAGAGGGAGCCCCGAGGTCCCCAAGCCTGGAGCCTAGGGCAGGGAGGCTACACGGGTTGTTTACTCGAAGGCAGGGTGTGTGCGTGCTCCTGACCAGGACGGGAGAAGACTCGCTGTGGGGTGGGCCCGGGGGCTGCCCAGAGGGGAGGGGGTGTTTGGCCTTTTGGGCTGTGCAGCTGAGCGCCTGGGGAGGGAGAAAAGCCCCCCATGAGGCTTTGGGGCTGAGGGCTGGGAAGGGGGTTGAGTGGGGGCATGGGCGGGGTGCAGCAAAACATGAGTTGAGTGTGCAGGGCTGGAGGGGTGTCTGGGCGGGCCCGGGGGGTCCCTGCCCCATCTTTCCCTGCCCTGGCTCAAGCCAGGTGAGGGGTGAGGGGCTTCCTGCTCCCTCTGGCGGTGGCCTGGTGTTGACTTCACTCCTGTGATGCAGAATGCCCTGGGCCAGACCAGCCAGACCCACCACTGCCCAGGCCCTCAGGCTTGCTTTCCTGGGCCCCTGGCACCCAGGACTCCTTTTCCCTGGCAGGGACCCCCCCCAACCTCGGACCCTGCCTGCAGTTTGGTGGAGGAGCCAGTGGAAGTGGAGGCGGGACAGGCATGTGGGGAGGCAGCCCTGTCCCATAGCCCCTGCTGGGAGCCAAAGGGTGGCGCTGGCCCTTTAAGTGGGGGTGCCAGGCAGTGCCCTCCCTGCCAGTCCCTTTCAGCCACACTGAGCATGTGCAGAGCTGTACAGCAGGGTGGGGTGGGGGTGTCTCACCCTGGCTTCCAGGCCTGCATCCACTCCTGGGTCACCACAGGCCTGGGGTTTGGGTGCTGCCCACTAGGGATGCTGGCCAGGCCCAGCCCTGGAGCTCCCGCTACCTCTGCCAACCTCACTTTCCAAGGGGGTGCAGGCTAAGCATCCTGATCATCTTGTTGCTTGGTGTGGCCCAGTTCATCCCCTTGGAGCCAGGCGTTTCGGACTGGGGTGGGGAGGGGCTGCCAGCCTGAATACCCAGTGCTGGGGGAAGCCTAGACCACCTTCCCACCCCCAGCCTTCCCAGGGCCCCTCTTCTAGTCTGCCCACTTCCTCCAGGCCCGGGGCCCTCCTTCAGGCTGCAGCTGCTCTCAGTGCCCTCCCGGTCAGCCCTGGGCACCTGCCCTTCTTCCTCCTGCAGCCTGCAGCAGAGTGCTCACCCTCCCCAGGAGCAGCTCCACTGTGTGCATTCTGCCTGTTGGGCTGCCCTGGAGCTTAGGAAGGCTGGCCCTGTCCTCTGTGCCTGTGGGTCCGCTCCAGGCTACATCAAGGGGAGGCAGAGGCCTGGTGCCCGTGCTCACAGTGGGATGTCCTTCCTGGGCTGTGGCGAGGAACAGTGGACAGGAGTCTGGGGCCTGGGATTCACCCGTCACTCGAAGGCTGTCCTGGGCCTGGGCCTGCCTGCCCCACTCCTGCTCCTCCAGGGACCCTCCAGGCTGGAATGTGGCCCCTGGGGATGGTGTGAGTCATACTGTGCAGCCTGGGGTCACACACAGGCGGGGAGGAACTCCAGATGAGATTGAGAAACTGCTGAAGGCCATGCAGCACCAGTGGGATGCTGGCCACTCTGATCTGCAGAATCTCCGAGTTAGAACAGCGTGCAGTGCGGTTGTGACTGGTTCCCTTAGCTGTCGGGCCACGGGCTGTGGGGGGCTGTGGGCAGCACGGCCCCTCCCTTCCTGAGGTGGAGATGATGTCCTTCACCCTGTCTCCCTGTGGGATGCCCATCCCTGGCCCAAACAGGAAGTCCTTGTGGACCTGAGAGGGAGGGGACTGCCTCGGTCTTGCCCCATGTCCTGCTGCCCAAGGGCTGGACACTGCCTGAGACCCTCTGACCCTCCAAGTGGGACCCCCACCTGACAGCCCTTCCGGCTGAGAGGACGGCCCAAGAGATCGGGTGTGAGAGGGACCCTGAGGCCTGTGTTCCATTCCTCCTGGGGACTCCACACCCAGGCAGCCCCTGTGACACCTGCAGCCTGGCAGGGGACCCAAACAGGCTCCTTGGTTGTCCTGGAGCCATCCCTGCAGCTGCATGGCCCTGGTCCTTCCTGGCTGGACCTCTGTTCAATGCTGCACCATCCTGTGGGTCTTAAAAGGAGGGGTGCCCGTGTCCTCTGCCCAAGTATCCTCACCTGCACCCTATTAGCTGTGTCTGCAGCTGCCCCTCTCCCAGGCTCCCCTTCCTGCCCCCCATCCTGGCAGAGCCCCCCAGATGCCTCCCTGCCCCTTGTTCCATGGTTTCCGGGTTCTGCAGGGCTGTTTATTTAGAGGGGCTGGGATTTAGCTCGGTGGTGCCATGCCTGTCTCACAAGTGCAAGCTCCTAGGTTCAAACTCTGTACCAAGAAAGAAACATTTAGAGGCAGGGTCTCACTAGTACAGGCTGGTGTTGAGCTTGTGGTGATCCTCCTGCCTCAGCCTCCCTAGTGCTGGGATCACAGGCATGTGCCATTATGCCCAGCTAATTTTCAGATTACATTTTAAAGTAGCTTGTCTAGATTTCTCTTGAAAGCATAATTTATAGCTTTCTAGTAGAGATACATAGCAATAGGCAGATGTAGACCTTGAGGCATCCAATATACTAGCTGTCAGCTAAGGCAATACCCATCTTTAGGGGGGATTAAATATCTTTTGAAGCCAGTCATGGTGGTGCAACACCTGTAACCCCAGCTACGTGGGAGGCTGAGGCAGGAGGATTAAGTTCAAGGCCAGCCTGGACAACTTAGCAAAATCTGGTATCAAAATATAAAAAGGGATGGGGTGCAGCTCAGTGGTAGAGTGCTTGCCTAGCACCCACTGTCCTGGGGTCAATTTCAAGTAATGATGGAACCAAGAAACCATGACTTTTCTTGGGGGGGCAGGGCTTTTTGAGACAGGGTCTCTCTTGAGTAGTCCAGGCCGGCCTCTAACTCTGGTGGATCTCCTGCCTCAGCCTCCCGAGTGCTGAGATTACAGGTGTACACCACCATGCTTGGCAAAACTGACTCTTGTTTGGATTTTGACTTTTGTCAGTACCAGATACCAAACCTAGGGGCTCAATGTGCTAGGCAAGAGCTCCACCCCTGGACTGTGTTCTCAGCCTTTTCTATTTTGGAAGGGGTTCTGGCTAATTTGCCCAGGCTAGCCTGAAACTCATGATCCTCCTGCCTCAGCCTCCCTGCAGCTGTGATTGCAGGAGTGAGCCATCAGCTTGGCCTTATCAGCTGTTTGTAAGTGTGCCATGTGGTGCCATTAAATACATGCATGCTGCTGTGTAACTGCCTGCAACATCCATTGCCAGAGCTCTTCAGGCTTTAGACACTGAACAACCCCCGCCCCTCCGCAGGCCTGGTGAGCACTGCTGGGCTTTGTGGGTGCTCTTTTTTTTTTGGTATCAGGGATCGAACTTGGGTCCTTGTGCTTGTGAAGCAGGCAGCAAAACCACTGAGCTAAATCCCCAGCCCTATGGGTGCTCTTGATACGACTGCCCTGTTGCTCACCCTTGCTGGAGGCCTGCGTGCTGCCCCTCAGAGCCTCCGGTGTCCCTGTGTCCCATAAACCCTTGCTCCTCCATCTGGGGGGCACTGGGTAAAGCCCCAATGCCTGGGTGCTGTTCCTCGTGGCTGTCCTAGTTGGGAGCCTGGTCCAGGGAGCTCTTCCCTGCCACACCCAGGGACCCTGGGGGTGCACAGGAAGGAACTCCGGGCTCAGGGTGGGGAGAAGGAGGAGACCCTCAGCCAGCCTGGGCTCCTGGGAAAGGGCAGGCGCTGAGGCCTCTTGCCGGGTGCTCAGGGCCCACTGGCGAACAGGTTCTGAAATCCTGCTCTGCGGTGCACTGTGCATTGCGACACAGCACAATGGTTGTGTGTGTGTGTGTGCGCGCGCGCGTGCGCGTGTGATGACTTCTGCACTGTGGGGCAAGGGCTTTTTCACTGGGGTCCCAAGGCCGTCTGTGAGTAGTGTGTGTGTAGCAAGTGCTGTGTAGGGGTTTGCAAGGAGTTCAGAGGCAAATGCTGGGCCACCATGCTGCTGTTTCTCTTCAGTGTTGGCAGTTGAATTGAGCTACATCCCCAGCCCTTCTTCATTTTTCGACTTAAGACTGGGTCTTGTTAAATTGCTCAGGATAGGCTGGAACTTGTAGTCCCCCTGCCTCACCCTCCCAGAGTGCTGGGATCACAGGTATGCACCACCATATGCCGGGCTCCTGTGCCCTTTGACTTAGAGATGTGTTATTCCAGTTCGTGTCCTCACATAGCCTCTTCTCTCTGCACCTCTTTGCCCAGATGCTGCCCCTTCCTTTTCTCTCTTTTTTGTTTTGTTTTTGGTACCAGGGAATCAAGTTCAAGACCCTGCACTTTCGAGGCAGGTGGTGGCACCACTGAGTAAAATCCCTGGCCCTCCTTTTCTCTTTTGAGACAGGAACTCACTATGGAGCCAAGGCTGGCCTCAAATTTGCAGCAGTCCTTCTGCCTCAGCCTCCTAGGGTGTTGGGATTACAGATGTGTGCCACCATGCTGGCCCAGATTCCTCTTTTATGAGGACTCCAGTCCTGCTGGTTCACAGGACACGCTAACAACCCCACTTGAATTTGATGTGGCAGTAGAGATCCTACTTCCAAACAAGCCTGCGTTCTGGGGTACTGGGGCTTAGGACTCTGATCTGCCCTTCTGTGGGGCCGTCCAGCTGGGCCAGGCTCTGAGTCCCAGGGCGGCCCTCCTGGCTCACACGGTTTCTGAAGTTCTGACCTCATTCATGCAGCACCTGGAGTGTCCAGGAGCCTCCACCACAGGGAGACAGAGTTTTCTGAAGGCAGAACTGACTTGTGCAGGGCTGCATGCCTACATCCTCACCTCAGTGACACCAACCCACACTCGCCAGGTGCCCGCTGCAGGAGCTTCACACCCCTGTCTCCATAGGACCCCACCCACTTGCTGCAGGGTTGCCCGTGTCACGTGGTGAAGGGGTGACCACGGGGGACTTGGGCTGCCAGTGTGGCCCAGCACCAGCTCTCCACCACCACCACCCCGTGGCTCCTGGGGGAACACACCATGGTCACCAGCAGGTCAAACGGATTGCCCGGTGACTGCAGCCCCCCTCCGACTCTGGCTCTCTCTCCCAGGGTGCTGGGACGACAGGCGTGCACCACCCCATCTGCCTGTAGTGTAAACTTTTTATTTTTTGAGACAGGGTTTTGCTATGTAGTTCAGACAGGCCTTGAACTCACTGTGTAGCCTGGGATGGCCTCAAACTTGTGGCAATCCTCTTGCCTCAGCCTCCCGAGTGTTGGGATGACAGGTGTGTGCCACCAGGCCCAGCTCTGTAGCATAAACTTTTTTTGGGGGGCAATCAAACTCAGGACCTTGCACTTTTGAGGCAGGTGCCAGCACAACTGAGCTACGTTCCCGGCCCCGTAGTGTAAACTTTTAATTGAAGTTTAACACTAACACATTGCAAGCATACAGCAACTTTGTACTGGACTGGTAGGAAAGGAAGACCCATGTAGTGAGGTCTGTTCATGTTGAAAATTCTCAGTGTGTACTGAATGACCCAGCAGCTCACCTCTGAAATCTCAACCGAGGAGAATGTCCAGACATCAAACCCAGTGCCTTGTGCAAACTAGACCTGATTATCCTCCTGCCTCAGCCTCTCAAGTGCTGAGCTCACAGCGTGCACCACTGGGTATGGCTGCCAGACATTTTGCTTAAAACGTTTTCTTCCCTTTCAAAAGGTAAACCCATTGCACTCTACAGACACCCCTTCTTTTATTCCCTCATCAACTCCGCGAGAAGGTTAAGAGGCTCCCCTCCCTGGCTGCCTGGCTCCCTCACGGTTCCACCCGGCCCATTGCCAGGTCGCGCTCTGCCCTCCGGCCACCCTGCCGGCCCTAGGGAGCCTTCGCGCGGGCCAAGCCCAGACTGGCGCAGGTTAGGGTCCCTTGGAGGTCGTGGGGAGGGGGCAGAGCCGGACCTGGACCTTTATTCTGGGCGCCCCAAGCGGGCTGAGGGGAAGCCGGCGGCGGGGAGCAAGCACAAGCGACGGTCGTCTGCGCTGGCCCGTCCGGGGCTTGAGCTAGTGACGCTGCTGTACCGGCGCGGCCGCCACCCGAGAGGCCGGCGGGGACCAGCGCCCTGCTGCTCCTTCCCGCAGCCGGGATGAAACGACCTCGGCGCCGTCGGCCTTGGGTGCAGACCAGCGCCGCACGCTGGCGAGAACGAGCCGGGGCTTCCGGGGCGCCCGGAGAAAGGCCCACAGGCTGCGGTGGGCCGGGAGGGCGTCGTCGGTGTCGCGCGGCTGCGTGGGCGGGACGGGCCTCGCACCCCTCCACCCCTCCCGCCCGCGTCCGTGGGCTCCGGCCCCACAGCGCCCCCTGCCGGCGATCCGAGAGCGGCCTGGACACCTGGCACCGGCCGAGATCCCAGTGCCACCCGGAGCCCAGGGCCTGGCCGCGGGTCTGTCCTCGAAGAAAGCTCCTGACTTCGGAGGCTCCTGGCACACCCTGGGCGAGCACACCCGGCTGCGCCCCAGCCTCTTCTATTCTGAGATGAGGTCTTGTGATCCTCCTGCCTCAGCCTCCTGAAAAGCGTGAGCCACCATAGCCGGCTATCTGGTGTCTCTTTGTGCACAGATTCAGGCTAGGAATCCTTGGGAATCTGAACGGTAGGTGGGATTCTTCACCTCAAGGGGTTCACAGAACCCCTGAACCTCAGGATTCATCCAAGTTGTTTGTCCAAAAAATCAGATTTTAGCTGGTGGAGTGGCATTTATGTGTAATCACAGCTACTTGTGAGGCTGAGGCAGGAGGATCACAAGTTTGAGGCTAGCTTGGGCAACTTAGTGAGACCTTGTCTCAGTGGTAATAATGAGTTTGATCCCTGCTACCAAAAAAAAATATGTTTTTTAAAGGGTCGGAGTGCAACTCAGTGGTGGAGAACTCACTCTTCTAGCATGGGCAAAGCTTGAGCTCAGTCTCCAGCACCAGCCACGTTTTCATGCCGGTTAGGGCCCAGTGAATTGCGCTCTGGTGACCTATGCTCTGCCTCTTTCCTCCTCCTCTGGCCCCAAATCCCAGCAGCTGCTGTTGAAAGCATTCCTGAGGCCGCTGGGGCACCCCAAGACTCCGTCCCATCCTGCCCTCTTGCCTGCTGCCTCCCGGAAGGTCCCGGTCTCTGCCCGCCCCTCGAAGTCCTGCAGGAGGTGGCTGTGGGGTGCACTCAGGGTCCTGTCCTCAGAGCCCTGGGCTCCAGGGGGGCTGCCCACCCTGTCCTTGTCTCTGGGTGGGACCTTGCTGGACTACAGTCTTCGAACGCTCCAGGCTCTGCTGCTCCTCTACACAGGGTGGGGCACACTGAGCCCTGCCCTGCTGCTGCTGACCAGAGCTGCTAGTCTCCCCCTTCACCCCTGTCTGCCCACAGTGACCCTGCCGTCTCTCCAGCTGACTTTCCATCCCGGCCATCTTCTCCCCGAAAGTCTCTCCCTGCTCTGCCCCTTCTTCCTGGTTTGTGGTTGGGAAGGGCTGGCCACTGGTCTTCCGTCTCCCTTCCCCTCCTCCGTTCCCCGAGGGGATGTCTCTCGTGGCCACTCCTGCCTCACTGAGGACACTGGGCTCCTCTCTGTTCTCAGCCCCAGGTTCCCAGACATGCCCCACACCATGGTCCTGCACGATGCTCCTGCAGCAACACCAGGTCTTTGCAGGCCTGGCTTCTGCCTGGAGCCGCCTTGCTGCCTTGTAATTTTAGGCCTTTGTTTTGTTTAGTAAAGCATAGTAACAAGTTTGATCCCCGGTACCAAATAAAAGCATAGTAACAAATTTATTGGTTTATAAAAGGACAGCTGGATCCGAAGTCCTTCAAGTAGGGCCAGGGATGTAGCTCAGCGGCACAGCTCCTGCCCGGCATATGTGAGGTCCTAAGTTCGATTCCCAGTACCAAAAAACAAAAGAAACAAAATTGGCGGTCTTGCTGCCTCAGCCTCCCAGGGTGCTGGATTACACGTGTGCCACTGCCCTAGCTACTAGTGACATTTTGAATACTCAGCAGCTGTGTGTGGCCAGTGGCCTCACATGGCACAGTAGGCAGACACGTCACCTCCACTGCAGCGCTCTCCCAGTGACCACGGCTTAGCGGGTCCAGCAGCGGGTCCTGGTTGTTTTCCAGCTCTGGCCATTTCAGGCATGCAGAGATGGGGGAGTGGGCCTGGGAATTCTGGGAGGACCTGCAGGAGGTGGTGGCTCTGGCTGGGAGCACTGGCAGCTCTTGAGGCCGGCTCAGCCCCAACCGCCACCTCCTCCCCATATCTGCCACCGTGCAGGACTCTTCCCTGCATTTGGTTTAGCGAACACTTTTCATTCTTTTCTGGTACTGGAGGTTGAACCCAGGGCCTTAGCACTGAGCTGAATCCATGGCTCTTTAAATTTTTTATTTTGAGTCAGTGTCGATAACTTGTCCAGGCTGGGCTTGAACTTGTGTCCCAGCTGAGCCTCTGCCGCATCCAGCGTAGCAAGCCCTTCCCGAGACCGAGCTGGGACGTAGGGCTGGGGACAACGCCAGCCCCCATAGTCCACGGAAGGGACAGCTCCGCGCCCTGGGCCGCAGAGGCCCCTGTGCCCGCAGGCTTGCCACTCGGGTGAGTGTGGGGAGGCAGGGAGACAGGGGCCATTCCACTGCCGGGGCTGCACACTGCAGGTCTTTAGAGGGCAAGTCTGATTACCAGAACTTAAAACCATGTAACCTTTGGCCTAGCAGTATCATGTTTGTAAATGTATCTTTCCGATGCACACAAAAGCGTGAACAGACACGTTTACCAAGATATTTCTTGTAGGCACCATCGTTGGTAGTAACAAAGGCTGACACAACCTCAACACCCACAGGGGGGCAGAGAGGTGACCTGTGACAGCCAGGGACACTCACAGTGCCAGACGGGGCAGCAGGAGAGAGCAGCAAGGTACAGTCACACAGGCACTGCGTGTGTGCCCGGGCCCCTGTAGGAAGACGCTGATTCTGCTGCCTCTATTCATTTACGTTGCTCATTGTTTTGTTGTACTGGGGACTGAACCCAGGGGATGCTGAGCGCGTCCGTGGCTCTGCTTTCTTTATTTTGAGACGGGGTCTTGAGTTGCCCAGGCTGGCCTCAGACTTGCTGTGTCCTTCTGCTTCAGCCTCCCAAGTGGCTGAGACCACAAGAATGAGCCGCCACAACCAGCCCCAAGGGGTGCAGCCCCTTCCCCTGCCTGCCTCTCTTTTCCTGGGATTGAACCCAGGACTCACCCACTGAGCTACATCTCCAGCCCTGGTTTTGGAAGCAAAGCCTTCGTTGGTACATTTTAGACATACACAGTGGTCACCCTCATCACAGGGAGCCTGCACCTGCACCTGTGTGTGACGCACCCCGATTCCCCTTTCCCATTGCCCTCTTCCGACTCCGCTTCCCCTCCTCATTTACAAAAGCTTTGTTTCCAGTTTTCCTTCTATTTTCTTGTTGCCTTGTCCCTTCCTTCCTTCCCTCTCCCTTGTTCCCCTCCTCCTTTGGACATTTTCTTCCCATTTCCCAATATCTATTATGCATTTTGGTTCTTATTTCCACTTTCGGTTTCTCACACCAGAGAAGCAATGTGGTGTTTAAACAGGTGTGTCCGATTTTTCTCACTTAAGAGTACGGTCTCAAGGGGCATCCCCGTAGCTAGAAATGTCTCAAGCTCATCCTTCTTTATGGCACAGTAGTACTCCACTGTATAAAAACCCCCACATCATCTTTTTTTTGGTACCAGGGATCAAACTTTGGTCCTTGCGCTTGTGAGGCAGGTGGTGGAACCACTGAGCTACATCCCCAGCCCCAAACCCACGTCTTCTTTATCCATTCACCAGTTGATGGCACTTGGGCTGTTTCCAACTTTTAGCCATTACAAACTCTGCTGCTATAAACATGGGTATACATACATCGCTGTGGTAAGGTGCTTTTAATTCTTTTGGGACGGGAATAGGTGGGTCGAATGGGACCTCTAGCTCTAGCTCTTTGAGGTGTCTCCGCACTGATTTCCGCAGTGCTTGCCCCAGTCTGCACTCCCACCAGCAGTGGAGCAGGGTTCCTTTTTTCCCACAGCCCCACCAGCGTTTGTTATTGGTTGATTTCCTGATAGCAGCCACTCTTTCTGGAGTCCTCTCTAGCCCTTTTTGGTTTTTTTGTTTTTTGTTTTTGGTACCAGGAATCAAACTCGTGTCCTCACCTTGCAAGGCAGGCGGTGGAACCACGGAGCTAAATCCCCGGCCCCTCTCTAGCCCTTTTAAAAATATGTATTTTTATTTTGAGACAAGTTCTCCCTAAGTTGCCCAGGCTGGACTCAGGACCCTCCTGCCTCAGCCTCCCAGAGCATTAGAATTACAGGCATGTGCTATGCCAGGCCTCTTTTCACTTTTTAGAGAGACAGCTACCGAGTAATGTGAGAGGGAGGACGCGAGTGAGATTCCTGGGGAAACCTGCTCAGGGCACACCCCTCCATCCGCGGTGAGGCAAGGTGACAACAGCGCAGAAATGTCACCCCGCTCTCGCCAGCCGTCCAGCCTCCCGGGAAGCCGGCCTTGTCTTGGCGGTCATACCGCCTGTCCCCGGAAGAGGGCAGCACAGACCCGAGCATTGGTCCCACCCTGGCCCCGGCGCCTCCTCCGATGCCCGAGGACCGGATGGAGGGACGGTTCTGCAGGTCGACCTGATTTAACAGGCCGTGACCCACTGCGTCCTTCCCGGGAATCCCGGCCTGGCCAGGGCTGGCCTTTCGGGCGTGCAGAGTGCGAGTGGGCCTGGCCTCCTGTCCGCCGGGGTCTGGCCAGCCAGGGGGCGGCTCTGACCTTCGCTCGCCCGCCCCGTCCCCAGAGACGCGCTGGGCGGGGAAGCTGGCCGGCTGCCGCCTCGGAGCAGCCCAGGACGGGGGTCCCCTCGGGCACAGGCTGGGCACACGGCCGGAGCTGGGACGCGCTGCTGTGGGACTGAAAAAGACGCTGCCATTGGGGAACCAGGGGCTCAGTTCCTGAAATGAGACACCGAAAGAGATCCTGGCTAATCTCAAGGGCAGGGCCCCAAGGGCAAGGCGCCCGCTTCCGAGCAGGCCCAGGGGAGTCTTGCCTGGACCCCCGCCCCGTCCCCGCAGGGCGGGGAACAGGGCCAGGCTCCTGCTCACCCGGGTGCAGCGGCTGTGGCAGAGGGCAGCTTCCGGCCCACACAGGCGGCCCGAAATTCCCAGCTCTGGTTCCCGCCCGAGGGGGGTGCTGAGCTTGAGGGGCCTCGGGGCACGCAGAGTCTGCGTCTCCAGCGCCGTGCGGTGTAGACCTGGCCCTCAGGGTCCGCGGAGAGTGCGAAGGAGAAGGGCAGGCGGCGGACTCTGCGAGGAGGCGCAGGGCTGTGCCCGCCTCCCACCCGACGAGGGCATCACCCCCGGCCGAACGCAGACGGCGGGGGTCGTGGCGCCCGAGGCCCTGCCCACTGCTGCGGCAGCCGGGCTGACCCTCAGGCCTCGCTGCGCTCCTCCCGGCCGCCCACGGCTGACGGCGGGGCACGGGCGCCGAGGGTCTCGCTGGCCCGGCTCCCGCCGCACCCCAGGGGCTCCGGCTGCAGATGGCGCCCTGGGAGGAGAGGGTCGGGCGGGGCCCGGAAGGGGGTCCTCTCCTCCGCCCGGGACAACGCGCGCGCTCGCGAGTGTGGAAGCTTCCGCTCGGAGGCCCCCGCCCCAGCCCGGCGCGGCCGCGCCCCGCTCCCGGCTGCCGAGGGGTGCGGTTCTAGGACCCGGGGGCGCCTCGCGGGCGGCAGGTGCAGCGGCCGGGCCGCGCCTCCTCCTATCCGGCGCCATGGGCGCGGGACCCCCGCCCCGCGCCCCGCACTCCGCGCCCCGGCCACGCCCGCTGGCAGCCCCCGGTACGGCGCCCCATGCGCCGCTGCCCACTGCACCCCGCGCCTGCGCCCCTCCCCCACTGCACCCCACAACCCGCGCCCAGGAGTCGTCCCCTCCCGGCCCCGCTGTCCCCGCCCCCGCTGTCGTGCGCCTGGGGGGGGGGCCCTTCCTGCCCCCGCCGGCGCCCGGCCCGGCCGCCCCGACTTCCCCCGGGCCCCGCTTCGCCCGACGCTGGCTCTGCGCGGCTCCAGACGGGCGGGGGCCGCCATGGGCAACGCGGCCGGCAGCGCCGAGCCCCCCGTGGGCCCCGCGGCGCCCCGCGCCCGGCAGCCGATGCCCGCGGCCGGGGAGCTGGAGGAGCGATTCTCGCGCGCGCTGGTGAGTAGGGGTGCGGCGCGGTCCCCAACTTCCCGCGGCGATCGGGCGGGCAGGCGGGGTTCGGAGAGCCTCCGGGTGCTCGGTGCGGGCCTGGCTGCTGGGGCGGGGTGTCGCGTGTGTGTGTCGTGTGTGTGTCGCGTGTGTGTGGGGGGGTTGTGTCCCCTCCCCGTGCCCAGGGCTGAAGCTGGCAAGGGCGGTCGGGGTTCGCCCTGCACTTGCGGCGGAGCAGAGTCGCCCCCGCCGGTGCCACTGTCACCTGAGGGGAGTTGGGGTCTGGAGTCCGGGCCAGGGCAGGGCGCCTGGAGCAGTCAGCTGGGTTTGGAGGTCGGAACCTTGAGGTGGGGCAGGGGGCTCTTCTCCCTTCCCTCGCCGGCCGCGGGGGTCCCAGCTGGCTCTGCCCTCCTTGGCTGCTCACAGGTGGTGACAATGAGGCCAGGCTGTCCTCAGGCTCGAGGAGAGGACCCAAGGGAGCCAGGTGTGACAGGGAGCCCCTCTCCGCATTTCCCTTCCCACCAGCTGGTTGCTGGGCCTCTGCATGGCCCCAAAGGGCAGTGTCCTCAGTTCCTGGGACTGTGGCCACTGTCCCCTCCCAGAGGAGGTGGGGTGGGACAGGACTCTTCCTGGGAAGGCTCCTGTGTGGCCCTGGGGCTCACATCCGGCCGCCATGTGCCCCTCCACCTCTGTCCCTTCTCCAGACCATACCTTGGCAGTGCTGGACTGGGTGGGCAGGCAGGGCACCGGGCAGCCTGTGTTGGTGGTGGTGGGTCCCAGACCCCCACAGTCTTGCTGGGGCATAGGTGGCGCGGTGAGCTTTGGGGAGAGGTCCAGGCTGCTCCCTGTTATGGACGCCGATGAGGAGGAGCCTTGTGAATGGCTGAGAGGTGGAAAGGCCAGAATTCAGGTCCTGCCGCACCGCTGGCTTGTGGGACGTGACTGGCGCTATGGCGGAGACCGGCCCCATCTGCTGTGGGTGCCACAGGAGCCCTTGAAGAGAGGCTCAGGGAGGAATTTAGGGGTGCTTCTTGGAGAGAGGAGTGGTGACTGGAGAGAAACCCAGGGCAGTAGCACCCTGGGCCCCTGAGGTCCCCAGGAGCCTGGTGTGAGTGAGGCAGGCAGAGCCCAGCCCAGGGCCCCCTCTCTAGGGCCTGGCCCTCTACCTCCACCCACCCTGGGTGACAGCCTGGCCTTTGCCCGGGGCACCCAGGGGACCTCTTCCTTGGCCCCCTTTTCTGCCCGGTGGAACAGCACCCTGACACCCAGACTGCCCCTCCTCTCCTGGCTGTGGATGGGGGAGGTGTGGGGAGCCCTCTTCCTGTTCAGGAGCCACCGTGGGGCACCCCCTTTCCAAGAAGGCTGTGGGAGAGAGGGAGCCCCTGCTTTATGTGGGGTGGGAGGAAAGCAGGCTGAGCCAGGGTGTGCAGCTGCTGCCTTAGCAACCATGCAGAGGGCCGGCTGCTGCTGAGGATGGGGTGCTGCTGGTGGGAGCACCCGCTAGCCAGCCCAGGCTGGGTGTGGTCCAGGCCGTGCCGCCCTTCCTGGGCAGACTGTGGTGCACCTTCTCTCAGCTGCTGGAGTGCACGGGTACAGCTGGGGAGGAGCCGATCTGCCGCGGCAGAGGGTCTCGGGATGATGTCCCCGAAGGGCCTGAGCCACTGGGGAGCACCGCCCTATTGTGCCCATGGCCAGGCAGCGTGGGTGTGGCCCTGAGTGTCTGTCCCCATCCCTGGGGCTAGGTGAAGAGCAGGGTCTCCTTTGGGCCTGGCTGGCTGTGGCAGAGGGAGCCCTTTGGCCAGCTCCTCGCTGGGGTGGGCTGGGTGGGGTTGGGGGTGTGTGGCCGTGGGGTGCTCAGGCCCTGGGCCTCCTGCCTCGAAGGATGGCAGAGGGCTAGGCCCTGCAGCCAGATGCTGGGCTGGACAGAGGCAGGACCAGGGTTGTGCTGGGCATGATTCACAGGGACATCTGGGGCAGTTGGCAGCATGCTGGGTGAGACGAACAGGAGCAGGTGGGGCTGGGCCGCTTCTGCATCTTTCCTGGGAACACAGAGTTCTGGAGGGTGGTTTGGGCTCCTGCCTCGAGGGGCCGGGGTTGCTCAGAGGCACGGAAGGGTTCTGGATTTGAGGGTTGATTTTGGGGCCTGAATTTCTTTACCACTTACTACCAGTGTAACCTTGGGCAAGTTACTGAACCTGTCCAAGCCTGTGCTTTGCTCCCCATGAAAGAGAATACTGAGGGACACGCTGCTCGGGCTCTGAGTGATGGGATTGCGTGGGGTGCTCAGCGCGGTGCCTCCTGCGGAGTGAGCATCAGCAGAGCTCTCCACCTCGAGGAAGAGGAGCTGACCTGGCTCTCTCCCTGTGGGGGTCCTGCCTCACCCGTCCCCATCCCTTATAAGACCTCTGGGGTGGCCCTGTGTCCCCAGGAGCCCACAGAGCTGCAGGCACTGTGCAGGTCAGCCCCAGGGAGGCCTAGGCCCAGTGCTGCCTGGTGGCCGGAAACCCTGGGGAGCTGGGGAACGGGGCCACCTCTCCAGCAGGGTGTGGCACGGTGGCTAACGGCGCCCTGTGCACATGTGGGGGTGGGGAGCCTCCACTTCCCCCGACACAGGGTTGCTGGGGGTGGGGTTCCCCAGTGAGTAAGAGCTCGGTGTGGGGAACAACAGGAAGTGCAGGGTGCTGGTGGCAGGAAGTGGCACCGGCTGGTCCTGGTTCCTCAGATGGGGGCCCTGGGGCCGGGCTGTCTGCAGAAGACCCCCCGAGGGGCCAGGACCTCCGCTTCCCACTGTCCTGCAACCTTTTCTTCTGAGGAAGCCGGGCAAGTGACTTAAGCTCTGCGTGCCTCAGTTTCCCTTTGTGAAATGAGGTTATGATGGCATCCACTTGGCATGCGTGTCATTGAGGTTTACAGCAGTTAACGGACATGAGGCGCTTGTGTGGGCCCAGCCCAGCGGGGGCGGGCTTGGGAGTGTGGATGGCTGCCCTTCTCGTTCTCTGGCCAGCTTGCATTTTGTGGCCGTGCCTGGTGGCTTGGCTGCGCTCTGTTTGCTCCAGTCCCTGCTGTGCGGTCTCACACCTGCCTCAGGCGGGGTTACCCCACAGCCTCCTCTGATCCTGGGGTTGCTCACAGAGCTCCAGGAGGGCGCAAGGGAAGCGACTAATTGTTTCTAGAGATTTCCCTGAGGGCGTGAGAGCCAGGCTGGGAGCCCACTGAGGAGGGGAAGGGCTGGGGACCCATGGGGCCTCCTGACCCTGGGATTGGGGTCCAAACTGGGGGCCAGCCTGGGGCTGGAAGGACTTGACCCTGGGGAGAAAGTGGGCTGCTGGTTTGGGATGCAGGTTCTGCCGAGATTCAAAGTGAAACTGCAGGGTGTGGCCCTGTCCAGATGTGGCCTCAGAAGTCGATCGGGCGGCATCCAGGGCAGGGGCTGTGGTGAGACCGGAGGCCGAGTCCCTCTGCATCCGGAAGGTGGGGCGTGGATGGAGGACCGTGGTCCTGCACGTTCTCACAGGAAGATCTAGGGGTCGGCTCCATTTCTCGGCCTTACCCGGAAAGATGAGTCCCACTCGTGGGTCACAGAGCCTGGGGGCGCAGGGTCCATTGCTATTGGCCAAGCCCTGGATGCAGGCCTGTCTACCTGCACGTTTTCACATCATTCCCCCGTCCTGCCTCGGGTCCTCTGTGGGCCCCTTGCCTGTGCCCCTCATTGGAGCTGCATCTTCCTAGTGTTGGTCGCATGACATCACCCTGCCGAACCACAACTGCCCCCCCCCCCCACCTTGTCTCTGGGCCCTGGGAGGCTGAGGCAGGCTCCGCACCAGTTCCACAGAGGGCTCTGAGATGCTCTGCCAGGTGAACCAGGGCCTGGAGCTTCACGCCCTGCTCCAGCTGCTGCTATCACAGCTGCCCCAGGACAGGGCTCCCGGACTGCTTGTCCTTCCTGTCCCGTGGTGCCATGTCCACACTGAGGGCCCTGGCCTGGGCTCTGCTCCTGTTTTCCGAGGATGCTGCCTCACCCCCGTGACGTGTGGCACCTCCTGCCTCCGCTCCTTCTCCCTGGAGTGCCCATCACCTTGGTGGACACAGGCACAGTCAAGGAGCAGCTGCTAATTAGCGCTCAGTGCCGTCAGAGCTCCTTCTGATTTCTGAGTCTAAATTTAGCATGTCTGGCAGGCTGGCATGTGCCCCTGGCCCTCGCTGCTGCTAGGCAGGTGTGCAGGCCTCTCGGAGCAGGGCCGGGCTATGGCTGTCCCAGGCCTCATAACCTGGGGCAGTCGCCGTGGAGACCAGTGCCCGCTCTGTGGAGTGGGCACAGTGGATGACGGTGCCAGCAACAGCTGTGAGGGTGGCACAGAGCGGCCCAGGGAGCTGGCCGCCTTGACTGTGGTGGTCACGGACGTGGCCAGAGGTGCTGCTGGGCTTTCCCAGAGCCAGCGGGTCTCGGTGGGGTGAGTGAGGGCTGGAAGGGTCCCCCACCCTGAAGTGGCCGCCTGAAGCCCAGCCGACCCCCAGCCCTGTCCTCTGTGTCCTGGCTCTGTGTCCTGGCCTGCCTTCGGCCTCACTTCTTCCTTTGGCCCGACTCTCCGCACCTCCGTGGTGAGGATGGCACAGAGGGGACAGAGGTGGGGCCTCCAGGCCCCCACACAGAGTGCAGAGCGCCCCATGTGCCTGAGGGGTGGCGGATGAGGCCTGTCAGTTTCCCCGCCCAGCTCGCTTTGGCAGTGAGGGACAGGCATGATGCACCCCGCCCCAGCTGGCTGGAGTCTGGGGTGGGCAGCTTCACCTCTGGAGCGGCCTGGCCAGAAGCTTAGGCAAGGGGGGCGGGACACCAGCTTCCTGTTTTCTGAGCTGGCTCCAGCAGTGATTTGGGGGAGAGGTCTGGTCAGAGCCCCAGATCTAGGCTCAGCACCCACCAGAGAGGAAGCTGGGTGGCTGAGTCGTGGATGGGTGTGGTCGCTCCCTGCTCCAGCTGTGGCTCAGTTGGGGATGGCAGCCTCCCCAGCTCTGGGCTTGGGATCTGGTGGCTCCCACACCCTCTGCGGGCCTCTGAGGGAGAGAACTGTGTTTTGGAGTGAACCTGGGCTGGCTGAGCTGCGGTGAACTGGCCTTGAATTCTGCGTCTGTTGGGAGACTTGCTGAACTGGGGTTCTGGGGGTCTGGAATGCTGGTGGCACCTGGTTGACCCCATAGTGCCGGGCTTGCCTGGCACCTGGCCTGTGGGGATGACACTGTGGCCCAGGCAGCTCCAGCGCTTCCCCAGCCTGGGGCACAGCAGCACAGACCAGGCTGGGGACCTCGGGGCCGTGCCACCCTGCCTGGAGCTCCCACCCCACTTGCCTCCCCTCATTTCTTGGAAAGACAGGAAGGAGGGGTGGGAGGACGAAGGAGGCTGTGTCGCCTCCTCGGGAGAGGTTTGCGGGTGCCTGGTGGCACTAGGAACAGCCCAGCTGCTGCCACGTGGGCTGGCTGGCGATGGGTCCGGGTCAGCGCCCCCTTGGTTGGGGACAGCTGATGCCCCATATTGAAGATGGGGAGCACGGGGCTGGGGGAGCCTGGGGTCCCCAGGGAATGAGAGCATCTGGCTCACAGCAGGCGTGGGGCGACACTGTCCAGTTGGACTTGGAGTCAAGCCCCGGGCCCCTTCCGGCTGTCAGACCCTGGGGAAGGTGCCGTTCGGGCCTCGGTTTCTCTGGGTAATGCCACTTATCTCCTGTGATACTTGGAAGTGTAGTGGGGCCCCAGAGATGCCCCATGCTGCGGGGCCCCCCAGGCTCAAGATCCCCACTTTGGCCCCCAGAACTGCATGAACCTGCCCCCGGATAAGGTGCAGCTGCTGAGCCAGTACGATGACGAGAAGAAGTGGGAGCTCATCTGCGACCAGGTACTGCACTCAGCTGCCGCCCTCCCTCGGATGCTGCCAGGGGAAGCAGCACCTCCGTGTGGCCCAAGGCCTCGCCTGGCGTGGCTGCCCCAGACCTGGGTGTCGTGAGCAGGGTGGGTCTGTCCTGGGGGCCCACAGGGCTGGGCCAAGGCACCCTCCCCTCGCTATGCCCGGCAGCCTCTCCTGACACAGCCCTGGGCTGGGCTCGGCCCCCAAGGGAGGAGGCAGGAGCCCTGTCCTTTCCTGGTGGATTCCAGGAGATGCAGTCTGGCAGCAGCCCCAGGCCAGCCAGAGGAGACCCTGGCCCGGAAGCCCATCCACCTGGAAGGCCTGGGTCCACCCGGCTGCCCCATGGCCCCGTGGGGAAGACGCTGCCCTGGGTGGGCAAGGAGGGGCTGGCATGCATGGGCTCCAGGGTGGGGAGGCGGGAGCAGGACCTCCCCTGGGGCCTGGCAGAGCTCGGGCTAATGGAAGTGATGGGAGGAGCTGGCAGGCAAGGCCAGCGGGCAGAGGCTCGGGCTGTGGAAGGGGCACATGGGGCAGGGACTCAGAGCCTGGGGCAGCAGGGGGAACGGCTGGGCACATGCGAGGGGCCTCTGTCTGAGCGGGGGCACACAGGTGTCCACCCTGTGGACTGGATGCAACCCAGGCAAGGGTGCTGAGTCTGCAGGAAGCCGGGCCTCGGCAGTCCTTCTTGCTCTGGTCCGGGCAGGGGAGAGGGCGCCACCTGCTGGCTGGACCAGCCCCTCCCACCCTGCTATTCCACCGCAGGCAGAGTAGAGCCTGGGCTTCCAAGGCCACAGTGCAGAGGCGGGGACTGGCTGGACTGGCTGGGGTCTCCCCTGCCTGTGGCTCCTTAGGCCTGGGCCCAGGAGCTTAGGACGGCCTGAGGCCGGGTTGGAGCAGAAGAGACCTCAGTGGGGGCTGGTCTTTCCCCCTTAGGGCAGCTCTGCCCGGCCCGCTGCCCACCTGTCCACCTCCGCAGGAGCGGTTTCAAGTCAAGAACCCCCCCGAAGCCTACATCCAGAAACTGAAGAGCTACCTCGATGTTGGGGGGGTCGGCCGCAAGGTCGCAGCGGACTGGATGTCCAACCTGGGGGTATTTCTGTCCCCTCATCTGGGCCTCCCCCTGGCCCTCAGGTCGCTGTGTATAGGCTTGAGTGGGTGCCTGAGTGTGCACATGTGCGCTGTAGGGCCCTGAGGGAGCCCTGGGTTTGCTGACACAGGGCTGCCGTGTGCCTTTGTGTGCGCACCCATGTCCACAAATGCTTGTGTGTGCTGTGTATACACCTGGTTGTTTGTGGACATGTGTGTGGGTGTGTGTACCCCATGTGTCCATGTATGGGTGTGCGAGTACCGCGTTTGTATCCAGGTGCTCTGTGCGGGCTGGAGTGTTTGTGTTGGAGCATGTGCACATGCACGTGCCCCATGTGTCTGCATGGGGGTGTGTGGCCTCCCTGTGTGTGTGTGCAGCACCGTGTCGGCTCCCTCACGTCTGTGCCCAGGAGCACACGGTACTGTGCCATTCAGCTGGGCAGGTGTGAAAGGCCACATGTTTTGGGGGGTGGGGGTGCTGGCTGCGGCCCCAGGATTTGGGGGCCTGTGGAGGCTCTGCCCACCGGGCTTCCTGTTCCACCCCCAGTTTAAGAGGCGCAGCCAGGAGTCCACGCAGGTGCTTCGGGAGCTGGAGACCTCCCTGAGGACCAACCACATTGGGTGAGAGCAGGCCCGATGTCCCCCCGGCTGGGCTGTGGGGCTCTGAGCCTGGATGTCCCTCAGCACCATGGGGTCCTTGAGGTGGGCATGCTGGTGGCTACCCTGGACTTGGGGTGTCCTGCCCTGCAGGTGGGTGCAGGAGTTCCTCAACAAGGAGAACCGTGGCCTGGATGTGCTCCTCGAGTACTTGGCCTTTGCTCAGTGCTCTGTCACGTAAGCCCCCTCACCCCAACCCTTCCACCGCCCCCCGAGCCCAGGCCCAGGCATCCCTGCACATCACCCCTGCCCCTGCTGGGTGCCCAGCCTGGTGGTGCTCAGGCTTGGCAGTGCCTCTTCCTGCAGGCCTTCTCTGATGGGAGGGACGGAGCCAGGACACAGTTCCTGCCCCGTTTCTGGGGGTCCCCTCTGTGCTGGCCTTCAAGCTCCCTGTGTCCTGTCTCCAGGTACGACGTGGAGAGTACGGACAGTGGGGAGAAGAGCGAGAAGAGCAAGCCCCTGGAGCAGTCGGTGGAGGACCTCAGCAAGGGGCCGCCCCCCTCGGTGGCACGGAGTCGCCACCTGACCGTCAGGTCTGTGGGGCTGGGGCAGAGTACTGCAGCTGCTGGTGGGAGGAGGGTTGGAGTCAGGAGCCTTCGGGGCCAGATCTAGGGGTGCCTGCAATGAGGAAGGGCTCGGGGGCCTGGGGCCCTCTTGTGCCAATCTAACCCCCTCTTTTCTCCATGCGGCCTCCAGGTGTCCCCCTTCTCCCCGGTATGTAGCCCCCCCCCAGGGCAGATGCATGCCTGGCAGGCGCCAGGGGGGTGGCGGGTTGGACGGGGCGTTTGGTTGACCCCTGCGTTCTGCTGATCCCAGGTTCTGCTGCTGTGGACACGTCTGGGAGTAAGGGGGTGGCCCTTGAGCCCCATGTGGACCCCAACTCCCAGCCCTGGCTCTGGGGTATGAACTGCCATGTTAAGCCCCAGACACTTCCAGTGTTTTTTTTTTGTTCATCCATTCACCAAACATTTTTTAGGGTTTACCACGAATTAGATATGTGCCAGGTGCCCAGTCTAGTGAGGGGACGTTCAGTGTGGCAGGCTGGTGGCTCTGAGGAGGGGCTGGGCATGCCCCAGGGCATCGGGACAGCTCCCAGGAGAGGTGACACTGGACACGGTCGAGCGGGGAAGGATGCCTACCCCAGGGGGCAGCACGAGAAGGGCACCTCCGAGCGTCCGAGCCACGCTGGGAGAGGCCCGCGTGGTGGGCGAGGGGCACTTGGTGGGTGAGGCGGGCCTCCCAGTTTGTTGGAAACCTGGTGGAATTGTCAAGGGGACTGATGTGTGGAAGTCACAGCTGCCCCTTCTGCAAAAGTAAAAATAGCAAACCTGTTTTTGGCCAAGAATAACTGAGCACGCTCGCTCAGTACTTCCTGGGGGCCAGGCACCGAGCTGCTTCATTTCCTGGTCCTTGCGACCCCACCAGGAAGGTTCTCTGCATTCCCGTCGGAGACGTGGAGAAAGGGCCACAGGGAGGTGAGGCCGCCGGCTAGGAAGCAGGCAGCAGGAGCCGCTCGGGGCGGGCTGCGGGCGCCCCCTGCCGGGAGCCCTCCGGGTGTGACTGGCCTCGCTGCCGAAGGGCCTCACCGCCTGGCAGCGTCCGGTCCCTGATGCCCAGGGCCTGAGGGCCGCTGCTCCCGCCCGCCCCGTGCCAGCCTGGTCCGAGGAAGGCGCCCTGGTGCTGTGGGCGGGGACAGCGGGCGGGAGGCCTGTGCGTGACCCTGCCGCCTCCCTGCACCCAGGCTGACCCCCGTGCACAGCAGGAAGACGCTGCGAGGTTCGCGCCTCGTCAGCCAGAAGGACGACGTCCACGTGTGCATCATGTGCCTGCGCGCCATCATGAACTACCAGGTGGGCGGTGGGGCTCCCTCTCCGCCCCGTTTCCCCCTGGGCGCCCGGTCTGGGCTGCTCCAGGCGGGTCCCCGGCCCGGCTGGGGTGCGACGAGCTTCACAGGGGTGCACACAGGGCACCGGGTTGGAACCCGCAGATTTAGAAGGTGGGGTTAGGGTGTGGCTGGGACTGGCCGTGAAGCACTTCCTAAGCTGGCCTCTGCCCCCAGTCTGGCTTCAGCCTCGTCATGAACCATCCAGCCTGCGTCAACGAGATCGCGCTGAGCCTCAACAACAACAGCCCCAGGTGCGGCCCAGGCCCCTTGGCTGCTCTGCCCTCTGTGGTCGGGTGCTTCTCCTCTGTGCCTTGTATGGCGCCTGCCCATTCCCAGACCCACGGCCCCTCTTTCCCCAGAACCAAGGCTCTCGTGCTGGAGCTCCTGGCAGCCGTGTGCCTGGTGCGGGGAGGGCACGACATCATCCTCTCGGCGTTCGACAACTTCAAAGAGGTACTGCAGCCCAGTCCTCCTGGAGTCCCGAGCACAGTGGGGTGGGGCGTTCTGAGAGGAGGGGCCTCGGGAGGCCCTGGGCCAGGCCAGCAGGCAGGGCCCTGATGGGAGGGGCTGGGTGTGCTCATCTCTTTAACCAGTGTTTTCCGGGGGCTGCTGTGCCTCAGAGAGGCAGGGAAGACGAACAATAACGCAGTAAATAAGCAGACACCATAACGTGATAGAAAGTGATGCATACCCCAGGGGAAAGGACAGGCTGCCAGGAGGGGGAGCAGGGTGCAGGGTGGTCAGCACAGGCCTCATTGAGGAGGTGAGACTTGAGTACAGGGGGGAGGGAGGCAGGGGACTGGGTGTGGCAGCAAGTGCAAAGGCCCTGGAGTAGGAGTGTGGGCGAGAGACACGAGCTTGTGAGTCCAGGTCTGTGGTAGGAGACCATTGAACGGAATGTGAGGAAGAGTGATGGGAGCTGACTTAGCACCAGCTGTTCAGGAGCCTGTGGAGGCACAGGGGTGGTGGGTAGCCAAGTGATGGCTTAGCGGGGCGTCACCAGCTCCTCTGAGTGCCATGGCCCCTCCGCAGGTGTGCGGGGAGCAGCACCGCTTTGAAAGGCTGATGGAATATTTCCACAAGGAGGACAGCAACATCGACTTCATGGTGAGCGGGGCCACTGAGCAGAGGGGCTGGGCTGGCTGCTGGGAGGGAGAGCGGATGTGTGGGGTGGAGGCATCGAGGTGCCGTGTCCTGGCCCTAGGTGGCCTGCATGCAGTTCATCAACATCGTGGTGCACTCGGTGGAGAACATGAACTTCCGAGTCTTCCTGCAATACGAGTTCACGAACCTGGGCCTGGACCTGGACCTGGAGGTGAGCCTCACACCCCTCATACCCAGCGCCCTGAGCCACTGCACAGTACGGCCAAGGGGCTGGAAGGCCTGGACTCAAATCCTGGCCATGCTGCTTCCGAGTCCCCAAGCCTGTGGCTAGGCTGCTCCTTGAAGGCTCAGGTTCCCCATCTGTCAAACAGGAGCCTCAGGGTTTCGGTGAGCGAAGTGCGGAACAGCGCCTGCATGTGATAGCTCCCAGTTCTCTAGTTATGGTCGCTGTCCCCAGTGCATAACGAGGAGCCCGCTCACACTGAGGTCTGCGGCCTGAGGTTTCCTGGAGGAGCCTGGCCTTTGGAAGCCAGATTGATACAGGGGAAGAGCAGGCAGGCTTTTCCTGCACAGCAGAAGGAAGGGCTGGAGCTGGGGCTGAGGCAGGCTGTGCCAGTGTGCACTTCGAGAATGTCACACTGAGCGACCTCCATGTGTGATGGCTTCACGATAGGCAGTGTGCAGGATGGATGAACCCTGAGACACAGAAGGGGGAGCAGTGGTCGCCAGGCGCTGGGAGGGAGGGGTGGATGTGGCTGCTGATGGTGCAGGCTTCTTTCTGGGGTGATGAAGACATTCCCGGATTTGACAGCAGTGGTGGCCCCGTGACCTTGAGGATAACAAACCGCGTGCTTTAACGTGGTGGGTTTTACTGCACGTAAATATCTCACTGAAAAGCGAAAGACGCAGGCCGGGGTTCAGGCCTCTTCCTTTGGGTCCCCGTGAACTCCACCCACTCCTGCTTTGGGGACAGAGGCTCCGGCTCACGGAGAGCGACAAGCTGCGGGTGCAGATCCAGGCCTACCTGGACAATGTCTTCGACGTAAGCGCGCTGCTAGAGGACACGGAAACCAAGAACGCCCTGCTGGAGCACATGGAAGAGCTGCAGGAGCAAACGACGCAGGTGAGGCACGGTGAGAGCCCACACCCGGAGCGTCAGGGCTCACCTGTGCTCAGGGCCGCCAAGGGGAACGCCGAGGGACAGGATGCGCCAGCTCGCCAGCCCCTGCCCGTCTTCCCGCCGCGGCGTCACCCCCCCCCCCCCCGCTGGCCATGGCTCGGCCTCCTTGGCACCGGCCAGCCCCCCCCCCCCCCCCCCGCTCACCCTGTGCCGGTGTCGCAGCTGACGGAGCGGCTGCGGGACGCGGAGAACGAGTCCATGGCCAAGATCGCTGAGCTGGAGAAGCAGCTGAGCCAGGCGCGCAAGGAGCTGGAGACGCGGCGGGTGCGCGGCGGGCCGCGGGACGGGGAGAGGGAGGGGCGTCCCGCGCTGCGCTGAGGCCCTGACCCGTGTGTCCCGCCGCAGGAGCGGGTGGGCGAGGCGCTCCCCGCGCACGCGCCTTCGGCGCTGGAGCTGAAGCTGGGGGAGCTGGAGGCGCAGGGGCTTCTGCAGGTTGCTGCAACTCTCGGGGCGCCGGCCGGGCCCCCCCGCCCAGGTGCGCAGGCGCTGCCAGGGCTGGGCGTCTGGGGGACCCTGGACGGGACGGACGTGGGGACCCGGGAGTTTCGGCACCCGAGAGACCTGGGGAGGGAGGGGTCCGGTCCCAGGAGGAGACCTGGGGGCTTCGGGGCCCAGGAGCGGGCATGGGGCGTCTTTTGGGGGGTCAGGACCCGGGAGGGGCGCTAGGGGCGTCTGAGGAGCTCGGACCTGGGAGGGGCCTGGGGGCGTCTCCGGCGGGAGCGGGGTGGCTCCAGCAGCCGCGCAGGTGCAGGAAGTTGACGCCCGGCGCCCCGCAGAGTCGTCGCCAGGAGCAGCGCGGACCCCGCCGCTGCCGCTGCCGCCACCCGGACCCCCTCCCCCGCCGGAAGCGCCGCCTCTCCCGGGAGGCCCGGAGCCCCCGCCCGCGCCGCCTCTGCCCCCTCCCGTGACCGAGGGGCTGGTGCCGCCGCCGCCCCCGCCGCCGCCGCCCCCGCCCCCTCCCGTGACCGAGGGGCTGGTGCCGCCGCCGCCACCGCCTCCTGGAAGCCTCCCGGACGCCCCGGGTGGGCCGGGTGCAGAGACCGGCCTGGGTGAGTGGAGCAGACTCCGCGGGTCCCCGCTCCCCCGGCCCCCCGGCCCCCCCCCTCAGTCCCCCCACGCTGACCGCCCCTGCCCAGGCGTGAAGGCCAGGAAGCCCGTGCAGACCAAGTTCCGGATGCCGCTGCTGAACTGGGTGGCTCTGAACCCCAGCCAGATCTCCGGCACCGTCTTCACTGAGCTTGACGACGAGAAGGTGCTGCAGGTGAGAGGCGGGACCGGGCGGGTGTGAGTCCCAGGTGTGGGTGCCAGGGCTCGGGCCTCAGCTCCCTGCCCCCTCCGCTGGCCCCATCAGCTCTCCGGAGGCGGAGAGGGCGGAAGCTGGGCTGGGTCCTCCGGCTCCTGTGGTCCCTCAGGCTTTTCCTGCTCACTCTGGGAGGGTCCTGGGCTTTGCTGGTTTGTCTCTGCTGGTGCTGTCAGGGGCAGGCTGGTGGCTCTGGCTGCAAGCACGGTGCACTGCCGAGAGGGCCAGCCCAGCCCTGCCCATCTTTGGCGCAGGAACTGGACATGAGTGACTTCGAGGAGCAGTTCAAGACCAAGTCGCAGGGTCCTAGCCTGGACCTCAGCGCCCTTAAGGGTAGAGCCACACAGAAGGGTCCTAGCCAGGCCACGCTCATTGAGGCCAACCGGGCCAAGAACCTGGCCATCACCCTGCGCAAGGGCAACCTGGGTGCCGACCGCATCTGCCAGGCCATTGAGACGTGAGTGTGCGGCCTGGCTGGCCCCTCCAGACCCGAGGTCCCCGCTCCTGTTGCCTTGCTCAGTGGCCGGCTCTAGCTGAGGGTTCACAGCTGGCATCTGGTACTGACCTGGAGGGCCGGGCTCCTGCCTCTGTCGCCTGAGCGCTAACCGCCGTCTGTCTAGTCCGCAGAGAGGTGCAGTCGGGAGCAGCACCTCCTTCTCTCTCCACACAGGTACGACCTGCAGGCTCTGGGGCTGGACTTCCTGGAGCTGCTGACCCGCTTCCTGCCCACGGAGTATGAGCGCAGCCTCATTGCCCGCTTTGAGCGGGAGCGGCGGCCGCTGGAGGAGCTGTCGGAGGAAGACTGCTTCATGCTGCGCTTCAGCCGCATCCCTCGCCTGCCTGAGCGCATGGCCACGCTCAGCTTCCTGGGCAGCTTCCTGGACACGGCCCAGCTGCTCATGCCGGTGGGTGTCGGGGCAGCGGAGGGGTCGCCAGGGGAGCGGGGCTCTGACGCACTTCCCGCCCCTTCCTTCCTCCAGCAGTTGAACGCTGTCATCGCGGCCTCCATGTCTATCAAGTCCTCCGACAAACTACGCCAGATTCTGGAGGTGAGCGCCCGCAAGGGGTCAGGCTGTGGCCATTGTGCCCGTCCTGGGAGTGACAGGGACCAGGCCCCATCAGCCAGGGTGCAGTAGAGAGAAGGCTCCCACTGCTGAGGAGGCGCCTCGGGGTGCTGTCCGGGAGGTCCCGGGACGGTGCAGGTCCTCATTTTGTTGATTGGAGATGGAACATGGGGCTTCTGAGCCTGAACTGCCTCCTCAGCCCCTTTTAAAAGTTTTTCTTCTGAGACCATGTCTCGCTAAACTGCTAAACTGCTCAGGCTGGGCTCTAACTGGCCATCCTCCTGCCTCCGCCTCCCAGGCGCTGGGATTACAGGTGTGCCCCGCCACGCCTGGATAGAGACTGCTGTTCCAAGGCAGCGACCTCATGGCCTGGGAGGGAATGTTAGTTCTGGTTTGGACCAGCACAGGACAAAACCAGATGTGCCACGACGTTGCCCTGCACGCATGGGATCCTGGACGCGTGTCAGGGGTCAGCTCTGAGCACAGTGGGGTTGAGTGTGCAGGGCTTGTTGCTCCTGTGCAGTGTGCACTTCGGAGGCTCCCCCAGCCCTGGTTCCCTGCTGAGTCTTACCCTGGCCCTCGCAGATCGTCCTGGCCTTTGGTAACTACATGAACAGCAGCAAGCGAGGGGCAGCCTATGGCTTCCGGCTGCAGAGCCTGGACACGGTAAGGAGGGGCCTGGCCCGGGAAGCGGGCCGGCCCTGGCCGGTGGCTGACGAAGGCCCCTGCACAGTTGCTGGAGATGAAGTCCACGGATCGCAAGCAGACACTGCTGCATTACCTGGTGAAGGTCATTGGCGAGAAGTACCCGCAGCTGTCCTGCTTCCACAGCGACCTGCACTTCCTGGACAAGGCGGGCACAGGTAGTAGAACCCAGGTCCTTGGTGGGTGGGGGCTGGGTCCTGGGCCCTGGGTGGCATGGATTGGGAGAAACAGGGAAGCCTGGGGTGCAGTGGGCAGGAGCGGATCCGACTGCACGCTGCCCCTCAGTGTCCCTGGACAGCGTCCTAGCTGATGTGCGCAGCCTGCAGCGGGGCCTGGAGGTGGCGCAGCGGGAGTTTGTGCGGCAGGATGACTGCACGGTGCTCAAGGAGTTCCTGAGGGCCAACTCGCCCACCATGGATAAGCTGCTGGCTGACAGCAGGACGGCACAGGTGGGAGGCCGGGCGCAGGGGCAGGGTGGGCTGAGGCCACAGCCCAGGGCTGGAGGCTCTTGGCTGGTGGTGACAGCCGGGCTTGCAGGAGGCCTATGACTCCGTGGTGGAGTACTTCGGAGAGAACCCCAAGACCACGCCCCCCGCCGTGTTCTTCTGCCTCTTCAGCCGCTTCACCAAAGCCTACAAGGTGTGCAGAGGGCTGAGGATGGCTGGGGCCCTGCAGGTCCCTGGAGGGGCAGCAGGGGCCACCCTCACCCCATGGCTCTGGCCCTAGAAAGCAGAGCAGGAGGTGGAGCAGTGGAAGAAAGCAGCGGCTGCACAGGAGGCGGGGCTGGACACCCCAGGCCGGGGAGAGGCCCCTGTGCCCAAGGTGGGCCTGGGCCGGGGTGTGGCACCCCTCACTGTTCTGTGGGGTCGGGGAGGGATGGGGACTGGAAGAGGTGTCGGTCCTGACCCTGGAGGCCCCCAGTCTCCACCCAGGGCGCGGCGCCAGCAGATGGACCTCATTTCAGAGCTGAAGCGGAAGCAGCAGAAGGAGCCGCTCGTCTACGAGAGTGACCGTGACGGTGCCATCGAGGACATCATCACAGGTGGGCCAGGTGGCACGGGCAGCGCCCAGGGCTGTGCTGCGCTCCCCTCTGCAGGCTTTGCTGGCCTCACTGCCTCCTGCTACCGTCTGTTCTTCTGTCCTTTTTTCTGTCTGTGCCTCATGCCTCAGTGCTCAAGACAGCGCCCTTCACGGCCCGCACGGGCAAGCGGACGTCCCGGCTCCTCTGTGAGGCCAGCCTTGGGGAGGAGCTGCCCCTGTAGCCCAGGTACCTGGTGGCCTGGGAGCAGAGCCCGAGCCTGTCCTGGCCAGCGTGTGCCAGACACACGGGTTGGCCAACGTGCAGCGCCCTCTCCAGAGCATGCAGCCCGGTCCTGCAGGGACCCTGGCCTGGCCTGGGCAGCTCCTGAGCCCCTCCTTGCTCCACTCCAGATCTACGGAATCAGCCCTACATCCGTGCGGACGCGGGTCGACGCAGTGCTCGCCGTCGTCCCCCGGTTCCGCCCCTGCAAGTCACCGCTGACCTCGCCCTGTAGATGCCCGGTTGCAGGTAGATGCTGAGGGCTGGGGGCTTGAGGACGGCTGTAACCTCAAACGCTGCTCAAGCATCTCAGCCCTGAGACAGCCATACTCAGCAGGAGCCTGGCCTGTGACTTTCAAGGCCATGTTGCCGGCCTGGGCCCCTGACCCCAGGACTCTCCCTGAACCTTATTTTTATAAGAGATTAATAAAGGTGTTTGCATAATACCCAGGTCTGCACCTGCCTGGCCCTCCTCTGTCCGTGTGTTCCTCTGAGGGTCCCCCAGGTGGGGTGTGGAGCAGAGGTCAGCCCTGCTCCTGCCCAGCTCCCTGGCCGCCTCCCTCTGCGAGGCTCTGTCCCATTTCCTTGGTTCTGCTCCCACTCTTCGCCCACCGCCCGCTGGTGGTGCCCCGTCTGTGGGGCCGCCTCTGCGCCATCTGCCTGGCTCCTGTCAGAGTCCCTGTCCTCGGTGCCCGGAGGAAACCCAGCCCACCTCCTGGACCCACCCTCGCCCACCTCAGTGCCCGCTCCAGAGCCACAGCTTGGAGGAGGCTGGGCCTCCTGCCGGTCTCTTCTCCCTCTCGTGAACCCACGCAGGATAGGAGCCCTCTTGCTTGGCCTTGGGCTCAGGACAGCGGCCCAGAACACAGGGCTGTGGTCTGCAGGGCGTTGGGTTCCCTGCGTGGAGTGGGCTCTGCCCGCACCCTTCCGGGGAGCTGGGGACAGTTGGGCCGCCCACCCCCCGCTATGTGAAGGACACAAACCCAGCCCCGCAGCAGCTTGGACAGTAAGGACAGGGTCTGCAGGCTGTGGGTCACAGACACGCTGGGGACACCTCTCCTGCACCAGCCCTCCCATCACACCCACAGTGGGGCACCCAGGAAGCATCTACCGTGGAGGAGGACTCTGTCGCCTGGGGCGATCCAGAGGAGGGTGCTCTGAGTGACTCGCCCAGAAGGAAGGCTGCCCTGCACACATCTTAGGAGCATGCAGCATTGCGGAACCTTTGGCTGCCTAGGGGGCCTTCCTGTGGGGGAGTCTCATCCAGGAGGAGGATGCACTCAGCAGCAGCATTCAGGGGCCATGAGATAGGGGTGTTGGTCAGGGCAGGCCTCCTGGAAGAGGGACCTTTAAAAAGAAAAGGACACCTATCATTGTAGGTACTGGGAAGGATGAGGCAGGAGGATTGCAAGATCCAGGCCAGACTGGGCAACTCAGAGCTCGCAAGAAATAATAAGGAAGAAAAATAAGGGTAGAGGAGCCTGTGCAGTGGGGAGCCCTTGCCTCCTGTGAGGCCCTGGGTTCCATCCAGCATGGTGGGCAAAAAAGCACCATGGCTCTCGGCATCAGGAGAGGGCCTGGAGGTGGGAGAGGGCACATGGGCAGGGGTGGGCACCTGGCACCCAGTCTGCCGTCAAAGGGCCTCACCACCTCCAGTGGACCGGCCAGAAGGAAGCCTGTGGTGTGCAGGGCACTTCCGGCTGCATGTGTCCACGGCTTTTGCATCTGGAGGCTGACAGTAGAGTGGCCACAGCAAGGTGAGTTGATGTGCGACCCAGGGATCTGCCCCGAAACCCCAACTCGGGGCCGGGACCCAGTCCCAAGAGCAACTGGGTGCTCCAAGCCCTGTGGGCCCGGCGGAGGCGGGTGCTGAGTGCTGCTGGTCATGTGCAAGGTGACCATTCCGCGGGCTCCGACAGCGTCAGGCGTGCTCGCGGAGTGCAGCGAGCCCTTCTGCCTGCCTGCGGGCTGGCTGGGAATTCATTCTTTCCTCTTTTCCATCCTGTCCATATATCCCCATCCAAACACCTTCGCTCACCAGTCGCTCTGTCCAGCAACTGCACTTCTTGATATTCACCCAAATGATCAAAAGATGTGAGTCCGCACAGAAACTGTACCCGGTGTTTACTTTTACTCTTAGTTCACCAGAACTTGGAGCAACTGGGGTAATTTCAGTGGGTGAACGCATAAGCGAACCATGGTAGATGTGGGTAATAGAGTGGAATTCAGGGCCAAGCAGTGGTGAGCTACCCCACCCCGAAACAGCCTGGGGAGACTGAACTGACTGCTCCCAAGCCAAAGGAGCCAATCCTAACAGCTCACTTTGGAAAAGCAAAGCCAGAGTAGAGGGTCTGGGGCATGGAAGGATGGCCAGGACGGCAGTGGCAGGTGCCTGTCACCACACTTGTCTGAGCCCACAGGAAGCTGGACCTGGGGCTGGAGACAGCCAGGGGCAGCCACTGGCTCTGGGGCAGGAGGCCAGCAGGGTGGCTGTGTGGGCAGGACAGGGAGCTGGGGAACTTTGCATTTCCAGCTCAGTTTTGCTGTGGACCTAACACTGCCCTAACCCTAAACAACACCCAATCCAGACAGACAGTCCAGAGACCCCAGCATCTCGGGCCAGCCCTCCCAGGACGCCATGCCTCTCCTCCTGGTGCCCTCCAGCCTCCTGCTCGCTCCCTTCCACCTGCACCTCCTTTGAACCCCGCTTCCTGGCACCTGGCGTCTCCTGTGCCCCTTCCAGGGTCGCGAGATGAATGGAGCTGGGGCCCGAGGCACGCAGTTGGTCAGAGGTACATGAGGGCCAGGTGGCCTGGCCTGTCCCCCTCCCACAGGGCACACCCTGCCCACCTCGGGGGACACTGCTCCATGCCACCTTGCCCCGGCTCCAGAGCAGGCTGAGTATTTGCACACCTTATGCATGTGATTCCGGTGGGCACACGGGTGCCTGGCGTGTGTGCAGTGTGCTTCCTGTGTGTGTGGATGCACTGTGTGAAGGCTAAGCTGACAGTGTGCGTGAGTGGCTTCCAGGAGAGCATGCCCCATTACACATGGGCTCCCCGTGGTTGCAGAGACTGAACCCAGGACCTTGGACTGAGCAGCATCCCCACCCCCCTTTGTTTCAGTACCAGGGATCGCACTTAGGACCTTATGCTTGCAAGGCAGGTGAGGCGCCGCTGAGGTACATCCCCGGCCCTGCAGCCCTTTTTATTTTGCGAACAGGTCTCATTAAGCTGCCCAGGTTGGCCTTGAACTTGTGGTCTTCCTGCCTCAGCCTCCCAGATAGCTGGAATGACAGGTATGTGGCACCATGCCTGAGCTTCTTCCCTGCATTTTGGGTGCCTCTGGCTCAAGGCTGTGTGCTTCCTTGAAGGACCAGTCCCCAGATCACAGTTCCCTCCTTCAAGCCCAGAACACTGTCCTCCCCTGTCAGGCCTTTCCCACAGAGGGACAGGAAGGACTATCTTCAGACTCAGGTGTCCCTGGCTTGTCAGCCCAGAACAGGTGCTTGCAGGTCTGGATGGGGCAGCTCCTGGTGGACAAGGGGCTCCTCCCTGACAGGCTGATTGGTGTCTGTGGGTCTCCGGCTGCCTGGAGTCTCTACGCACAGCACCAGAGTGGTCACTTTCCAGCCTGGGCCCTTGACGGGCGTGGGCTCGGGCTGGAGAACTGGGCGTGGTGATGGCTCCATCTCCAGGCTCTGCAGCTCGGGGACCGAGCCTGGGTCTGGCTCCCTAGCTAGCAACCCTGTCTGCAGCTGAAAGGTTTCCGCTAAACGCTGTCCACACCCCTCCCACTCATGCCCTTGGGGACCCTCTCCGGGAGCTGTCGCAGGCAGGGGTCCACACTGGCCTGGTGTAGGGCTCCCCCGCGCCTGCCACCGCCCCAGGGGAGGTGACCCCCGCTCCTCTCAGTCTTGCCTTCCTCTTGTGCTGCCTGGGGGTGGAAGTGGCAGTGGGCGAAGTCGATCCTGAGATAGAGGAGTCAAGGTGGGTGCAGGAGTCCACAGGGCAGTGGCTTCAGGGCAGGGGTCCCCCCTCCTGGAGGGCTGGCGAGATGGTCTGGCTCCCCACTTCCGCAGGAGCCCTGGGGCGTTTCCTTCTCTCTTCCCTTCGTGGAACCCGCCCGTGGTTGAGCCTCGCAGAGCTCAGGACCCTGCTCAGAGCCGGGCAGCTCTTCCCGTCCTGCCCAGCGGATTCCGGGCAGAGCTGAGGCCCGGGACCTCAGCGCTCCTCCCAGGTGCCCCCACCCACGTCAGACAGTGGTCCCCACTCAGGCCTCTGCTGTGCCGGAACCCCACCCCTCCTCCCCGCTGGGCAGGTCAGACGGGCAGAGGGGTGACGTCACACACAGCGTGGGGCCGGGGGATCCGGAAATGGGCCAGGCGGGGGAGGCCCTAGGTGTAGGGTGTAGGGCGCAGGTTCCGGGCGGTCCTGCGGGGAGGGTTCGTTCTCGCGGGGGCTCCAGGCT
This sequence comes from Heterocephalus glaber, assembly GCF_053883595.1. NCBI lineage: Eukaryota > Metazoa > Chordata > Mammalia > Rodentia > Bathyergidae > Heterocephalus > Heterocephalus glaber. The sequence goes on from NW_028258463.1 coordinate 12,611,624, forward strand.
CTGCACCGCCCCCTGGCCGCAGCAGGGGAGCCTGCCGCCACCTGGTGGGGAAGGCGGCGAGGCACGGCTTCTGCAGGGCCCGGCTGCCTCGGGCCTCGCTCTGCCCTCGGCGTCTCCAGGCCTGGTCCCACCGCCGCCCCGCCTGCGCGCCGTCTGGGCCCAGGCCGGCTCTCTGGATGCCTGGCCGCCGCGCCCAGGCTGGCTCCATAGCCCTCCCGCCTGTGATGGAGGCTTCCGCAGCCCAGCCCGACCGACGCTGCAGACCCCGGCCCCGGCGCCCAGGGAGGACTCTGTCACGTCAGAGCCCGCGGGGTCTTCCTCACCCCGCCTCCCTCCCGTCTGCGCGCAGCCTCCAGCCTCCGTTCCGAGTCGGCCGAGGTCCCGCTCCAGCTGCAGCTGCAGCTCCACGCTGGATCGGAGCGCACGCCCGGCGGCCCCGCGCTGAGCCTCGCGTCTCTCCCTCCGGCACGAAGCTGCTCCCTATCCCCTGTGGCGGCGCCAGGCGGCCCGTCCTCTGCTCCGAGGGTGGTGGACAGGGCACCGTGGCGGAGCAGTTGTGGCAGCCGTGCAAGCTGAGTCCGAGATCCGAGAGAGTGGGGTGTGGAGGAGGAGTCGGTCGGAGGCACCCAGGGTGCCGGAGCCTCTTCGGAGAGCTGCCAGCCCTGGAGTGGGCTGCTCCTTCCTTGCTCGGCGGGTCCTGGTGCTGCTGCGGCGGACCTGGATCTTGGATGGGCGAGGGGTGAGCCCAGCGCGGCACCGTACCCTGCGTGCCCACCGACTTCCCGGTCTCCAGCCGCCAAGGCCCCAGCACTGCCGCTCCCAGCCTCTGACGGCAGCCTCCTTCCCAGTCTGATCACCTCATCTCAGCCCTTCCACTGGCCGCAGCTGGGTACAACTGGAGAGAATGATTCCAGCGAGAGCCTCATAGCAGCCTTCAGGGCTGGAAGAAAAACCTGAGGCTGACTCGACCTGGGACATGACTGCACCTGACTTAGGAGAGGTCTAATGTGGATTCGAGTGACACTCTGTGATATCTGAAATGATTCCAATTTCCAGTTGCAAGTATGTAGAAATAGATTAATCTTGTATCTCACAACCATGCTAAAATATTACTAGTTCTAGAAGCCTTTTTGGGGGGTAGTGTGGAGATACATCCCCAGTCCTCTGTTGTTTTGAGAGTGTCTAGTTCAGTTGCTTAGGCTGGTCTCAAATCTGCAATCCTCCTGCCGCAGCCTCCTGAGTAGCTGCTTACAGTGTGTACCGCTGGGCCTGGCTCTAGTGGCTTTTAGAGGAATGCATACTCCCACAGCACCGACACAGAGCAGCTCGTCTGGATGCCTCTGCTCTCTCGCTTTACCGCACTGGGAACCGCCGCCCCTCAATGGTGACTAGAAGGGAGTGGGCATCCGGGCTCTGGGGACGAGGGTCAGCATTTCACCATTAAGCATGACGCTAGCTGTAGGGTTTGTTTTTGTTTTTATAGATGCCCTTAATCAGGCTTAGGAAATTCTTTCCTGGGGGGAAAGAATGTTGGTAGAATGTTCGCTTAGGTTTTATCTAGGGATGTTGGATTTTGTCCGGTACCTTTTTTTTTTTTCATTTATTGAGATAATCACGTTTTAAAAATATTTTGTTAAATATTGCATCTGTCATATATGTTATAATACATTAATGTATGGGTGGTGCTATATTAGTCTGCTAATAATTCCTTTATAGTCTGCTAATATTTTGTTCAAGGTGAAATAAAGGGATTTTTTTTTTTTGAGACAGGGTCTTGCTATGTAGCCCAGGCTGGCCTTGAACTTTCAGGGATCCTCCTGCCTCAGCTTTCCAAGTGCTAGGATTACAGGCATGCACCTGGCTAAATGGATTTTCTTAATGTTAAATCAATCTTGCTTTACTGGGGACAAACCAGATATCCCTTTTTATACTGTGGAATCTGATTGGTCAACCTTTTATTGGGGGTGGGTACTGAGGATTGAACCTGGGGCCATAACACTGAGCTATGTTCCCAGTCCCTTTAAAAAATTAGTTGAGGGCCGGGGATTTAGCTCAGTGGTTCTGCTGCCTGCCTCACAAGCGCAAGGTCCCGAATTCGATCCCCAGTACAAAAAACAAAAATTCTTTGGAGATAGGGCCTTGCTAACTTGCTGAATTACCCAGGCTGGGCTCAAACTTGCGATCCTCTTGTCCCAACCCTCCCAGAGTGCTGGGTGACAGGCATGTACCCCACACCAGGCTTGGCTAACTTTTTTGGAATTTTTGCATAAATATTTATGAGGTCTATTGGTGTCTAGTTTTCTTTTCTTGTAATGAGTTTTTCAGATATTGATATGAGTAATTCTGGTTTCATAGAATGACTTGAAAGTATTCTTTCTTCAATTATGTAATTTTCTTAATGGTGGTAGAATTCACAAGTGAAGGTTATGAACTTGGGCTTGGAGTGGGAACATTTTCAATTACGTATCTAAATTTAAGAGCTAGGTACAGTCAGGCATGTGTAGCACGTGTCACCCCAGCACTTTGTGAGGCTGAGGCAGAGGGTGGCAAGTCTGAGCCCCTCCTGGGCAACTTGGTGAGACTCAGTCTCAAAATAAAAAGAATATGAAGGGCTTGGAGTCTAGCTCAGGGTGAAGATTCTAGGCTCAATACCTACCACCGATCAAGATCCACCCCCCAAAATCTAGATACAGGGCTGTTTTGGGTATTCTTTTTTAGAGTGGTAAAATATATATAACACAAAGGTGACAATTTTTAACCTCTTTCTCCTTTTATTTACTTAAGTGTGGGAGGTTCAGCACAGGACCTTGTGTGTCCTCCGCCGTGCTCTACCACTGAGCTGTACTCCATCCCTCGGAACCATTCGTAAGTGTGCAGTTGGGGAAGTGAGTCCATTCACACTGCTGCACACCCATCAGCACCATCCATCTCCAGAATCGCTCTACTCTTTTTTTGTTGTTTTGTTCTGTTTTTTGACACAGGGTCTCACTATGCAGTTCAGGCCGGCCTCAAACTCACCATGGAGCCCAGGCTGGCCTTGAACTCACAGCGATCCTCTTGCCTCAGCCTCCTGAGTGCTGGGATGACCGGTGTGCACCACCACGCCCAGAAAGAATTGCTCTATTGAGTGAGCTTTTGGAATTTGTATCTTTTAAGGAATTGGTCCATTTTATATAAATTGTCAAATTTATTGACAAAAGTTGTTCATAGTGTTTCCTTATTATCCATTTCATATTTGCAAAATCTATAGCGATAATATCCATTTTGTTCCTGATGACTTTTGTCCTTTTTATATTTTTGGCAAGGGATCTACCAGTTTTATTGATCATAAAGAACTAGCCTTGTTATGTTTAGATCTACAATGGTCCCTAAAAGTCTCACGTCTAGAGGTGGGGCCAGGCCAGAAGGGGCAGGCCACTGAGAACACGACTGGGAAGGATGCATTCTGACCCTGGTCCCGCCCATCTCTCTCTGCTTTGGGGCCACCATGAATGAGGAGCTCTCCTCTGCCATTCCGTTCTGCCTTGGGAGTCGGCTGGCCGTGGACCAAATCCACTGCAATTGTGAGCCCAAATAAGTCTGCTCTCCTTTAGGGTGTGGTTGTGAGGCGTGAGGAGAAAGAGACAAAACAGAACATGGTACCATGAAAGGGGTCATGGAGGGCATCTTGGAAATTAGCAAGACCCCACACCTTGCAGGTTCAAGGGTGCAAAACTTTAAAACTTTCGACTGGGAAGAGAGTTCCTGGATTCCCTGTGCATTTAGGGGAGCCTAGGGAAGTTATCCCTAAGTTCAGCCATCCAAGCACTCAGAGGTCATGGCAGTCATGGCCCAAGGGGGCCCAGCCTCTATGAAAAAGGCATTACAGAAAAGAAGAGCTTTTGACAAATAGAATTGGAAAATAAAGCACAGAGAATATTCCCAGAAGTGGAGCCAAAATATCAAGATAATGCAAAAGGCAAGGACCAATAGGAGATCCAGTTCTCAATTCTAAAAGATCCAGAGAGAATAGAGAACATGGAGAAGAAAAAAGAATTTTCCTGAGCTGAAGGATGTCATTTCCTTAAAAGACCTTATTAAGAACACCATAGATGGGCAGCAGCTATGGCCAGCCAGTCGCAGGAATCCAGCAGCTGCTGCAGGCCGAGAAGCGGGCCGCGGAGAAGGTGTCCGAGGCCCGCAAGCGAAAGAACCGGAGGATGAAGCAGGCCAAAGAAGAAGCTCAGGCTGAGATCGAACAGTACCGCCTGCAGAGGGAAAAAGAGTTCAAGGCCGAAGAAGCTGCGGCCTTAGGATCGCAGGGCAGCTGCAGCAGTGAAGTGGAGAAGGAAACCCAGGAGAAGATGGCCATCCTCCAGACCTACTTCCAGAAGAACAGAGAAGTCCTGGATAACCTCCTTGCTTTTGTCTGTGACATCCAGCCAGAAATCCATGAAAACTACCGCATCAATGGATAGAAGAAAGAAACACCTGTTCTGTGGATTAGCATCGTAGATGCTCTCATGGAATATGAAGCTTTAGCAAAGTCGATTTCTGTTCTTAAGAAATGCATTAAATTATTTCTTATGTTGTGTAATAAATAGTTCCCTTCACTTTTTGGAGAGTAGCATATCTAGCTTCTTTGGACAAACTTTGTACTTTCTCCAAAGATTTCATCTTTTTACCTTGTATTTCTTAGAAATTTAATGAGTATATGTTGTCTGTTTTCTTATACCTTTTAGCTGAAGCACCATGTATATGTGTTGACTTTTTCATTCTTAGATTTAGTAAGAAAAAGAAAAAACAGTTCTTTAAAGAAAGCAAGGGATTAAATAACTTTTTTCCCTTACACTTTCTTAAAGGTCAGGGGCTTTATCTATGAAAAAGTAGTAAATAGTTATTTGTAACTTGTATTATGCAGCAGCCAGCCTTAAAGTAGTATATTTTGAGGAAGGATTAGAACAGCTAATACTAGTATACTTGCTTGGGCTGCGCTTAGCTTATCTTAACCAAAATTACTAGATGAGCCAGGTGTGGTGGTGCACGCCTATAATCCCAGCACTCGGGAGGCTGAGGCAGGAGGATCACAAGTTTGAGGTTGGCCTGGGCTACATAGTTAGATCTGGGCCTGCTTGGACCATTAGTGAGACCTTGTCTCAAACCAAAACAAAACAAAAAAATTTACTAGATGATAGGACTTAAGAACTTGTTACTTATTATTTGGTGTATTGATAATCATTTACTAGTAAAAGTAAAGACTTTGTCACGCAAAAAAAAAAAAAAAAAAGAACACCATAGATATCATAAGACCCTTGCTTGAAAAGTCCATTACATCAGGAACAAAGAAGTCCCAAATGTTTCAGAAAAGGAAAACCCAGTGACCTACAAGGGGAGGAAAATCATACTGGCAGAAGAATTAGCAACAATTGAGTGCCTTTAAGATTCTGAGAAACAGGCCTGGGATTTAGCTCAGTGGTCTCGCCGCCTGCTCCGCAAGCTCCAGGACCTGAGTTCGATCCCCGGTACCAAATAAAACAACAACAACAACAAAATAAAATTCTGAGAAAAATAGTTTTTACCTCAGAATTTTATATCTAGCCAAACTATCACTTCAAACATGGAAAGTCAGAGAAAATTTACTTCTCTTTCTTTAAGAAATTACTTGAGGATGTGTTGAAGCAAAATGAATGTGTGACCAGGGGAACCAGGAAGACAGTGGCTCCTTCATCCCAGCAAGGGCCCCTCCCACATGTGAACTGCACAGAGGCCGACAGCCAGGTCGGACTTGGGGCAGGAGAGCGGAGGGTTCAGGCAGTGGTCTGAAACAAGAAAATATGATAGAATACTTGACTAGAAGAAACGCTTGAAGAAGCACTATGATGAAACCAAAAGGTGTAGGAAAAAAGGCAATCAGAAGTCCCAGGAAAACCAAAAAGCTGCATAGGAAAGAAAAAGCAACTGCAGCAGCTCCCTGGCCTCTGCAGTGAACAACAGTCACAATAACTTAAAACCTCTACATTAACTGTCAATTTTTACAGTCCACATGTAAACAATACTTGGAAACATGGTTGATACATAGGACAATGTAAATGTTACCAACCTTGATATTTAAAAAATAAAAATATGGGCTAGAATTTGGGGGAGGTAGAAAGCAAGCAGGAAAGCTGGAGAGAGGTAGAAAGGCAGGGGCGCTCAAGCACGGCCTCAGCGTTGAAAGTTGGAAAATAGAAATCTAAGTGCATTCAGCTTATAAGGGTGAGGTTCCTGGTGACAGTGCTCACACCTAGGCCACCCGGGAGCTTGCCGGAGCTCACAGAGGGACAGAGTGCTGCTCAGTGAGGAGCGGGGGCTGTCTGTGGGGACCCTTGGTTTCCGTCACCAAATGAGCTGTTCCGTGCTCTTGAGCTGTGGCCTGTGTTCTCTGATGAGGCTGGAAGAAGCGCCGAGCCTCAGCTCCGGCCAGGCACTCAGTGGGGCTCACAATAAGGCCGCGAGCAAAGCCAGCCCTGCCCACACTGCCTTCAGGGCTCCGCTTCCTATTCCCCCCATCCTCAGCTCTGGCCGCTGCCTGTACATTTTTCCTCAAAGGGACTGGAATCGGCTATGCTCCAAATGCGAAGCCTTGGGGGCGTGTGCTGCCCCCCCCCCCCATGCTCCTGGAGTCCCATTCTGATGATGGGGGTTTCTGGGTTCCCACCCACCACACTGAGTGAGGGCTGCTCATGTGGGGACCCCTAACCCTAACCCCTGGGGCACGTGTGGGTGGCTCCCTTGCATCTGTCTCCAGCAGGGCATCTGGCCCAAGGTGGATGCTCAGCAAATGTCTTTGCAGAGAAACAAAATTCTTATTTTTCTTATTCTGCCAAACCCTGTGGTTTACCCTAGATTTCTTTACCATTTTTAAAATTTTGAGGCAGGGTCTCAGTAAGTTGCCCAGGCTGGGCTTGAACTTGCAGTCCTCCTGCTTCAGCCTGCCAGAGTGCTAGGTGTGCGGCATCTCACCTCATTTACACCCTGTTCATTAGGACTGTGGCAGGGCAACCCGGCTCTGCGTGCCACGCGTCTCCCTTGCCGGTCGCTCATCTCTGGACCCCCCCACTCCCCAGCTCAGCCTGTGTCCTTTCCCTTTGCCAGGAAGCCGTGTCCATGCCTCCTCGTCTGCAGCCTCTGACCTTCCACCTCTGATGCTGACCTTGGACGCCTCCTGTGGCACCAGCCCGCTTCTCTGTCCACCCAGAGCTAGGCCTCCTTCCGCTCTGGGCACTGTAGGCCCCGACTCCCCTCAGAAAGCAGTTGCTGCCCCTAGAGCAGGACTGCCTGGCTCCGAACCCTGATGCTGATCACTGTGCTGCCCGAAGCAGCCCAGCCTCCAGCCAGACCAGGGCAGCCACAGCCCCAGGACCGGGGCCCCTCCCCCTGTCTCTGGCCAGGCAGCTCGGGGGCCTCAGAGGTGCTGCATGTCCTGGCTCTGCCTTCTTCCATCTCTTGGAGTCCTGCTCTCCAGCCCTGAGCTCGAGGGCTCTTCTGTGCCTCGGGGTCTGAAAACCTGACTCAAATCTTGTCTCCTCTGCTGACAAACTGAGCTGTCCACCGTCTGGACTGGACTGGTAGCCACCGCCCTGTCAGTGGCAGAACTGATGTAGGGTCCCTGTGAACAGGGTCCCTGTGAACACTGGCAGGCACGAGGTTCTCTGGTGGTTGCTGCGTGACACATATTTAATGCTGGCTCAAATCCTTCAGAGAGATGTCCCAAGCAAAAGCCATTTCAGGGGCGGTCTGAGGCCTGCCTGGGGGGGGACCTGGCACAGAGGTGCAAGCCCACTTGCACAAGGAAAGCATGGCAGGAGGAGACTGCTGCTCCCGAAAGCACTAAGCACCAAGGGCAACTGGATATGATTTCCCAGGATTAGCTGCAGTTTGGGACAACCCATGTTATTTCCGAGCCACAGAGCACGGGCTCCTGCACAGGGGCCCCGAGCACACGCCGAGTTTAGCTGGGGTGGGGACGACGCCTCCCATGGCGTGCGCTTGGTGACCATGGTCCCGCGCCCTACCTGTGTGCCCCACGCCGGCTGAGGCTGCATCCCCGGGGCCTCCAGTGCTCTCTTTGGCTGGGAGGCGGCACTGGCACCCGTGAGGCCACCGCCTCAGTGACATCCCTGCTGTGACCCTGCTGCCAGGGGCTTCTGTCTGCACTCTGGGCCCAGGGCCACTGCCCAACCCCTCAAGGAACGGGCGGTTGAGAGAGGGCGCGAGGCACCCTATGTCCTGGCCCCGCTCCCGGAAGCTGTCACACCCGGGCAGTCGCTCAGGGGCAGCTGGTCATTGCCTGCACCCCACTGTGGCCAAGCCTGCAGGCCTTGGTACCCTGGGAGTGGCTGACCTTCCCTGCACGGGGACCTAAATACCCACCACCGGCTCAGGCAGGCCAGACGCCTGGGCTGAGGAACTTGTCAACCCCCACATTTTATTCCTCATAGCTCTGCAACCTACACACTGCAGGGCTGGGCCCTCAGATGGGCCAGGGCTGCTCACTGGAGCAGACTGGCTGCATGCGAACAGCTGGACAGAGGCCACCTTGGCTTGGCTTGGCATGGGACAAGTGTCTCTTGATTCACAGTTGGTTTAATGCTACACGAGTGCTGAGCGGCTCCCGGGAGCAGGGGAGGGTGCTCGTCTCCAGTGTGGGGGATCCTGGAGGGACACGAGCTCAGACTGTGGCCTGCTGTGCCATGCAGGGCCACCGCCGTCCTGGTGGGCAGCCAGGAGAGTGCTGTGAGGTCATCAGAGTGTAAAGTGCGGCTGGCAGTGGCCCTCCGTGCCAGGGCAGGCAGGGCAGTGAGTGGACGCTGGTGCTGAGCAGGCATCTGCACCTGCCCACTGCACCCCGTCTGCAGACCACTCCTGTCACCTGCACTCACAGACAGAGCCCTGCGTCTGGGCAGCAGTGGGGCCAGCAGCGCAGGGCACGTGCCATGCGTGGGGACCGAGAACTGCTTCCCTTGCACCTTCTCTGGTCCTTGGCTGAACTGGAGGTCGATGCAGAGCCTCTGCTGCAACTCTTGATGTGGCAGTTCTACCAAGGCGCCCTCCCAGGCCGGCAGCCCTTCCTTTCTCCTCCACCCCAAAGGGGCTGAAGGCCAGAACTCGGCTAGGGATTGGGGCTCCCACGAGCCCAAGGCCAGGCCCAGGGCTGCCCCGGTCCTGTGAGCGGAGTGCAGGCCCTTGTGGCTCGCCCAGCCCTGGGCCCCTTGGCGGTAGTCCTCCTGTCGTTGCTTCCTCACACGGAGGGCAGGGCGGGCTGGCTCAGGCCTGAAGCCTGGGTGGCATTTCACTTGCTCCCAGGGGATGGCAGACCCCAAGCAGGCTGCTCATTGCAGGGCAGCACTGGGCACCGAGGACGCTGCTGCTTCGTCAGTGGAGCGGCGGTGGGGGGCGGGGCTACGGCCTGTTCTCCAGCTGGCCATGCTTCACCCGCCAGCTCCAGGCAAAGCTGCCGTCGGGGGCCAGCATGCACTGCAGGTCGATGCCCGAGTCTGGCACCTCCATGTCATAGCGAACGGGCTGCCCGTCTTTGGTCACCAAGCTGAAGGCTGTGGCTGGGATCTGGGGGTGGAGCAGCCAAGGGTGGAGATGGGCTCAGCAGTGTGAGGTGGGGTCAGGCCACGGTCCTGGCACACTGGGAGGTGCCTCCCTCCAGCCAACGGGCAGCCCAGGCCCTGCCTTCCACTTGGGAGGGCCTGGAGAATGATACCCTACCCCAGCCTTGCCAGTCTTGCCCTGGGATGCCAGGGGCAGGGGAGGTCATGCCCGCTCCCTAGGGTGGCATTTCCAGGCTTCTGAAAGCAGCTGTCTCACCTGGCTGCTGATGCCAGTTGCGATGTCTCCCACTTTGACCCGGTGGAACTCTCGGATGTGCAGGTGTTCGCCATTGAGAGACTGTATTTGGACTTTCACTCCTAGAGGCGGGCAAGGTGACAGTCAGGAGAGTGGCTGTCACCCCAGGAGGGGAGACCTTCCGGGGGCTCCCCTCAGAGGGAGCAGGTCTGGCTGTGAGGAAGTGGCAAAGTGAAAGTCCGGCTGGAGGCCCAGCCTCGTCCACCTGCGGCTTCCTGGCTGAGCCCTGGGGTCTGCACTGTTTGCTTCGAGCTGGGCGGCTGCTGTGGAGTACAGCAGAAAGGAACCAGAACCAGACAGGCTCTTTTTGTTCGGCACTGGGGGTCGAACTCGTGTCCTTGCGCTTGCGAGGCAGGCGGCGGAACCACTGAGCTGAATCCCCGGCCCTAGAACACAGACTCTGAATCGATTCCCAAGGGAGTGGGTTTGGCCTGGCCATGGGGCCACGCGGTGAGTCACACAGGCCCGAGGAAGCTGGGAACCGTGAGCGCCTGGAGCCCTTGTTCTGGCAAAGCCACAGCATGACCCGCGCGCCCAGCTTCAAAACTGAGAGCCTGCATGCTGCCTTCCTCATCTCTGACCTCTGCCGGGGGCGGCCCACAAACTTGCTGCAGACTCCCAGATTACAGCGCTCGGGGCTCAGGGTTCACCGCGTTCCTCCCTTCCCCTCAGAAGACATGAACTCATCGGGGTCTCGCCTCGGGCCAGCGGGCCAGGAGAGACTGCTCCCCTCCCAGCATGGCGCGTGTTGGGGTCCTCTGCCCCAGCACCATCGCACTGGCACGGACCTCACCCTCTGGGCCCCAGCTGCCCGCCCCGCCGGGAGACACAGACCGTTGGTGACTCCCCAGTCCGGCCGCCCAAGGCTGCTGGGCTATACCATTGAAGTAGCTGGGGGTGTCGGCAGGTCGTCCCCGGGCCAGCACCGCGCTGTAGCTGGAGCTCCGAGCCTCTGCCTGGCTGCCCCATGAGTGGACGCCAGAGCTCAGGGTGTCCCTCGAGCTCTGAGAGGCCTTTGATGGGTTCTGAAACAGAGTGAGCTCAGACTCAGCCCCCGGGCTCGGGGACTGTTGCTGGCCTTGTCTCCTTCAGAGAGAAGGGGCCTGGGCTTGCCTGCGTTGCAGAGGGCAAGGGCTGATTCTGTGGGAGCAATTCTGTGCCCCACTACGCCAGGAGCTAAGTCCCCTTCTGTTTCCAGGTGTGCTGTCTCACTCTGACCAACCACAGCCACCCCCCCCTTCAGGGAGGACCACAGAAGGGAGGGGAGGGGTGGGCCCAGGCCCAGGCCCCACCCACCACCCACACCCACCACCCACCACCCAGCGCTGCACACAGCCCATACTCCAGCCCAAGCCCAGGTGAGAGCCCAGGCCAGGCTGACCCACCTTCTCAGTGGTGTCTGACAGGGAGAAGCTGTCGATGCTGAGGCACGAGAGAATCTGCTCCTGCTCCTCCAGAGAGAAAGGCTGGGACAGGCTGTTCAGAAACAATTCTGCAGGAAGAGGGCAAGAGGGGTGGGAAAGCTGGTGGGGCTCAGCAGCAGCAGACCCGAGGGGAGGGCCGAGAGGAGCGGCAGATGCTCAGGCGGGCACAGCTGGCTGTGCTACCTATCTCCAGCTGCTGCAGCTCCAGGTCAGGGAGGGTTGCTCTCCGCTCCAGCGAGCCCGAGCTCCTAGCCGGGACTGGGTCCAGGGAGGACAGAGGCAGGGGTTCCCAGGGGCCAGAGTCGTCCTCGCTCAGATGCAGGGTGGGAGACACGTTCTGCTCTGGGGGCTCTGGTGGCGGCGGTGGCTGAAGCTCTGGGGACAGGCCCAGGCCCATGTCGTCCTCCGGGGGTGGGCACTCCCGCAGCGGGGCACTTGGGGTTGGGCGGCGGGCGGCCTGGTCTGTCGGGAGTCTCAGCTCCTTACAGTCTCCCCTCCAGGGGCTCTGCAGACCTCCCACTGGAAGACAGGGGGGGAAGTGGGCGCGGCCGTCCCGAGGAGCAGCTGCCGGAGTGGGGTGCTCTGTCTTTGTCCTGCCTTCCTTCTGCGGTCAGGAGCAAACTCAAAACTACGGAACCCGCTCCAGAGGATGCTCTTACGAGGACAGATTTAAGATGGCTCTGGGGCGACGTCACAACACAGTGGCAGTAGCTTGCCTCACATGTGCCAAAGCCCTGGACTGGATCCCGGCACCGCGAAAACAAAGTGCTGACGATGGTGGCGACACGGCCCAAGCCCCAGACAGCACCTCTGGCTCGGGCTTCTGCAGCACCTGCGCTTGGCCTCTCTCTCTGCTATGACCGCCACCGCTGTCTCCCCAGGGTACCTTCTACTGGGTTCCACCTGTCACTTCTGATTTCACTGCATCCATACAATGTGCTTTCCCTGGTTAGTCTTTAATTTAAACAGGCACATTGTGCTCCAGGTCTCCTCCTGTCGGCTCCTCCTGTCCCTGAGCCCTGTGGCTTCAGACCACCCCTGCTGCTTGGCAAACATTGCATGGCTTTCAGTGTTGGTGGTGTCCCATCCCTACTTTCCTCTCTACTCTCCTGGGGGAGGGACCCTGCCTGCAGCCCACCTCCTGAGGCCGGCATGCACAGCCACAGGGTGCCCTCTGCCCTGCACTGGGAGCAGCTGGGCCCCAGGTCTGCGGCCTGGCTCCCGTCTGAGGTGCCGGGGGTCCTGCTGCCCCCAGCCCCGCCAGCACTTGCTGTGCCAAGGTCTGACTCCCTGTTGAGTGTCTCTTGGTGCTGGCTTCGTTCTGTGTTCTCTGATCCTAATGGATTTGAGTCCCCCGACCCCTCGCATGGTCCCAGCACCTCCAACTTCCTGGCACCCTGCATCCCAGGTGGGGACCCCCACCCGCCCCTGGAAGAGCAGCCAGCCTGGGGCTCACCTTGCTGCAGTGCCCCACACACCTTCCCCAGCAGCTCCCCGGCTGACGCGCGTTGGACAGGCTCCTTCCTCAGGCCCTGCCGGATGGCCTGGGCAGTGAGAGGGCCGCAGGAAGCTGGGATCTCCCTCACGGGTGGGGGCTCACGGGCAATCTGGGGGTCGAAAGACAGCATCTGGAGCCTGTCCCCTCCTGCCCAGAAGGCCCAGCAGACAGCCTTCTGCCCGGCCCTCCCACCAATGCTAGGCCGGCGCTGCCGGGGACTGGAGGTCTGGGTCAGGTTTCACTCCTGCTTGAAAGGGACACAAGGAGCCAGGTGGTGAGATGCCCGTGTTCCAAAGCCTTTTGGGAGGCCACTGGAGGTGGCCCAGGTCACAGGCAGGAAAGAGCTCGGCCTGCCATGAGCAGGAAGACCCCTTAGCTGGGGAGGGTCTCCCTGGACCCCCAGATTTGGGTGGCAGACATTTTAATCAGGATCTTGAATTTATGACCTTGAGGCAGAGCGGCCCTCGGAAGTACTGGGTCCAGGGATGGCAGCCATTCAGCATGTGCAGCATCATGCAGCAGCTGCTCCAGATGTCCACCTTGGTGTCACAGGGCTTCCCCAGCACCACCTCCGGGGCCATGTGGGTCTCTGTGCCTGGGATGTAGTCACCTAAGGCCGGGGTGAGGCGGAAACAGCACTGTGAGCCAGGGCAGGAGTTTGCCAAGACCCACTGCTGTCAGCTCCTGCAGCTCCTGGACTGCTCTCAGCTGACGAGCTTCACATGAAGACAGCAGGCCTCCAAGTTGAGCCCACGGGGACAACTGAGTCAGGCACTTGGGGAATGGGCAGAGCATGTCTCAGCTACAACACAGGCTTGGCCCTTGGGGCACAACCCTAATGGGGATGGGCTGGACACTGACAATTTGGCTGAGGAAGATTAATTACTGCTGTGATGTTCTGGGAATGCTAGTTAAGTGAAAAAACCCCCCACCAATAGCAAAAAATTATATGCATAAAAGACTAGGAGGAGCGAGGGCAGATGTTAACTGTAATTTTCCTAGTGATTTGTGTTCTAAGTTTTTGCTCAGCTCTACTTTCTTCAAAAGACATGAGAAAAGGTTGTGCCAAAACACTAAAAAACCCACTAGTGCTATTTTATGGTGGAAGTCAGGTGCAAGTCAGTTTGTAACTCCAGGACCGCAACACAGCCCCTTAACAACACATGACGCGTATCAGACACAGGCTGCACACCCTTGCTGAAGTGCCGAGGACCGGGATACTCAAGATTTCAAATTCTTTCAGATTGGCAAAAACCCCACGTATACAATGATATGCCTTGGGGACAGGCGTCCGCAGGACATTTATGTGTGTGTTATATGCATAAACACATGGCCCACAGTAATTTTACACAATTTTTAGTGTGCCTGAGTTCTGACCGCAGCCTCTCATGAACTCAGGCATAGAATTTTCCATTCACGATATCATATCAGTGCTCAAAAACTTGCAGATTTTGGAGCACTTCGGATTTCCCCATTAGGGGCACTCAACTGTACTTCTGAAAGACTGTTTTGCTCTGGTCAAAATGGAAGCAGTTTATGCCTAATGCTATGCATGAAGGAAACAGGACATAAAGTTGTGTTATAACGGGCTTAACCAGGCACAGAAAAAAACCATGGAATTACATAAAATATTCATGATTAACTTTCTGGGCAAGAGGAATGTGAGAATTATTTTTTCCTCCTTTTATACTGTATTATTATTATCTTTTTTTTTTTTTTTTTTTTTTGGGTACCGGGGATCAAACTCGGGTCCTTGAGCTTGCGCAGCAGGCGGCAAAACCACTGAGCTAAATCCCTGGCCCCAATACTGTATTATTATTATTATTATTATTATTATTTTGGTACCGGGGATAGAACTTGGGTCCTTGCGCTTTCGAGGCAGGCAGCAGAACCACTGAGCTAAATCCCCGGCCCCTTTTACACTGTATTATCGAATGGACATATTGTTTTAATATTCAGGAAAACAGCAGTTAAAAAGAGACCTTTTGGCACTACAGCGCCTGGGCCTAGGGCAGAGTCCTGAGGAGTGAATGAGTGTGGAGTCCATGACTGCACGTACGCCCAGAGAGACCTTGTGCCAGGGCTGGCAGCTGGCTGGAGTCTGTGGGGAGTCAGGCGTGCACACTACCTGCTCCACTAGCAAAGGCACACAAGGCACAGCTGATGCCCAGCGAAAGCCACTGCTGTTCGCAGGAGTGAGTGGGACTTTACCTGTGAGCAAGGACTTCCCCAGGCCGCTGGGTCGCAGGCACACAGCATGGCCGAAGTCGCAGAGAGCTGCGCGGTTCCCATCGCTGGACAGGAGCAGGTTGTCAGCTGCAGGTGGCACCCAGCATGGGAGGGAGGGGACAGTGTCACGTGGGCCCAGGCCCCTTTGGCTCAGCGGGGCTCCATGAGGCCATTTTCTGGCTGGTCCTACAAGGCAGCTGCTGCTTCCTTGGGAGCAGTGTTCACCACTTCGCTCTGCTGGCCTGCCCTCCACAGGGGTCTAACCACAGTGCCAGGCCGAGCTTGGAGAATGGCACTCCCTTCTCATGGCTTGGAAGCCTGATCAGGACTTGCTGCTGGGAGACTTATCCCGGCAGGAAGGCACGAGGGAGGAGCCACGGGGACCAGAGCCTCACCTTTGACGTCTCCGTGCAGAACCCTTCGGGCATGCAGGTACTCCAGCCCCTCTAACGCCTGGGCCAGGTAGAAGAGGGCTCGGTCCTCTGGTAGACAGCCCATCTGCTTTATGAGCTGGCCCAGGGAGCCACCTAGGAGACACAGGCAGGCTGTTCCTGGGGCCTGCCCAGCTGCCACACAAGCCAATGGCAGGGCGAGGGCAGATGGAGGAAAGCAGGCTTTTCCAGAGGGCGAGTGTGGACTGGCCGGAGAGCAAGATCGTCCTTGTCAAGACTGTGAGGAGAACGAGTGGCACTGGATCATTACCTTCCAGCAGCTCCATGAAGATGTTGACCCAAGGACCTTCCCTTACTGCGCCATACAGAGGGATGATTTGGGGCGAGCTCAGTCCTGCACATGCCGTCAGCTCTTCTGCCCGAAACACCTCGATCCGCACCTGAAAGGGCCCAGAGGTGGCTTGAGCCAGGGTGAGGGGCTGGCTGGGTGGCCACCATACTGTTAGGACCCCAGTGCTCCATAGGCAGAGCTGCAGATGCTCCCGGGATAATGCCCAGGCCGCATGGGGCTGGGTGCTGCTGTCTGGGTGCCAGGACAACGCTCATACTTGAGATTCTAGAGTGCTGACCATGGGTGCACAGTCGCACACCCCACGGTCCTCACAGCATCCTGGCCCGCTGCTGCCTGCAGGTGCCCAGTGCAGCATCTCCTTTCCCAGCCCAGGGTGCTGTGCAGATCGGCACCCACAGCTCCTCAGAAGCAGGTTCTCCCATCTGTCAGGTGCCCTCAGCACTGGCCTTCAGCAGCCCTGCCGGTACTTAGCTCTTCTTAAAATTACCTCTTTCCCAGAGGACTAAAATGTCCAGACAGGTCTGACTTTACATTTACTCTGCCTGCAGCTGTTTCCCCAGCATCAGGGCATAAACATAGCTACTGGGGAGGCTTTGCCTGGGTCGCTCCCACTGTGGACTGGCAGGCTGGAGACACCTGCTGCTTTCTGTAAGGACCAGCAGCTTGACATGGCAGGGGAAGTAGGCCTTGGATACACACATCTTGGGGTTGGATCCTGGCTTGGCCATTTAAAATAAGGCTGCATGTGTCCCTTCCAATGCGTTGCCATACGCAAATGGTGGGGACAGTGGCATCTGCCCCAGGGTAGCGTGTTTGGAAGGGTGCTAGCCGGCGCCACGCTGACCACTGGTGGGCATTTAGGAAGTGCTTGCTCACATTCTCTGGCCAGGGCTGAGCAGCCGATCACCCGGACTTCTGTACAGTCCTTGCAGCCTGGACTGGCATCACCAGGGGGCACCAGCGGCAACAGAGACAACTTGGGAGAGATGGCTGGGGGCTGGCAGGTGCTGTGCAGACTTGCTGACTGGGCAAACCGGAGCTCTGATGAGGTGAGGCTTTTGGACTTTTGCCTGTCAGTGGAAAATGTCTCTCTGGTTAGAGAATGTTCACATGAACTTTGACTTTAATGTGTTTCCAACTCCCACAGGCACTGATGGGACTAATTCACCAACAGCACTTGTGCTGCCTGGAGCGTGGGTGGGGCACCCCAGCACCCCTCCGGCCAGGTATCTGCTGGAGATGCTGTCAACTGCCCACTAGGGTTGAGCTCCGCCAGTCACACTGTGCTCATCCAGATGGGAGATCTTTAGAGAGCCGTGGCGCTGTGCTGGGGCTGCTGATTCACAGGTGCTTCGGGGACACAGAACAGCAGGTGAAGGTGGTGCTGTCTGGTCTGAGTGCAAGGCTTGAGAAGCTGAGCCATGGCTAACAAGGCTGTGCCCCGGCAACACTCTATTTAAGAATGGAAGGAGATTTTTTTCTTTCAACTTATATGTTTTGATTTTCAAATGGCTGATGGAGTTCAGAGTAAAGAGACTGCTTGGACTATTTTGGTTTTTTTTGGTACCAGGGATCGAACTTGGGACCTTGTGATGCAAGGCAGGCGGTGGCACCACTGAGCTACATCCCTGGCCCAGCTTGGTCTGTTTAATGAATGGAGCTGCTAGAGACTTGGTTGGCTGTGAAAAACCGACATGAAGGCCTGTGAGCCAAGACAGTATGGGGGTCTTTGCTTTAAAATCAGAGAGCGCTTTTTCTCAGTGTCTAAGTTCCAGCACCTAGCTCGTCTCAAACACTGGGCACAGGTGCCGGGTTTGGGCCAGCCAGGCAGCAGGTGGAAGGGTGCTGAGGCGGCAGGTGGCACGTGGCCTGCGGCAGGATCTGTGCCCTGGGCAGGCTGCACTGCGATGGGGATGCTGACGACAGCTAGTGCTGAATTCCAGGCCCACCACACAGGCCAGGCACTGCTTTAACATTTGCTAAGCCTCAGCCTGACAGTCTGTGGGTGGTTTCATCACTGCCGCTTCAGACGAGGAAGCAGAGCCCCGGACATTAACTTGCCTGAGGTCACTAGGAATGCAGTGCAGCACGAGGTCTGAGGCTAGGGAGCTGGCAGCCACTGTGCCCCTGGAAGAACTTCCAGGCTTAGTCGTTACTCAGGCCTGTGTACACAGGGGCATCTGTGTGTGTGTACGGCGCTCGGCCCACTGTCATATCCACAAGCCACTCCCTCACTCCATTTGCCCCCATGCTCGAA
The DNA here is from genome assembly GCF_053883595.1 of Heterocephalus glaber. NCBI lineage: Eukaryota > Metazoa > Chordata > Mammalia > Rodentia > Bathyergidae > Heterocephalus > Heterocephalus glaber. The sequence continues at coordinate 12,629,652 of NW_028258463.1, forward strand.
TGGGGACTACTCTCCCCCTCTTGAAACTCCCGCTTGTTTTCCTGTGTATCCCTATCGGCTTTATTCAATTGGTGAAAAGGGGGTATAAGCAATGCTACCAACTGAAGACTCCAGGAACATAAACTACAGGAAAGTAACACAGGCCTGGGTGTGTAGATGTCCCCCTCAACCCATCATCGATAGTCATGTGTCCAGGGCTGATGGCTGCTGCACCTCCGAGCTGTGTAAACACCTGTCCTCAGTTACAACAACAGCTCCTTCAGCTCAGTGCTGTGGGTCCACCTGTGTTGCCAGGCCCTGCACAGCACCTGGCAAAGCAGACAGGTGCCTGCTGACAGCTCGGGCAAGGCTGTACTATGCTTGATCCCAGAAGGCCCTGCTCAAGCCAGATATCCTGAAACGAGCAGCTCTTAACCCTCTTCAGGCCACAGACCCTTTGAGAGCCTGGGAAGTGGTGTGGACCTTTCCCGCCCATCGAAAGTGTGTGTGCCCACACATGCGGTGCACACAATCGGGTTCCAGATGTCAGGGGTCCTATGCATCTCCCCAGGGACAGGGAGGAGGACATACCCACTGGCTGTTAGAAAGCCCAATGGCTGTATGTAAACCAATGAGAAACTCTGTCCACGACACACATCACATGAAAAATCGCGGCACAGAATGATCTCTAGAGTAGATCTCACTTTTTACAAGAACCACATCTATGTATGTCTAAAAAGTCTAAAAAGATTCAAGTCAAATGGCATTGACCTCAGAGTGGGATCAGAGAGCAGAAACTTGCTTTTTATGGTATCATTTGACTCAAGCTTGTATTTGTTTGCAATCAAGAGTTATGTTCAGAGAAAGCCTTAAAAACCCCCATCTCCCTTGAACTCTGCTCCTGTGGGCAGTCAGCAGGTGACTCAGGCCGAGGGTACTCTGGAATGAAGACTGAGGAGGGCAGGCATCAGCAACTGGGGTTGAGTGTCCCCTGGTGGCCCCTACACTGGAGGGGCCCTGGCCAGGCTCTGGTACCTGTCTGTTGGTCCAGGTGCCTCCTGTGTTCTAGTTGAGTGCTTTACCTTGGGAAGTCTTTCTCTTGGGGTCTCCAGCTGAAAAGCCAACAGGACATCCTGCCGGCCCCAAGCTCTGCGCTATGAAGAGGCTATGCTCCACTGGTGCTCCTGGAGGAAGGTGGTGGGGGCGTGTGTGGACACCCTGGTGCAGGGAAGTCCGTCCTTGTGCGTGGACCTTTCCGGCTGCCCTAGGGGTGGGGATGGGACTGGAGTGTGCTTTTCCCACTGCATAGGGTTGTTGACCTTGTTGCCTGGGACTTGAGGGCCTCAGCAGAGGGACAGCTGAGAGTCAGTGACTAAGCTCTGCGCATAGGGTGCCCAACTCTCACCCCTCCCTGGAGGGGCAGCGGAGCCTTCTCTGGCTGGGTGGGGAACTGCTGCTGAGGTCAGGCCTATGGAAGAGGGTGGTCCATGCTGACGAGAACTCAGCGAGTCTCTGCTGGTGGGGGCGGAAGGTGCTGCTGTCGCTGGACACAGTCTGTGAATTCTGGGTAATTCTGGGTAATCCCCCACCGAGAGGCACAAGGCCCTGGCTGTGCACAGACCAGGAGCGGCTGACTCACACCTGGCCACAGCCCCAATGGCGCTGGTGGTACCTGCTCTGTGTGGGCTGGCAACTTGGCCCTTGATTCCTTTTGGGGATCAGTGTCTCTGACAGAAGCCCCTTGAAACAATGTCTCTGAGCTTATTCACTCTGTCCATGAACCAAGAAAATTGTGCATCAAAGTGCTTCGGGGTGCTGAGCCTGGGCTGGGCACAAGGTGGCTTCCACCTGAGGAGCAGGGGAAGAGGTCCAGGAGTCTGCAGCTCCCACTGGGCTCTGGGCAAGTCATGGGGCGGGAGCCGCCGCCACCACTGAAATCCCAGGACCACGAGCCTCTTCCCTCCTCCTCTTCTGGAAGAGTGGCTCAAAGCTGCACGGTAGGTGGGATGAGCCTGGGTCCGAATCCCAAGCTGCTTTCCTTTGTGCTGCCTGAAGGCAGGGCTTGAACTCAGCATCTCCCAGCTCCCTGCGTCCACCCTCTAACCACCCTGAGTCCACTCGGAGGGTCACGGTGCACACAGGTTTCACAAGGCACACCCGGTCCAGGACTTGTCTTTGGGATCTGACCCCACAGGCCCTGGAGGCAGGAGCGGCCTGGGTAGATCAGACTCTGAAGTGGGGTACTCAGGCACATGCATACCAAGGCCAGTGGCTGGCATGTGACCACACTGCCCTGCACTCCAGCTGACTCAGGCTGTCACCACGTCAGAGCCACGGCCACCCAGGACTGCCCTTGAAAGAGCAGAGAATGCAGTGGTCCCCAGAGCCCAGCCCACCTTTTTGACAGCACACTGGAAACCTGTCTGCTTGTCCCTCATCCTGTGCACCTCTCCGAAGGAGCCTCTGCCCAGGCGGGGCTGGTGGGTGGCCCAGTGCACCTCTTCTCGGTATTCGTAATCCACTGGCTTGAGTTTCTGGGTTGTGAGAGAGACAGAGGCGGTGTCAGTGGCCGGGGGGCATAGGGCTGAAAGTCTGCAGCCAGTGGCCCTGCCGGGACTGCTGGTGTGAGGCGGGGCCGAGGGGCAGGGCTGGAGAGGGGCAGGAGGGCATGGCGAGGCAGGGCCAGTCGGCAGGTGCTGGTGACAAAAAAGCCCCTGGGTGTGTGACTGGGACGGAAATGGAATTGCCAACAACCTTGATGGTGGATAAAATACCTTGGGAGCTACCAGAACAACAGAAAGGATGGAGTCATGGGTAACATTAGAAGGGAACAGACCCAGGCTGGAAGGCTGAGGCAGGAGGATCACCATGAGTTTGAGGCCAGTATGGGGTACATAGTGAGTTCAAGGCCAGCTTGAACTACATAGTGAGAACCTATCGCAAAAAACCAAAAAAACAAACAAAAAACCTAGAAAGTAAAGCTAAGTAAAATTGTTTCAAGTTCCAACATTATCCAGGACAAGAACTAGAGAAGGGAAGGAAGCAGGTAGTGAGGAAGGGAAGATCCTTATCCTCCCTCAGCCTGAGAAGCTTCCTTCCTTCATTTCGCAGAAGGCACGTTATTCCCACAAATGCTCAATTCAGCCACTGCAGGGTGACCGACTGGAAGAACTGAAAACGGGAGCGGCTAGGAAGTCTGTGCAGTGAGGCTGCAGGTCACGACACAATGGTGCCAGCCCTGCTGTGGCTGGGCCCTGGATGTCTCCAGGGCTGTGCCGGGGGCCTGGCTGCCAGCCTGTGGAGCTGCTGTGCGTGGTGGGCCCTTCTGAGGTAGGCTGGGTGGAGCCGGGTCCCGGGGGTGAGGCCTGGAAAAAGGGCACCAGTTCCTCTCATGGTGAGGTGCGCAGCCTCTTCCACCAGGCTCTCCCACCACGCTGTACGGGGCCACCACAGGTCAAAGGCAACAGGGCCAAGGGACCAGGGGCTGAGACCTCTGAAACTGTGAGCCATGGAAAACCTTCCTTCCTTGCTCGCTGATTCCTGCAGGTATCTTGCCATGGTAACGAAAGCTGACTAACAGTCCTGATGGACCCTCGTGGCCCTCTGACTTGTTGCCACAGGCTCGGCTGACAGGGAGAGCCACCCCAAGGTTGTGGGCTTGGAGGGCCGTGCTGTGGCTCCTGGCCTAGGTGCTAGTGGTGCAGGCACAGGGGCAGGAGCCGAGGGATTAGTTACCTCACTAAGCAGCACCCCCTCGTTGTCCTCGGTTTCAGGGCTAGGCCTCTGGGGCCCGGGGCCGCCCGCCCAGGTCTTGGCCAGGGTGGCCAGGCTGCGGGCCCGGCCAGAGCTCACGCTGCCACGCAGAGCGTGTGTCAGGTACTCCTCCACAGAGCACTTCTCCCGGGTATGAGCCAGGCAGGTGGGCTCATGGGGCGGGCCGGGGAGCAGCTTCGGACTGTCCCCACAGCCCGGTTTGCCCAGGGCCGGGGCAGGCAGGGGCTGCTGGCCTTGTGCACAGGCCACCTTGCCCAGGCAGGAGTCCAGGGGGTGAGGCTTCCAGGGCTGCAGAGGGTGGAAGGGGAAGGGATGGGGCAGTCTGCTGTAGGGGAAGGGGCGGGCGGGACGGGGCAGGGGGGCCGCGTCCTGGGGGTGGTGCAGTTTCCACACATGGTTTAGACATTGCAAAGGGCTGATCAGCTTGTGGAGTTCCGGTCGTGGCGGCACTGGCCGCAGGCCCTCGTCCAGTTTCTTAAAGCAGAGGTGGCCTGAGCCTGGGTCCTTCAGAGGCCTGGTGAACTGGGGGCCGTGTCTGGTGTACCGGGCACCTAGCGGAGACTCGTCCTCCTGCAGGGAAACACGGTGTCAGGACCTAGGCCCTCCAGCCAAGGCCGGCCCAGGGTGGTGGGTCTCACCTGCACTGGGACCGTGCAGCTCTCCTGCTCGGGGGTCCTGGGCAGGGGCTTGGCCAAGGCCACTCCGGCTTCTGCTAGGGACTTCGAGCTCTTCTTCTTCCGTTTCTTCCGGGCTCTGCTGCGACGCTTTCCCTTCCAACACACGGGGGCCGTTTTGCCCTCGGTCGCATGGGCCACATTGTTGGGGATTTGATCGAGACTCTCCGACTGGCTGTCAAAAGAGGGACAGGGACAGGGGATGCAGTTCAGTGGCGCTGCGCCTGCCTTGCAACACAAGGTACTGAGTTTGATCCCCGGTATCGAGAAAAAAATAAAAGAGGGCCAGGTTTACATTGTGAGCCCAGGAGGTAGGAAGACGGAGCATAACCGTATCTGAGGGGAGGCAGAGGTGAGCATCAACCCCGCTTTGTTACTATGGGCACGCATCGCTTGACAACAGGGGCTCATCCCGAAAGGCGTGCCAGGTGGCCCTGTTGGGTGACTGTCACGGAGCACTCATACTCGAGCTGGGACAGCGCAGTGTCACTAGGTGAGACCTCTCACGGGACCACCACCATCGGACACACGGTGTCCTGCTGACCAGGATGGCACTGTGGCACATGACTGTGCTCGTGGGAGCCTGCAGGGACACCCAAGGACACCAGCGTTCTCATTTGCAACATGAGCACAGTATTTCTGCCAGGCAGGGTGGAGATGGCCAGCTCAGTGCCTGTCCCCGAGGGAGGGGGCCTGGGCTCGGGCTTTCTGGGGCAGCTGCTTCCCGGGGGCTTCCCTGGACAGGTATCCTTGGCTCTTGTGGACACGAGTGATTTTGTCAGTGTCCTCTGCCTCATGGGGTCCTGGAGCCCCCGGCTGCTGTGGGGATGTGGGAAGCTGCCAGTACAGATGCCAGTCTGTGCCAGGTGCCTGCCTTTCCCTGTCACCACCATGGCTCTGCCTGGCTCTACCCTGCCAGGGACTGAGGGGACTAGCCACAGGACAGCCAGCTGTGGGGACCACTTTGGCCTGCAGGCTTCTCCAGCTCAGCTCAGCTCAGCAGTGTGGGCTCATCAGAAACCCTTCTCTGGCCCAAGAGGTGCCACAGGCAATGTAAAGAATTTGACCCAGTACTAAGCCTTTCCTGTGTCCACAGCAGAAGCCCCCAGATCTACCCCCTTTGTGGTACCAGGAATTGAACCCAGGGCCTTTGCACTGAGCTACAGCTACAGCCCCATCCATCCATCCATCCATCCATCCATTCATTTATTGGTACCAGGGATCGAACTTGGGACCCTGCGCTTGCGAGGCAGGTGCTGGAACCACTGAGCTAAATCCCTGGCCCTTTTATTTTTATTTTGATTCAGGGTCTCGCTAAGTCACTAAGTTGCCCAGGGTGGGCTCAAATTTCTCACCCTCCTGTCTCAGTCTCCCACCACAGTGCTGGGATTACAAGTTCGAGCCACTGTGTCTGGCTCCTGCTTGCAAGGGTCAGCCTTGCTGTAGAGGTGAGATTGTTTCTGGGTTCAGCTCAGTCGCCAAAAGTCATCTCTGGGGTGAGAGGTGTGCAGGGTGGGCCTGGCCCTGCTGCCCATTTGTGTCCCTGTGGCAGAGGACACTGGAAGTGGCCCTCTGGGCCTGCACTGGTGGCCACACACCAGCATGAGGCACTGCCTGTGGATGGAAACCGGGCTGTACCAAGAACTAGGCAAGAATGATAGTAACTCGTCACACCGCAGGAGCAGGAGCAGGAGCAGGAGCAGCCATCTGTGAGCCGTGAGCGGCTGCCAGGAGCAGAAACCTCCTTCCCACCCAATGCGCTCACCTGTACTGCTTCGAGCCGGCGATGAAGATTCTTCCTGAGAAGGTGGGGCTGAACTCCTGGCTGTTCTCACCTTAAAGGCAAAAGGGCTGGGTTAGCAGAAGATGAGGAGGCACAGGACTCTTAACGCTATTGGGAGCTCGCCTCTTCTGGCTTAATGTGAGAGAAGGGGATGTCCACAAGCAGGGGTTCAGGGTGTCCCTTCATTTCCTGTGACACTGCAGTGGACAGGCTGCGAGAACACGTTTCACATGTCAGCTCAGGTGACAGCAGCCCGTGTGCAGAGCTCAGTCACACGCAGACGGGAGCACGTGCTACCTCGCTGCCCCTCAGCTCTCTGCAGAAGCCCCTAGCGGCAGAGTGGACTGGGGTGTGTGTGGGAGTGAGAGGGGACCCGGCGCTCTCTGTCCTCCTGGGAGCTCCTGTCCCAGGGACAGCCACCAACCCGTCACCCACATGTCCCGCAGGTGTGGGCACAGGGTGCTCCTGCTCTGCACCTCACAGTGCTCTTGCCTGCTCAGGTCTCCATGGCATGGCTGTCTGCCATGCCTGTGGTCCGTCTTGGCATGTTTAGTGCCCACTGCACACTGGTTCTGCAGTGAGACCCGCAAGTTTCTTTGTCTGGTGGTTCTGGGGATTGAAAGGGGTGCCCTACCACTGAGCTACAGCCCCAGCCCCTTTAATTATTTATTTGGTACAGGGATCGAACTCAGGACCCTGTGCTTGCAAGGCAGGGGGTGGCACCACTGAGCTAAATCTCCAGCCTTTAATTTTTTTATTTTGAAACAAAGTCTCGCTAGGATGCTAAGTTGGCCAGCCTGAGCTCAAGACTGTGATCCTCCCGCCTCAGCTTCCCAACAGCCCCATTGTGGGTTTTTTTTGAGACAGGGTCTCATTATGTAGTTCAGGCTGGCTTTGTTTTTTTTTTTTTTTTTGGTACCGGGGATCCAACTCGGGTCCTTGTGCTTGCACAGCAGGCGGCGAAACCACTTAGCTACATCCCTGGCTGAGGCTGGCTCTGAATTCACTCTGTAGCCCAGGCTGGCCTTGAACTCATGGTGATCCTCCTGCTTCAGCCTTCCCAGCGCTGGGATCACAGGTGTGTGCCACCAGGCCCGTCCCCGCTGTGTCTGAGAACCTCAGCACGGTCACCCTGACCTGCCTCAGGGACCCGGAGGCTGGCCCGCCCCGGCCCACAACCCCCGGAGCTCACACTCTGGCTGGGCGATGATGGAGACGGCGGCCAGGCCCCGCTCAGAGCCCTCCTTGGCAGTGCCTTTGGTGATCACGTCGTTCAGGATGGCCCATTTTCCGCAGAACACGGGGCTCCTGCCCACGGCCTCCAGCTTCTGCCCGAGCACCTGTGTCTTCTCCTGGGCTTTGGCGAGCTCCTTCTGCTGCTCCACTGTGGAGGCAGGGCCTCCGGGGCAGGCCACTTCCATCACTGCCATCTCCCAGGCTCACGCTCCCCTGGGGACAGACAGAGCTGGTCACTCCAGAGCCCAGACTGCAGGGCCACAGGTCAGGCTTGGTTGGAGGAGAGCTCGGGCCAAGGGTCTTGGCCTCTTTCTGCCATGTGGACTCACACTCCAAACGGTACAGGAGCAGCCTCTCACCACGGACACATTCCACGCGGGAAACCCCGGTCCTACCCACCCTACATACACAGCCTCCCCCACGGGCGTGGGCCAAAGGGGGACACAAACCTCGGCCAACTGTTTCTCGCTTGCACAATGGCTGACGCTTTTGCTATTGTCTGGTAAACTGTGTTTCCCCAGGGCAGGTGGCGAACCCCACCCTCTGACCCCACCAGGGCACTGCCTTCACAGAGGACGCGTCTATGCCGTCCACGTGGAGGGGTTCAGGTTTGGTCTGTCCCCCAGCAGGCCGACCCCACACACAGGTGTACAGTCATACAACGCTTAACGAGAAACGCTCATCAGGCAATTTCATCACTGTGTGAACATCAAAGTGAGCTCACACAATCAGGATGCCCACGGCCCTGGGCACTGAGGAGTGAGGAAATGAGGCCTATCGCGATTGGGATGCCATTATGCACTGCAGGACCAGGCTCTAACGCACTCAGCCTGCAAATGGTGCTGCCTGGGTCTGGTTACTGACAGTCGCAGTCTTCCCTGACTCAATGCCCTGAAGCCTGGATCACGCTCTGCGTTCAGGGCAGAAGGGCAGGCCCCAGAGCCATGCCTCTAGTGCTGCTGGCCTTCTGCCTCACCAGGCCTGCATGTTAAGTGAGACAGTGGGGAGTTGAGGAATAGCAGGCGCAAGCCTTCTTCCTACAGAGTCTGCTTCACTCAGATCTCCCACCTGGGAGGTGGTGTGGGGTTTGCTGAGCTTGCTGACTGGTTCCCCTCTCTGCTTTCAAGGGCCTCCTGGCTCCAACCAGCCTGGCTGCTAGCAGACATGCCTGGTTCTGGCAGCCAGATGCCAAACAGCTGGAATGGCACCCTCTTGTTACTTGGTCACCTTAACAAGTCTAAGGAGCATTCTTTTTTTTTTGGTACCGGGGATCGAACTTGAGTCCTTGCACTTACCAGGCAGGTGGTGGAACCACTGAGCTACATCCCCAGCCCAGGAGCATTCTTTTCTTAAATTAAAAAAATTTCATAGCAAAATAATAAGAGAATGACGATAGTTAATATACTGTGTACTTTTATCCCCAGAGTGCAGGACACAGACCAAAAGGCAGCGCAGGCTTCCAAAGCGGGCCACTGTTTCTGGTGACCAGCAGTTTCCCACACCTTGCACACTTTTCCAGGCCTCTCTTCAGCTGGACAGCCAACCAAGGCCTAGAGCAGACCCTACTAAGAATTTCCTGGCCTCTTTACCAGGGGAAATGTGTCTTAAGAACCAACCTGACCTTCCCATCCTGATAGCAGGAGAGCTGTGCTCACAGCAGTCCGCTCATTTTCATGGGAAGAGCAGGGCCTCATTAAGGAGACTGACGACGGGCAAAGCAGAGCCACGACCGAGGACCAGGCTCTGAGCACGGCGTCCCCGTGCCCCAGGCCTCCTGGGAAGCTCATCACCCTTCCTGGTTAGAGGCTCCTGGGGGCAGAGGAGCCCTGCGCACCGTGGAGCCCTCCGGACACGGACACACACACACACACACACACACACACACACACACACACACCAGTCAGTGCTGGTTGAAGGAGGGAAGCAAAGTGCCTTGCACGACCAGGGCTAAAGAGGAGCCGAGCCGAGGAGTAGGAAGGTGGGGCCATGGGAGCTCCGGCAGCCTGCGTTCCAGGACCTCGTACTGAGCCGAACTCCTCCAAGAGCTGGCCTCTGGTCTCAGCGCTAGCTGGCAGCGGGCCAGGCCCCAGTCCCTGCAAGGAGTGGAGGCCACCGCCATGGCTGTCCCTGATGACAGCCACAGCCAGCAGCAGAGACCCAGGAGACCTTTGAAAAGCTGAGCTGGCGGATGCCAGCTGGCCTCTTGCCTCCCCGGGCACAGTCACCAGTGGGGAGCAGCGAAGCTTCCATGGCTGCCTCCCGCGCCACACGACTGTGACTCAGCCCTGCACTGGCAGCCTCCCAGTTCAGGAGGCTGTGCTGACGCTGGCCCGCAACAGGGCTCCTCACGCACACACAGGCCTGGCCCCTGGCCCCTGCCTCCCTCCCCACTGCCTGTGGCTCTGCATCGACCCCTGGGTGCTGGCCAGCGGCCTTCCCAGGCCTGGGCTTTGGCAGAAGGCTGTGCCCCTGCTTCCTCCCACAGCCTGCCTAAGTGGGAGCCAGTTCTGTCCTGGCCTGGAGGGAAGCAAGGCTCTGCCTGTCCATGCAGCCTGGACATTCTCCCACCCACTCTGCCCTCGAGTGCCCTCACCCCTGCTCTGTGCCACACCGCCCAGCCATACCACACACCACAGAAGGAGGAAGGGAAGCAGCGGAGTTCCCTCAGCGTTTTTAATAGCTGGTCTCTCGTGGTGCCTTGATGACCCCCGCAGGAGTCTGAGGCAGGGACGACTGGACTGGCACCAGGTCAGCCCTGAGCCATATTTGCACGAGGATCTCTGCATCTGGTTGCTCGGGGGTCTGGGAGCCCCAGAAGGACCTGTGACCTGTGTTTTCCTAGGGGAGAAGGCACAGTGTTCCTCAGGTTCCACAGGGGCTGCCACTCCCCAGGAGGCTGCTCAGATGTCCTGGAAGGTCAGGACCAGGTGAGCACCTTCCTTGCAGTGCAGAGTGAGCTCTCCATGCCACAGCCGGCAGCCTGAGTGCAAGTTGGATGACTGTGAATTTTCAAAATGCGCTCACCTAGACCTGCTCAATCAGTCACTGTCATTAGGCCTGGAATGTTTTCTTTGTAATGGTGCCGGGACTAAACCCAGGGCCTCACACACGTGAGGCAAGGGTTCGACCACTGAGCTACACCCTAGCCCTCCTTACTTTTGAGATAGGGTCTCACTAAATTGCCCCCTAAGTCTCATTAAGTTGTGATCCTCCTGCCTCAGCCTCTCAAGTAGCTGGGATTATAGGCATGCACCACTGTGCCCTGGCTCCAGAATCTACTACTGACAAGTTGTCTGGACAATTCTGAAGTGAAGCAGCCAGGGACTGCCATTCAATCCCTGTCCTATTCTCAAAGGCTCCACCGTCGAAAATGGTAGGGGCTAGCTGTTCACATTTCATTACATTTAAACAAAATAAAAAAAACCCAGTTCCTCATTACACTAGCTACCCTATTGGACAGTGCAGATGGAAAACATCTCCATCGTGTAGAAAGTTCCAGCAGACAGTGCCGGTCTAAGGCTACTACAGCAACATCTTGGACAGTGAAATTTCTGCTCTTTGGGGTCTAGGACAGGAATGAGGTGTAAGCTAAATGAATTTTTCATTCACTAGACGGTAGAAAACTAACGTTTGAAACCTTGATCTTTCTGAAATGTACCATATTTCAGTTTCCTCTTTTAATAAGTAAAGTATAGTGAAAATGCCAGACTAAGAACCAGAAAGTTATGGGTTCTAACCTTGGCAAATGAAAGAAAAGGGTAGTAGGGCCATTTTTATCAAGTGAAATCATAATGCATCCTCCAACATATGAAAGCTAGAGCAAGCAACTGGTATGCAACTCACATTACAAACAGCTGCTCTAACTCCACCTGCCCAGCATTTCGCCACCCACCAAGGGAGCCTACAGAGTCCTAGGTGTCCAGGAAGAGTTTGGAAGCCAGTGGACTTAAGACATCTTCTGGGGTTCCTTCCAGATCTAGGAATGTAACTGATCTGCTGGGATCATCTGAGGACCATGACTCCAAGCTGGGACAGTGGCCAGTGTTTCCTGACCAGTGTGAAGACGTGGCTGGGAGAAACCAGCATAACGTAGCACAGCCCCAAGACAGGATGGGGCTCAGCTGCCGCCTCTTGAGCTTCTGCCCTGACCTCCCGCAGGCTCCCTAGCTTCTCTCAGCTGCTCCAGAGTTGTTCTGAGGTGGTTGGAGGTACAGCGCAATACACAAAATGCCAACGAAAGATGCCAAATGAGTGTTCATTCCTTTTCACTTCTCCAGACTGAGAGCCACCGTGGAGCTGTTGGCCATTTTGGTATCACATGACCGAGCTGTGCAGAGCCTCCCCGAAGGTGTCCACCCCAAGTCTTGGCTCTCCAGGTGGTGGGAAACAAGGGTCTGCTTTACAGGGTTGCCTTGCAAATGTCCTCTGAGGGCCTGGAGCAAACCCCTCTCTTAACTGTTTCATCTGGAAGCAAAAACTTGTCCTTCTCTGAATGCCCAGAAGGGATAAACAGCAGAAGCAGAAAGACTCAACTTCCTTAATCAGATATTGGCTGAAAACCAATGTCATCCTTGTGCTTCCTCTTTTCAGCCTTTAGCTTGCCTGGCCAGCAGGCCACATTGGGCAAGCGTCTGCCTATCAACAAGGGGGCCAGGCAGAGAGAGCCATCTGCCAGGCTGTGGGCCAGGGCCCTCACATGTGCTCATCCCTGGCTTTTCCTTCCTCGAACCCTGCCCAGCCAGCCACGGCAGGTCTCCCACCGCTTCCCAGCCCCCTTGTTCCTCAGTAAGCACAGAGGTCCTCACAGGGGACTGCTTGCCTCCTGAGACGCCTGCCCACATCTCCCTGGTGCTTTCAGACCTGCCTCCTCGCTGTGGTATGCAGTGACCACGGCTGCCTACCAATGTCTTTCTGTGGGGCTCGCTGCCGCAGCTCCGCAGACATAGAGGGATAAGTCATCTGCCAGAACAAATGAGGCTAAATTATGCAACAAGGGCATCGAACACAGGTTAGGGCTCAGATCAGGATGCTCTTGGCCCCATTCGACCCCAGGGTCTGCTCATCTACTGCTGCGAGTCACTTCTCAGCCCTGTCGGCAGGAAGTGTAAGAACTCAGAATGTGGAGCCCTGCCAGTGAGGGCTGGATCTGCTTGGACATATCAACTGAGTTACACCAGCACATGCTCCTGTAGTGCAATCTTTAACCTGACTGGGATTTTAACAGGTCACTTCATTTTCTCTAAACAAAACAAAACAAAACTCCACCCAGGATAGACATATACAAAACAACAATTCTAGGTAAGGTAGTATAAGCCTCCACTGAAGGATGTGCTTTGGAAGGAAGAAAGGTGAACCAGGGAAAGAGAATGCAATGTAAGAAACAAAAGTCAGCTGGGCGTGGTGGCGTACACCCCTGATCCCAGCACTTTGATCTATTTGAGTTCAGGGCCAGCCTGGACTACATAGTGGGTTCAAGGCCACCCAGAGCTACATAGCGAGCCCTTGTCCAATAAAAGCACAAGCAAAATGGTAGGGAGAGGAACTGATGTGGTATCTTCATCAACTTAATCTAGTTATGTATAAAAATTAGTTTAAGTGATTTAAAAACATTTAATCTAAACAACAATAATAAGGGTGGAATGAGGTTGTTCACTGGGTGGAGTATTAAGGTCCAATTTTGTGGAGGTGCACACCTGCAATCCCAGCACCTAGGAGGCTGAGGTAGGAGGGTCATTGTGAGTTTGAGGCCAGCCTGGGCTACATATTGAGTTCAAGACCAGCCTAAACTACAGAGTGAAACCTTGTCTCAATTAAAAAAAAAAAAAATTACAGTTAGGCAGTATGTATGTTAAGAGTAGCTACTATAAAAACAAATACAATTCAGAGCTTCCTAACCAAAAGCGCAAAGAAGAAAAATAAAAACTTTGTCCTAACAGAAGATAATAAAAGAAAGGAAAAAAGGGAAAAACAATAAATATAAAATGAAAATATAAGTTAGGGTGGCAGAAATAAGTCAAAATACTAATACATTAGTAATCAATACGTATGACTAAATTAAAAAACAAAATCAGACAGAATTTAAAAGGATATAGTAAGATGCTGACTAAAATAAAACAAAATTATCCAGAAGAGCTGATAATAGAAGGATGGCCAACACCAACAAAACACGTGGAGTCGCACTGACTCGCTTCCAACACAGGCACAGTGATCCCGAATCCCAGAGGGGGCCTCGGGCAGCGTCTCGGGCTCTGAACCAGCGGGAGCCGGGAGTGAGCCCTGGGCAGGTAACGCTCAGGAACGTGACAGCCCCTGGAGGAGCTGTGGTCTCTCTGAGAAAGAAACAAGTGGTCAGAAAGGTACAAGAGTACAGGAGTGCAGGGACAGGGACAACAGCAGGCATGTGGGGATGCCCATGGAAACAGGGAGGGCGACCCAGACGAGGCCCACAGTGCTCAGCGGGAATGCAGCCTTGCAGCTGCCGGAGGGTACGTACATCCCACTACTGCAGGGGTGAGACTGCAGGTGAAGCTCAGGGACCAGACTGCGGAAATGCACTTGGTCCTCATGCCTCTGGGTTAATTCTCAGAAGAGCGAGGGGTACATTCTGCATTCTTTCACACTCTCCGGAAGCTGCTAATTAGCAGGTGGTGGGTGCTAGGCATCACACAGGAACTACTGAGACAGAGCCCCCACCAGTCCGGCACCATGACGTCACCCTACAGGGCTCCGGAGGCTTCGTTCCTCCCCTGACCAGGAGTCGCAGCAGCAGTGAGCACAGGGAGGAGGAAGGGGCACCCCAGCTCCCACCCAGGCCCTGTGGTGACATTCAGCTGGAGGCCGCTGAGCCTGGCGTCCCCGCAGCTTGACTCCTGTTTCCTGGGGAGCTGTTGCTGCACCTGTGCTTCCTATGGAGGGTATGAAACGTGAAGGTTCACGAATCATTAAAATCTCGCTGATGGATTATCTTTTTAAAAACATGGACATGCCCACAAAAACTCAGTCTCGGTGCCCATTCCACAGGTCCAACTGCAGTGTAAATAAAATGGCGAAATTAAATTTCTGATTGCCCTCTGATTCCCACTGCGCGCCTGGGGATGTGGCCAGCCCCAGCTGTGGGGGACACTGGTGAGGCAAGGATCCTGTGGGTGTGGGAGGCAACTGCATCTGTCTATCAGCACAGGCCTCGCCCACTTCCAGCTGCACCCGCCTGCCACCCACCCAGCCTGTGCCCAGCTCATCCGAAAGCAACCGTCCTTCAGACCACTGGAGCAGAGACATCTGCTGGCTCCACACTCTCATGGGCCAGTCCGAAGCCTGGGGTCTGTAATCGTCTGGGCACTGCTCACCGAGCCCAGAATTTGGCTCTGGTCCGTATTCTCTCTGCACAGACCCCCAGCGACTAGATGTGGCAGGCTCCTGGTGGCCACTCTCCTGTGGCCACTCAACACTGCTTGTTTGTCCTTCGCAGACCAAGCGTGGGCCAAAGCTCAGCCTCATTTTCTGAGCACCCCTGTGCCTGGCCTCCTTGCTGCTCCCTCCCCCCGACCCTAAATCACCCCCATTCTCTTTTATTCATCAGTAAAACAGGCAGCCAAACATGGACCACGAAACCACAGCTACGTTTGTGCACACAACTCTCAGGACTGCATCCAAGCACAGTACGGAGCAAAGGAAACACATTTCAAGATCATTAGAGTCCTTCTATAACTGAAAACTACTGGAACAAAAATGTCTAACTACAGGGGAAGATATTAATAAACCACAGCACATGCATTAAAATGTTTATGAATAAGCAACAGTTGAAGACACACCTGTGGGGTACAGCGTCATATCCAAAGTGGGACCCGCAGAGCACCAGACACCAGGCATAGACATGGAGCAAGGCTTCCCTTGTGGTCATGGGCTTATGGCTGTTTCCATATTTATACTTTTCTATTTCTCTCCACAATTTTTTTCAGTGAGTATGTGTGTGTCTTCTCAGTGTTCTTCTTTGTGGTTTTGTTGACTGAACCCAAGGCCTTTGCACTGAGCTACATAAGTTTTCATTTTTTAATAGACAATATTTTCAAGTGGTTAAGAAAAAATACAGAAAGGATACACCATGAGCAGCAAAGTCCCCCCTTCCCACATCCTTCTTAGGGGATCCCTCCCAGACTTCTCTGCAGGGTGTTACTATACTCTCACAATGTGAACAAGCTGTACCTGAGAAAGGACCTCCTGCTACAGGATGAAAAGGCAGGAGCCTGTGGTCATGCTGGGGAGTGGAGGCTGACAAGCCTGGGGTGGCTGTCCCGACCCTGAAACCTCACTGGAACCTCTGAGGCAGTCAGTGGGCTGGGATGCAAAACAGGAGGCTGGACGTGGCAGGCTGGCCCTCCTGGTTGGGTTCATTTCCCTCCTTTTCTTGCTCTCCCTGGGGACAGCTCTGCCGCCTCCTCCAGATCTGCAGGCCCAGCTGCCCTGCACTTGTCCACTGACAGCCCAGGTTTGTCCTGGAGCACTTGGGAGTGGGATGCAGCAGCAGTGAGTCTGGGAGGACCTTGGCCCTCCTTGGTGCCTCCCGAAAGGCAGGGCTGGAATGCAGACCCCAGTTCAGCACACCCGCGGGGCCATGTCTCTCTGGCTGTTCTCTCCTGCCCTCTTTACATATAATCCTGAGCTTGCTTCTTTAAAAATAAAAATCTTTAGTTTTTTCAAATGCAATACTAGTATCATCAACCAGAACCAATCCCCGCAGCATTCTCTGTTCCTCTAACATAAGAAATATTTATATGTGCTGTAAATCCTCCCAGCCCCATCAGCCCTCTGTCTACACACACACACTCAGGACTTGTGTTTCGATAAATACAGGGCTATACATACATAATGCGACACGTCTCCCACTTGATAGATTACAGACATTTTTCAATTCAGCTTACAAAGATCCACTTCATCCTTTTTAATGGCTTCAGAAGATGACTGGTACAGATGTACCAGCATTTCTCTATGGATGGACTTTTTTTTTTTTGAGACATAAGAGTGTCACTTTGTAGTGCAGGCTGACCTTGAGCTCACTATGTAGCCCAGCCTGGCCTGGAACTTGAGGCAATTCTCCTGCCTCAGCCCACAGAGTGTGGGGATTATAGGTGTGCACCACCATGCCTGGATGGATGGGCTTTGTTTCCAATTTTTCTTTTTCTTTTTTGGTACTGGGGATCAAACTCAGGACCTTGAGGTTTTGAGGCAGGCACGGTGCCACTGAGCTACATCCCCAGCCCTCTTTTTCTTTTTCTGTGGTGCTGGGAATTCAACCCAGGGCATTGCACATTCAAGCAAGTACTCTATACTGAGCTACATTTCCAGTCCCTCAACTTTTCACTTATAAGTAATATTACAAAAAAGCTCATTCTTATTCAGATTTTTATATACTTGTACAAATAATTCTAGGGGGTCAATTGCTGGGACTGAGATTTCTGGGGGACCCTTTTGTTACAACTACAAGCTAGGCACAGTGGTGCACCCCTGAAATCCAGCTGATCAGGGGGCTGAGGCAAAAGGATTTTAAGTTCAAAGCCAGCCTGGGTAACTTAGTGAGACCCTGTCTCAAAATAAAATTAAAAAGGGGCTGTAGGCGTAGTTGTACAGTACAGCGCTTGCTAGCATGCACTGAGGCCTTGAGATCAGTCCCCAGGAACGCCCCCCCCCCCCAACGTAAGCATGAAAGGAAAAAGGAAAAATAGAAGGACAACTCCAGAGGATGTCTTTGAAGTACATTCTCCACACCTCATCTGACCTCTGTCCCCAGTGACAGCTCAGCAGTGGATGGGCTGGGGGACAATCCAGTGTTGTACGATGAACTTGGACCCACAACTCCTTGGCAACAGACCTGAGCTTAATTGTCCCGCGGTCATCTCTAGGTGTTTTTGGCTCTGTGCTGTTTGTGCACACACAACTGCACCCAGTTACCCAAGGTTAATAGGTCACTATTGCAGCTATCACGTTTGCTGCTTATTAGGCAATCCGCAGGACTCTTGAAACCTCACAGTTCTGAGCAAGGCGCTAATGTAATGGCTCCTATATGGAGGAAGACACTGAGGCTCAGTGGTCAAGTAACTTGCTGAAGGCCACACTGCAGGAAGTATCAGCGGCAAGATACGCACGAGGGGCTTTTATGTTAACGTTCATGCTCTCAGCCACGACACTGAATCCCTTTTCAAATGATCTAAGGTTTAAAAATTGGGATCCAAATGCAGAAGCTGTCACAAGTCAAAGATCTGTTAGTAAGAAATCCAGGGACTGACCCAGGAGGAAGTCTCTCGATTAGGAGCGGGAACACAACCACCTATGATCTGGATGAAGGAGCAGAGGCAGAGGGTCCAAGCTGGAACCGTGAAGGATGGGGTTAGGGTTAGTGGGGCCACCCCAAGGACAGATGCTAGCGCCACGTTCAAATCTGCCACTCATGTTATAGAGTCAGGCTCCAGGCTTCTTGAGTCTACGTGACTGTTCTTTTATAACAAAGCCTTGAGCATCAGCTGGCACTGTCATTAATACGATCATTACTTTATCTCCAGGCCCCTAACATAGCACTTGATAAGCTTTAAAAGAACACCGTTCCAAAAACATTTTCAATTCAACTTTCAAATCCATGCCAATGGCAAATAAAAAGGATTCCACAGTACCATCAGGCCAGAGACCAGTGTGGAACCGGAATGCAGAACATGGTGCCAAAGTAGTATTGAGGAGAAAAAAACCCTAACAAGCACAGGTGTACTTTATAATGCAGCACGGATTTTTTTTTTTTACATGTATACTATGTAAAAAATTTCAAGTGCCGTCAAAATCTGCAAGTTAGGGCATTTTGTGTCACTGAATATTTCTGCAGCTTACTGGGCCATCTGCTGCCCTTGACACTAGAACAGCACTTCTTTGATAAGTCAAAGTGCACTTTGTGACCTCGCCACACCTTGAGGTCACCATCACAAGCGACTATGTAACGTCTTGGGTTGGACTCAGAACAAGAAGCATTCACTAGGCTGTGGTCACCCCCGCCCCCCCCGCGCCAATACAACCACGCTCTCCTTTCTGGGTTTGCAAATTAAGCTTTCCCAAATGGGACTGGCTGGGTTCAGGCAGGGTTTACCTGAACCAAGAGAAGATGAAGAAAGACAGGCTTAGGCGCCCTGCAGGGAGGAGGATCACTGGTGATTGGCTCTGAAATTGAGGAACTAGTTTGCGGAAGTGCAGACAAACAAGAAACCCCAACAATCTGGCTTTCCACAGAAGACTCAGTGCATGGGGCATGGAAGGAAGTACACTCAGCCTTTGGCAGAAGAAGCCTGACCAAGACCTGCTTTCAAACACCCTCCGTACTCCTGGACAAAGCCCTGAGAGACCAGTCTGAGGACCCTAGCGATGAATGACACATTGCTTTATAATAAGGGTATATTCTCGCTCTCTCAGGAAGGGAGCAAAAGGCTTAGGATGTGGGTATTGTGGGGAATTATCTGCGGCCGATTCCCTGGTGGAAGAAGAAAACCATGCAGCAGCCAGGGGCCCCCTCATCCTCTCAGACCAGCAGGGCCCAGCAGAAGGAGCCTGGATTACAGTCTCCCACCTTCACTCAGCAAGTTCTTGTCCTTTGGTTACCACCTTTGGGGTACTGCGCTGGCCACCTGGAGCATGATGGTGACCGCAGAAGGTGGGAGTGGCCCTGCTGTGGCCCCGAAAGGCCCTTCAGGACACTCACTGTCAAGCACGGTGGACAGGTCAGCCTTCCACCACCCGCTTTAATCCAGTCTGAGGACACCAAGCACGTGGATTTGCTGATGTGGGCCCTGGCCTGTCTCAGCCCTGGGTTTAGGAGCTGGCTGCTCACTGCTCCTGCCCTGACAGTACCCAGGCTTCTGGAGATGCACGGCTTTGCCCTGAGGTGCTGAAGTTCCCACACTGCTCTCAAGCTCCAAGGAGTCACAAGGAACGAGGTCCAGAGTGAGAGGAAGGCCGAGGGTGTTCCTGACTAGACCCTGCAGATGCAAAGCTGGCAGGCCCTCCTGCCAAGCAGCTCTGTGCGTGATGGTCAGCGTTGGCTCAGCGTGGAGTCAGGCCTTGGGCTGTGGTGGCTTCCTGGCTCCTCTCTGGGCCCACAGCCATGGCTTCTGACTCAGCACCCAGGCTGACCTATATCGTGTCTGTAGCACCCTGCCATGGTGCGCCCCTGGAGGGCAGTGCCTCGTGGTGCTTGTTTTTACAGGTGCTCCTTGACTTACGATGGTCTTATATACCGAAACATCGGTCAGAAGATGAAAATATTGTACACAGAAAATGCTTTGAGTACCCTAATCCAGTGATGGTGAACCTTTTAGAGCTTTCAACGACACAAGCAGCTCGCGGTGGTGTGGCCACAGCTTTGCCACCACTTCCTGGGCCTATGAGCACCGCAGCCGGGCCACACTGCACACCACAGTGTATCTGTTCTTTCTCCCCCGACAGCGGGGCTGACCAGGAGCTGCACTTGCGGCTCTGCCCAGCCCCGGAAGAGAGTTCTGAATCACATACCATGGGCCCAGGACAAGACCAACATTCAAAACTAGAAGTTTCTACTGAATGTGCATTGCTTCCACACTATCACAAAGTCGAGAAACCTTAACCCGAACCGTTGTCAGCAGGGACGCCTGCATATTCTAGCACCTAGCAGGGCCTGGCTCGGCCAACACCCTTCCCAGGGGAAGAACGATGGACACAGCCCTGGGGAGCCCTGAGACTCCGGTCCTGGAGCCGGCTTGGCGGGGGTTCGAGGAGCCACAGCACATGGCTGTTCTGACTTGCTCCAGCTGCTGAGCCACATCTGCCCCTTTGCTAAGAGCGACCTAGAGACCCATTTATTTTCAACCACTGCCTTTACCTTTTCCTCTGCAGAAATCTTCCTGTCTCTCAAAGCCCAGCACCCACCAGTGCAGACTGCTGGGCACAGGCAAAGGAGCTAGGTTCACCCAAATAACTCCCTGGCTGAAAGACTCTGGCATGACTTAACTGGCAGTGACACCCTCGTCTGAGGCTAAGCATCCTTTCCTCTCAAGCCTCCCAACCATCTGTACTGAGCGCTCCTTCTGGCCTGTTGAAAGGAAAGGTCAGCAGAAGCTGAGACTGAGTGGGGGATCGAGGCTACAGTGCTCTCAGCAGCTCCAGGGGGCCACCATCCAGGGGGTCACTCATGCTCCTGCTGAGGAGCCAGAGAGACCAGCTGGGATGACACCAAGGACTCTGGGTCCTCTGGACACCAGCATGGCCTGGGTAGCACATCACTTCTGCTGGAAGAGTGCTGCAGATCAGTGTCTAGGTGCCCAGTGGGTTTGAAGTCTGGCAGTCAGTCATCAACAGTCACCACATGCCCACTCTGGAAAGACACGGCTTGGCAAGCTAAGTAAGAGCCCAGGAAGTGCCCTGAGGGCACAGGCAACCTCCGGAACTTCCGGATAACTCTGCCCAGAATTTGATTTTCTTAATAACCTTTAGTCCTTTTGATTACATGAACCTCATGGTTCAAGAGTGTCAAATAGAAGACTGTTTACTTTTCCTCAGAAGCTAAGCAGCAGCTGCTTGGGCTCCACCCTTCTCAGGCCTGGTGAAGCTTGCAGGAAGGCTTCGAGTGTTAGGGTTGGTGTGGGGAACAAAGGGAGAAGTTGGATGACAAAATTCCCACTGCAGGAGCAGTTGCTGTGTCCAGTGGCAGCAGTGCTCAGTGTACACAGCCTAGGGTTTGGTTCAGGTTCTGCCGTTAAGTAGCTGGGTGCCTTTGGGCGACTCATTTGGCTATCTTGGGCCACCATTTTGTCTTCTGCAAAATAGGAGGATACAAACACTAATAACTGTTTCTAGCCTGCAATTCTAATAGCTCTTTGAGAGAGCAGTTAAGGTCTAAGGTTACTGAATCCTGCCAGACAGCCCAAAGTGACTCGTGGTTAGCCCAGACTGACGGGGTGCAGCTCTTAGGACTAGGGAGGTGCCGGTGACCGAGGCAGGACACTAGATAACTTGAAGGGAATAACTGGTCTTTTGCTGCAGCTCCATGAAGCTCAGGCCACCTGCGGTGACCCTGGACCTACTCCTAGATGTCTCTGGCCATCAGCAGTTGAACCCCACACCAACTGCACTAGTCAAGAACACATACTGGGAGCAAATCTCTGCCCTGCTGGACACTGCAGTGTGGCTTCTGTGGAAGAGGTTCAGCAGAAGTCGCACTGCCAGGCCCAGGGAGGGAAGGATGGCTCATGGTCCTCCCTGCTGCTGCTTTCTGAGTCCAACACTGGCCCAGGAAGTGAGCCAGCTGAGGTGGTGGCAGGCTCAGAATTCCAAAAGCTTCCAGAAATCCAGGGTACAATGTGGCCACTCCAATCACTGGCACGCCTGCAAGCCTCCAACCCAGGTGGCTAGGAAGAAGGCGGGTGAGAGGGTTCCCCAAAAGGTCTTTCATACCAAAGTACAGTTTGTCTCCCTCTGCTCTCTGCCAAGGGATTTCCCGGCTCCTCCTGCTGTGCTGCCTGTACCTGGAAGAGGGCCATTTTCCACCCTCAAGGTGGCTGCCCTGGGCTCTGTGCCCTGTCCACATGACCTGTGGGCGGTCCGTCTGTCAGTCAGCAAGCACCTAGGCCTCCCATTGCTTCCTGCCCCCTCCTCTTGGCCTTGGGCTGGAGTGAGGATGATGGTGGCAGAGGGCTCTTCAAGAAGGTCTGCTCAGGACTTCCTCTGCAATGTGCGGAGGACAAATCGCCTGTAACCTATACCCTGCATGGGTGACTCACCTTCCAGGGAAAGTGCTCTGCTCACCTAAGCCAAGCTACTTGGAAAACGACTAAGGCACCCATCGAGCACAGTTCGTGGGGCTGGCTGGGGCCTGGGTGGCATCCAGACACTGCTTCTCCCCTCAGCCTGAAGTCAAGAGCAGCTGCCACTGCAGGCTGCCACTTTCATTTTCCTCCGAAGCAAGCTCCACACGAAGCTTGACATCCGGTGATCTATTTTTTCTAAAAACAAGGTTCACTTTAGAAATGACTCTTTGGCCCTCAAGACAATTTCCCCAAGGGAAAACAAATTGTTATTTAAAGGGAATGCCAGTCAGGTAGAGACCTATATTTTTGTTTTGTGGTAAGGTGGAAAAAAGAATTTAAAATCTAGTATGAATTTTTTCTTGTGAGATTTAAGAGAAATCGGCAAGGCCTGACTGTTGATCCAGGGCTCCCAGACCTGGCAGGGGAGATAAGGTGACAAGACTTGGTTAGGAGGGAGAAGTCGGGTGAACTGGGATGCCCTGTGGTGGTGAGACCCTCCCCTCACAGAGCCAAACAAGCCTGCCTGGGCCCCCAGACAAAAACTGAGTCCTGTTGCTTTGTATTTACACAGATTCTCCTTTGTCTCACCCCTGGAGTCCATGCTGCTGGGGCTGGTACACCACATGCAGGACACCAGGGAGTCCTGGACAGGTCCAGCCCCGCTTGTGGCCTGGAGTCCCAGAGCCCCACGGGTGCCCACTGTTCAGGGCACCGACTCTTACTGGGCAGGGCCCGGGACTCTAGTCTCAGAGAGTGCAGTGAGGGTGGAACGGAGTGCAGGCGAGAACTCAATGGCTTAAACCTCCAGGGTGGAGAAACATTCCCCTGCAGGTCCTACTGAGAAAATGACTGCTCTATCAGGCAGCCTGAGCCTTCTTAACATCGTTGTACAGAAAACAGATCTGTCACGAGGCAGTAATCAGTGACTGCACCTAGTGCTACTACTGCTACTCCGAACAACAACAGGAACAGCAGTGACAGCTGCTCAGCACTTCCGCCCCCTCATTTCCTTCTACTTAAAGCTGCCCCTGAAACACTTTGGATCCCACTGACAGGGGAGGTACAGGGCGCTCAGAGAAGTGAGGACTAGCCTGAGGGCACACAGCAGCAGACCATCTGGGATGGGATGGCAGACTGACCTATCTGCCTCAGTTTGTGCCTCTGGAAAATGGGAATAAGCAGACCTGTCTGTATGATAAGCTACTCATCTTTTGGTGTTTTATTAATTAACAGTAGCAATAGTTAATTATGAATATCAATTAACAATTGTTACAGTAAGTAGATAAAGCTGCTTCCCTGCTTTAGTTAAGTTCAAAATTGATACCTTTTTTGGGGAAAAACCTCACTCTGATCCTTTCTTGAGCATGTTAGTGGAAAAAGCAGTAAACTAGATGCCAAGAAAAGTGGATTTCGATTCCAGGTGTGACACTAATTTCCTAAGTAACCCTGTCTACTTTATTCTCCTCCTAGGGTTCACTTTTCTAAAATCGGTGTCCCTTCTTTCTTCATATAAAGACTAAGAAAATTCAAAGGGTGCCTGCGAAGCTACTCCTCACGCAGTGTCAAAGGATTTACACCAGGGAGCTGAAGGATTAAAGGATGTAAAACAGAAAGAAAGGAAGAGGACTCTTTAAATCCAAAGGAGAATATACAGGCACTGAGGAATACACTTTCTGGACCGTTGCTCAGGCAACAAGAGGGGCCAGAGTGAGGGCCCAGCCTCAAGCCCACTGTCTCCTGGTCTGCCGCACCAGCACCAGGATGGCAGAGGGCCGGCTCCAGACACCCCGCCCCGGAGCACACTCAGCCCGCTTCGCCCTCCCGAAGACCTCTGCAGGGCTGCCCGACTTATCCTGAGGCCTCCGGAGTCCACTCCCCGACTGCCCCACTCCTCCCATTTCACACGGGTGCCATCAAAAGTGCTCAGATGTTTCCAGTTTAACTGAAACACTAAAATGGGGCAAACAGGAAGCATCAGACACAACTGCGGTAGTGACTTATTAATCACGAAAGCAAAATTTTAGTTGTATTTTAACCTTTTGCTAGGAAAAAAAAAAGCAGCTTTGAGATGATGGACACCACTGGCAGAAATATGCTGCCCATGTGAGTGTCAAACTGCCTTCATTCAGCTTTTTATTTAGGACTGAATTTGGTTGTAAGACACCCCATCCCCTTCTATCAAGGTGACCAGGATGAATCTGTCAGCTCTTTTCACAAGGCAGGCGGCCTGTAACAAGAGCCCATGTGCTCTCCACAGGAACAGGAAAAACAAAACTAAAAGTGACTTCACAGCCAAAGTGACCTAGCACCCTTCAGAGGGACCTGGACGCACGACACACAACCCTGGGAAAACTCTGGTCTCTTTCACACCTCTGCAGTTCTCTCTCCCCGCCGGCCGCCCGGCCAGGAGCCCAGCAGAACCCTTATCACAAAGGACTCTCGGCAGCTGCCTCGGGCTGCACACCCAATCAGGGTGAGTTCTCTTCTCAGCACTCAGTGAAACACAAACACTCCGGGCAGATCACAAAGGAGCCAGTGTTCATCAGGAGAACCAAAATGAGGAACCAAACATCCATCTGTTGAAGTGAAATAGATGTTTAACAGATGAAGGCTCTTTGGCAGGGTCTGCCTGGGGTGCCCCTCCCACAAACTCTAACAGACAACACCAGAGGCAAAATCCCCGTTCAGAACTGCTCCCTATAATCAGAAAACAATCAGCAGAAGACTACAGCTTGGCAGCTTCGGGCGGTCTGATTTTACAAACTGCCGGTACCTACTTCTGGGTATATATACCCGGGTACAAAGCCAGACATTCACTTTTCTTTTGAAATCTTCTTAGAAGTTCATCACACCCTTCCATATAAATGAGGATGTCTTAAACATGTCTGAAAAGCTCAGAAGTCTGGCATCACTCCAATGGAAAGAACTTTGACATCACTTAAAAATATCAAGAGAAAATCCAAACACATCCTAAGCAAGGCAAACACCTTGAAAGTGTCCTCTCACAGCAAGAGGTGAACAGCAGCCCCAACATTCCTCCTCCTGCCTCCTTCGGACTTGTTCCGTGGTCCTAACCCTCCGGCCTGGCCGGGCATCACCTAGTGCAGAGCCGGCCAGGCCAGTGCCCATTTCGCCAGGCCGAGGACGGAGGTCGCAGGGATGACGCTACTGCTAAGTTCAGAAGAAGTCTCCCTCTGATCCTCCAGGAAGCTCGTGTTTCTAGGCATGGATTTTCAAGTTCCCTTCGCATAAACTTCGGCCTATCTCTCGTGCCACGGTCCTACCTGCGTTTCCTTTCACTCACTTTTAGTGGCGTCCTTCATCAAGTGTCTCTGCTTAACAAAAATAACCTTGTCATCGACACCAGTGGTTTCTGCACCTTTTCTCCGTTGACCCTTTCTTCCCTACACTCGCGCCCAGCGCCCTTCGGACGGCTAGTAACACTTCCACCCCAATCCGGAGGCTTTCCCTGAAGCAACCGAGCTGCAGGGAGGTGCCGGGCAGGCGGGAATCCCGGTCTGCCCGAGTCGCGGGGCCGCCAAGGCTCCCGGTGGGGGTGACACCAGCGCGGGCCCAGTCCTGAGTGGGTTGGGCGCGGGAGGCCGGCTTCGCCCGCCGCGGGTCCACAGCAACCCCAAGCCCGGGCCAGGCCGGGCAAAGCGGGCCCGCGCGGGGGCGTGCGGACATGGGCTCCAGGCCCTCCGCGAGCCGATCCCGCTAGCCCCACGCACGCGGCAGCCAGGCCGCAACTCGGCCCCAAGCTGAGCGCGACCCAGCCCGCCGCCCCGCGGCGCCCGCGGCGGGCCCGGACCGCCCGGTGTCCGCTCACCTACCGGCCGAGCGCCGACTCCGCCACACGAGCGCGCCCGGGCCAGCGAAGTCGCGCCGCCGCCCCCTGAGCTCCGGGCCCGGCCGCCCCGCCCGCTCGCTGGCCACGCTTCCCCCCGGGGCGGTGACTTTACCCGGCTTCGCACCTCCTTCTTCGGGCCGCGCCGCCACCTTGGCCCCGCCCTCCCTTCCAAAATAGCGAATGAGACGTCCAGATGCGGCCTGCTTGTGTTTCCCTGTCTAGCAACGATTGGTTAACCAGGCTTGGTTTCCAGAAATGGGCACTATTTCCGGGCAAGATTTGTAGAGATTGCTGGGCGGGCCGATTGACAGGAGGCGGAGGCGGTGCGGTCGTGCACATGCGCACTCGGTTCCTGGCGCTCCGGATCGGTTGCTTTTTTGACTTTACGGGAAGGAAGGGAGACTGTGCGCATGCGTGGGCCCTCCCTGCGCGAACTCCGGTTACCTTGGAGACGGCAAGGCGCTCTCCCTCCCCGGCCTCGGGCTGCTTCCTCTCCTCGGCGGAGGCGAGGGTAGGGGGTTAGGAATGCTGTTCCCGACCACCACAGACCCCCTGAGGGCGAGGGAGAGGGTCACAGTGGTCCCTCGAAAAGCGTCGGGGCCCCGGGGTCCACGCGGAGCGGACCGTACATGCGGCCGGCCGAGCGCGGACAAGACCCGGGATTTGGACAGAGGCCGCTGTCGCAGTGCTCCGACCTGGTGGGGACAGGAGGGGAGGGAAGGCGGAGAGCCTTTCCGGCCTTTGCTGAGGTATTTCCTAGTGCTCCCACACGAGCTTTTGTTTTATTTGCCATAAAAACTCCAAACTTTATTATTTTTTTCCAAGATAGGTGTGTTCCTACCCTGGCTCCCCGATTCCATCAGGGTCCCCGCAGGCGGGCATGGGTGAATCTCCAGAGAGAGGGTCTGCCCAGGACCACTTGGCAGGACCCCCCACTCCAGGCCTCTCTCTGGAGGTCAGTAACTAGTGGATAGACGTCTGGCTGGGTGCTGGGGAAGCCGGTTCATGTAGGCGGGGTGGGAAACTCAACCTGAGGGCCCCATCTCCACCTGGGCCAAAAATAGTTTGTTCAGCTGGCCCAATGTCGTTTGCTTCTTTCTTCTTTCAAGACAGGGTCTTGCTATGTAGTCCAGGTTGGCCTTGAACTCACTGTTGTAGCCCTGGCTGGTCTTGAACTTGGGATCCTCCTGCTTCACCCTCCCAGGTGCTGGCATGACAGGTGTGTACCACCTCGTTTTGAGTGCCTTTGTGCAGAGCCTGCAGCTCCTCATAGGCCCCACCCCTGTTGTCTTATTCTCAGGCACTCAGTCTTGCATCTTGTCCCCCTCCACAGACAAGGCATGGCTTCTATAGAGCCTGTGCTTCCGAGCCGGGCAGACTCTGGGGGTCGTGCTGGTTGCCAGTGGCCTGCTGGGAGGTGGAGCCAAGAGACAGGTAGAGCTGGGCCCCCAGAGCTGGTTCACCACAGGGTTTTGCACTGCAGTGACTCAGGCAGAGTCAGAGTTGAGCCAGCTGTGCAGGTTGGTATCAGATCTGGGGTGCCTGTCTTGGCCCTCCCACACCTGCTTGCCTCTGGGCACACCACTTCTCAGGAAGGTCCTGGTGTGGGCCCAGATTCTGCACATGCTCTCTGGATAACTTGGCCTTTTTCAGCCTTCCTTCCTGAGGACCCCTGTGTCTCCAGCTTCCCTGGACATTCCTCTGGTCCCTACTCTCTCGAGTGGCCCAGCTGCCCCATCGGGACCATCCACCTCTACACCTGTGCACTACTAGCACTGATGTGCAGTGACAAAGGGAACTCTGTCGACCCAGCCCCAGCGCTGCAGCTCTGGAGAAGGAATTTCAGGTCAGGTCCCAGGGGAGAACAGACCACACTGCACACTAGCAAGGAAAGTGTTTGGGATGAGCAGGGCTTCTTGGTTTCAGCTGTTTTTTCCTCAGGTCTTTCTAAGCCTCAAGGTGTGTGAGGTGAGGTGAGAAACAGCCCAACCCCTCTCCCCACACAAGGGGGCTCTGCGGCACCTCTGAGCAGTGAGGAGCTCCCACACCTCTGGAAGGAGTGCTCCGGCCAGGCTTATTTCCTCCTTGCCCAAGTCTCGACAGCCCAGGAAGGCTTCTAGCTCTGACTCACTTGTGTAGCCTCAGCTCAGAATTAAATGAAATAGTTGACATTTACAGGGTGACTCACACCTGGAGAGTGGTGAGCTAAATTCTCAGTATTCAGGGGGTTTCACATCCCATCCACTTTAGATTTGGAAAGAGGAGGGGAAGACTGTGCCAGTCCTAAAGAATAGCAGCTTCTGTTTTTCCAGAACTTCAGAAAGTGAGCCAGACACTTACTCAGTGCTTTGTGCATGTAACCTCACTGAATATTCACTGTGCTCCAGGGTGTCTCAACCTAGCACTATTGACATTTTGGGTTAGAGAATTCATTGTTAAAGGGGAACTTCCTGTGCTTTGTACAGTGTTTAAGAGCATGTCTGGCCTCAGTCCACTAAATACCATTCATACCCCACCCTCCATGTCAAGACAAAAAATGTCTCCAGGCATTGTTGGATGTCCTCACAGGAGTGATACTGTGCCCAGGTGAGAGCTGCAGTCTGACTCCATAAAGTAGGTAATATTAGTATCATGCCTGTCTCATAGGCAAGCAAACCAAGATGTGGATAGAAGTGACCTGCCTGAGGTTGTGACTTCACTGTAACGAAAGGCCCAGGATTCAAAAGCAGGGCTGATCTCAGAGCACCTGCCCCAGTGCACGCAAGATCTGAAAAGAGCCTGAACGCATCTTCCACAGAAGGGTGATGAAGAGTGAGTAGATTTTGCTGCCCTTGCATCATTTGTCCTTTTCTATTTGTTTTAGATAAAGGAAGTTATATTCTGGCTCTTACTGCCTCAGTCAGCTGGCCCATGATATGCAGCCGTGTCCAGTGAGAAAGTGACCAGTAAATCATCTAAGTGCCTCAAGGTCCTGGGGCCTACATTCCTGTGAGACCCTGTGTTGGGAAGAGCACGGGGTGGGCGTTCCCAGAGGAAAGGCTGGTGCTGCCCCCCTGTGACTGCCACCACCCAGTGGTCTGTGGGAGGGCTGGGGATGGACGGACAGCTGGGAGTAGGGCAGGTGGGAGTGTTCACAGCGTGCAACTCGGACAGTGTGCCAGCCAGGGCAACCCATGGCCCGGCTGGCGGGTGACACTTCCAGCCCCTGGGGCCCCAGCTCTGTCACTCACTGTGGAGATGGCGGAGGGGAGGTCAGCGCAGCGTGGGTACGGGGGAGGGCAATGTTGTGGCAGAGGGAGGCCTGGGGCGGGGCGCAGCGGGGACTGGACGGACCTTCCCGAGACCTGAGACCGCAGTCCCGATCTCTGAGGGAGCCTTCTTAGGGAGCCCTGGCTTGATGCAATTCTTTTTCCTTCCCGATGGGTTTTCCCCCTAGGTTGCCTCCCCACCCCGGTGTCCTCTCCACATCATCCTCAACTCTGCTGGAGGATTTAGTCCGCCTGAGAGATTGTTCAGGTCATGCTGTCCCAGCACCTCTTGCCCTCCAGCATGTCCCTCCTTTAGTTTTTGTCGTCTTCGTCACTCTTGTTCCTCCTGCCGTGGCCGCCCTGGATCACAGGTGTGTGCCCCACGTCCAACTCTGTCTGTTCCTCTGTTAGGTTCTTCCTTTTGGCTCTGGGGAGGGAGCACAGAGCCTGCAGCCCAGAGCGAGCTTCCAGTCTGGCAGGCGGGTTGAGCTGGAGTGGACTGCAAACAGGACTGCGTCATCCCGAGGGCGGCCAGGGCGGTGCAAGGCGGGATGGAGTGTGCTGGGCCAGGCCGGAGCCAGCCAGGGCAGCAGACCCGCTCAGAGCTTTCAGACAGAACCAGCTGCCGGGAGCAGGTGCCCAGGTGCAGACAGCCAGGCCCCAGAGACTGCACAGCCCCGGCCCACCACTGGCCCCGGCGGGACCCCCGCCCTTGGCCCCGGGAGAAGATGGTTGCAAGGAGGGCTCCCCTCCCACTGTTCTGCCCCAGTCCCGGATGTGGGGAGCCCTGGCTGCTTCCCCTTCCCAGCCCAGCGCCAGGACAGGGGTGGCAGGGGACCCCCTTAGTGGAGAGGCCCCGGGAGGGTGTCCTGTGGAAGCTACTGTGGGCAGGCCGGGCAGGCTCCTGAGTCCCTGTGCTGCCGCTTCCTTTGCTCCCCAAGTTTCAGCCGTGAGCCTCCTGCTTCTCCACACTCTCAGCTCGGAGTTCTGATACACTCTTGGCTTCGCAGAGTCACTCAACAAACGTCTATTGAGCACCTACTGTGTGCCAGGCGTTGCGTAGGCCCTGGTGACACAGGTGAGCAAGTCTGAGGCCAGCCCTCCACGGGGGGACAGACAAGGATTCAAGGCAGCTTGGCGGGCAGAGGGACCCCTGGGAGAGGTGAGAACACATAGAAGAGGTCCTGGGGCCTTCCCGGAGGAGGTGACATGTGAATGCATGGCTGCCAGGTACACAGCAGTAAGCTGCTGTAGGAGGTGGAAAGCATTCTGGCAGAAAGAATCACACGTCCAAAGGCATGGACACGGGGCAGTCATGGTTTGGGAGCCAGGCGTGGTGGCACACAGCTATAAACCCAGCTATTTGGGAGGCTGAGGTAGGAGAATCAAATTTGAGGATAAACTGGGCAAGTTAGCAAGACTGTGTCCCAAAATTAAAAAAAAAATTTGGAAAGGGCTGGGGATGTAGCTCATGGTAGGGTGCTGGCAGTATAACAATACTAGTACTAACCCTAGGGGACCTGGGCCTGAGGTGCAAGGACTTGCATCCTGAGCTCCACACCAGGATTTCCCCGGCCCACAGTGCGCGTCCCTTCCTCTCCGCCAGCCCCCCGTGCTTCCTGCGTGCTCTGCATGAAGGACCTCATGCCAGTGTCCATCCCTCTTCTTGCAGTGTCCAGAGTCATGCTGCCTCCATCCTCACATTCCCGGTGGCGGGCTCCCCTGGGTCCCCCCTTCCTGCTGATGTCTCATGAGCACTCGCTCTTCCCCTTGCTTCCTCTTGTTTCCCCGAGTCCTTTGTACACTGCCTGTCCTTGCTCAGAACTCCATGGAGCCCTAGAGATGCCCAGAGGTGGAGTCCAGGCCCGGGCTCTGTGCGAAGGCCTCCCAGTCCAGCCCAGCTCAGCTCTGCTCCGTATGATTCCTCGAAGAGTCCCTGGGGCGCTGTTGTGGTGCTTACCCTGCCCTACCCAGTGGGTGCTGGGCACGCAGATGTACTCTTTGGCTTTGACCTATCAGTTCACACCCTTCTCCCCCGCGCTAGGGCAGGGTATCGAACTAAGCTACATCCTCAGCTTTTAAAAATTTTTTTTTGGTACCTGGGATCGAACTCAGGACCTTCCTTGTAAGGCCGTTGGTGGTACCACTGAGCTAAATCCCTGGGCCTCTTTTCTTATTTTTAATTTTTGAGACAGGGTCTTGCTAAGCCACTGAGTTGCCCAGGCTGGGCTTGAATTTGTGATCCTCCTGCTTCAGCCTCCCAGAGTGCTGGGATGACAGGTGTGCACCACCATGCCCGGCAAATCGCACCTATCCTAGTCCCTGATGAAATGCCTTCTCTCCAGGGGTCATGTTTCCCAGCTGTTTAGCCCCCCCCCCCCCCCCATACAGAGGCACACACCTGGACAGAGCTCATCATCACCAGAGGGCTCCAGAGCAATCCATTTGAAAACTTTCCCTCAGATCAAGAACTTGCTATGGCTCCTTGTGTCAGCCACTTCAGAAACCTGTTCCTAGTAGGTTCCCAGCTGCACTCCTAGGTGTCGAGCTCCCCTACTGTAGCCCAGAATGCGGCCCGTGTTCACCTTCCACCGTATGCTGGAAGTGAGCCAACTCCCAGGGGAGGGAAGCTCTGTGACTGGGAGCAGTGCAGTGCGTGCTGGGAAGAGCCTCCTGCTCACAGGACCTCCACCTCTCCTTTAGGGTCAGAAGTGACTTTCTTCTCAGTAGTGACTTGGTTTGGAATGTGCCCCTGGCTCCCTGGCAGCTTGGGCAGCAGAGGGCACGTTTGGCCGGTGAGCTAGATGGACCAGGATGCCTGTGGCTCTGTCCCCTGGGCGGCCACCCCAGCTGCCATGCGCCCGCCCCTTGCTCTGTGACCTGTGCCCTTCCTCTGCCTGCGTGTGGACCAGCGTGTGGACCAGTGGCTGAGCCTGAGAGGGAGCACCTGGTGGAGGGACCCGCCCCTGCCGTCTTGACAGAGGACACAGCCACACTCTGCCAGCCCTGCCACTGCCGGCGGCCACTCCCTCACAGCCCAGCCTGGTCCTTGGCAGCCTCACCCCTTCTCAAGCCTTGTCTTAGCCAGCAGCCACCTCCCCTTCCAGCCCCCCAACCCCCATGATCCTTTAAAGGACCCCAGAGCCCCGAGGAGAGCATCCCGTTTGGTCTCAGTGCCACAGCAGCCCACTCAGGTTTGTTCTGAAATAAACCTGTCCTGTCGAGCTTGTGCCTTTCTTCTCCTTTCTTCCTAACTGGGATGGCAGAGCCCGGAGTCCCTGCTAGACACATGGAACCAGCCTGTGATCAAGGACATCCACCCCTTGGGGACCCCCAGCCTGCAGCTTCTGGTGACACGATAAAGCCCCTGAGCTGGTTTTGGGGACCTGCAACACTGGGCAGTACTGGGAGGCTGGAGGGAATGAGCCAACTTGAGGATTCCTGGCAGAGAAAAGTAGCCCTGAGCCGAGATGTACTTCGGTGACGCCTGAAAGTATTTCTAGTGAGTGCTTATTAGGGTTGGGCAGCATGGGAGGGAAGAAAGCCAGGTCTGCAGCCTGAGTGCTGAGAGCACCCCCTGCTTCCCGGGATGGAGCCAGCCCGAGAAGGCGAGGAGAACGGCCAGTCGGCCGGGGAGGTGGCTGGTATCAGTCAAGGATCCACGGGGTAAGGGCTGAACAGGAACAAGGTTTGCTTTGCCTAATTAAGACAGGATGCGCACATCAGGTGGAGAGAAAACCTCGATCCAGAGGTTAGGGAAAGACGCCTGTTGTGACCAGGGGCAGGCTCCGTGTGCCGAGCCCAGACGCTGCTTCCCGGACCACAGCACGCTGGAGGGCGTGTGGCAGCCGCAGCGCCGCAGCTCCCCAGCTCCGAGCCACAGTGAACTCACTCCGAGCTCGTCTTCCCAGTTCAAGCTCGTGTGTCTGTTTCTCGCGTAGTTGCTCTGCACGAATTCCAGAAGAGCACATTCCTCCTATCTCTGGTATCAGATTCTACTCTTTTCTGCTTTTTTTCCCAATACTGAGGATCGAGCCCACGACCTCACACATGCTAGGCAAGTGGTCCTGCCTACTGAGCTACATCCCTGGCCTTTTTTATTTTATTTTGAGACAAGGTCTCAACACGTTGTCCAGGCTGGCTTGAATTTGTAATCATCCTGCTTCAGTCTCCCATGTAGCTGAGATTATAGGCGTACACCAGCTAGTTCTCTCTTTTGAACCGACCATTGTGCCTACTTCTTGTGTTTTTCCAGATATATTTATGATTTTCTTTTTTTTTTTTTTTTGATACCAGGGATCGAATTCAGGATCTTGTGCTTGCCAGGCAGGCGCAGCGCCACTGAGCTAAATTCCCGGCCCCTCCAGATATATTTAATGTTTCTACAAACATATACATTCCTATAGCCTCTTTTCTTTTCTTATCTCTTTTTTTTTTGGTACTGGAAAGCAAAGTCAAGACTCATGCTTGCCAGGCTGGTATAGCTTCACTGAGCTACATCCCGGGCCCTATTTTTTGAGACAGAGTTTCTTCATGTAGTTCAGGCTGTCCTTGAACTCACTATGTTTCCTAGGCTGGTCTCCCACTCACAGCAATCCTCCTGCCTCAGCCTCCCAAGTGCTGGGATTGCAGGCGTGCACCATCATGCCTGACTTCCCACAGCCTCTTTTAAAAGGATTAATGGAAGCTTACCGTCCATGACTACTCATAGCTTGCTTATTTCACTTGACACACCAATGAGCTCCACATACTACACCTAGAGTGGTCTCAGTCTTTATAAAGACTGCAGGCTGTTCGGTTTATGGCAGAATAGAATTTATCTGCTCTTCTCCTCATGGACTTCCTCGTTTCCACCATCTCCTAGTATAAGAATTGCTGCAGTGAGAGTCCCTGCAGCTCTTTCATTTTGCATGTTAATTAATCCATGCAGTCCACCAACATTCATGGTGCAGCTGCTGTACGCCGGGTCAGCTCTAGGCGCTGGCGGAGGGAGCAGTGAACACGGAACAGCAACTCAGTCATGAAGAGGCCCAGGACACATTCCTAGGAGCAGGCCACAGTTCCTTCAGTCAAGTCAGAAGGAAAGTCTCACTCTGCAGGTGAAGCTCACCTTGGCACCTCTGAGGCCTACTGCTTCTCTGTGACACTCGCTAGTTGCTCAAGTGTCAGGGCTGCTGGCTGCAGAGCCCAGCCAGAGTTTAATAACTGGTTGGTCATTACTGGTTCCCACCTGGGCTCTGGGAACTGAACCCAAGGAGCCCTGAGCCATGTTCCCAGCCCTTTTTAAAAGATTTTACTCTGGAGGCAGTGTCTCCCTGAATCGTGCAGGCTGGCCTCGCATTCCCGATCCTCCTGTCTCAGCCTCCGGAGTAGCTGGGATCATAGACATGTGGCACTGCACCTGGGTGTAACTGGATTTATTTTTACACAGCAAGTCACACTGATTTTCCATCTACATTCAAAGTACTAAGATTCCTTTCAAAATAATTTGTTACCAAAAAAAGGTGAGACAATTTGGAGAAAAATGTTAAGTGAATAGCACAGGTGGAACTCAGATGCGCTGTGCAGAGTGGGGCGAGGGAGTCACTGAAGTAAACAGTGAGGAGGTGAGGCACTGGGTGTTTACTCTGTGTGCTTGCTCAGCGTGGGCATGAAGTGGAGTTACCTCCATCTTCCCCTAGGCAGCTTCTCTGCTTTCTTTGTTATTGCCCGTGATTTGTTCATCTTTATGTATGCTTAGATTTTACCTATGCTTAGATTATGTATGCTGAGCTTCTGGTCATGAAAGCCTTTTGTCTGGTTTAATATATATATTTCTTGGTACCGGGGATCGAGCTTGGGTCCTTCTGCTTGCAAGGTAGGCGCTGGAACCACTGAGCTAAATCCCCGGCCCAAGTCTGGTTTAATATTTAATAAACTAGGGGAAAAAAAAGCAGACAAGAGTAGAATTTGATACCAGAGATAGGAGGAATGTGCTCTTCTGGAATTCGTGCAGAGCAACTACGCGAGAAACAGACACACGAGCCTGAACTGGGAAGACGAGCTCGCCAAACCTTGTTTTTTTTCCAATACTAGGGGAGACTGCTGTGTACACAGAAGCAAGGAAGAGGGTTCTGCACAGGGCAGGAGAAGGAGGATCCTGCACAGGGCAGTGTAAAGAGGGCTCCGGCCAGGGCAGGACGGCAAAAGCCCTTCACACAGGAGGAAGGGAGCTGGCTACATACACAGCAGGGAGACAGAGGACTCTGCACAAGGCAGGGAGGGACACCCCTCGTTTAACAACCAAGTCTGGCCTGTGACAGGCTGTTCAGTGAATCGGTCACTAAATGGGGAGTTGTACACA
This sequence comes from Heterocephalus glaber, assembly GCF_053883595.1. NCBI lineage: Eukaryota > Metazoa > Chordata > Mammalia > Rodentia > Bathyergidae > Heterocephalus > Heterocephalus glaber. The sequence goes on from NW_028258463.1 coordinate 12,665,346, forward strand.
CTATGCACACTGCAATATTCAGAACAAAGAAACTGTCAAAGGAAACTTCAACTTGATGACTTTGCTCTATTTGCATAAGTCTTACGTGCTGCACTGTAATGTATAACGGAACATAAAACCACAGTACTGTACTGTGCAGGACAATCAGCAAAAACTACAGGGCTGTGCTGCCAAAGAAGCCACTGTAGGGCTGCAGTGCCACTCATGGTCCCGTCGTAAGTCTGAACAGTTGTTAACAGGCAGGTCATTAAACGAGGGCTCTCTGCAAAGTCTTACTACTGCTGTGCAAATAGCGTTGACCTTGCCGACTCCCGAGAGAGTCCTGGGGGCTTCCAGGGGTCCCCAGGACCATACTTTGAGGGAACTGCGATACTAACACACTTGGCTTTTCCATATAGCCCAGGCAGGCTTCTTCCATTACATTTACAGGTATGGAAACTGAGGCACATGACAGCCAAATAACTCACCCAGGGCACTTAGCTGGAAAGTGGCCAAGACAGGGCACAGGTGCAGTCAGTCTGCATGAATGAGGAGCAGAGTTGTGCCTGTCACCAACTGGATGTGTTGTCCTGGGCAAATGCTCTCTTGTGTGTCGTCCTCCGGCTAACCCACTGTCCCTGCCCCAGGCTGGGCACTCTGGTCTCATGATGGGCCCTCATCTGCTCCATTGGCGTTTTCTCTTTCTGCTCACTCTCACGTCATTGGACCTGCACCCAGCAGGGCGGCTACCACATCTGCATGGCTTGCTGTACTGCTGGGGTCTGAAACAGCTGCTCAGAAATCTTTGGTGGGTTGAGTGCAGTGGCCCACACCGATAAGCCCAGCTACTCAGGAGGCTGAGGCAGGAGAACAGCAAGTTCAAGGCCAGCCCAGGCAACTTAGTGAAACCCTGCCTCAAAATAGAAAGGGTTAGGCATGCAGCTCAGTGGTGCAGGGCCCATCTAGCATGCAAGAGTTCCATCCCAAGTACCATGAAAAGGTGTTTGCGGGAGAAGGAAATGATGACTGGTGAAACAAGGTAGTCGCAGGGCTCTTTTCTGTGGCTCCAGGAGGGAAGGAGGACAAGGATGGGGGAAAGGGTTACAGTGATCTGTCCCCAGACTGCACTTACACCTGCTTGTGCAGGCCTGTTGCATTGTCATTCCAGGACAAATCACAGCTGTCTCCTCCCCGATTCCCCAAAGATGCTGCCTTCTGGGCCTGTCCCTGGGTGCCCGGTCGGTTCGGCAGCCCCAGACAGTCCTTGGTCTTTTTAGAACTTCGGAAGAGGCTGGAGGTGGAATGCGTGGGCTTGTTTTCCTCCCTTTCTCCGTTAGGTGATGTGAGTTACCAGCAGGCCTCCCACCCTACTTTTCTGACGGTATAACCTGCTATTTTGTGCCCTATGTGGAGATGGGACGAAGGTGCCACACATCAGCTGGTGCCTGACTGGACCTGGGCTGGATTCTGGAGGCCAGGGCCGGGCAGGTGGGGGCCGTGAGCCAAGCCAGGGCCTTGCAGCTTCCTCTGTTGCTCTCAGCGGGTCCTTTCCAGCAGTGACCTTCTAGGATTCTCAGAAGGCCGAGAAGGAGAAGTGTAACTAGGGGAAGACGGAGCAGCGCAGAGAGCTCAGCCAGGACGGCCAGGAAGGTCACCGCTGAGCGTGGCACAGGGCGCACCGGAGACCTTTAAGGAAAGGCCAAGGAGCCGCTCAGCTGATTCCTGGAACCCTGCCCTGTGGAAGAGCTTGTGGAGGCCACGGACTCACGCCTCACAGGGCTGAGACCGAGGTGAGAGGTGGCCTGGCTGCCAGCTCTCCTGGGCTCTGGCAGCTTCCAGGCTGGCTCCAGGTCTTCCTGGGTCCCAGCTCACTCTCGTGGGAGGGTGGCTGCCAGCTGTGCCCAGCGTCTGGGGCCCAGCTCTCTGCCTACCTGGTCTGGAGCTGGCCCCCAAGCCAGGGCTGTCGCCTCCCCAGGGCCATCCTTAAACACCTCTTTGCCAAGCCGGGAGCATGGACCCCAAGATACCACCTCTGAAGGCATCATTTCAGTGGGGAGTGGGAAAAAAAATACAGGGAGGCTGGGGAACCCCAGCAGGGTCGGCTCTGGGGGCCCGGGGTGTTCCCGAGGCTGTAGATAAACAAAGGGGTCCCTTTTCCACCTCCCACCAAACATTAGTAGAGGTGAAACCTTGCTAAGATAAAAATCTGGGACTGCTTGTGTCACAGGGTCAGGCACACATTCACCCCTCCTCTCACCAGGGCTTTTCTCTCTGCCCCGGGCCTATGCTCAGGACCACCCGACTTTGTTCCGAGAGTCAGGAGTGAATCCACGAATCCACGGCGCCGTGATTCGGGAATTGCAGTTAGGGTTCTGCGCCATTAAGAGGAGGCCAGACTTGGAGTTACGGCAGCAGATGGGCAGGGAGCTGGATGCACCCGTGTTGCGTCCTGCGTCTGTGCACAGCAACTCACCAACCTCCTTTTCTTTCCTCCCTCCCTCCCTTCCTTCCTTCCCACATTCTGCCCCCTCCTGCTCTTCCTCTTTCTCCACCTCCTCCTCTCCCTTGACCTTCTGTGGTCTCTAAATCCCTAGATAAGGTGGTTCATTCATCCATTCAACAAATACAACTGAACACCTTCTGTGACAGACCCTGGATTCTTCAGGACTGGGATGGGACCAACACATTCCCTGCTTCCTGGGACTCCCAGTCCAGAGTCATTAAATGAGTAACATGGAGCAGTGACCCGGGATGCAACCCTGTAGGTCTCCTAGAGCTTGTGTGACCTACACTTTATAATACTAGCTGGGACACTTCTGAGAGTAAAGATGATTATTGCAGGTTGCGTTCCCCACAAAGCAGATCTTGCCAGAGCAATTAGCTTCGGGACATTGATCAGGAGGCTCTGGGAGTCCACACCCCTGCCAAGGAAGGGACGAAGCAAGGCTGGGGAGGAGGAGGAGTCGAAGCATGATACAGGCCAACCCCGCAGGGCCCTTGGGCTGAGGTGGCCCTATAGCATCACCTGGCGTGGGGTGGCTTTTGTACCATGGTGTGGGTCCATCCCAGAATCCTGGCTGGCTCTGAAGGAGCCGATACCTTCTCCAGAGGCTCACAGAGCAAGTGTCTCCCGGTTGCATTCCCAACAGTGGGTGTCTGAGTGGCACCTCACAGCTCCCAGCCCAGGGCACTGCTGGTCACCGTGACCAGACCATCATGCCAGACATGAAGTGCACAGCAGGATGTCAGGGACCTGCAGGGGAGTGCCCCAGCTGTTACCTGCACAGCGTGGGGGCACGGGACTCCTGCAGCAGGAGCAAGCTTGCTCACCCTATGACTTCGGACAGTGTCCACCTCACCTGCGTCACGCCATCCACTCCTCCTGCGTGATATCATTTAGTCTGCAGCGAGGTGGGTGTAATTCTTCTCACCGCCCCACATTCGAAGTATCAGCAGCCCTTCAGTGTGTTATGTCCAAAGCACAGCCCCAAGCCCTGAGCTTTCCTGTCTTTGAATCTCCACGCTGTGCAAACCAGCATCTACTCTGCTGTGTGCTGACACCATCTTGGTTTTGAGCTGAGGCAGCCGCCAGCAGGGAGCTGCTGAGAAGAGAGGCAACAGGTATGGTGGTGCTCACCTGCCATCCCAGAACTCCGGAAGGTTGAGGCAGAAGGACTGAGGAGCCCCGCTTGGACAACTTAGTGAGACCCTGTGTCAAGATAAAACAATAAACATGGCTGGAGATGCAGCTCTGTGAGTGTGTCCTGGGTTCAAACCTCAGCACCACCACCAAAAAAAAAAAGGCCCAAGTGAGTGCTTCTTAAATTGGAGAAATTCAGGGACGCCAAAAGTACGGTATTTAATGGAAAAATAGCGCATGAGCTGAGAGTTGAGGATAACAGAAAAATGAGCACATCAGCGGAAAGATTCAGAGTGAAATGGAAAGGCAGGAGAGTGGAGTAGGTAGACACAGCCTCTCGGCTGGAGTGCCTGGGTTTGTGTGGCCACTGGCCAGTTCTGGACCACTCTGCGCCTTAGTTTCCTTGTCTGTGGAGCAAGGGCGGGAGAATAGAGCCATTGGGCAGGGTTACCGGCAGTAACGAGTCCTGTGGGTGGCACATGAGGAGGGCGCCTGTGCTGCCTGTGACGCTCGGCGTGGCAGGGTGGCTGGCGACCTCGCTCCTCCTGCTCCTGTCTCCAGTTCTCCTCTTGGCCCTGAAGCCTTTATTTCTGGAGTGCCCAGCCTGGGCAGGCTCTGCGCCCGGGCTCAGGCCCAATGGTGGGCGGCGCTGGGTTGCTCTGCTGGGGGTGGGAGGAGCCGGCTCCATTTCTTCTTCACCGCTGAGGTCAAGGCGGACAGCCAGCTCCGTGTGTCCAGAGGCCTCCCGTCCTCCGTGGGAGTCTCGGTGCCGGGAAAGCACCACAGAGGGCCCGTGGGGAGGAGACCGAGGTTTTCCCAAGCCTGGGACGGGCTCAGGCTGCGTGGACTCTGTCCTGTCTCTCACCAGGGCCTGGGCTTGGCCGTGCCCTTGTGCTCCCGGCCTGGCCTACTCTTCCTGGATGTCAGCACCGCAGGATGAGGGAGAAGAGGACAGGAGAGAGGTGGCAGAGCTTGTGGCAGACAGGAGTCAGCTTTGAGGAGGGGGCAGAGGAAGGGAGTTAAGTGTCCGTGGCCCGGTCCTGTCCCGCCGCGCAGAGCAGACAGAGCGGGTGGGTTATGAAAGGTGCCACAGCCTTACACTGGTCCCGGCTGAGCTGGAATTGATTGGAGAGTCTGACCCCAAAGGGCAGGTGCGGGGGCATTGCGTGGACGGTTGAGGGTGTGGGCTAGCTCCCGGCATGAGTCCTGGCATCTCGGATTCCCCAGGCAGTGAGCCCTTGTGTCTTGGTTAGGGTCCCCAGGAGCTGGGCCAGGGGAAGGGACGGTGGCTGGGGTGCAGCGTGGGCCTGGCCAGACTCCGAGCTCTCAGCATGGAACAGGGGAAGCCCCGCGGGCCTTCAACCCCCTCCCCACCCATGGCTGGGATCCACTGCCCATCACTGCCCCCATGTCCCTTTCCGGCCGCACCTGACCGTGTCCACTTGGAGAAAACAGGAAGCTGGGCTCTGCCAGGAACGAGCAGCCGCCCTTCCTCAGCCCTGGCACGACAGGGACTGGGGAGGACTTGGGGCAGGGGATGCGGCCTGGGGCTCTGTGGGGTTTGGCGCAGTCAGCTGGCCGAGCTGGAGTGGCCTTGCTGAGCCACTGGGGTGAGAGGAGCCAGTGAGGCAGGGCAAGGGGCAGCTGCTGCCCACCCCCAGTGCTGTGTAGAGACAGCCCTGGGCAGGGTCTTGCTATGTAGCACAAGCTGCCCTCGAACTGATGACAGTCCTCGTGCCTCAGCCTCCTGAGTGCTGGAATTATAGGTGTGTGGCACCATGTCTGCTTATACCAACATTTTTATATAATATTGCGGCCAGGTGTGGTTGTGCACTACGAGTTCAAGCCTAGCCTGGACTACATAGTCAGTCAAAGGCCAACCTGGATTACTGAAGGAGAGCCTGTTTGAAAAAACAAAATAAGAAAAAAGAAAGAGAAATGAACCTTGGTATAAAGATGAATATAATCCAAGCTGGATTCATGACTGTATGTTCAGTTTTCTGATTTTAAAATAAAATTAAACATCCTCATGGGCCCCTGGAAGTACTGTGGTCCCCAGGCCTTGGGCCTCCTGGGCCTGTCCGGGAGCCCAGTGCTGTCAAGCCCCAGATGTTACAGGGGACTGCTGGCTCAGCCTAGAAACAGAGCTCCCTGGGCCTCAGTTTCCCCCGGGAGGGGGAATGCGACTGCCTCCCTCCTTCGGATGAGCCACGAGATCAGCTGTGAGAAGCCACTGGCTCGAGTGGTCTCCTGGCCCTCACTATGCAGCCTTGGGGGAGACCTGCGGTGGTGGCAGGGGCGAGGCACCCTGCATTGGGTTTGGAGGTGCCTCCTCTGCTCTCATCTGTCCTTCTCGGACCCAGCCTCAGGCAGGACCAAGGCCACTGTGAATCCGGTTCATAACCACTTGGCTCCACGAGTCCATCCACCCTCGCAGCAACCGAGGGACTCTGGTGTGTGACTGTTCACCTCCTTTGTCCAGGGAAGGTAAGGACCTGTCCCGGTCACAGCTGGAGCAGACAGAGCTGGGAGAAGCTGGCTTTGTCAGCTCTGGCCTCCTGGCTCTAACACCTAAAGGTTGTGAGCATGTGCAGGGTCTTGCCACAGGTTGGTGACGGCCTGGAGCAACCACGAGGGTGCAGGACCCATTGCCGGTGTGACCGCTTGCTTGTGCCTTCTCCCTCTCTGGGCCAGGCTGAGGTGCTTCCAGCTCCTGGGATGTGCCACCCGATGCTCCTGCATCCTTGCTCCTGCCCCTTGCTCTCTCCCTGCTGGCACCAGAGCTGGGCACCATGGGGTGAGGGAGACTTCAGGGAGTGGCCATGGTTTTGGTGTGGCGCTCTGGGCCATCACTGATTTTTAGCTGTTTATTGGGGAGTGTCTCTTCAGATGCACACATGTCGCAAGCAGTAATGGGGAGGAGGGGCAGGAGCCGTGCAGGGCCTGCAGCTTGGCAGAGGCATCAGCTGCCTGAGCCCTGGGTGCTGAAGCCAGAGGTTGCCGTCCATGGCTCCAGCGAGAACTTGGAGTGAGATAGTTTCTATCTGGAAGGGGAGGCTTGGGCTAGGGCTTGGATTTCTATGAGGTTTCTGGTGAAAATCTTCCAGCTCCGCTGGCCAGGTCAGGCTGTGCTGCTGTCTCCTTTCCTTTTTTCTTTGAAATCCGAGCGGGGCAGAATGCTATGCAGCCGGGGGCTTCGGGTGGGGTGCTGAGTCAGAGGCTGAGTCTGCCCCTGGGGGGGTGGCCCTTGGAACGCATCCTCCACAGCCCTGCCCTGGCCTAGGAGTTGGGCTGGTCCTTTCCTGGTCTCCTCACTTCCTGCCACTAGGGCTCGGCAGGCAGTGTGGCCACTCCTGTTGGCCTCCTTTACAGAGACTTGCCTGATGGTACCTGTGAGCACAAGGCTGCTCCCACATTGCAGGGTCATGGGGTCTGAGCCTTATCCTGCCCTGCTCTTCACTTGGTGCCCAGCACCCAGCCTCCGAGATGCTCCCAGTAAACAGAGTCAGGAACTATTTACTGGAAGAGGGCTTTGTGGCCACACAGGCTCCGGTTCCTATTGCATCTCAGCAGGCCACTCAGGTTCACTATGTCAAGGTGGGGATAATAATCCCGCCTGGCTCGCTGGGAAAACAAGGACACCCCCATCGAGGGGATCTCGTTGGTGACGGGTGGGTGAGGGCCCAGGACCCCTGGCCAGGCAGACACAAGGGACAGGAGGCCTGAGGTCCTTGGGGTGGAGGGAAGGACTGGTCCATGGTGCTGCACAGGCCCAAGCCATGTCCGATGGGTCAGAGAAGGCACCAGAGGAGGTAAGTGAGGGCCGGGTCAGCTCAGCAAGAAGGGGATGAGGACACCATCATATGCCACATGAAGCCCCCAGCTGCAGCCAGGAAGCTGCTTTGGAGTGGAAGGCCAGCAGGGAGCGAGCAGGGCTTTGGTGTCTGGACTCAGTCCTAGTTGGGTGGCTCTGCTCACTGAAATCTCATTTCCCTGAGCTGCTACAGAGCATGGGTTAGGGGCACAGACTCCAAGCAGGACCCAAGTTCAACTAGCCATCATCCACTGGCACAGAACTTGTCCTGGTTTCCCGATCTGTCCAGTGGGGGTGGATATAGTAGCATTCTCAGAGGAATACAGCGAGGATGAAGGGAACAAGAAGGTCTGCTTGGCACTTGATACTGAGAATATGCTTTTCTGTTTTGCTGGCACTACATTATTCTGGTACTGTGCGTCACTGAACATCAGATACCGTCAGTGACAAGTTTCAGCTCACATGTAAAGATGTTAAAAGGCAGAAAATGTGCGTCTCTGCAACTGAGGAAATACAGTTGAATTATAAGACATCACATAGAAAATTTCACAGTAAGCTCTCAAGTAACAGAATGATGGAAAGAGCTCAAAGCCAATGGGTATTTTCTGTGTAGCAAGCACTGAGGAAAATGTTGTCTCATTTGACCCTTATCAAACCCTGGGAGGGAGCTTATAAAATTATCTTCATTTTTCAGATGAAGAAACAGAGCCCCCAAGAGATTAAGTGACTTGCCTGAGCTCACACACGTTTGTCTGCATAAGTGACAGGTGTTCATCATGACACCAAAGGTGTGCACCCCTTTTGGGCTTCATCCGATTGAGAATAGTTTCACCCCATGATTCCCGAACTTGGCTGATGTTGGACTCACCGGAGAGCTTTAAGAAATCCTGATGTTGATCCAGCATGGCCAATGTCTATCTAAAAGTGTACCTTGATTTAGTTTAATTGTCTTATGTGTTTGTATGTTTTTTTGGCTGTTAGCCTGGCCGTTAATGTGTATTTATGATAATTAACTTGTAAAAGACATATAAAGTAAATAAATCTGATGCTGGCCAAAAAAAAAAAGAAAGAAAAAGAAAAGGAAAGAGGGGAAGGGGAAAAAATAATTGAGACGCCCTATGTGCCTGTACCAATTCCCTGCAATGCATGTAGTCATTATGTACTGCAGACATAAGAAACTAATAAAAAAATTTTTAAAAGTGTGAAAAAGAAATCTTGATGATACCTTCACCCTGCCCTTAGATTCTGATGCAGTGAACCTAGAGTGTGGCCTGGGGACTTTTAATGTGATCCCAGGAGACTGGAACTGCACCCTAGGGTGAGAACCGTTTCCTGCTCCAGGGGTGACTTCAGGGGTCCCCTAAGTCTCACCAGCTTCTTCCCCCTGCCTGAAATTCATCTGACACAGCAGAAAGATTCTCACAGCACAGGAAAGAGACGTGATTTCAAGGGCCTGGGCTGTTGTGGGAGAGACCAGCAGGCTTTCCCAGCAGGAAGTGTGCAGGGCTCTCCTGCCTCCCCCCCCCCCCCCCGCCCCCCAGGGGCTGCTCCTGGGAGCGGGAGGGACAGGGAGAGAGGCGGTGGGTCTGGAGGTCACTGTGTATCACTGTGTCACCCGCTCACCCTGTGAGGCCAGTTTTCTGGGGGCTGGGAGCATAGTTCCTGAGAAACAGTCGCAGAGTTTCCTTGGGCCCTGGCTTGCCCCTCTGCCTGAATTTACTTGTTCTACACCATGGGGTTAATACGCAGCTTGAGGTCCAAAAGATGCCCCTGTACTTAGGAGCTTCTGAGGCCATGCAAATTTAGGAGGAGCCGACAAGCAGGGTCACTGCACAGAGGCGTCTTCTGTAGTCCTTGGAGGCTCATCTGCACAGTCCTGTCTGGGAGTTAGCTCATGGCCTTTCCTGAGCAGCTGCACATGGAGCCACTGTCATAACTTTCTTACACAACTTATTTAAAAGAACCCTGGGGCGGGGATTTAGCTCAGTGGTTTCGCCGCCTGCTGCGCAAGCGCAAAGACCTGAGCTTGAGGCCTGGTACCAAAAAATAGAAATAAAAATAAAAATAAATAAATAAAAGAACTCTGTTCTTTTTCCTGTGGTTACCAATCAATTGATGAGATTTTATAGTTCTCAGAACAAAGATGAGATGGAAATTCTAAGGAAAAGACAGGAGCCCTATAAATACTTTTTTTTTTTTGGTACCAGGGCTTGAACTCGGGTCCTTGGGCTTGCGCAGCAGGTGGCGAAACCACTGAGCTAAATCCCCCGCCCTGTAAATCCTTTTAATGAGACCCAGGAGTGTGGGGGTGGTGGTGGTGGAGGTGTCCTGAAACCAGCCTGGAGGAAGCTGTCCTTGGTGATGATTCTTGCTTTCAGAATTTTCCCATCATGGCCGAGCGCCTCCTAGCTGCAGAGTCTAATCAGGCCATGATGACTGCACAAACGCCAAACATCTAGGACCAGCCCAACTAGGCTCCAGATCAACTCTTTTGATTGTTGGAACTTGCACAGTTGAGGTCAAGCTCAGTTGGACACAGAGAGTAGGGGACTTTGAGAAAGGACAAACTCTTGGACCCCCTGCCCCAATTCCAATTTGTGGGCCCATCCAAATCAAAGTGGCACCAGAAGACAGGACAGAGACCCTGAATCCACCCGCACCACAGAACCTGCATCAGCAGTGCAGCCCTGGGTTCAGTGCTCAAGGAGGGATGGGACAGAGGGGAACTGGGCATTGTGCCTGCTCTCTCAGAGGAGTGGGCTGGTCCTGTGTTCCCCACTCAGTGCCACAGACTAGGGTTCAGGGGCAGGAAGAACCTGTGCCTGCTCTGCAGGGGCTCACAGGCCAGGGGACCCAGAAGCAGGCCTGGCCTGGCCACCCCCCTGTCCATGCAGGTGGACCCTGGTGCTCAGGCCCACATGGTGCTCGCTAAGTGTCCCTTGCTGCTGTTCTCTACCTGCATGCATGTGCAATCATGCAGACACGTATGCACATCATGACAACTCAGCCTCCACATAACAATTTATCTTGACTGTTGAGAAACTTAGCCCTTGGGGTGGATGCCTCAGTCATTAACCAGCAGAGGCCTCGGCAGACCTCCGACGTGTGCCCAGATGCAGCCAGGGGAATTTGGAAAGGACCCTGTGGGGCTAGAGGGAAGAGTAGTGGCTTCAAGACGAGGTGTGCACTGTGGAAGAACATCAGTCCTGTTTTACTTATTTATGGATTAAATAGAACTATGCCTCCCCTGCTCCCAGTCCACCACAGACTCGAGCCTGGCAAAGCCCCTGTGGCTCCATGGCACAAAGCCCTGCTCTTCCAGTCCATTCTCTCTGGCTCTCTGCTGGGTCAGTGTGAGCCAGGCTGTCGATGTTTCTATATTTTAAAATTTAATTTAATTTTTTTTGGTACCAGGGATCAAACTCAGGACCTTGTGCTTGTGAGGCAGGCGGCAGCACCACTGAGCTACATCCCCGGCCTTGATGTTTCTAAAGGGGTGGGGAGGGTGCTCATCTCAGGGGTGCTTATTACGCTCTGAGTTCGGCTCCAGAGCCCAGGACTCAGGAATCCACTTTGAAGAGAACCAGGTGATGGTGAGGATGTCCAGGTGAGGACACCAGATAGAACTCCTGGGACTTTAGGTTTTTCTGAGAGTGCTGTGACAGCCAAGAGATAAGTTTGAAGTCAGCCCTGGTGGTACAGGCCTATAATCCAGCACTCTGGGAGGCTAAGGCATGAGGATCACAAGTTCAAGCCCAGACTGGCAACTTAGGAAAACCCTGTCTCAAAATAAAAAGTAAAAATAAATAGGACTGGAGATGTAGCTCAGAGGGAAGGCCCTGGGTTCAATACCCAGTGTGGGGGGGGGGGAGGGAAATTTTGACCAAAAGATTAGTCAATCTCCCCCTAAAAAAACCCTAGACACTTCCCATCTCATTCTATGAGGCCAGTATTGTTCAGATACCAAAACCAGGCAAAGATAGCTCAAGAAAAGAAAACTAACCAAGATATATTATGAATACAAATACAAAATCCTCGACAAAATGCAAGCAACCAAATCCAGAAACACATAAGGATTATATTCCATAGCCAAGTAAAATTTATCCCAGAAATAAAAGACTTTTGACATCCAAAAATCAGTTACTATTATACATCATATGAATAGCATAAAAGATAAATACCATATGATCAATTCAATACATAATGGAAAAGCATCTGACAAGATCCAATACCCTTCATGATAAAAACACTCAACAGAGCAAGAATAATAAAGAACTTCCTAATTTATTATTTTATTTTATTTTTAAATTTTTGGTACCAGGGATCAAACTCAGGACCTTGCAGTTGCAAGGCAGGCACAGAACCACTGAGCTAAATCCCTGGCCCAAGAACTTCTTTATTTGATAAAGGGCATCTTAAAAAAAGAAACCACTGCTAACATACATGATGGTGAAAAACTGAATACTTTCCTCCTAATTTCTGGAATAAAACAAGGATTCCACTCTTGCCACTTCCATGTATCATGGTACCAGAGGTTCTAGTCAGGGTTTTTGAGGAAGAAAATGGAATACAAGGCACTTAGATTGGTAAGGAAGAAGTAAAACTATCTATAAACTCAGGCGGCATGGTCTTTTATATAGAAAATATGATGGAATCCATTTAAAAACTATTGTAACTAATAAGCAAGTTCAGCAAGGTTAAGGATAAAAAAATCAGTTCTACTTTTATATACTTCCCACAAATAATCTAAAAAAATTAAGAAAATGATTCCCCCCCCCCTTTTTTTTTAATGAGACAGGGTCTCACTATGTAGTTCAGGTTGGTCTTCAACTCATTATATAGCCCAAACTCAGCATTCCTCCTGCTTCAGCCTCCTGACTGCTGGAATTACAAGTGTGTACCACCACACTCAGCCCCATTGATAATAGCATCAAAATAATAAAATATTGCCAGGGATTTAGCTCAGTGGTTTTTCCACCTGCTGCACAAGCACAAGGACCCAAGTTCGATCCCTGGTACCAAAAAAAAAAAATTTAGGAGGAGACTTCCAGGAAGTCAGTGGAATGGTGAACAGCAGAGAATCAGCCTCTCTGAGATTTAGAGTTCATACCCTGAAATATAGCAATGTGAGGAAGGAGGAGTTAAGTGGGCCCCCAGAACCCAGCAAGGATCTGAAGTGAGAATTGAAGCACATGGGGAGAATGAAGAGAGAGACCTCAATGCAGAAGAAAGAGGTAATAAGCAGTGCTTTCTTCCTGAGCCCTGACTTGCTGCATGGGAGAGGCAGCTCAACCCTGTAGACATACGATGACTACCGGTGACCCCAGAGATCTCCACAGAGAATGTACCAGTGGAATGGAGCAGTGAACACAGCAGACTGCAGTGGCTAGTGAGTTATGAGGATTCAGATGTCCCCCAGGAGAGGGTGATTGGCCAGTGGCCATCTTGGAGAGGGGCCAACTGAGCTCAGAACTCAGAGCAGCTGCAGGCTGGCTCCATAAAGTGGCTCCCATTGTCAAGGTGAGACACAACCAAGTTCAAGTTGGCAGGAGGTTAAGGAGCCACAAAGTTCAAGCTGGCAGGGATCCAAGTTCAAGCCTGTAGGAGGCACACAGAGCATTGCAGGCTGAACAAAATGAGTTCTCGCCTCACAGCCAGAAATCAGCCTGAACTTCAGTAGAGCTAAAGGTGCCGGATTGCTGGAAATATCCACAACCCTGCCATAGAGCTACAGCTGGCTTGCTGGGATTAATCAACATGGATCTGGCCTCTGTCTGCCCACTCTGTCTACCAGTGACAGCAGAGACACACCCTGAAGTGGATACTTTTTTCTTCTTTTCTTTTCTGTTTTTCTTGATTGTTTCTTCTTGTTTTATATTAGTGTGAACATTATTTCTAGTTTTTTCCTGTCCTTGCTTTTATTTCTTTCTTCTCTCTTTTCCTCCCATCTTCTTTACCAGTTTCCCAAAGCTCACACAATCTTCCTTTGTCCTTTAGCCTTTCTTCTAATCTCTTCCTCTTCTTCTATTTCTCTATTTGTTTCCCTCTCATCCCTTTTAAATTTTCTCCCCTGAGGGTCTCCCCTGAGGGTAAAATCACCATATCGAGGGCATATTTACTGTATACAATTTCCTGGTTTGTTTTAGATTTTGTTATATAACCACAAATATAGTTCATAGGGTTAAAGCTGGCAAATTGATGGTTACTACACTTTGTCATATTCTAGGCTGTGTTCGATGCTATTGTTATTTCTGATTGTGCTACTTTAGCCAAGGTGGCATAATTGTTCTAATCAGTTGTTCTTCCTAGTATGCCAAGACAGAGATTACCTAAGGGTCATAAACAATACTATAGGCTAGTACCAAAGAACCAGAGGCCAGACCAAATAGACAGCAACTTCTCATCCCCAATAAGTTGAAGAGGTAGGATGTTGCAACAGACTCAAAACCTAAAAGCCAGATACACCTGGAAGATATCTCTGAGAAGTAGTTATTTGCTAAGGGTTCCAAACATTAGCACTACAGCTACCTGCCATGAGCAATTTATAAGCATTAACCCAGGAATTAAACTAAAAAACAGAAAGAAAAGACAATGAGAATACACTTAAGCAAGATGCAACTCAAGACTTCCAGTGCACCAAAAGCAAATCCAGGGGGCAATGAGATGGAACAATTTGAAAGCCAACCCCCTGGACTCTCTAATGTGGTTATAGCAGAAGTAACAAAGCAGAGGAATGAGGCTCTAGAAAAAAATCAAATCAGAAATAATCTCTCAAATAACTACAGAGATGGTGACCATAATGTAAGACATGGTTAGTGACTCTAGAGCAGATACAGATTAAAAAAAAAAAAAAAAAAAGAGGCACTTAGGAAAATGATGAAAACTGGAATGCTCAACATAGGAAAGAAATGAATCCATTAATCAGATTCAAACAGATATCCAGATATTAAAAATCTCATTGAAAGTATACACAGCAGAATGAACCAATGTGAGGCCAGAATATCAGATATAGAAGATAGGATTGTGGTTAGTGATCATGAAAAGAAAGATTTCTTAAAAATAGCAAGAGACTATGATAAATCACTCCAACATCTGCTAGATGATGCGAAGAAGAATAACATAAGATTGATAAGAGTCAATAAAAAAGCAGGAGATAGAGCAAATGATATTAAAAAAACCTGTTCACAGAAGTAATGGCAGAAAACTTCCTAAGCATGGAAAAAGATTTGACATACAGATAAGTGAGGCACATAGAACTCCAATTAACCATGATAAAAAAATCTGGACAGGTATGGTGGCCCAGGCTTATAATCCCAACACCTGGGAAGCTGAGGCAGGAGAATTGCCACAAGTTTGAGGCCAGCCTGAGATACATAATGAGTTCAAGCCTAGCCTGGGCTACATAGCAAGACCCTGTCTCAAAAATAAACAAACAAAAAATCACACTAAGGCATATAATAATCAAGCTTCCTGAAATTCAACACAAGAACAGAATATTAAAAGGTGTTAGAGAAAAGAAACAAATCACCTACAAAGGAAAGTCCATCAGAATCACAGGAGACTTCTCAACACAAATGCTCAAGTCAAGGACAGCTTAGAGTGAAGTATTTCAAGCACTAAAAGAAAACAACCTTCAACCCATATTGATGTACTCTGCAGAGCTATCTTTCAGAATTGATGGAGAAATAAGATACTTCCATGACAAACAACACCTGAAGAAATTCATGACCACAAAACCAGCACTCCAAAAGGTTCTGAAGGACATTCTAGAAACAGATAATGAGGACTGCAATTCCATGAACCCCACCAAAATGAATCCACTGGCAAGGCAAGTAAGTAAACAGAGGGGAAAAATGAAGGGAACCAACAACAGGAAAATAATGATGAGGACAAGTCAATACATATTAGTTATAACCATCAATGTAAATGGTCTCAATTCACCAATTAGAAGAAACAGGCTTGCAGAACAGATCAAGAAGCAAGATCCAACAATATGCTGCACACAAGAAACACATTTAATTCAAAAAGAAATTCATAGACTGAAAGTCAAAGGATGGAAAATGATACTCCATGCGACAGGAAACAGGAGAAAAGCAGAACTACCTATTCTATTTGCAGACAAAGACAAAGTGGCTTTCAAGCCAAGACTGGTTAAGAGAGACAAAGAAGGTCAAACAAACAAAAAAATACCAATGTGACACTAGCTACAAAAACACATTTAATCCAAAAAGAAATTCATGGATGAAAAACAATATTCCTTGCACTAGAAGCCCCAAATCAAGTTGGAATAGCTACCCTACTTTCAGACAAAGTGAACTTTCAGCCAAAGCTATTCAAAAGAGAAAAAGAAGGACACTACATATTGGTTAAGGGAACAATTCAATAGGAAGAGATAACAATTATAAATATACACACACTGAACACCAGTACACTCAACTTCATAAAACAAATACTACTGAACATAAAAGATCAGATAAATGTCAACACATTTATAGTGGGGGAGCACAATACCCCACTATTTCAAATTGACTGATCAATTAGACAAAAAAAATCTATAAAGAAATATCAGTGTTAAGCCAGGCGTGATGGCACATGTTTGTAATCCCAGAACTTAGGAGGCTGAGGCAGGAAGATCGCCGTGAGTTTGAGGCCAGCCTGAACTACATAGCCAGAGTCTGTCTTAAAAAAAATTATTAAAGTTGAATCATACCTTCAGACAAATGAACTTAATAAATAACTATACATTGTTCTACTCAAGAACAACAAAATACACATTCTTCTCGGCAGCACATGGAATTTTCTCTGAAATAGACTACATATCAGCCCATCAAGTATGCTTAAATAAATTCAAAAGAAATGAAATTATCCCATGCATATTATCAGATCATAGTGCCAAGAAACTAGAAATAAATGGTAAAAGCAACCACAAATATTATGCAAATACATTAGGTGGAGAAAAATTTAAAGCTTTTCCTCTAAAGTGAAGAACCAGACAAGGATGTCCACTATCACCACTCCTTTTCAATATTATACTTGAAACTTTAACCAAAGCAATCAGGCAAGTGAAAGAAAAGAAATACATATAAGAAAGGAAGAAGTCTAACTATCCTTATCCACAGATGACATGACCCTCTACATAGAACCAAATATGCCACCAAAAGACTCCCAGAACTAGTAAACAAATTCAGCAAGGAAGCAGGATACAAACAACACACAAAAATAAATAGTGGAGGGGCCGGGGGTCTAGCTCAGCGATTCCACCGCCTGTCTCGCAAGAGCAAGGCCCTTGAGAAAATAGCTAAGTAGGACTTCTTCAAAATTAAAAATTTTGAGCTAGACAAGGTGGCTCATGCATGTAATACCCTCTGTGTGGGAAGCTGAGGCAGGAGGATCACAAATCCAGCCCAGCCTGGGTAAGTTTACTGAGACCCTGTCTCAAAATAAAAAATGAAAATGGTCTGAGGCTATACCTCAGTGGTAGGCCATGCCTGAGTTCAATCCCTGTACTGCATAAATAAGTAAAAGCTTTTGTGTTTCAAAGAATACCATCCAGAAAGTGAAAGGCAACCCACAGAATGGGAGAAAACATTTGCAAATTGCAAATCTGTGTCCATGGGGCCCGTTGTCTAGAAAATGTAGAGAACTATTTCAGCTCAGTGAAAAGGCAAACGATCCAGTGTAACAATGATAAAGGCTCTGAATAGACATTTCCCAGAGGAGGTACAAATGGCCTACAGGCAGAGGAGATGTTCACAGCGTTAGCTCTCAGGGAGGAGCCAGGGAAACTGCCAAGTGCCGCTCTACACCTCCCCACGGAGACCACAAAAACCCCACACGGACATTGGCAGCACGGGAGGACTGTGGAGACGGAGACTGAGGATGAGGCGCGAAACGGAGCACTGCTTGGGGAGCACCTAGTGATTGCTCTCAAGTGTTACACACAGAGCGACCACAAAGCCCAGCAAATCCATCCGTGGGTGCACAGTCCTGGAGGAGAATTAAAGACACACTTACGCATGAGCACTGCACATGGGTGCTCATAGCAGTGTCATTCCTACGGCCAAACCAGGGGGATCAACCCAGACGTGCATCAGTGGATGGGCGAATGCCAACCAAAAGCAGCGTTATCTGTTCAAAGGAACATTATTCAGCAATAAAAGGAATAAATGCAGATACACTGCAACCTGGACACACCATGCAATCATCGTGCTCAGTGAAAGAAGCCAGGCCAAGAAAGACAAATATTGTGTAATGCCACTTACATGAAGTCTTGAGCAGCTAATGCCATAAAGAGGGGAGGAGATTAGAGGTTGCTTAGGGGTGGGGCAGGGGTGGAAGGATAGGACGGCTGCTCCAGGGAGTGGGGTTTCTTTCTGAGGAGTTACGGCTGACCTAGCACTGACCACTGTGCAGGCTGCACAGCGTATCTGCTGCAAACCACTGAACTGAACACTGAAGGACTGAGCCGCGTGTATGTGAATTACAGCTCGAGGACGCTGTTAACAGGAGAAGAGCAAGGAAGTCTAGCGGTCTAGGACTGTTGGTAAGTTGGTGAGCCTGCAACAAACAGGACTAAACTGAACATGAATCTTCACCCTCAAGCTCTCGTGCTTTTCCTGCCCGGCCCACCCCACGCTCCTCGCCCAGGCCAGGCACTGGCTGCTCGCCACAGGTGGAGGCTCAGGTGGGCTCCTCTGGCCTCAAGGTCTCTTCACAGTTGCCTGCAGCCTCGTAGGGCAGAGAAAGCCCATCACTTAGCATTCATTCTGTGGATAGCAGAGAAATTCAGAATGATTATGGCTTAAATGAGACAGAAGTCATCTCTCTTGCAAAACAGAGAACGCTAAAGATAGGGAGCTTGGGGCTGGGGCTGCAGTTCCCAGGGCTGTGGGGACCCAGGCTGGCTAGGTCCCTCCGTGGCGTCCTGCCCGTGGGTCCAGCCAGGGGCCACTGCGCAGAGCGACACAGCTGCTGAAGGGCTTGAAGAAGGGGCAGTGCGGCGGAGGGAGCTGGCTGCACGCATGGTCCAGAGAGGGATTCTGAAGGGTGGAGAGAGTGGAGGCGAGTGAATCGGTCCAAGTCGGAGAGGAAAACCTGAGCGGGCCGGGCTGGGAGGCGGCACCAAGGAGTCCAGCCTGCTGGCCCTGCAGAGAGCAGAGGGCGTTTACGGCACGTGCCACCCACGTCTGTCCTTCCTTCTGTCCACCTTTGTATTTTTGAACCATTTCAAAGAAAGCTGCTTATATCAGTGCATTTTACCCCCTAAACACTTTAGGATATGTATGAGTAACTGGAGTTCCATGTCTATTTATCTTTTGTGTTGGTTTTGGGGAATCAAACTCAGGACCTCATGCATGGTAGGCAAGTGCTCTTCCCCGAGCCCTGGCCCAGGCCCATCTATTTATCTTTCTTAAGGTAGAATTTATATGCAGGAAATGCATAGATGTTATTTATAGATTAGGCAAGTTTTGGCAAGGTCTGTACCTATGTAGCTCAAATCACTGTCAAGACATAGAACATTAGCATCTCCCTAGAAAGTTCGCTCACGAAACTTCCAAGTTACCCTATTTTTTGTGTGTTTTGCTTTGTTGTTCAAGACAGGGTCTTGCTTTGTAGTTCAGGTTGGCCTTGAACTCACTGTGTGGCCCAGATTGGCCTTGAACTCATGGAGATCCTCCTGCCTCTGCTTCGCAGGTGCTGGGATGACAGGTGTGCTCCGCCAAGCTTGGGCTAGTCTGATTTCTTCCCCCGTGGGTTAGTTTTACCTGCTTCAGGACTTCATGCGAATGGAATCGTGTTGTGTTTTGTGTCTGACTTCTTCCACTCAACATAATGGGAGATTTGTTCTTGTTGTTGTGTGTATTGGTAGCTACTCCAACTTAATTGCTGAGTAATATTCCATTGTACGACTCGTTTAGAAGAGCTATTCATTCTTCTGTAGACAGTCACTGGGACTTTTTCTAATTTCTAGTGATAGTGAATAAAGCAACTATGAGCTTTCTTTTAATGAGTCTTTTTGTGAACCTATGCTTTCCCTTCCCTTAGGTAAATCCCTAGAAGTGGACTTGCTGGGATGGGTTTAGTTTCATAAGAAACCAACAGATCTTTACCCAGTGGCTGTACCATTTTACATTCTTACCAACAGTGTGTGAAATTTCCAATTGCTCCACATCCTTGCCAGCATTTGGTGTGATCAGTTTTTAATTTTAACTATTCTGGTGGGTGTAGTTTATGTCTCACGGCAATTTACTTTATATTTCCCTGAGGAGTAATGACGCTGAGGACTTTTTCATAGGATTCTTGGCCATCTGTCTAAGTTCCTATTCAAATATTTTTCCTGTTTTAAGAATTGAGTTTTTTATCTTTTTATTATTGACTCGTAGTGGTTCTTCATATATTCTGAATACTAGTCCTTTATAAGATATGTTTTTGCAAACTTTTTCTTTCAGACTAAAGCCTGTCTACGGTTTTTGTTTTTTTTTTTGGTGCCGGAGATCGAACTTGGGACCTTGCACTTGTGAGGCAGGTGGCGGAACCACTGAGCTAAATCCCCAGCCCTAAAATAAATTTTTATGATACCACGAGTGGTGCCTCATGCTTATACACCCAACATCTGGGAAGGCTGAGACAGAGGACTGCAAGTTTGGGCCCAGCCTGGGAAAATTAATGACTTAGCAAAACGCTCTCTCAAAATAAAAAATAAAATAACAAATTTTAAAGGGATGTAGCTCAGTGTGAGGGCCCTGGGTTCCAGCTCCAGTAATACGCGCGCGCGCGCGCGCGCGCGCGCGCACACACACACACACACACACACACACACACATGGAGCAAGGAATTCTGGGACTGTAGGTAAGTAACAGAATGCCCCTGAGTTTAATTCTCCGTATGGCATAGCTAGCTAGCTGCATAGATAGATAGATGTGGATAGATAGATAAATGAGTAAATTTTAAAAAAGAAATCAGGTTGAATCTAGAGACTATCTTAGAGAAGGATGGAGCTGTCTTCTCAATAACATTAATGAACAAACCTCTCCATTGACTTAGGTCTTCTTCCCTTCTCTCTCTCCCTCTCTCTGTCTCTCTCTGTCTCTCCCTCCCCCCTCCCTCTCTCTCCCTCTCCCTCTGTCTCTCCCCCCCCCCTCGTTCTCTCTCTGTTCTTCACTACTGGGAATTACCCAGGGGCCCTTGCACTGAGCAACATCCCTGGCTCCCACTCCTTTTTTCAAGATGGGGTCTTGCAAAGTCCCTAAGCTGAACTTGCAACCCTCCTGCCTCAGCCTCCCACAGTGCTGAGATCACAGTCATGCACCATCACTGGGCCTGTTTAGTCTTCTTGAATGTCTCTCAGCAGCACTTTGCAGTCTTCAATGCAGAGGTCTCGCACAAGTTTCGTGGAATTTACTCCTGAGCATTTCACAGCTTTCTAAGAAGTGCTACTGTAAAGGAAATCTTTTAGATCTCACCTTCCATTGTTGGCAGCACAGCTGAGTAACAGAAGGGACCATCCACAGGCTGTCCCAGGCGTGAGGGCAGGGGTGGGCAGTGCCAACTGCAGACAGTCTAGGAGGTCTGGACTGGGAGAGGCATGAGTGGGTGCTCCCAGGGCCGCCTTCCCTGGGTGTCCTCCACACTGCTCTGGTCCCCGGAACCCTGGGGTGGAGGCTGCTGCTCTGGCAGCCTGGGATGGGCACAGCCTCTGTGCCAGGGATGCGTCCTGGCCTCTCCAGGGGGAGGTGGGGCCGGGAATGCTCAGCTCCTCCCGTGCCACAGCCCTGGGCCTCAGTGTCACCTCACCCAGTTACCGGCCAGCCAGCCCACCCTCAGTGGGGCTGAGTCTGCAGCTCAGCTCTAAGGACAGGGTCCTGGGAAGCTAGGCCAGTGCGGCCACCATCCCAGGTCCCCTCCCTTTTGCTGGAGCAGCATGGGTGGAGAGAGAGCAGAAGGCAGGAAGCTGCCTCCCGGCCAGGCAGGAGGGCGACTAGTGGTGCCCACGGGGCTTGCTCCCCTCTGCCTCTGGAGGAAGCGTGCTGACCGCGCCAGAGGCCCTCAGCATGCTGTGTGACTTGCCCCTGCTCACCTGGTGCCCACGTGGGTGCTGTCCACTCCCAGGGCCATCAGTGAACTGGGCTTCTCACCATCCTCTCCGGCTCCTGAGTAGCCAGAGGGCAGACGCCCCCGGAAGGCATGGCCAAGTCCCCAAACTTTGGCCCGGGAGGGACACAGGATGAGGACCTGCCTCGGGGCCAGGAGGCCTGGAAGGTGCCAGCCTGGAAACCGCTTCTGAGGACAGTATGACGCCGGGCACGGGGCTTGGGTTGCTGCCTCCACCTCTGGCTCTGCTGGGCTCTCCCGCCACTGTGACCTCACACTGTACAATGAGAGGGCTCAGCGTCTCCCCAGCCACTCAGCCACCCCAGGTGTCTGTCCCAGAGCTGCCCCTAAGCCTGACCTCTGAGGGGCCTTGCAGGGAACCCAGCAGCCAGGTGGACTTTTCCAGCTCTGGATGAATGTGAACAGGGCGATGCCTGGGGCCGAGTCATCGCTTGCTCACCGACCTTCGGGATCCTCCACCTGAGGGCCAGAATGCTCTCCGGTGCTCGAGCCCTGTTAGGGTGAGACGCTCACATGCAGGGCTGGGTGACAGGGTGCTTCAGAGGGGCGCGGAGACTGGGCTAACCCTCCCAAGGAAGCTGCATGCCTGGTGCAACTGAAGAGGGGCCGTTTATCAAATTCTTGCCATGGGCCAGACGTCATGAAGCAGGCTCTGTAACCATGAATCGGTTTCTCTGCCCTGCAGCAAAGTAGGTAGAGCCCCTTCCTCACCCTCAGACTGCGGCATAGGACAGCACGATGCGGGACACCTCAGCCACACTCCCAGGTCACACAGAATGCACAGCGCAGCTCAGGCTCCATGCCGGTGTCCAGGCCCGAGCTCTGTGGCTTCCCCTGTCCTCTGTCTGCTCTTCCCCAGGACAGCGGCAGCCACCTGGACCTCCGTGGCCCTGACCACTGGGCTGTGATGGAGGTGACGCGTGTCACTCTAGGCCACAGCCTGTGAGTGCTGGTGTCTAGCCCTCTGTTCTCTCCTTTCTTCTGGTGGTGGCCACAGAGGCCGTGGCTTGAAATGGGGAGGCCCCGGGGCTTGGATGGCCGGGCCATCACACCAGGCACAGCGTGGTGCCTCACAGACTTCTGTTCACAAACTGCACAGCGCTTCCCAGGGAAGGTGGCACAGGACTGTCCACAACACAGCTGCAAGGCCAGGCCGAGCATAGCGAGGGTCGGCCCCAGCCCTGGCCTCCTGGTCCTGCTTTCCTCCACCTGCACTGAGCTTGCCCCGTGGCTGTCCCTGTCTCCACCCCAGTGGCCATGTCCAGATGGCAGCTGCGGGGCTCTGAATCTCCGGGCTTCATTCTGTCTTCATGCGTATGCCAGGAAAACAGGGCTCCTGCAGTATGGGTGGCCTCCCATTGTGCGTGGCAGACAGGAGCCCTGCCCAGCACCAGGCAGGCAGGGAGAGGGTGGAGCGCCGGGAGGGTGCCAGGGACCGTGAGCTTTCCTCATGAGGATCATTCTGCAAACGCTCATGGAGCTAGGCAAGAGGGCACGGCACCGCCTTCCGGAAGCTTCCGTCCTGTAGCCACGGGAAGCTCATGGAGCAGGGGGAGGTGAGCAGAGGTTTTTCACTTGCAGGCAGTGAAAGCCCAGGGTTGGAGTAAGACTTAGCCAGAAAAGACTGTTTGTCAGACTTCTGAGGGTCGTTCAGAGCCCAGGGTTATTCTCCATGTACGTGAATGAGGGTCCCAGGGTCGAGAGCCTCCCTTTACACTTTCTGATTGCAACATTCTAAATAAGTTTATTGAAGATGAGACCTTTCTTTTTTCTTTCTCCTTCCTCTGTCCCTTGCTCCTTGTCTTCCTCCCTCCCCTCTCCCCCTCCCTCCCCTCTCCCCCTCCCTCCTTCCCTCCCTCCTTCCTTCCTTCCTTCTTTCCTTCTTTCCTTCCTGTTGGTCTCCTAAATTAGTGGTGCCCTAAGCCCATGCTTTAGCTGGACTCCATAGTATCTACTTTGCTCGGCTGGGCAGATGGCCATGATGGAGACCAGGACAGTGAGCAGAGGCCGAGGGCAGCATTGTCCCTGCCCCAGGCCTGGCCTTGACAGCTCCTGCCTTGCCGGACCAGGGGACCCAGAGCAAGCTAGTCATCACATCATCTATGCTGGAGCCCCCAGATTTGGGAAGGGAGGCTCTGGGTCATTCCAGGAAGCCCCGGAAAGTCAGACTGGGCCAATATTTCCGAGGTAGATCCCACTAAGCCTCGCCTTTCCCATTCCTGATCAGGCTTATTGGGGACCAAGGGCTTCTGGGGAGGCAGCCTTTGAACAGGATGTCTGTGGAGCTCGGGTGGCTGGAACAGGCCTGGCACAGGGGTGGAGCTGAGAGGGGAGCGGGGGTGAAGGCTCAAGCCAGGGGTCAGCATGACAACGTGAGGATGCAGCCCAGCACACGTATTTCCTTACCTGTGTTCGGGGCACATACTGTTACACTGATCTGCGATGTCACTGTAAAATATACATAAAGCGAAAATTTCAAGACAGCAAGTGTAAACAAATTAAACAAATTAAGACCCATCCATAAATAGACCACTACGGAGCTATAAAAAGAACAAGCTTTTATAACTCAATAATAAGGAAACAACTAGGTTTACAAAAGGACCAAAGATTTGAACAGATGTTTTATTAAAGGACATATGTGAATGGCCAAACATCATTTATTATCAGGGAACTGCAAACTAAAACCACAGCAAAACACCGCTGTGAGCCACTTGGGTGTGTAATTCCATTTACATGAAACTTCACAAAAAGGCAAAGCTCAGTGGTTGGCAGGGGCCGAGCCAGGAGTGAGGCTCTCTGCAGAGCCCGAGGAACTTTGTGAGACAGTGGAATTATTCTAAACCTGGATTGGGGTGATCATCGCAAAACTCTATAAATTTGCTCAAATCCATTGAACAGGACACTCACAGTGGATGAGTTAGAAAATGAAGCTGTTTTTGTTGTTGTTGTTTTGTTTTGTTTTTTGGGGCAGGGTCTTGCTATGTAGTTCAGGCTGGCCTCAAACTCACAGTGATCCTCCTGCCTCAGCCTCTCAAGTGCTAGGATTACAGGTGTTCGCCACTACACCTGGCATTAAAGCTGCTTTTGAAAACACAGAATGAGGAAGCTTGCTAGGCATAGTTGGAAAGGTCTCCATGACACCTGTGAGGTGGAAATTCAGAGCGAGGTGTGCGTCTGTTTGCATTATAAAGAGGTGTGTGTGTGGCCAACTAAGAATTATATTTTGTGGTGTGATTTTCTGGATCATGGACAGGTTTTTCCAGAAGGAGACACAAAACTGTGATGCTGGGTATGTGTTCAGGGCAAAGGAATCCAATGGCCCGCAGGAGAGGAGTGGAGTCATTTTTTATCTTTACATGTTTTCTTTTTTATCTGGTAAATTTTGCCACCTGAGCCTTCTGTTGTTCAGCCAGAGTCTCAGTATATTGCCTGGGCTGGCCTGGATCCCCTCTGCCTCAGCCCCCCCTTGTAGCTGGGACTAGAGACGCATACCCCTTGGGCCAGTCCCCTCTGGCCACCTTAGTGGAGTGCAGGTGTCTGTGCTCCCCAGGCTGGTGTCCATCTCCACCACTCTGCTCCTCTGGCAAGACTGGAACTCTGCCCGTCCCTCCTGCCCTGGCGGCTGCCTTCTGTGAGCCCCGTCTGTGCTCAAGGCCACCCGACCCTTTGTGTGACTGGCCCGCCCGTGCTACCACAGGTGTCTTTTCAGGTAACTAGCATTGCCCTGCTCCTCAGCACGTCGCCTGTTCACCCCTTCACCCCTCCATGGTGCCTGGGGCTCTACCTTTGGCCTCTGAATAACCCTGATGTGAGCTCGTGGTGACAATAGCCCTTCAGGATCCCAGTTAGTCCCAGATGTGGAGCCACACACCGGTCATCCCAGCACTTAGGAGGCTGAGGCAGAAGGATTGCTGTGAGTTCAAGGCCAGCCTGGGGTACATAGTGAGTTCAAGGCCATCCTGAACTACATAGTGAGACCCTGTCTCAAAAAAAAAAAAGAATCTGAGATATCTTTACATTTTCAA
Source organism: Heterocephalus glaber (assembly GCF_053883595.1). Lineage (NCBI taxonomy): Eukaryota > Metazoa > Chordata > Mammalia > Rodentia > Bathyergidae > Heterocephalus > Heterocephalus glaber. Next base: position 12,690,916 of record NW_028258463.1, read on the forward strand.
GTATGAATGTCCTTTTAAAAAAGAAATTAGCGGGGCCGGGGATTTAGCTCAGTGGTTCCAGCACCTGCCTCTCAAGCACAAGGTCCCAAGATCGATCCCCAGTACCAAAAAAAAAAAAAAAAGAAAGAAAGAAAGAAAGAAAATTAGCTTGGTATGGTGGCCTAGGCCTGTAGTCCCAGCTACATGGGGGAATGAGACAAGGCAATGGCAGGTTACAGGCCAGCCTGGGCAACTGAGACCCTGCCTCGAAAGTCGTATCACCTAAATGAATAAATAGGGAGAGGATGGTGCCGTTTCTTCCCCTCTCCATGAGCCTCACTGGGTATGGGGTGGGGGTCCTTCTCAGCCATCCACCCTGCACTTGTGCCTTCCTCCTGGGACCCCTTACCTTCCCTTGGCCCGTGATCCCCACGATCTCCGGGAAGCCTGGAGACCAAAGCACCCTTTCTGGGGGGAACCCACAGGCCTCCTGGCAGCAGGCCCATGGGCTCCTCTCTCCACTCCCAAAATCCGCAAATGCCTGAAACCTGAACTTCCAGGATGGCAAATCCTGATGCAAACGAGCGTGGACCAATCCTGGTCTTAACCCCACAGCAGCCCACGTTTGCTGCAGAGGTGTCCATCTGCCAGGGTATAGGCTGCAGCCCAGGGGCCAGATCCCTTCCTGAAATCCTAGAGCACTGATGGGAACCTTTAAAGCTTTCTTGTCCTCCACTGCCCTAGACGCTCTGAGTTCGAGGTTGTGCTGTCCCTGGGCTTTAGTGACAGACAGGGTCTGGTGCCCGGCAGACCACAAGAGCCAAGGTCGGAGAGGTCCGGGCCCCACTAGGAATGGCCACGTCCACCTTCCCTGCCCCAGCCTCCCTGCTTCCCCTCCAGGAAGCCATCCTCATTCACCTCAGTGAGCGCTGTTGTCCTTGGCTCCCAGAGCCCAGCCTGGCACCCCCTGTGGGCACTGGTGTTTGGCAGCGGGCTCGGGTTAGAGCCGGCCTCGCCTGCCAGGACCCGGCCTGGCCTGTGGCTCTTCAGCCCTGCACCCTGAGCAGTGCTCTCGCTTCTGCATCTGTAAGTGCCACAGTGGGCATCACAGTACCTGGAGCATCGGTGTGGGTCGGACTGACATGGACGCACTTACACAAGGACATGTGTAGGCACGGGCACACTTACACTGGAATCATTCATTGCTTATCTGAAATTCAGATTTAACTGGGCATCCTGTGTTTCTAAGTGCTGAGCCTGCAGCTTCAGCCTGGCATGGAGAGAATCCCAGCATACGTTCGCTGGTTTGTTAGTAATAAATGTGACAGGGCCGGGATGTAGCTCAGTGGTGTGTGCTTCCCCAGCAAGTGCAAGGCCCTGAGTTCCATCTCTGGTTCCAGAAAAAAGCAAAGTGACAGCTGGGGTGTAGCTCCGTGGTAGAACACGTGCTCAGCATGTGTGAGACCCCAGGTTCAGCCCCAGCATCAAATAATAATCATAAATATGAATGACATGGAGGGCTTTTTGTCATGGTATTTTTGTCTAATCTTCCCCACTAGACTAAAGGTACAGTGGTACCTCAGTTCACGAACTTAATTTTTTCCACAATTCTGGTCGAACTGATTTGGACAAGAGCTAAATCAAATTCAATGGTTAGGTTCATGGGAGGCTGAGGCAGGAGGATTGAAAGTTTGAGCCTAGCCTGGGCAACTTAGTACTTTAGTGAGGCCCTGTTCCACCTGTCCCCCTAAAAATATAGAAAAAGGGCTAGACACGGAATCAGCCCGCTGCAGACAGGCAGGTCTGCGCACATCCTACCGAGGTCCTGAGTTGCGCGGAACACGCCGAATCAGCCCGCGCCCGACAACAATCTACTGGACCCCTCCCCGCTCTTCTGTACAGCCACCTGGTTCCACACTACAAAGACGCAGAGGACAACCGACCACCAGGCCACGGTACTGAGTCCCGCTGCTCCCGGCACAGAGGTAGGGGCTTCTGAGCCGCCATCCCACTGCTCTTGGTCCAGAGGAAGGGGCTTCAGGGCCACCATCCCGCGTACTGCTCCCAGCCCAGAGGAAAGGGCATTTGGGCCACCTTCTGTCCCTCCCCTCCTGGCCCAGAGGAAGGGGCTTCCCGGCCACCATCCCTCCCGCTGCTCCCAGCCCACAGGAAAGGGCTTTTGGGCCACCATTCCTACCACTGCTCCCGGCCCCCGTCCCACCTCTCCCAGCTCAGAGGAGGTAATCCATGCAGGCGCCAACAGCCGCCCCCCCCCCCCCGGTTGAAATGAGAAAACACCTAAATAAGTCTCAAAACCAGACTCCCAGATCACCTACAGCAACCCCAAAGGGAAATGAGATGGAGCACTCTGATACTCAACCACCTGGACCCACTGAACTGGCAACAAAAGGGGATCTGGAAAAAATGAAATCAGAAATAATTTCTCAGATAACAGGAGAAATTGTGCCCCTAGTGCAAGACATGAAAAAGGGCTAGACACAGTTTGGTGTGAAGGCAAAACATGCAAAAAGCACTCACAGGATTGGGAGAAGCTCCATGCCACCCCTGCCTGGTCTGGGGCGCCCGGCCATGGGCACCGACAGGGAAGGGCCTGGCTGGGAGAGGAGCCCAGGGGTCCTCAGCTGAGGCGTGGCTGCCCAAGACCCTCTCCTGTGGACACAGTCAGTGGGGAGATGCGGCTCAGCGGCCTCGGGCTCAGCTCAGAAGCAGTTGGGGAGCCACTGGCTGTGGTGTCAGGCGAGGGGAGTCTCGAGGAGCCTGACCTGACCTTTGACAGATGAGGAAACTGAGTGTTCAAGGGGGAAGCAGCTTCTGAAGGTCACACAAGTCTTTCCTGGCCATGCTGCTGCCAAAACCCGGGCTGCCTCCCCTTGGGTCCCTGAAAAGGGCGGTGAGGTCAGGCGCGCTGCGCGTGTGCCGGGAATCCCCAGGGGCCAGTTTCGGGGTGTGTACCTTCTGCCGCTCAGAGCAGGGAGCCACTGAAAGCCACCCTCAGGTGACAAATGAGAACCCTGGCCCTGAGAAGTTTCACTTCCCAAGGGCTGCGGTGGCTACAGTCCCGGAGGGGCCTGGGCCTCAGGCTCCCAGTCAGCACCAAGGAGAGCCCGTGCAGGCTCTGGGCGGAGGCCCCTCTCAGATCCAGCTGGAGGGTGGGTCTCACTGACCGTGCACAGCGCCTGGCTCCACAGCCCTGCTGCGGCAGCACTCGGGGCCTCTGCACGCCGGGCTGGGGTCCACAGCGAACAGGGTGGTCGCTCACCTCCTGGCTGACTCCTTCCCTGGTCTGCTCTCTGTGCCCACATCCAGCCCACGGGGGACACCTGCCCTTGTCTCTCCTCACAGCCTGGGACCCCAGGGGCCAGGGCACAGACTGTCATTACTCATCCTAAGCTGGCCTTCCTTATTTGTGTAGTGCTGGGGATTGGACCCAGGGCCTTGCCCATGTTATGCAGATGGTGAGCTATATCCCTGAGTCTGTTTGTCCATCTATGTATCTGCCTATCTTGAGACAAGGTCTTGTTACGCTGCACAGGATGGCCTTGAACTTGTGATACTCCTGCCTCAGCCTCCCAAGTAGCTGGGACTTCAGGCGTGTAGCAACATTTCTGGCTTTAAATTCAAGGCCACCACTCTTAGCTGCTTGTGGTTGTTCTATAACATACCCGCAAGTTCTTCGGTACTCTTTCCATCGAGAGGTGATGTCTACATTGTCCTCTCTCCTTGAAGCTGAGCCAAGCCTATGGGAGAGAATGACAATAGTACGGCAGGAGCAATGTCGTATGGCTCCACCTCTACACTAAGGGACAGGCTGGGCCCTTCAGCTCCCTGGCGACACTCACCTTGTGCACAGTATGAGCCTGCCATGCTGGAAGAAGCTCTGACCATGTGTGGACAGACAGAGGATGGTGCGGGGATAGACAAGCCAGAGGTGTCTGCAGCCCCACGAGGCGCTCCGGGTCAGCACCCACCAAGGGCTGGAGCTGGGCCTGGGCCAAGTCTGGCTCCTGAGCCAGGACACACATTTGGTCATGGCCTCTGGAGATGGGCGGGCACAGGGGCTCCAGGGAGCAGCCCCAGCTCCAGACCAGAACCTTACCCTAGGAATGCTGGGCTGTGGAACCACAGCCGGCTCTCCAATCCAGTCTACCTCTCCGTTGCTGTGTCCTGAGCACCTTCTGCGGTCCCCAGAGCACTGTGACAAATGTCATTGCATAACTGGCTGGATGGGGGATGTGGGAGGAGTGGATGAAGGGAAGGAGGGAGGAAGAGAGAGGAAGAGGGGTGGAGCAGGGAGGGAGGAGAAGAGGGATGCAGAGAAGACGGGGGTGTGCGCACCACTGTGGGGCAGATCGGGCACAGTGTGAGCCAGCTTCCTCCTCTGCAGGGAGGGTGTGTTGAGATGGGTTTGAGGGGTGGATGCTACCTCCAGAGGTCAAGGGTAGGCAGCTGGGACCACAGGGTCAGTGTCCCCCTGCCAGGAAGGCAAGTTTAGGCTTCTGGACGCCCTGCCTGGCCCCTGGAGACGCCCGACTTGGGAGTGAGCCCTGTGAGCTCAGGCTGAGGCTCCTCCGCAGGGCAGCCATGTCCACTGCGGGTCCTCACTTCCAGCCCGGCTCACTGGCCACTTGTCTGTCTTTGTGATCCCAGGACCTCGGGACTAGGCTTCAGCCCTGCGTCCCGGGTGGCACCCTCTCCTGCCTGGCACTGGAGAATGGGTAAGGAGGGACTGAGCTGGCCAGCGCTTGCTAAGTTCCGACTTCCCACCCATCAGCCTCCCCCGTGTTCTCAGGACAAGTCCCAGTGTCTCTGCAGCCACGGTGGCAGAGCCTATGGCGAGCCTCTCTCTGTCCTCCGAGGATGGGGTCCCAGCCGAGCCCCAGGAGGAAGCAGGTGGCAGTGTCACATGGCTGAGGAGGCACCTGGGAGCCACAGCAGCATGGCACAGAGCCCACGGGGCCTGGCACGAACCTGGCACCCAGGTTGGACCCCACCTAGGGTGCAGAGCAGGTGCTGGACGGTGAGTGGACATGGTTCTTGGTGCCCGCTGCAGCTTCCAAGCTTCCCACCATCTTCTCCAACCCTAGCCCTAGGTGGTCGGCACAGGTGCTGCTGCCTCCCGGGCACCTGCCCTTCTGGCTGCTGTCTGGTGTCCCCTCCAGCCTCATTCAGAATGAGCCAGCATTTTCACGGTGCCCGGCTGTGTCCTGCCAGCCTTCCCTCCACCAGGACACCCTGGAACCTTGTCCTCATTGCTGACTGTGTGCCCCTGGACTCCCGCCCTGAGCTCACAGCGTGTCCTTCAGCCACCGTCTCTGAAAATCCACGGTCTGATAACTCGATGACTCTCACAGCAATCCCAGCCCTTGTTTCACGGTGGCAGAGCCAGCTGTCGCTCTCCCCACCAGTGCTAGGACAGCAGGACAGAGCTGAGACCACTGCAGCCAGGAAGCAACGTGCCAGTAGCTGGGTCCACGGGTCTCAGCTTCCGCACAGACTCAGGCCTGGTGCTCATCGTTCCACCCTGCCTCTCACTTGGCCAGAGCACGAAATTCGTAAAGTGTCCCAGAGAACACGTGGCTCTGTCGGGGGCCACATCCTGCGGTGAAGTGAATCCAATGTCTCAGGCCCTTCCCAGGCTGGCTTCCTCTTCTACCTGTCTCTCTGACTCCTGCCAGCCCCATCGAGCATTCTTGAGACACAAGTCACCTTCCTCTGTCCTAGCCCAGCTGCTGGGTGCTCCCTGCACCTCCCTCTGCGTGTCCCCTGCCGCCCAGGGCTGGTGCTGCTCCTGTGTCCCCTTCTGAGACAGCACTTGCTGAGCACTGACCGCCCCGCTGCCCACGCCACCCACAGAACTGACCCTGCTCTCAGACTGCCTTGGTTTGAGTGTGTCCTCTGCACTTGCTGCGGCTTGTTTCTGGCACCTGGCAGCTGGTGCACATCCAGCATTTGTTGAATAAGTGAGAAATGGCAAAGGAGGGCAGGCATTCCTCCCCCGGCCCTGTGCTACTCCAGCTGTGGGATTTCCCAAGTCTGCTGAGCACCACCCCTGCCGCCACTGTCCTGGGCACTGGAAAATGGCTGGGCATAGGGCAAAGGTCTGGGGGACAGAGAGGCAACCTGGTCAGAATGAGAAGCCACCCACCCAGTGCCCCGAGCCTCCTCTGCTCCCTGGGCCTTGCATGGAAGGGGTGTCCTGCCCTCTCCACCTTGCTCTGTTAGCCCAGGATGGTCCCCGCCTAGGGGCTGCATTCCGCAGGGGGAGAGCTGAGCCTCAGGGACCTCGGGCAAAAGCAGGCTGCTGTGAGTGCCTGCCATGTGGGGAGGCCTTGGGGTGCGGTGACTTCATTTTCATACCGTAATTCGGAGGGCAGCCTCCACACGACTTCTGCGGCACTTTTCTTGCTAAGAAGCTGACTTGACTGCGAATCACAGGGGCCTAGGCCACTCGCGGTCACTCAGCACAGGGCTCCCTGTCCCTCCCTTCCAAGGTGCCCGGCTTAGGGAACCCACCAGCGACGAAGCTGGAGGCCCTCCCGTGGGTGACCTATCCATACAGGGCAGAGAAGGAACTGAGTGGCTTGGGGACGTCCCTAACCTTTGAGCTGACGTCATAGCGATCACCACCACTCGCAGTCCATCTCGTGGTGCCAGTTCTCCGTAGCAATGGTGAGGGCCGAAGGTCTGCATTGTGAAGAAGGAACCAGGTCCTGACTGGGACTCAGCGAGGTGATAGTCATTTGAAGAACGCCCATTTTTCCATCAAGGAGGAGGTGTCCAAGCTTGGTCCTACGAGCCAAGTCCAGGGCCTGCCAGCACAGAAAGAGTGGACTGCACACACAGCAGCACAGACCATGGCGGCTGGGGTATCCGTGTCCGCAGGCAGGGGTGGGGGTGAGAGGCCACACGGGGGAAAGGCCCTGTCACCCCAGGTGGAAGGACAATCAGACACCAGGGCATGGCAGGGCTCAGCCAGGCCGAGCAGGAACAGGGGTGGCCCTGTGTCTGAGCTGCTGCTCTGCCAGCCTGGTTTGCAGGTGAGGAGGCTGAGCCCAGGGTGTCGGGCGACCTGCCTAGAGCCCAGCGGCCAGGCAAGCTCACATCCCAACTCACGTTCCCAGGATCTCACTCTGTGCCCCTGGTGCCAGCTGGCAGCTGTGTGGCTTGAGGCTGAACTGCCCAGTGAGGCTCTGGTCCCCGTGCCACCGTGGGCTCTGCCTGCAGGACCGTTACAGCCTGAGCGAGGGGTTTCTGATGTTTGTCTTAAACAGTCCGTTGTTTAGAAGCCTGACTGTAGGTCACTGTTTTTCTTCTTTTTGGCACTGGGAACTGAATCTTAGGCCTTGTGGTGCTGAGCACTCACTGGACCATGGAGCTCCTCCCCAGCCCTAGGCAATTTTCCTTGATGTGTCAGGTGTGTGCGAAGAAGTACACGGTTGGGGAAAATGATTTTCACGTGGGAAGGCAGACTGGCTGGGGCGCAGCGCCTCCTCCAGGCCACAGGAGACCTGGGTCTGAGGCTTAAGAATGCTTTAGTTTTACCTCCCTCTGATCTTGGCATGGATGGAAGCAGAATTGTTCTTCCAGTTTGGCTTCTTTGATGCAATAGGGATTTTCTTTAATCCATCAGTTCTCTTTCATACCCACTCCATCCTAGGAACACACAGCAGTTTCTGACTGTGGTCTGTTTGGGGCTGTTTTGCGTAGCTGCTGTGCACACTTGTATGCGAGACTTCTGGTCAGTGCTTTTACTCCCTCCTGTTGGAATCACCCCCAGGAACTGAATTCCTGGCTGAGTGTGGCTGAGTTCTGGTTGAGGCCACTGTTTCCTAAGTTGTCAGTTTGTCCTACCTGCCTGGGACACTCCACACCCTGGTCAGCATTGGAGGCTGTGAGCTTCGAGTCAGCCCTGGTGGGAGTCAGTAATGTGGCACTGCGACTTTACTTTGCATTTCTCAGATGACTGATGAACTTGGCACTTAAGGATCTCGTGTATCCTCTTTGTGAAGACCGAGTCTTTCTATTTCAATTTCTATTGATTTCTCTCATTGATAATTAAGATCGCTTTATGTATCCTGGACACTAGATTGGCCCTTTGATGGGTATCTTCTGTGGATAAATTTTAATTTATGGGACTTTAGCACTATAGCTAGAAACTCCACAGCCCGTGTTGCAGATAGTAGATACTGTAACTGTAAACTAAACAGAATGAAAACAAGACCTCGCTGCCTCTGCATTCGAGCTAGCGTGCTAGCTGCCAGCTGGCTGCAGCCTGATTCCTGCTGAAAGAAGGGGTTAGCCAAAGAGGGGAGACAAGCATCGCTGGAAACCTTCTCCTTGGTGCAATCTGAAGGCTCGACAGAGCTGGGAAAGAAACAGCTCCTCGTGTCCTGCTCCTGTTCACTGTCACTTAGAGGACTCGGCTCTCACATAGGAGACCCTCGGCCTCCTGCAAGTATGCCAAGTGCCACCCATCGTGAGTCCGACACTTTGGAAACACAACTGTGGGGTGTGGACACAAGGAGCATTTTAAGGAGGGGTCAGCACAGTGGGACTGACCACTAAGAACAGATGCCCAGTGGCAGTGTGGGCAGAGGAGCGGGTGTAGAGACAGGCAGGGAGCCCGAGGAGGTGGCACGGCTGGAGTGGGGCAGCTGGGCACTGGGCAGGTGGCACCGAGCATGCAGGCACCGGGGCAGGACATAAGAGTGAGTAGTTTACCTGTGAGGAGCAGGCCCTCTGGGCTGACCTGGGTTTCTAAGTTGGGAGGCAGAGGAGAATGGCGGCGGAGAGCAGACCACCTGGTACGTGTTGAACTAGAAGCGCTCACAGGACCTCAGAGGCAGAGTCATTAGCTCGTTCACTCATTCCACAAATATCAACGGAGAAGTGCAGGGCGGGGGTCAGCGGCCCCAGGCAGGGAAGCCCTGGAGCTCCGTGGGAAGGGCGGAGGCGGCAAGGGCAGGCGCAGGGCTCTGGGCCACTGGCGAGTTTGTGCTGGGCAGTGTGGGCCAGCAGCTAAAGCTACTCGGGGGTGAGGCTGCCTGGGAGGGAGTGCGCACCGTGCCAGCATCCAGGGCAGGACAGCCTCCAGGAAGGCCACCAGGGAGTGATGGGAGGAAGTGACGCGGGCCACAGGAAGGCAGGTTCGCAGACGCAACGCTGACCCGTTCATCCACTCATTCCATCACACACAGCCCCTTTCCTTGCTGAGCCCTGGGCAATCAGAGCCGGGTGAGAAGTCTGGGGGAGGCGGTATGTGGGTCTCATGGCATTGAGGCTGCAGAAAAGTGGTTCTGCTGAGAGGTGGGGTGCTGAGGACTTCACCTCTGCTGACCCTGCTGGGGAGGCTTTGTGCAGAGAAGATGTGGAGGGAGAGGCTGGAATGGTGCAAAGCTGAGCCTGCAGCAAAAGTCCTGGGGTAGTGGGTGACGGGGCCTCCGGCTGCCTGACTGTGGGCCCCCTCCCAGCCAGGCCTTCCCTGTCCCCTCCTGGCCACACGTCACCAGCCTCAGTCACTAATTTGGATCTCAGGGTTGGGCTGATACCTGTGAGCTGGGGTCCAGAGTGGGGCAAGACCTCAGGGTGCCGCTGGAATCGCCCTTGGGCAAGGCCTCTGCTGCCCCCTGCTGGCAGCTTCATAGCTCTGCAGCAGACCCACCCCACAGCCAGGCCCTCCAGGACCTGGCTCCTGATGGCTGATCACCCTGCCTCATACTTCCTGGCAGCTGGGAGGGACTCCAAAGCCCATACGGGCCATCTGATGTCACAGGTCCTAAACTACTGGCAAGAAGGGGATCATGCTGAGGGCAAGAGGCTAGTCTGGCAAGGCTGCCCGCTGCATCAGTCCACCTACAGGACGCTCTCCAAATGAAAGATCAGACACATGGAGAGAGATCAGGTGTTCGAGGCAAGAGAGAGGCAAGGACACAAGGGCAGCGGAGCGAACCCCCCCCCGCCCCCACAGTGCCGCACACTTGCTAGGTGCTGCCGTTCGCCATCAAGTGCGCTGTGAACCACGGGCCCCGCTGGGGCCGAGGTCACAGGGACTTTGGAGCATGTCTCACTCTCCGTGCTCTTCTGTGCTCTGCTCGCCGCTGTCGTGAGTGAAGCGGTTTTGCTCCCCAACAGCCTCCTGCCACGACTCCCCACCTTGGAGCCAGCCTGCCATGGACCAAAGCCTCGGAAACCATGGGCCACACTGAACCTCTCCTCCTTTGGGTTGTGCTGCACGCATTACATCCCACGAGGAAAACCTGACCGGTCCACATGCTTTGGCAGAGGCATCTGGGGTCCTGGGCAGTCACCCCCCACCAAGCCCTCGGCTCACCTGTGCCTCTTCCTGCAACGTGGACAACCACATCATCAGTAGCTGAACCTACCTGCTTCTGCCCTTTGGTCTGGAAGCAGGGTCCCTGCTATGGTCTCCTACCTCAGGGACTGCCAGGCTGCCCTGTCTGCGGCTCTCCCTGTAGGGCAAGCCATCCAGGTAGCCTCCCGGAGGCTGGATGGTTTCCCATTGACCAGGCTTCTAAATGGGGCCCAGCGCACTCTGCCTCAATGGGCCAGACCTCCTCCTTCAGGTGTCACCAGTGGGTTGCAGCGCCCCTGTCTGCACAGAGCCTGTTCTGTGCTCCACTGTGGGCAGAGGGAGGGGCAGGCTGAAGGCCTTCGCTTCTCACCCCACCACATTCTTAGGGACCTCAGAAGAGTCACAGATGCTTAAATTAGACCCTGGCCTTCCCAACTGTCATCAAAGCACCCTTGCTAAAGTAGGAGAATAGAGCATATTTTATTTCACAGTTCTTGGCTTGATTTGCATCTTTTAAATATTTAGATGCATGGTAGGAGGTCTCCATCTCTTGCCTGGACCCCAGCTCCATGGGGCAGACAGCATGTGCCTGGCACACAAGAACACAATAAATACCGACTGCAAGGGACACAAAGGTAACTGGGGCAGGATGCGTGGCCTGGTGTGGATGCTCAATGCAATGAGCTACTATTGTTCACTGAGCCATGAAGGGGGAGGCGGGGCCTGAGATCCACAGCCTCCGCGGTTTGTGCATGAGGATAGGCAGGTGCACCCCTCCTTTCCGGAGGCTGTCCCCCCCAGGCCCCTCCCAGCGCTGTGGCAAGGTAGGCCCCAGTGGCCAGCTTGGCAGAGGGGCGTGAGGGCCCTGCCACGTGCTCCTCCCCCAGAACAGCGGGCAGGCTGCTCTCTGGCCCACGCTGGAAAGGGGGGCAGAGGCCAGGTCCCCTCCCTGGAGCCCGCACCCTGGTGAGGGAGGCCTTGAGAGCTGGTTTCCTTCCTGCATCAGGGCTCTGTATTGACAGAGCTCCTCTATAGCAGGCCCAGGGCTCGCAGCTCATGGGCGTGAAAAAACCTTGCCCAGGACACAGTGGACTGACTGGATCCCGATGTGGATCCACAGACAGGAAGGCAGATGAAGCCAGTTCTTCATCCTGGGCCAGGGAGGCTTAGACTGGAGGTCACATGGTCCTGTCAGGCTCTTCCTGGTTACCTGCACAGGGCTCTGGCCAGGCGCCTCCCTGAAGGAGCCAGGAAACACCCTCACCGAATCCCCCTCCAGACAAAAGCTCCCCCTACCCTGGCACCCACCGAGGACGCCCCAGAGAAAGCCCCACTTCAGGTCGCCGTACCCGCGGCAACAAGGGTGGGTGGCAGCCATCAGGGTGGCGGGAAGATGTCTGCGCACTGCTGCAGGATGAGCTCCACCACCTGGTTCTGGAACACCATGGTCATGGGCATGCTGCCCTCCTCTGTCTCGGGCCGCAGCAGAGTGGGCCCGAACACGATGGCCACACTCTGCACTGACATGCGGTTCTGCTCCCCCTGTTCCACCACCCTGCAGGGGAGGACAATCAGGCCGGGGATGGGGGTTTGTGGGGACCCCTCCTCGGCGCAGGGTGACCCTGCTCACCGGCGCAGGTGCTGGAACAGCAGCTGCAGAGTGTCATGGTTCGGAGTGGGCAGCGAGCGCACCAGGTCCCGCACGCAGCGGCCGCGCCGGGCTGGGTCCTGCAGCTCTGCAGGGAGACGGGGGTTGGCGCAGGGCAACGGGGTCCCCAACCCCTCCATCTGGGCCTCTGGGGCTCCGACTCACTGATGGCTGCGAGGAACTGGCTGAAGTGCGAGAAGGGGAAGAGCGGCTCAGGCAGCTCGCGCAGGAAGAGCTTGAGCGCGCCGGTGAGCACGTGGACGTCAGTCCAGCGGCCGTCATCCAGGTCCAGGCGCTCATCTGCGGGAGCGGAGGGGTCAGCGGGGACACTGGGGTGGGAGTCAGAGGCCGGCGGGGGGCGGCCTCACCGTGGTCCACGTGGTAGCGGAGCTTCTGGATGGTGGCCAGGTTCCCGCTGATGCGGTACAGCCCGTCCGTGTCCAGCCCTGCGGAGACGGAGGCGTTGCCTCGCCCGCCCAAGCCCCGGACCCAGCGCCCCCTACCGCCCGCTGCCGGTGCCGAGGGAGCCGCGCCTACCCCGGGCCTCGACGGCGTGCACGCACTGCTGCACGAAGCGTGGCACGGAGCTCTTCTCACGCGCGCACAATGTGGCCAGCGCACAGCCGAAGACCTGGTCTGGGGACAGGGCGTCAGCGCCGGGCGCGCCCCTCCCCTGCCCTCCCCTCCCCTCCCCTCCTCCTCCCCTGCCCTCCCCTCCTCCTCCCCCATGGTACCCTTGATGTAGCCCCGCTCGCGCAGCGACTGCAGCGTCGGCCGCCTCTGCAGGAACCTACGCAGCTTCTGCCGCACCCGGCTCAGGTCGCTCTCGGGGGTCCCGGGGCTCGGGGCGGGCGCGGCTGCGTGGGGACCCCGGTGTCAGCGGGGTGTTGGGTCCCAACCCGGGCGTCCCCGTACCCTGCCCCGCTGGGCCCACCTGTGCCGTCCTCCCTCTCGCTGGACCTGAAGTCAGCGCTGCTGGCCTCGACGTCCTCCCCCAGGGCCGGATCTGCGGGCTGGAACCGTGGCCTGAGCAGGCGGCGCCCAGGAGCCCTGGCAGGCCCCGCTGGGACGGTACCTGGGCTCTGGCTGTCATCCTGGCCGCCCTGCCTCGCCCCTCCCGGGCCCTGCCCGATTCTTGATCCTTCCTCAGTGTCGCACACCCTCCTATCAACAGCGGCACTGCCCTCACCCCCACACCTGCATTCCTGCTTCCACCAATACCGCCCAAAGCCGCACACCCAAAGCTGGCTCCAGGAGCCCAAGGTCAGGGCCCGGAGAAGGAAGAGCTGTGAGGGGCCGCCCCTCTCTGCTTAGCTAGTTGGTATTTCTGACCCTAAAAACGGCAGACTTGAATTCAGTCCGTGTTTGCCTTCCTGTTTCGGCCTGTCGTTCTGGCCTGAGTTCTGAGTGTACCTGCTCTGCTTCCTGCCTCCCTTGACATGGGGGATGCCCCACAGGCTGTCCCCTTCTGCAGAGCCCTCTCTCCCGAGAGGCCACCCCTGGGGGTGCCACGGCTTGCTGTGCAGGGCAGAGACCCCAGGGGCCAGGGCTCTGCCTACCGGCTCCTCGATGCCCTGCCCGATGGCCTGGTGCCAGGCGCTGATGACGCCCTCCGAGTCGTGCTGGATCAGGTACTCAGAGCCGTCGCGGCTCCGCAGCTGGAGGGACACAAGTCAGGGGTCACTGAAGGTGCCTACCAGCGTCGGGTGGGGTCAGAGGTGGAGATGACTGGTCCCTGTCCCCACGGGCGAGCCTGGCCTTGAGGGAGGAGAGGTCTGTAGGCTGCCCCTCCCCCTGGGGAGAGCAAGACCTGCACACTGGGGACTCTGGGCTGCCCCAGCTTTTCCGGCCTGTGTCCCCTGCCCCACACTCCAGTCCATCCAGCATCGGCAGCCAGAGAAGCCTGCCACAGGGCCGGTGGCACACAGCCGAGCTGCACAGCCGGCCACCCCACCCGCCCTGTGACCCAAGAGAAGGGGCTGACAGCCGTCTAAAACAACCGCCATTATTTCTGGCAGCTCACTCAGAACACAACCAGTCACATGGCCTCGAAGTGTGAAAGGCCCGTGTCATAGAAGGTGCCTTGACCTGAGGAACACCGCTGAGCATCTGTGGCTCTGCTTGGGCGTCCTGGTCCCCGAGAAGCTGCCCAGCCTCTGTGCTAGAGACTTCGGGAAAATCGAGTCTCCCACAGGCTACCCCGGGCAGAGGGAGAACCGCTGCCATCAGCAGGGAGGCAGGCTTCTCGTTTCCCTCAGGACTGGCACCCTTCCTAGCTCGCACAGCTTCGAAGGGCACCGTGGGCCTTCATACCTCGCCAGAGAAGTCACCTGGCCTGCTGTGGTGGCTGAGGCAAGAGGATCGCCATGTGTTTGAGGCCAGCCAGTGCTACACAATGCGTTCAAGCCTAGCCTGGACTATGCAATATGGTCAGACCTCATCTCAAAAAACTAACCCCAGGGCGGTGATTTAGCTCAGTAGTGCCGCTGCCTGCCTAGAAAGTGCAAGGTCCCGAGTTTGATCCCCGGTACCAAAACAACAACAACAACAAAAAAAACAACTAACCCCTTTGTGGGGGGCCTTGCCCCCCCGCTAGAACTCTTGAGTGCCTTTTACGGACATATCCGGGCCTGCTGCAAATCTACCCGGCAACAAGGAAGTAGCCCCAGTACCCTCCTCTTGCTCCTCCCCTCTAGCCCTACGGTATATATGTTGTAACAGCTTCTGCAATAAACGAGACTTGATCAGAAACCTGTCTTGTCTCCATCTCTCGTGTCCCCTGTCCCCTCTCATCCTCGCTCCCCCTCTAGGGTCTCCGTTGACTTACCCGCGGGCCGGGACAAGTGGCGCCCAACGTGGGGCCAGAGAACGGGGGATCCAGTGAAGGACGCTGCTCAGGGGCCCTAAGATTAAGATTGAGGAACAAAGAGCACACTCGACACGGGAGAGGCTTGCAATTGACGTGGACCTGCCGTCTTTTTGCACCTCGGTAAGTTGAGCAGCGATTATGGGACAGGGCATTAGTCAGCACGAATTGTTTGTGCAAGGTCTCAAGAAGACATTACAGGCACGAGGGGTAAAGGTTACAGTCAAACAGTTGTTAAGATTTTTTGATTATATTAAAGATCTCTGTCCCTGGTTCCCTGCTGAGGGAACCATTGACGAACAGAGATGGAAAAAGGTGGGGGAAGCACTCCAGGATTATTATGCCACTTGCGGACCCGGGAAGGTCCCTATTGCGGCATTCTCATATTGGAATTTGATTAATGATATTATTTCTCATAAAGCGAGGGATCCACTGGTGGCGCAGGCTATACAGGCTGGGGAGGTAGCTCTCCGAGATGGTAAGGGGCTGACACCCGCCAGTGATTCTGACGCAGTCTCCCGGGCCAATATGGCGCCGGGGCCCAGGCCCGTTGAGACCACGACTTCTTTGTCAGACAAAGAAGAGGACTTGATGTCCTTTGACAGTGACGACGATCCCGCCCCCGACGGACATGACGTCCCTTCGGACCAACCCCAAACGGCCACGAACCCTGCCAAGCCCTGTAGGGCAGGGCCTCGCCGAACCCCTGCTTCCTTGCTTTCCGCCACCGCCTCTAGGACAGCCCCACCCTCGCGGAAGGTTCCGCCCCTATATCCCTCCCTTCAAGCCTATCGTGGCCCGCCTCCGCCCCCAGATCCGCCCCAAGAGGGCTCCGGGTCGGAGGAGCCCGCGGGGGGAGCATTGTGGGGCGACTCCGGATATCCCCCTCCTTATATCTCTTCAGGCCCCGACACTCCCACTCTGGCATGTCCTGTTGTTGATCCCCAAAAGGAACTCCGGGACAAAATAGAATTTCTAAAAGAACAGATAAGGTTAGAAAAGGAACACCAAGAACTTATTACCCAGCTTGAAGGCTTAAGAACAGGCAAAGCCCATAAAAATGTCCGTAGAGAAGACAAACTTAAGCCACGACCCCCCGTTAGAGGGGCGGCCCCTAGGGTGCCATCCGGGTCGGGAGTATCCCTGAAACTTAAAAATGCGGAAGCCTTTCCCGTAACTAAAACTACTGACGCACAGAGACAGGCGTGAAGACACCACAGTGGTTTTGATTTTAAGGTCATTAAAAAATTTAAAACGGCTGCAGCTCAATATGGGGCCACTGCACCTTACACCATGGCTATTTTAGAATCGGTGGCAGAAAATTGGCTCACCCCAATTGATTGGCAGACTCTGGCCCGCGCCACCCTTACAGGAGGTGATTATTTATTATGGAAATCTAAATATGTTAAAAATTGCCGAGAAACTGCTAGGCGCAATGCTCAGGCGGGGAATGGATGGGTGCTTGACATGCTCCTTGGGGAGGGGGCCTACGCCGCCAACGACCAACAAATACAATTTGATGCGGGGTTATATGCCCAGATTCAGACCGCCGCCACTAGGGCCTGGAAAAAGCTCCCCTCCAAAGGAGACGTGAGTGCCTCCCTCACTAACATTCGGCAGGGCCCAGACGAGCCATTTGCGGACTTTGTCCACCGCCTTCTCACGGCGGCAGGCCGGATTTTTGGGAGCGCGGAGACAGGGACAGATTTTGTTAAACAGCTTGCTTTTGAGAACGCCAATGCCGCCTGTCAGGCCGCTATCCGCCCCTATAAAAAGAAAACTGACCTTTCCGGCTACATTCGCCTTTGTTCTGAGATTGGGGCCGCCTACCAACAGGGCCTTGCCATGGCGGCCGCCATGCAAGGCTTCACAGTCAAACAATTTTTGCAACGCCACGTCGGCAATAAGTGTTTCCGGTGTGGGGCCACCGGCCATTTTGCTAGAGAATGCCCGACCACTAAAATGCAGGGCCCCAATGCTCCGCCCCCCGGGCCCTGCCCCCGATGTAATCGGGGGAGGCATTGGGCGAGTGAGTGCCGATCCAAAACTGATGCCCAGGGCCGACCCCTTCCCCCTCTTAAGGATTCGAATTCGGGAAACGGGAAAGGGGGCCAGCCCCAGGCCCCCAACTCCAAACAAATTTACGGGGCGCTCAATTTTGCTCCAATAAACAGCAATCCATTTCAGACCTCATCAGAGCCACAAAAGGAAGTGCCGGATTGGACCTCAGTGCCACCACCCACACAGTATTGACCCCAGAAATGGGAGTCCAGGCCCTCGCCACAGGAGTCTTTGGACCCTTACCTAGAGAGACTTTTGGCCTCGTAATAGGCCGAAGCAGTAGTACCATAAATGGGCTGTTGGTTTACCCAGGAGTGATAGATAATGACTACTCTGGGGAAATTAAAGTTATGGTTTCTTCTCCCAAAGTTATTAATACCATTCAATCAGGCCAAAGATTTGCTCAATTGCTACTCCTTCCCCTTCTCTCTACCTCTAATAAGGCTCTAAACAACGCCCGAGGCAGCCAGGGATTCGGCTCATCTGATGTTTACTGGTCAGAGATACTTTCAGCACAAAAGCCTCTCGTGACCTTGTGGTTAGATGGGAGACAATTTTCTGGGCTGGTTGACACTGGTGCCGATGTAACTATCATAAAGGGAGAGGATTGGCCTCAGGGATGGCCATTAAAAGACACCCTCACCCATCTCGGGGGTATAGGTCAGAGTGAAAATCCTAAACAAAGTGCCAAAGATCTGACCTGGAGAGACCAAGATGGTAATCAGGGCACCATTCAACCTTATATCATTTCAGGGTTACCTATTAATCTATGGGGAAGAGACTTACTATCACAAATGGGGATAATTATTTCCAGCCCCAATGAAATTGTCACTATGCAGATGTTTAAAAATGGGTACATTCCAGGAACGGGACTGGGGAAACACCCTACAAACCTTACTCACCCCATTGAGCCTGTCCCTCGGCCCCCTCGGGCAGGGCTAGGCCATTTTCCATAGGGGCCATTGACACTCCTGCGGCCCATGCTGAAAAGATTACCTGGCTCTCAGATGATCCAGTGTGGGTCGATCAGTGGCCCCTCTCTAAGGAGAAATTGTCAGCAGCTCAACAGTTGGTGCAGGAACAGCTTCATGCTGGCCATATTATTCCTAGCCACTCCCCTTGGAATACTCCCATTTTTGTCATTAAAAAACGGTCGGAAAAATGGAGACTCTTACAAGATCTTAGAGCAGTTAATAAAACCATGGTACTCATGGGAGCTTTACAACCTGGTCTCCCTTCGCCGGTAGCCATTCCCCTTGGGTATTACAAGATTATTATTGATTTAAAGGATTGCTTTTTCACCATTCCCTTACATCCTGCTGATCAAAAACGCTTCGCATTTAGCCTTCCAGCGACCAATTTCTGTACCCCAATGCAGCGCTTTCAGTGGCTGGTTCTGCCCCAAGGCATGGCCAATAGTCCCACCCTGTGCCAGTCATTTGTAGCCGCGGCACTCCAATCCACCCGAGACAATTGGCCTCAAATGTATATTATCCATTACATGGATGATATCCTTGTAGCGGGGCAATTAGGAAGTGAGGTTTTAGCTTGTTATGCTGACCTTCGACGGGCACTTGAATCTCATGGCCTCCAGATTGCCCCTGATAAGGTTCAACTAAAAGACCCTTATAACTACCTTGGATTTCAGATGAAGGGACGTCACATTTCCTCCCAAAAGCTTACCTTGCGGCTGGACGGTCTTAAGACTTTAAATGACTTCCAAAAATTGCTAGGAGACATTAATTGGCTTATGCCCTATTTAAAGCTCACTAAACATGACCTGAAGCCTCTCTATGATACCTTACAAGGTGATAACCACCCTACTTCACCTCGACAGCTCACTGCCGAGGGGCGCAAAGCCATCAGTACAGTGGAACAAGCCATTCAAAATCAAACAATTAATTTTATGGATTATAACTCTCCTTTACAGTATATCATCTGCAAAACCTCCCTCTCTCCCACTGCTGTCTTTTGGCAAACCGCTCCCCTTTTGTGGGTTCATCTCCCAGTTTCCCCTAAGCGGGTCTTTTACCCCTATTATGTTGCAGTTGCAGACCTAGTTATCTTGGGCAGAGACCATGGAAAGATGTACTTTGGAAAAGAACCTGATGTCATTATCCAACCCTACCCTAAGGACCAGGTCGATTGGCTTATACAAACCACCGATTCCTGCCCAATTGCTCTTGCTTCTTATTCAGGGTTATTGGACAACCACTATCCTCCCAGCAAACTTATTGACTTTGCCAACAGACATGACTTCATTTTCCCGAAGATCACTTCTTGCTTTCCTCTGCCAGAGGCTCTACCCGTTTTTACAGACGGTTCTTCCACTGGAATGGCTGCCTATGTGTGGGATGATAACATTGTCCAGTTCCAAACCGCCCACTCTTCGGCCCAGTTAACCGAGCTCCAGGCAGTCATAGCAGTCTTTACCGCATTTCCTGCCCGAGCTTTTAATCTCTTTACTGACAGTGCTTACATTGCCCAATCTGTTCCCTTATTAGAAACATGTGGACTGATCAAACTTGCCTCTCAGACTGGTGGTCTTTTCCTCCAATTACAAGATCTAATCAGAAAACGATCCAAATCCTTTTTCATTGGGCACCTTCGCGCCCACTCTAACCTACCCGGCCCACTTGCAGAGGGCAACCGCTTAGCAGACCTAGCCACAAGACCTCAGGCTTTTGCCTATTCAATAAATACTGATGCCCCCAGTCCGATTGACCAAGCACAGAAGGCACACCAATTCCATCATCTTAATGCTCACACGCTTCGCCTTATGTATAAGCTTACTAGAGAACAAGCTAGACAAATTGTTAAGGCCTGCCCTACGTGCACTCTGCACCTTCCTACACCTCATCTGGGAGTTAATCCTCGTGGCTTGATTCCAAATGCCCTATGGCAAATGGACATCACACATTACCCTAAATTTGGAAATCTTAAATATATACATGTCAACATTAATACATATAGTGGATTCATATTTGCCACCCTGCAATCTGGGGAAGCTACTAAACACGTCATTGCTCATCTCCTCACTGCCTTCTCAGTGCTTGGCTGCCCACAACAAATTAAAACAGATAATGGTCCTGGCTATATCAGCTCTGGCTTCTCCAAATTTTACAAACAATTTACAATAACACATATAACGGGAATCCCATATAATCCACAGGGACAAGGCATTATAGAAAGGGCTAATCTCACACTTAAAATTACTTTAGACAAAATAAAAAAGGGGGAATGGTATCCTACTAAGGGGTCTCCTAGAAATCTGATATCACATGCACTATTTATTCTTAACTTCTTAAATTTGGATGCCAAAGGTTTATCTGCAGCCAATCGTTTCTGGCAACCAGAGACGCAACGACAATTTGCCTCGGTGATGTGGAAAGACCCCCTGGACCACTCATGGCACGGGCCGGATCCTGTACTTATCTGGGGCTGAGGATCGGTGTGTATTTACTCCAAGGAAATGAAGTCAGCCAGGTGGCTCCCAGAACGCCTAGTAAAACAAGTTGATAGGTGTGCTGATGATGCCGATGACCTGACGTTGTCCAATCTTAACCAGTTAACAATGGCACCTACAATTACAATCTAATAATCATCAAGAGTATAGTATAATTCAATTTGGCTAGTTATATTTGGGTGCACCCTAATTTTACACACTATCTTATATGTTTGTCTATTGTCTGTTGTTTGTGTTTGTACAGTTGAGCTCAATATGTTCCTTCCTCTTCAAAGGATATTCGCCTATTGTTAAATTGACTTATAGATAATATTATTAAACTAAAGACATGCTTTTCTTCCCAGGTTGTTAATTGATCAAAGTACCACTGAAATTTATTTTATGAAAGTGACGTGCATTGTTACCCACACGCAACAATCAAATTACAATTAACAGTTATAAAATAAAAAGATATATATTCTTAATTGTTTGTCAAAACGATTATAGATGGGAACTCCCTTTGATGAATATAGAAGTGGCCACCCAGAAAATGATTATTCTGGTCTTAATTCATTAAAGGGACCCCCTAGTAAATTTTATATTATATAATCTTATGGGAGACATATCACAATGAATATTATCTAAATATGTTATAAATTGATTGTATTGGTTGTCCTTGATATTTAAGCACTAAATATGTTGTTACAAAACGTTCATATTGGTTAAGTTCTGAATATGTTATTGTAGCATGTCCACATTGGTTATCTTCAAAAGCTTAATCAGGGTAGCTTAACTCTCTTATTCACAGTCTAGCCTTAAATGAACATTGCTGTTTTTATGCCAACAAATCTGGGATCGTCAGGGGAAAAATTCGCGAACTTCAGGAAGATTTAAACAGATGACGACAAAAATTCACTCAAAATCCCCTCTGGACTGGCCTCAATGGTTTCCTCCCTTATCTCCTCCCTTTGCTGGGACCCTTATTGGGTCTACTCTTGCTCATTTCTTTAGGGCCCGTACTTTATAACAAAATCATGGCCTTTCTTAGAGCCCAGATAGAGGCAATAAAAACAGCGCCCATACAGGTCTACTATAATAGATTGGCAATGGCTGACCAGGACGAATGTCGGACCATCGATTAGGTCCTTGCCGTGGCGAAGTGTTCTCGCCCCACCTGGTGAGTGGGCTGGCAAGCCAATGACGGGCAACTGAGCAAGCGTGCCATGCAATGAGAGAGCCCTCGTGTGCCGCCTAAGACAGGTGCCAGAGCCTTGATTCTCTGGTTAACCGATGACGGGTAAGGTGCACGGTGCAGACACGTGTGTTGCTCTGACCCAAGACAGGCTCAGCCCCCACAGGCTTGGCTCTCCTGACGCCTTTCTAAAATTATAATTTTAAAGGGAGGACCTGTGGGGGGCCTTGCCCCCCCGCTAGAACTCTTGAGTGCCTTTTACGGACATATCCGGGCCTGCTGCAAATCTACCCGGCAACAAGGAAGTAGCCCCAGTACCCTCCTCTTGCTCCTCCCCTCTAGCCCTACGGTATATATGTTGTAACAGCTTCTGCAATAAACGAGACTTGATCAGAAACCTGTCTTGTCTCCATCTCTCGTGTCCCCTGTCCCCTCTCATCCTCGCTCCCCCTCTAGGGTCTCCGTTGACTTACCCGCGGGCCGGGACACCCCTTCACCAAAAAAAATCCCCCAAACAAAGAAGATCATTAGGCCAGGCCTCCTCTGAAGCCTCATCAGCAGCCAGTCAGAGGTGGCATGTTAGGGAATAGTTTGAAGGACATCCCTCAAATGTGGACAGGACCGTGGCTTGCAAATATGATGTCCTGCCTATTCGGACACCATGGCAGACATGGCTACTTGATGGAAACTCCGCCCTGCCAGGCTCTGAGAAGGCTCTAGATCAGAGTAGCTCATCTATAAAACTGAGTTTTCACCACTGCTCTGCACACCCTGGCTCTGGCACTGGACAAACCTTGGTGAATCACTAGAAAATGCAGCACTCAGGCTCCTTGAAGAGCTGGTTTTTCTGAGCTGAGATTCAAGGCCATGCTTTGGTCCTTTCATAATAAGCTACCTGGATGGCATGAGGTCTCTGTCACCCTCCAGGGTGCTAGGTGGCAGGGCACTGGCCTCACCCCCTAGACCCAGTGTTCTTTGAACTACACGCTAGGAATTTCTTTAAGAACAAAGGGTGAGAGGGCTGGGGATTTAGCTCAGTGGTGCCGCTGCCTGCCTTGAAAGTGTAAGGTCCCGAGTTGGATCCCCGGTACGGAAAAAGAAGAATAAAGGGCCAGGAAGGAACTGTGATTCCCTGAAGAGCTGGGTAGGGTCCTCTGCCCCAACAATAAGCCATGTCACTGATAGCTCCTCTCCTCACCTCAGCTACCAGAGACATGAGCTACGTTTTTCAGCATCCACCTTAGCACCTGGTCATCACCTGCCCCCAGTCCCTCTCCACCTTGACTTCCACATCTAATTTGTTTTGCCCGGTCCTGGCTTTTCAGGGGATTTTACCAGTTCACAGCCTATAGGAGTTGATTTATTTTGGAGAGAAGGTCTCACTATGTAGTACAAGTCAGCCCTGAGCTCTAGGCTGGCCTTGAACTCTTGATCCTCCTGCCTCAGCTCCCCAGTGCTGGGATTACAGGCACTTGGCATCTCACCCAGCTATGACCTGTGTTTTTGTTAAAATCTGCTGCATGGCTTTCAGGGGCTGAGGCACGGACAGAATGGTTTGAAAAGGAGACCAGAGAAACGGGACAGGGAAAGGCGTGGGACTGTGATGCCCTCCCCTGGGCTTTCCTGTTCTTCTTGCCGGGGATCCTTGCAAGCCTGTCCCTGCCCTGGTTTCTTTACTGGGAACCCAGTTGTCAGAAGCTGGCTCTAGCTGGGAAGAGCAGGTGTCCCTGCCCAGCGGGTAGAGTAGGGTGCAGCTCTGGGCATGACAGCTTCCTCTCCCAGAACCCTCTGCTTCTCACAGCCCTCAGCTCCTGGAAATACTGCCCCAGGATAGGTAGATTTCGCCTTGTGCCCCAAGAATTTCAGCCCCACTCTCCCAGCTCCCCCTTCCTGGTACTGACCATGGGGAAGGCCCCTCCTCCCTGCCCACTGCTCACCTCTAGCACATTCTTCTTACTGGACTTGTCCTTGGGGGCCCAGGAAAGAGAGGCCCCCTTCAGCTCCACTGTGTACTCTGGGGTGGAAAGCTTGGAAGGCTGCTGCCTCTGCAGAGGGTGGGGGGTGGTGGGGTTATGGGACCCTCAGCTCACAGGGCCCACGACAGCACTTGCCTCTGACCCACTGGCTTGGCTCTAGGGGCAGACTGGGGACCCTGGTGGAGCAAGGCAGCAGCTTTGGGGTGAAGGAACCCTGGGCCCCAGACGTCCTGGCTTGTCCATTGTGGCCCACCCAGCCACCCAGGAGCAGGGTGACAGGCTCGGCTCCCCCCTCCACCCGAAAGGACCGTAGCCCAGCCCAAGGTGGCCAGACTGCTCATCCTCGATCCTGGGTGGATCTGCTGCCATCGCCCTCTCTCTGCCGAGCCCCGCTCTGTCAGCCCAGGGTAGGCCAGGTCAGATGGGGAGGGCCCTGCCAGGACCCCGGCCTCACCAGGCCGCCTGTGGCTGAGGTCTTGGAGTCCTTGAAGAAGGTCAGGACACCGCCCTCCAGCACTGTCCAGGAGGTGCTCCAGTGCTTCTTCCTGGGGGCGGGAAGGGCTCAGACTTGGTCCTGGCAGGGCCTGCGCTGTGGCCCCCAGGGTGAGGGCATCTTGCCCAGCAGCCAAGGGGCCTGGGGCAAGGCACCACCTATCTCTCAGAGCCTCTAAGACCTCACGAGAGGGCCCTGAGCACAGGAAGTGCTCCGGGACACCATCACCCAGGCCTACCCTGCCATCTGGGCCCCGATGAGCTCTCACCGGAGACGCTTCCCCTTGTCTGCTGTCCGGGTACAATGCAGCACCCCTGCCTTGTCCAGGGTCTTGATCTAGAGAGAGCGGGAAAGCGGAGCTCCGGGGTGAGCCACAGCAGAGGCTGGACAAGTCTCCTCCTCACTGCCCTCCTAGCAGCTGAGGTGGGGCCAGCTCCTCCACCCACCACCCTCTCCCTCCAGCTTGGGCCTGGCGCTGGCCTTGGGGAAGGCAGGATGTCCCACACTGTCCCTGCCCCAGCCCCTCAGGACTCCCCATTTTACCGGTGGTGTCTCCAGGGCCTGCATGCTCTTCCCTTACCTTTTCCTGTGGGGGGCTGGCTGGGGCTGGGGTGGCACCATCCCGGCTGGTTTTGTGGATGCTTCGAGGGGCAGGGACGGGGACCTGGGGAAAAGGTCGCTGTCACGTGGATCCCTTCCACTCTCCAGCCGCCCCCCGCCCCCGCCCCCGCCCTCCCGCTGGTTACCGGGGGCAGCTCCCAGCGCACGGAGGAGTCCTGCGGCCTGTAGAAGTAGGCCTTGCCGTGCTGGTCCTCCAGCCGCACCCACTGTGGGGACGAGGGCCGTCAAGAGCCCAGACCTGCTCACGGGAGGGGAGGTCCCGCCAGCAGATGCCAGGACGCCGGGCTTGGGGCTCCCGGTCGCCCCCCAGCCTCTGCCCTACCTGCT
Organism: Heterocephalus glaber; assembly: GCF_053883595.1. Taxonomy (NCBI): domain Eukaryota; kingdom Metazoa; phylum Chordata; class Mammalia; order Rodentia; family Bathyergidae; genus Heterocephalus; species Heterocephalus glaber. The sequence continues at coordinate 12,715,857 of NW_028258463.1, forward strand.
CTCCCGTGAAGTGGTTGGTGTAGAGCGCCTGGTGGTCCGGGCCTAGGTGACAGGACCAGCCGGGGGGTGGGGACGACAGGGACGTGGGGCTGAGCTCCCCACAGGCGCCAGCGGGGGGACAGTGCTCCTCCTCGGGGTAACTGGACAGGGGCCCGGGGTAGTCGGCCTCGGGAGTGGGGGGCTGCGGGGAGCAGGGGTTCTCAGCCGCGGTCCTGCCCCGCCCCCCGCCGCTGTGGCCGGCTCTCCAACGGGAGAGGCGGGGCCACTGGCCCGGACCCCGCCCCCGCCGAGGCCCCGCCCCGGCCTCCGCCCACCTCCTGGCCCCGCCCCTCACCCGCTGGCCCCCGGGGCTGCCCGGGCTCGGGCCCGGCCACATGTCCGGCACGTCCAGGTCGGTGTCCTCGTCCGCGTCCCCGGCCTGGGCCCGGGGTGCGTCCTCCCAGGCCGTCTCGCCCGTCAGCGGATTGTAGAAGAACACCCTGCGGCTCTCCTCATCCCAGTACTGGTCCCACTCGCCCTCCAGGCTCTTGTGGCTGCCCACCGAGCCCGGGGAGGCCTCCGGGCCCGCCTCGCAGGGCGGCTCCCACGTGGTGGCGCCCGTGTCCCGGTTGTAGTAGTAGCGGCGCCCGCTGCCCTCGTCCATGTGCTCCTCCCACGCTGCGTCGGGCCGGGGGGCGGCGGGCGCGGGCGGTGACGGGGCCGGGGGGAGCCCCACGTTCACATACACGGGCTCAGCGGGCGAATCCACCTGCAGACGGCGACAGGAACCGGGACAGGTCGCAGGGTCACGGGCGCGCCGCCCACCTCCCCTGCCGGCCTCGGCCTCCCAGAGTCAGCGCCTGCTCCGCCCACGCCAGGAATGCTGTGGAGGGGGGGGGGCGCAGGGGGAGATAAGCGGCCTGCGGGGCACTGAGCGCGCAGTGGGTGGGCGGGTCCCGCTGACCAGACCCAGGCCTCAGGAACGTGGGAGGGAGGGCAGGACCGCTGGTGGGACGGCCCTCTGGTCCCCCCCCCCCCGCCGCCACCCCCGCCCGAGCTCAGCCCAGGGAGCCCTGGGGTCCGAACCCTTCTGGGTGGGGCCTGCACTTTCCAGTGTGGGAGTCGCAGGCATCAGCATCCACAGCCAGGGCTCGTGGAGGGGGAAGGAGGGCGAGTGCCCGCCCCGCGGAGGAAGCAGGTGGCTGGGGTCGCCGGTCACTCTAAATCCACGCCCCCCCCCCCCCACGAGGTTTGAGTCACACGTCTGTCCGGGCTCGCAGCTGGCTGGAAGGCAGAGCCCAGTCCCTGTCTGCGCCTCACTTCCCGCCACTCCCTGCCCCTCACTGCGAACTTTACTCTCCAGCGGCTCCGAGTGGATGCAGGTCCCGCCCCGCCCCGCCCCTGGGGAGGGCGTGGCCTGGCCGCTCCGCCCTTCGCACCTGCCTGGCTCCTCTTCCTCCCTCAGGACTCAGCTCAGGGTGGGCTTCCACGCCTTTGCAGAGATCCCCCGTGCCCAGCCCACGAAGCCCACCGCCCTCGGCACAGATAACTGCGTGATCGAACCCCAGCGGGAGCAGCAAAGGGCGATTAATACAGTTTCCGAGGAACACGTAATGCCAAATACACAAGCAGATTTCAGAATGGTAGATCAGCGGCAGTCCAATTCTGTGTGCTTGGAAATCATCCGAAATGCTAACACGTGAGGTGGCCAGTGTGATACAGAGGTTCTGTTTGGCTTTGGCTTTTGCTGGGATTGAGCTTGGAGCTACATGCCAGGCAAGTGCTCTTCTACTGAGCTGCAGGCCCAGCCAAGGGTTTGATTGTTTTTCTTTAAACTTTTTGTAGCTTCTAAATTTTGTACAGTAAAACTTTAAAATTTCTTAAGTCCCTCTGTGCACTGTGACACCTTGGAGGGAGTGGGAAGCTTGTCTGCTCAAGGTGGCTCTGCCTGGGCCCCCCGCAGGCACCTAGATTCATCCATCCAACAAGGGCTGCTCTGGTCCATGCCAGGCACTCAGCCTGGCTCTGGGCACACAGCAGGACATGAGTGGGCACAGATTCCCGGCGTGCCATGCCGACCTCGAGCGCATGTGTGTATAAGTGGCAGTGAGGATGGTGTGCCCATCACTGCATGGTAGGGAGCCAGACACTGTCAGCGGAGAAGAGACCCCAGGAGCTTCAGGGGACAGGGTCTACCGGTTCCCACTTGAACCTTTCAGCCCTTGGAATGCTCTGCCCACTTCTTCCCTGCCCCCACACCTCAGGTGGCACGGGTATCCCCAGCACACCAGACTGAACCCAGCCTCTAACAGAGGCACCTCCCACCTCCCCCAGCTGTCCTCTCATTGCTTGGCCCCTCCAAGTCCTGCTCCATGGTGGCCTCATCTCAGAGGGCCTCTCAAGGAGAGTTCACCAGTGGGCATAAAACTCAGCACAATGGGCCCGTGCCATTCTGCCTTGATGGTCAGCTAATGGACCAGACCTCTGCCCACCTGCCCAGCTCAAGATAAGCACAGGCCAGATCTGGCCCAAACTCTGCTTTAAAACACAAGTCAGTCCCATGTCTAAGGAGCAACACACAAACCCACACCCCTGACACTGCAGAAGAGAGCTCTGCGTGGGAACTTCTGAGAACAAGGGTTCGAGCCCCTGAACCTGGGAGACCCTGGGAGGACAGATGGTGACAGTGAAAAGCTGCCCATGCCTCGCAGCTGGACTCAGGGGCCTGGCTTGTCCAAGGGACCGCAGGATGGAGGTGGGGGAGCCCGCTGGGCTGGCTGTGCAGCCACCAGGAGCCCCAGGCTGGTGGGGCCAATGAGGACCACACACGAGCACACCCACAGGTACAGAGGCGGTTGTGGAGAGAGAAGCTTAGATCCCCAGGGTGACAGAGCTGTCGCAGGGCAGAGAGGGGTGCGGTACCACCTGGGGTGGGGGACAGGGCAGAGCCCCAGAGGGAAGCACTCTAAGGCCTGGGCAGGGAGGAACGAGGACCTCACTGGAGCCCAGAGGCAGGGCACATGCTTGTCCTACAATGGGGCTGTGGCAGAGGTGGCCCTGTCCCAGAGACCTATGCACAGCCCAGCCCATCAACAGGGTTCTGACAGCCCAGTCTAAGCCTGGGACACAGGGGACACAGAGCTTCAAAGAGGAAGTGGCTCCCTTCAGAGCAGAGCACCGCCTGGGGAGAGGGACCCTGGCTGTGCAGCGCTGCAGCCCTACTCTTCCTGGCAACCATGCTCCCCTGATCCCCAACCCTGCTGGCCAGAGCTGCAGACCTTGGCATCCCTGCTACCCACTCAGACAGCAGGGCCTCAGAGGAGGAAAGAGGCAGAAGAGCCCAGCCTGCCAGCTCCTCACAGGGCAGCCCACAGGCTCTGTGCACCCCCAAGCCTCCCTCCCTACCTGAACCCGCAGGGCCTGGCTCTGCCTCCTGGTCAGTTTAGCAATCACGTCCACCATCCTGTCCCCTCTGAGCTGCTGGGACCGGGCCCTGGGAAAGTGCTGGGGGTGGAGCCAAGGGGCACAACCCCAGGGCTAGCACAGGGCAACTGGGAAACAAGAAGTTGCCTGAGATGGCGGAGGTTGAGACTGCAGCATTTCCTGTCAGGGCTACGGAAGTGCTGCGGACGAGAATGTAGCAGCCTGAGCAAGGGCAGAGGGGGCCGCCCCACCCCAGCTGGCCCACGAGGTCCCAGGCCCAGGGCCAGATGTGCAGGAGCAGCCTGCACCCTGAGGGTGGCACCCAGTCCTGGGGTGCTGGGGGTGCAGCCCAGACAGGACAGCCAGAAGCTGCTGTCGCCTCCCCAGGCCCATGGAGGATGGAAGGGAAAGAGGAAGCTTGTGGCGAGGTGCATTTCCAAAGAGGAAGGGGTCTGAACAGATGTGTCAGGTGCAGCATCGGAATCTGCCAGCCTCGTGGACGTGGGCGGGAGGGCTCTGGCCACACCACTGTCTGCCGCCCACTTGGCAGGTGGTCTGTGTCCTTCAGGCTTCATCTCTAGGACCAGCTGCACCCCACGTCCACAGCCACACCCCGCCCCCTGTGAAAGCAACAGGCTGGCGCCTCCCTCTGCCTCTTGCACCCCTCCAAGCCTGGAACCATCCTGCCTCCCTCTCCCTCGGTGCTCCCTCCTCAGGCCCAAGGGCCACCTGATTCCCTCTCCTTCCTGGCTCCTGCAGGCTCAGGGTAAGAACACAGTAAAGCCAGGCAAACTGTGGGGGTACGAAGGGGGCACAATGTGCAGCCTCTGTTGTCCTCTGTCCAGCACAGACCCCGTGTCCCCCTTGGAAGCCCGGACCCCAGGGCAGGCCCAGGGTGCAGCCTTGCAGGACAGAGACCCAGGAAGCTCTGCTCCTTCTGCCAGCCAGGGAGGTGGCAGCCACGGTGGCCCCCAAGGGTGGCTGTCCCATCCAGCACAGCGTCACACCTCTGGGGACATGGGAGGGGCACCGAGCACAGCAGCAGCCACCACCCTACCCAGCCCCTCCATCCTCATCCCTCTCGCAAATCCTCAGGAGGGGCTGAGCAGGAGCAGATGAAACTGGAAATCCCACCGTTCATGTGAGAGACAAGAGAGGCCCAGGAACTGGCTTGGGGACCAGGCCTCCTTCACGAACCCACCAAGGCTGCTTTGTGCCGCCGGGAGGGTGGAAAGACAAGGGCTCAAGGGTGTCCCTTCTCCACTTGTACATGGATTTGGACTGGGTCCCGTTTGTCCCCACCTCACCAGTGCAGGGCCACCTGTCCACTTCTGTGGCCAGGCTCCTCAGGTGAGGGCCATGCAGCCCAGGGGAGGTGCACCCACAGGATCGCGTGACGGGACATAATGGGTCTGAGGCTGAAGCTTTGGTGAAAGGAAAACAGAAGGAGCAGGAGCCCACAGAGGGGCCTGGGGGAGACCCTGCCTCAGCCTCTCTCTGGGTGACACTGACCTCTCCAGACCTCAGTCCTGCAGCTATGTGGCCGGTGTCCTGCCCTGCCCTGGCCGGGGCTAGTTTCCCATGCCCTAGACATGGGAGAAAGCAGGGCACACTTCTGCTTTTCTGACCTCAGGTTTTGATTGGCCCTGGCCTGGCCCTGGGTGACCCTGTGGGTTCCTGTGGGGCCTGCTCCTGGGACTGGCAGGTCTGGGGTGTGGCCCTGTGGCGAAGCCCGACCAACCTCCAATGCTGCTTGACAAAGTTCCAGCTGGGGGAAAAGGAGGGTGGAACACATCGTACCCTCATGTTTTATTTTTTCTTGCCCTAATGTTTACAATTGTTACTCTGGTCACAGGAATCATTGTATTTGTGACTAACAACATATTCTCCATGATGCAAATTGGCAATGTTGTATTGAAATCTGATCTGGCTCAAAAGTCCCAAATTCCTGTTTCTCTTAGTTCTATTGTCACACCCACTTCTAAAGAAACCCCTCCTAAAACTCCCTCTGTTTTCCTGACACTGTAACTCCTTTCCTCTATTAATGACTTTCTTTTTACTAAAGGGGTCTTATAAAGAGATTGAAAGGACAGATTTTAGATGTAAGACACAGTAGAAAATGGGAAATAGAAAGAAAGTTAAGACAGATAAATACACTAAGGAGGCAAGTTACTCAGCTTTTCTCAAAGTACTGTAAACATTTCCTGCTCATGGACCATGAACCCAAATAACATTTAAGCAAGATGAATAGAGGTATAGAAAAAATAGAGAGCTAATAGCAAACTATATTAACCATTGTGCAGTTTCTCAAGGGCCAGCTGACGACCACAAGTTTGACATTTAATTAACTAAATCTTGCTTGTATCCCCGCTGATATAGAGATTTTGATTAAGTTACTTTCTGTTCTGCTTAGGTGTGGGTAAATAAGGGGACAATTGTAATTTTTAAATGTATTCATGATGTTCAATAAAATGAATCAGCTTAGGAAAAATATACTTTGTTTAGTAAAAAATAACCTTTATTTCTATAGAAATTGCTAAGGCAACCTAAAATGTAAACATGTTCTGCCCAATGCCTCCTAGCCATTGCTTAAAGATATAAAAATAAATCAGACCCTGAGACTTCTCAGAGGGAAACTGCACATTGCTTGCGAAGGTTCTTTTCTCACTCGCCGGCCTGAGACCTCTCCCCTTCCTACCCTGCATCGACTGCAGCTGGTCTGCGGCAGCCCTGACACTCACACTGCCTGTGCTGAGCGAGAGCTGGCCCAGCAGGGCCCACGTCGAGGAACCTCCTGGCCAGCAAGGCTGGGACTCAGGGGAAGTGTGGGCGGGGTGTTCACCTGGTGTTCCCCTGTGTACCCACACCTGCACCTACCATTCTCCATCCCCAGGGCAGGGCCCGTGGGCCCCTGGCCACACCCATCTCCCCACCTGACCAGAGAGGCCTCACCTCCTTCCTGATCACCTCTGTTGCCAGGCATTCCAGGGACTCACGGTCTCTCCGTCTGCCTTCCTACTGCCTCGCCCTCCGGCCCCCCTTCCTGGCCTCCTCTTGTCCCTTCTCTGGGGGCGACTAAGCCTGTTTCCTCCTCTTCCTTGGCCATCTGGGCCAGCTCCACCCATCTCTCCCATGCCTCAGTGCCCTGCCGCCCCAGGAGTGGGCAGCTGGCTGGGTCGACAGCCCAGCTCTACACCCAGACCCTGGGTGTCCTCTTTGCCCACCTGGAGGCTGGTGCCCAGCAGCACGTTGGTGTCTCTCCTGACCCTGATGCAGAGGCGTCGTCCCTGTGTTGCTGAGCCGGATGATCAGTTCCCAGGTACTGCAGGGCTAGGGGCCCAGGGAACACAGCCCGCAGCCAGCAGAGGAAGGGGTGGGGCTGACCAGGACAGGCTGAGGCTACAGCCCAGAGCATCCAGGGGCCTCTGGCTGCATAGTGGGCCGAGCTTCAGGAGAGCAGGGAAGTCTGACTTCGCCCAGTCTTTCCTGGCACTGGACTCAGGCTACCACTTTCCGAGACGACCCGGCAGTGACGGTGGAGAACCCTTCCCCGAGCTGCCAGCTGAGGTTCAGGGGTAACAAATGCTGTGTGGAACTTATCATTCCTCAACTCAATAAACAAACAGCTGCATCTACATAACAAACTGCTCATTTTTAGAGGTAATCTTTTGCTTTTCTGTATGCTTGAAAATTTTCATAGTAAAAACCTTTTACTTTTTGTCTTGGTACCAGGGATTGAACTCAGGACCTTACTCCTGTGAGCCAGGCGCTGTGCCACTGAGCTAAATTCCTGGCCCCTAAAAAAACTTTTTTAAAAAGAGAGGGTCCTGGGCCGGGGATTTAGCTCAGTGGTTCCGCTGCCTGCCTCGAAAGTGCAAGGATCCGAGTTCGATCCCTGGTACCCCCCAAAAAATAAAAATAAAGAGAGGGTCCTGGGGGTGTAGCTCAGTGGCAGAGCACATGCCTAGTGCATACAGCTCTGAGCTCCAACCCAGCTCTGCAAAAAGTAATACTAATAGGGGGCCGAGGATGTAGATCAGTGGCACTGTGCCTGCCTCACAAGCGCAAGGTCCTGAGTTCGATCCTCGTACTGCAAAAAAAAAAAAAGTAATAATAATAAAAATAAAAACCTCTCTCAAACACTATTTACTGGTCTTCAGCCCGGTTGCCATGGAGGCAGACTCCTTTCCCTTCCTCAGGTGCAGCCTGGGGCTGGCATCCTGGGTAGGACGTGACTCACACATGCACCTTCTTTCCTGAAGCAAGCAGGGCCTCAGGGAGAAAGTAGGGTGGCCCTGGATGAGACCCCATGCCCAGGAGCCCTGGGGGCCAAGAGTCAAGTGAGGCGCTGTCTGCCAAGGCCTAGCAGGGAGTGCTCAGAGGCAGAGGCCAGGCCCTCGTCCATTGCCCTTGCCCAGGGCAGGACCACACCGGGAAGCCACCGCCCTGCAGAACTGGCCCTGAGCTCCACCTCTGATTGCTCAGCAGCTGGACACAGCTGACCAAGGGGTGCCGTGGGGAAAAAAACAGAGGTGGGCCTATACCTCACTCCGTCCATGTGGAGGAACCCTCAGGGTTAAAGATTTAAATGTTAAAAAATGAAGCCAGGAAAAACTGGCTTTCTACATGCCGAAAACTAAAACGAGACCCATATCTTTCACCATGTACTAAACTAAAATCAAAATGGATCAAAGATCTAAATATTAAAATAAAAGCACTAAATCTGCTGAAAGAATAGACAGAATTCTTGAAGACACTGGTGTAGGCAAAGACTTCATGAACAAAACCCTGATCGCACGAGAAATACCACAAAGAATCAACAACTGGGGTCTCATCTTATTAATAAACTATTGCATGGGGCCAGGGATTTAGCTCAGTGGTTTCACCACCTGCTGCGCAAGCACAAGGACCCAAGTTCGATCCCTGGTACCAAAAAAAAAAAGTTATTGCACAGCAAGAGAAACCACCAACAGAGTGAAGAGACAACAGAGGGGGAAAATTTCTTTTTGCCAGCTGTTCCTCAGACAAAGGACTACTATCTAGAATATATAAAGAATTAAAAAAACAGACCCTCCCAAATTTAGACCCAATCCAAAAATGGGCATCTGAAATGAACAGACATTTCTCGGATGAAGTAGAAATGGGAAATAAATAAATGAAAAAATGTTCAACATCACTGGTCATTTAAGAGCTGCAAATCAAAACAACACTGAGATTCTACCTCACCCCAGAAAGAATGGCTGCTATCAAGAAATCAACCAATAACAAATGCTGGCGGGGGTGTGGGAAGAAAGGAACCCTTCTCCACTGCTGGTGGGAGTGCAGACTGGTGCAACCACTGTGGAAATCAGTGTGGAGACACCTCAAAGGAGTGCACTAGAGGTTTCATTTGACCCAGCTATTGCCCTCCTTGTTATCTTCCCAAAAGAATTCAAAGCATCTTACCACAGCATTATATGCACACCCATGTTTATAGTGGCACAGTGTGTAATAGCTAAATCTTGGAAACAGCCCAAATGCCCATCAATTGATGAATGGATAAAGAAGATGTGGGGTTTTTTATATACAACGAAGTACTGCTCTGTCATAAAGAAGGATAAACTTGAGACATTTCTAGCTACATGGATGCACCTTGAGACCGTGCTCTTAAGTGAGAAAAATTGGACACACAAGCTTAAATACTGACAAGGTGTGCATTACAGTGCCCAGCTTGATTTAAAAAAATAAAACAAAACAAAAACTGTAAACCCATTACCAGTTGGGATTTATTTATTTATTTGCAGCACTGGGAACTGAACCGAGGGCTTTCACACTGAGTTACATCTCCTGCCCCATATTTATTTTGAGACAGGATCTTGTTAAGTTGCCCAGGCTGGGCTCAAACTTGTGAGCCTCCTGCCTCAGCCTCCCAGAGTGCTGGGGTCACAGGTGTGCGCCACCATGCCCAGCACATTACCAGTTAAAAAAAAAAAAGTCATGGCTATTAGCAGATAAATTGGTTAGAAATGCAATTACAACTTGAACAACAACAAAAAAGGGCTCTTTAAAGAAGATTCAAGTGAAGCAAAAAATTTTTTTAAAAAGAGACTTTTTTAAGGGCTTGAAATACATATTGTACTAACTAAAGAAAAACATTTGCTCCTGAGATTCAAATGTGTGGTCTGGAAGGTCAAGCAGAAGAAATACATCAAACACAGGATAAAAGTAAATAGTGGTGGAAATAAAGGGGCAGATAAAGCCCTGGAGGACCTGGGCATGATGCAGCTGAGCACCCAGAGAGAACAGGAGAGGGCGACAGTCAGGCAGCAGTCAGATCTTCCTGAGCTCATGGCTGTGTCGCAACGTCCCGCAGAGCCTCGTGCTGGCACAGGCTATAGGCTCAGAGCGGTGGACCCAGAGTGTGTGATGCAGGGACTAGGGGCGCATGGTGACCACATCAGTCCACCGTGTGGACTGGCACTGCCCTACGCCAAGCAGCCTGGACAGAGCACAAAAGGGCAGAAAGAAGCTGCGGCTGCTGCTTGTGCTGGTCATGTGCTTGCTTTGCTGCCTTCTGCCTGCCATGGACGGTTTCTCCTCTGCGATGCCCCCTGCCAGGCCACCCTGCCCTGGAGCTGCTGACTATGGACTGAAACCTCTACACACTGTGAGCCGAAATAAATCTTTCCTTCTTTAACTTTGGGTGTCAGATACTTTGTCTAAGCCACAAGAAAAGTAACTAAGACACCAAGTCTGCAGACCAGCCGGCTCTGTGAGTGGCAGGGGGCGTGTGGCAGAGAGCCCACCAAGAACCCATCTGCCACGGGCTCATGCTTGTGTTTGGTGAGACAGATGTCACTGATGAAGGAAGCACAGAGCAAGAGAGGGAACCAATAGCAACCCAACTGAAGGGGAAACCCACAGGCCAACCAATAAATGCAGATAACAGAAGCATGCTCAGGACTTGGTTGCTCAGTGGAGTGTAGCTGAAGTGCCCATTTAACCCTTTGGTGCATAGGGTTTCATTTTTAGAATGCCCCTGACAATGGAAGATAATAAACCTTTTTCCTTTCAAATTCTGGTTCCTTGAATTTTTCTAGGTAATGTTTATGAATTTCATGTTAAATTCAAAAAATGGCAATCTTCAGCATAAATGGGTTAAGGGACAAAGACCTTGGGTTTACAAGTACTGTACATAAACTACTTTACTGTGCATGTACATAGAACATATACAAAAATACACTTTCTAGGCAAGGTGCACAGTTTCGCATCTGTTAAATCTCAGCTATTTGGGAGGCTGAGGCAGGATGGTCACAAGTTAGTAGAAGTCAGTCTGGGCAACTCAATGCACCCTGTCTCAAAATAAAAAACTAAAAGGGGCAGAATTTTACTCAGTAGTAGCATGCTAGCCTAGCATGCCTGAGACCCTAAATTTATCCCTCAGCACTGGGACATGGCATGGGGGGGGCACAACTTTTTTTAAATGATTATGGCTGGGTATGGTGGTACACACCTGTAATCTCAGCACTATGGGAGGCTGAGGCTGGAGAATCTCAAGTTCAAACCCAGCCTGGGCAATTTAGTGACTTAGCAAGACCCTGTCTCAAAAATAATAAAGGGCTGGGTTGGGGATTTAGCTCAGTGGTTCCCCTGTCTGCTTTGCAAGCACAAGGTCCCAAGTTCGATCCCTGGTACAAAAAAAAAAAATTCAAAAATAATAAAAGGCTAGGGATGTAGCTCAGTGTGAAGGCCGAGTTCAGTCCCCAGTAGCAGCAAAAAAGAAAAAAAGTGATTATGGTTGAAAATAAAAGACACCAAAAGATACCAGACCATATTGAAATCGAACGTTAAGCACTGACACAGGATGCAGAGGGTGGCCTGCTTGTGACAATGGAGCAGCTGGAATCTGTGTGCTCCCAACACTACTGCACTTACATATAAAAAGCAAAAATGATGAAAAGCACAAAGACTTAATAGATAAGATCTGAGTGGAAACTTTATAAAACCTCTATCAGAAACAAAGATGATGCCTGGCAAGTGCGAGGTCCTGAGTTTGATCCTCACTACCAAAAAAGAAAAAGAAACAAAGACAAAGAATGATACGAAAGTCTGAATTAATATAACTAGAAAATTCAATCCATATGAAAACTTACATTCCTTAAATAGTGAATACACAATTTTCTATGTCTAGGAAAAGCTTAGAAAAATCACTTCCTGAGCCAGATGCAGAGGTGTACGCCTGTAATCTCAGCACTCAGGAGGCTGAGGCAAGAGGATCACTGTGAGTTTGAGGCCAGCCTGGGCTACATAGTGAGTTTAGAGGCAGCCTGAACTACAAAGGGAGACCCTGCCTCAGAAAGAAAAAGAAAAAGAAAAATCATTTCCTTGGCTCCAAAGAAATCCATAATATATTTTTAAATGGAAATTTTACAAATCTAGAGAAAATGAATGCTTTCCTAATAAAACACAAAATCGTCAAAATTAACTAATAGGAAACTTGAGTAGACTAATTACCATCAATGAGAAAAAAGTTTATCACTGAAAGCCTGGATCCAGAGGGGCCTGGGAGGTCCCCTTCCTCCTCCAGGAAGTGTTCCCAGGCTTCTCCTGCCAAAAGCCCAGGGAGGGGACAGGGAGCCTCAGCACCCTGCAGACGCCTGCACAGCCTGCACCCGACCGGGCTTTGCTGACCAGCTGCCCCTGGACTCTCCCAGTGCCCGGCCAGCACCTGCCTACCTGACCAAATGAACATGCAAGGGAAGAGCAGGGTGCTCTGCCAGGCGTGGGGCACCCGCCTGTGACCCCAGCACTCAGCAGACCGAGGAAGGAGGAGCTCAAGCGTGGGAGTTCAAGCCCTGCTTGCACTCTACAGCAAGACCTGTCTTAAAAGACAGAAAGAGAAAAGGAAAAGGGAAAGAGGAGAAAGAAAGAGAGAGAGAGAGAGAGAGAGAGAGAGAGAGAGAGAGAGAGAGAGAGAGAGAAAGGAATGGGGAAGGGCAGAGAAGAGAGAAGGGAAAAGAAAGGAAAAAGAAAGGAAAAGCAGGAGGACACTTGGTGGTCAGCATACCATGGAAGCCAAAGAAGCAAAGACACAGAAAGAAACCCAGCAGGAAAGAGCCAGAGACCTCCCATTATCCCAGTGTTCAGTGCTCACAACGAGGCTCGGCCCAGGTGCAGGAGACACTGCCATCCACACTTTCAAAGAGGCCAAGGCCCAGGACCGGGGAGGGGGCTGGCCGTGTGCAGCCTGGGTCCACCAGTCAGACATGTCCGTGTCCCAACAAAAATACAACATGCAGAGGAAGTCATGTTACTGACTGCGTCACATGTCTTAACTAATGACACACACTTTCATCTGTGCCCCAGGCCGGTCTGCCACAGGGCTGGGGTGGACGCACCTGGGGTGGCGCCCTTGGGCCCCTGCTTCCAGGACAACACTGGGATCCAGGTCTGCTCTCCGGCCGAGGCAGGGACACCCACGGGGGCCAGGGCTGAGCCTGTCGGGGGCTGGAGCCTTGCCCGCACTGGAGAGTAGCTCCCAAGCCTCATCTGGCACCAGACCTGCCTCTTTGGGAACAGAGCTTCCCCGCCTAAGCCAGAGCTCTGATGCCTCTGGACCCTGGGCCTCGGAGCTCCCAGACCATCCCCCATGCACCACAGCCCCCCTGCTCGCCAGACCAGCGTCAGCCCAGACTCTCCCACACTCTGGTGTGGATCCTGACTCATTCTTCACTGTCCTGCACCCCAGGGCCTGGCGCTGACCACCAACGTTCAGCTCAGGAAGGGCAGAGACAGTCGGCAAGAGGGCGGGGAGTGGCTTTCTCAGATGCCTGGGGCTGGCAGGGCAGAGACCCAGGTGAAGAATGAGCCCACTCCAGGGAGCTGTGGGGGACATGGGCGTCTTCGGCTGGGTGGGGGATGTGGGGAGCACCCTAAGTGCCCGGAAATGCGGGTCCAAGAACCTGCTCTCTCACAAGCCAGGTCCCGGGGCTGTGTGAGTCACTGGAGGAAAGGTCAGACCAGGCATGAAGAAGCCAGCTAAGCACCGGCTAAGCCACCTGTGAGGGCTGTGGGAGGAGGGACAGGAGCTCCCTGACCCTCAGTCTGGCTTCAGTTCCCTGCTCTTACCAAGCTCCTTGGCAGGCCAGGGGAGGGCACGTGTGGGTCTGTCCTGAGCTCCGTCCCGGAAGTGTCCATGGAAGGCCAGATGGGGAGTCAGGGGAAGGGGAGAGTTGGGGGAACCTCCCTGAGCTCCTGATGCCAGCAGGGGGTTCACTCCCAGTTCCGGGCAGCAGAGAGGGAGGAACAAGGCCCCAGGCTCCTTCCAGGCCAGGCCTCACTCAGGTGTGGCGCCTCCCAGGCTGTTTGCGTAAGGAGTTGCAGTGCAGCGGGATCGGGCAGCTGGCCAATGCCCAGCAGTGGGGCGGGGTCGCACCAGATCTGCTGCCCAAGGCCTGGGGCCAAGGCCCAGGGCGGGGACAGAGGCCACACCTCGAGGCCCCTAGCCGTCCCTGAACGCCCTGCCCTCTTCCACCTCTGCCCCTTGGGGTGGGGCTCCTCCTGGGACGTCTGGCCCCTCCTCCAGTGGCGGCACCCCAGCTGCCGTGGAGGGTGAGGTGAGGACAGGCCTGCTGCCCCCAGCCTCTGTGTGTGCTGTTCTTGCCCAGGGGAGCAGGAAGGCTGAGACACAGCCTGGTGGCCAGGGTGGGCTTGGGGTTCAGGCTCATGGACCCTCTTTGGGCCCATCTGTGCTCTGGGCAATGGGGCGCCTGTGTCTGTGAGAGCCATGGGGCTGTCGCCCTTGGGGACTGTCCAGCATGCCCTGTGTCCCGCAGGAGGACACAGTGAGCTGCACCCCAGCCTGGAAGGTGCCTGTGTGGCAGAGGCTCCGCTCTGGGGCCTGCAGCGCACCCCTTCCTTCACTCCCCAAGGACCAGGTTGCCCTCTGTCCCAGGGCCCTCCCACTCCCTCTCCAGGAGCCACTCCTCGCCTGGCTCCCCCCAGCCCCAGCCCAGTGCCTGCCCAGCCCTAGGCACAGCCTGGGCTCCTGGCTGACTCTCCCGTCCCTGCCTACTCTGCAGCTACTTCAGATAAGTCTCCCTTGGCCTTCCGGTCACCCCTTTCCTCTGGACGTGACTCCTCAGCTTCCTGCTCTTCTTCCCTGCCCCCGGCTGTCTCCTCTCTGCTCCGCTTTTCCTTCCTTTGCCCGCCTGTCCTCCACCCCACTCCTCCCAGGCTGTGCCCCTGAAGAGCCTCCCATCTCCATGCTCCTTCTCTGAGAAAAGCCTCCCAGTGCTGTGGGATAGACTAAATTCCTGACAAAGCCCCAGGAGGAGCAGCCAGGAGGACACAGCCTGCCCTGATTGCATCCATGCCACCCGGCCCGGAATGTCCACACCTCTCCTCCGCCCATGCTCACTATCTGTCCCCTCCAAAAGTCACCAGTCCCAGAGGGTGAGCCCCAGAGCTGCAGGTTCACCTGGCGCTGGGCAGGTGGCCAGCCAGGTCATACTTAGGGTTCCTCCTGCACGGCGAAGCTGGAGGCAGGCAGGCTCACCTTTCAGGAAACTCCCTCCTGAAGCCCAGCCCAGACAGGGAAAGACTGCCGGGGCTTCCTTCCGGGGACAGCCAGCTCCCGCCCTCAGAGTTGGTTGGGAACATAGCTGGCCTTGAGTGAGATGTGCTGAGAGCTGGGTTTGCTATCCTCACGCTGGGAGGGACTTGGGGTCACAGCGCACTGGGGCCACAGTGCAGCGAGGCAGTAGCACCTTTGGGCCACACCCAGGTCTCTCTGAGGTCCTGGCCCCTCCCTGTGTAAGAATACATCTCCTGTGACCCCCCAAACCACTGCAGGAGGAAAGAGGGCACCGGCACCCTGGGCAGTGACTGGGGGGGGGCGACTTCTGAGAAGGTGTGGAGGCCTGGAAGTCTGGACTGCTGGCCCTTGGACACACTGCAGAGCCCCAGCTCACGGGCTCTGGGCCGCCTCTGCTCGCTCCTCCTCGACACACGCCGCAGCGCACAATCCATGGGCCAGATGGTGAGGGTCGCAGTGCAGGGCCACATCCCAACTCCAGGAGTGTGCGTGGTGAGGCGGTGGACACACTCCCACCATCACTAAGCGTCGGAACGCGGAGAGGCTACGGAGCGACTGGGAACACGGCCGCCAGGACACAGCGCGGGCGCCCAGCTGGCAGGTGACCCCTCAGGCCCCTTGCGCTCCCGCCGTGCGCTGTTCTCGCTCTAGCCACGAGGGGGCGCGTGGCCCGGCGCTGCAGAACCCCAGCAAGCCTAAACCGTGGGTATCGTGTGCACCACACCCAGCCCCGGCCGTCAGTGGCTCTGCAGCAGCTGGCAAGGGATCGAGCAGGGTCAAATTCTAGTTTCCGTTGGTACAAAACCTGAACTCTGCATGGCGACGAGACCGGGCGGCTTGGGGCTGGGCACCCGCCTCGGTGCGATAGGAGTCCCGGGGGTCCCCACCGCCCGCTCCTCCGGGCTAAAGAGCACACTGAGCCGGGGCCAGGAGCGAGTCGCCGACGGGTCCCCAGCAGGGCGGATGTGACAGAGGTGACGGCGGCTCCGGGCGCCTTTCTTCCGCGCGCCTCCCTGGGGTCGAAACAGAGGGGCCAGAGGAGGACTCCGGGGACGCATGGTGTCTTAAACGCGCGCCGTTTCGATTTCTCAAATCCACATACCCGGACTGAGGGGCCCGAGCCAGCTTTGCGTTTCTTTTAGAACCAAACCGCCGCGAGCTCAGCGAGGAAACGAAAGGTCGGAAGCCGCCAGGGGGAAGCGGCGCCTTTCTCGAGCCGCCCTCGCCCCTGATCCGGTCGCCACCGGGCGGCGCGCGCACCCCGTGCCAGGGGGCGTCGGGGCCCAGACGGCTCGGCTGCCTTTCAGCGGCAGGACTCGAACCTTCCCAGCAGCGGGAGGAATAAAGACCTACCCGGGTCGGGTCGGCCCGGCCCGGCGGCCTCCAGGGCGCGTCGCCGCCGGAGAGCCTCAGACCGGGGGGGGGGGGGGGCGTCCCCGCCGCGCCCCGGGGGCCTACCTGCTCCGGGACCCCCTCCGCGGCGGCGGCGTCGACATCCTCCGAGGCGCTGGGCGCCAGGACCCGCGGGCAGACCCAGGAGCCCGCCACGCTGCAGGCCTTGGCGCGGCGCGCGCCCTCCCGGGGGCTGCCAGGGGGCGCGGCGCGCGCCAGGTCGTCCAGGGACTGCGCCGGGCGCACGGGCGCCGCGGGCCGCGCATACAGGCGGGCGGGCCGGCCGGGCGCGCTCAGGAGCTGGGGCACACCGGCCGGCGAGGCCGGCAGCTCGCGCACATACTGGGCAGGCAGGTAGAAGGGACGGCCGCCGGGCTCGCGCCGCACGTGCCACCAGTGCGGGGTGCTGCGGCACAGCAGGCGGTAGCGCTCATTGGGCCGGATGACGACGTGGCGTCCGTCCTGGCCGGTGTACTCGAAGGGGTGCTCCACCAGCACGTCCACTTGGCCCTCGACGCCAGCCGCCATTGCAGCCGCCGCGTGCCCTGCTGGCGACACGGAGAAGGGGCGAGGTCAGCGTGAGCTCCGCAGGCACGAGGGGACAGAGGGCTGCTCCAGCCGGGCGCGTGTGCCCGGGCTCCAGGGTCTGCGTCTCTGACAGGGGACTTGCATGAACCACCCCTGGTTCCCTATCTTAGCTCAGCGCCGGAATTAGGACCACCCCTTGCTTCCGTGGCCTGATTTTAAGATTTGAGGCTCGCTTCGATCGCGTGGTGGGAAGTGTGGCATGTGGAGCCTAGCACTGACTGAGTCCCATTTCCCTGCTGGAAAAGTGGGAAGAGCAGCCTGTTCCTTGCAGGGAATCTGCGGGGCGCTCTGTGCGCCCCTCCCCAGCTGTCCCCGGGGTGTCCCTGCCTCGCCCTAGTCCCAGGGCCTTGACTCAGGTTTGGCTGCGGAGGCGGGGGAACCGGTTCTCCCCATCTCTCTTTCCTTCCCCAGTGACTTGGCCGCGATGTGAACCCGGCCCTCCCACCCTAGGATCTGCACGGTGACCATGGCCAACCCATTGGTCTCGCCAGGCTCCCAGAGCTCTCTGGAGCGAGTACCTGCGGCCTGTCCGGCTCAGCCTGGCCGCGCCTGCTCGCGCCTTCAGCTAGGCGACACGAGGCCTCCTCCGGAAGTGGCTCCGATTCCCGCTGGACAGTACTGGCTCCTGTCCCACAAGGTGGCTGCCCCCAGCGGCCGGGAGCTGGCCGCTTGCTGAGGCCAAGGACTCCGGGAAAGAGCCGAGGAGTGCGGGAGACAGGGCCCTCCTTCACTTTCTCAAACGCTGCTTTTCAAGGGGTGGGTGTAAACTGAGGCACTGAGCACGCTGGGCTCTGGAGCTAGCCGAGACAGAGCCCCACCCCGCGACCCCTTTCTCGACTCCCGCCACGCACTCACTTGGGCTGGGCGGGCCTCGGGGAGCCCATGGGCGGGGCTCACGGTGCTGGCGAGGGCACAGGTTAGGCCCCCATCGCGGGGCAGGACGTGGAGAGCAGCCGTGGAGCGCGCGCGGGAGCTGGCGAGGGTAAAGCGCGGAGAGGGCCCTCAGCAGCTGTGGGCGGGGGCGAGGAGGAGCCACAGTGTGAGCAGGGCCCTTGCGGGGGAAGTGGGACCCGGTGCGGGGACCGGAAGGAGCGCTGGTGGGTCGTGCGCGCAGCCCCAGCGCCCCTGCGCCCACGTTGTCTGCTGTCCGCGAGGCCCCTTAAGCCTTGGACGCGCGGCTCTGGGAGTGCCGGGCTGGGCTGCTGGTCCGGTCCGGGTGTTCCCTTTCTGAGCGAGGCCATTTGCCCCTGAGTCACCAGCCACGAGCAGCCGGCGGAGGGAGATTCCCACAGCAGTGTCACCTGCCTCAGCGCAGGGCCCGGGCTGGGCAGCAAGGTGACCCGCGCCTGCGCTTCTGGGGAGCCGAGAGGACCCCCACCCCCCGCCCCAGCGCAAGCACGCATGGCTGCCAAGAGGTGCCTGGCGCCTGCTGCCCAGGTGACCCAGGAGCTACAGAGGCGCCAACGCCGGCCGAGTAGGCGCGGAACGCCTGATCCCCGTCGCCTCCTGCCTCGGGGGTAGAGGGCCGTCCCTCACCTCCCCACGGGACCGGCCCGCGGGGTCCTCCTTGGGGGGCGGCGCACGGGGCTCGGACCGGCACCTGGGTACTGGCCTCCCTCCCCCGCCCAGCCCTGCTGGCCCTGGCACCTCAGGGCGTCTGCCCGCTGGCCTCGCTTCCACTCGTCCCGGCAGGCGCGCGCGGCTCGGCGTCCGGCGCTCCCTCCTGCACCGCCTGGCCTCCGAGCTGCCCTGTTTCCTGTTCAACAATATACAGGGAAGCACCGGCGGAGCGCCCGGCAGAACTTCCTCTCCGGCTGGGGCTGGGCTGCGGTTGCAAGAGACAATCCCCGGTGTCCCGGCTTCCTGTCCCCTCTGGGCCGGCCCGCGCCCCGGGAGCAGAGACGCCACCCTTTCCCCCTGCACCTCCTGGGGTGGGATCCTGGGCCACATCTGGCTGTCTCCAGGGATGAGGACCCGGGGGTCTCCCACCGACTTCAACACGATTTCCTTCTTATAGCAACCCTTGCCCTTGTAGAGAGGGTTGCCCTTTCAGTCTGCCCAGCCGCCCCCTGGAGGCCAGGGTCTCCAGTGGCGTCCAGGGCCCTCGCCCTTGGGGGTCTCCTCTCTGGGAAGGGTCTGCCTCGGGAAAGTAGCCTTGCCCCTATGTCTCGACCCAGTTCTCACTCCAGACATGGGCACACCAGCCCCCGTGGGCCCCTCGTTCTCAGGGCCCCCAAGGAACAGTGGTGCATCTACATAGCTGCGCGTGCTGAGAGGAGGGAGCCCCTCCCAAGCCTTGGACTCCAGACAGCACCTGAATAAGAGCCCCCCCCCCCATACTGGGGCCTGAACCCAGGGGGCGCTCAACTATTGAACTACATCCCAGCCCTTTTTTAAGATACTGTTTCCCTAAATTGTCCAGGCTGGGCGGGAACTCTTGATCTCTCCTGACTCAGCCACTTGAGTAGGTGTGTGCCATGGTGCCTCATACTCCTGTTTTGAGACAAGGTCTAGCTATTTAGTTCAGGCTGAACTTGAACCCACTTTGTAGCCCAGGCTGGCACTGAACTCACAATGATCCTCCTGCCTCAGCCTCTGGAGTGCTGGGATCACAGGTGTGCCTCAGCACACCTGGTTCTTACTCTTTCTTGAACTCCCTTTCCTCCACATCTCTGACTCTGGCGTTGCCCACCAGCGAGTCCACACTGCTGGGTATGTCTCAGTGTGTCCGAGGCCTGGTGGCATCTCAGGATCTGCCAGAACAGATGTGCAGCAGACCTAAGCATGGTGCCCTGTGTGCTGGGAGGACAGTGGCTGCACGAGCCCTCCTCACTGCCCTAGTCACCCAATGTGCCGGGCAGGTGGCAGTGGCTGGTGTGTGGTGGTCCTTTCTGGGTCTGGTGGTCTGATGCAGTGCTGCCACATGCTGGCCTTCCGATGTTTGGGAGTGTGGCCTTAGGGTTGCATCTTTCTTTCCTACACACGGGGAACAGTAATGCCTTCCTCACAGCTTGCTGGAAGGACTGAATGAGATACAGCAAGGGCAATGCTGGTAAGCACTTTACTATTTTGCAGTACTGGGGACTGAACCCAGCTATATTGTCAACCTCCCATTAAATTTTTTGAGATGTGGCCTCACGAAGTTGCCCTGGCTGGGCTTGAACTTGTGACTCTGCCTCAGCTCCAAGCGCTGGAACTCCAGGTGTGTAGCTCCATACTGCTTTACCATGAGATGCGCTCTGCAGGCTAGGTTCGCTTCTCTAAACCCTCCATCCTGCTCTAGGCAGAGGGAAACTTGTGCCTGCAAGGGCACTTTGCTGAGGCAGCACCAGC
This sequence comes from Heterocephalus glaber, assembly GCF_053883595.1. Lineage (NCBI taxonomy): Eukaryota > Metazoa > Chordata > Mammalia > Rodentia > Bathyergidae > Heterocephalus > Heterocephalus glaber. Next base: position 12,736,147 of record NW_028258463.1, read on the forward strand.
TCAGCCCTGCCCTCCACCTAGCTCGCCTCTTTCCACCCACTGCCCCTGGGGGAGCTGGGCTCATGGACGGAGATGGGGTACCCACCCATGGTCTGAGAGGAGTGTTCAACAGGAAGCGGCAGACCTGAATGCTTTTTCTGCCTCATTTTCCTGCAATCTGGTTTCCCCAGGATTTTGTTTCCTTCTTTTGTTCTTGCAGGGACAGTGAGGGCTTCTCCCTGCAGGGCCCCTTAGCCTCTCTGGGATCTGCAGAGGAAGCGAGCCGCCACGTAAAGACCCTAAACCCACAGGGCGGGGGTGCTGAACTCATTTCCCGACCCTTTCGGGCTCCCTGGTTCCCCCGGTGTTCCTGAAGCTGCAGTGTCCTGGCATTTGAGGGGAATGAAGCCATGGGCAGCCAGCTTTGGCTGTTACAGTTCAAGAAGACCCCAGGCCCCACCCCAGGGACCCTGCTCCTGGGCAGACAGGGAGGCCTGGATTCATGCACCCTTTTCTCCCTGCACCCCGGCCCACAAACCCCTGCCTGTAAGTGTGCAACCCTGGCTGCAATTCTCCCCACGCTCAGAGATGGACTAATAGGAGGGGCCCTGAAGCCCTGGCCATGGCTGACATCTCCCCCAGTAGCAGGGTTAGGGTTAAGTGAGACAGATGAGAAAGATCAGGCCTTTACTACAAAATCTCTCAAAAGCACACAGCAGCAGTGCCTTTAAAACATTGCCAAGCAATTCTCAGGGGCAGAGCCCCTCTCTCAAAAGTTTATTGCGTATTATCACAACTGAAGCAGTGTGGGTATCACTGAAGCTTGCAGCAGTTGTCTGGAGGTGTGGGTTAGAGCCAACGCACCTGACTGCATTAGCAGCCTTCTGGAAGGAGGCGGGATGGGAGGCGGCCCCTCCAGGCCGGCCTTGCTCCTGCTGCCTCCCAGGGCACCTGGGATGTACTCTCAGGCCCCAGGTGACCCCTGCCCACTCAGGGACCTGGGCTGTTTGTGGGAGCAGCAACGCTGACTGTGGGTGTGGGGTGGGGAGGTGGACCACTTCCCACTCAGGCTTTGGTGTTCCGGGCATAGGTGTTTTCACCTTCCCTCATGGGGACACATCCTGGGGATGGAGGAACTGTGTGGCAGCTGCTGTCACCTGCCTACCGCCTCCTGTTCTGTTGCATAATTCCTCCAGCTCTGTGGGGCTGGGCAGATGACTCAGCAGCCCTGTCGCCCCAGGGAGGGCAGGGAAGGCTCATCTTTTTTCTCCTTCCTCCGGTGCTGGGATGGAACCTGGGCCTTGGGCATGCTAGGCACTGCCTTCACTGGGCCGCATCACCTGAACGCTCGCCTCCTGACTGTGACAGGTGCATGTCCTGAGGCCTTCGACTCCAAGCCAAGGCAGGTGGGGGTGGCTAGAGGGGCCTGCTGGTGCAGGAGAGGAGAGGAAAGCAGAGCTCATGCCCTCACTTCCCCCAAGCCTGCATGGTCTGAATATCACCTGGAGACCAGTTCAGCCTCCCTCCCTGCTCCAAGGCCCCTTTCAAAAGGCAGTCATGCTCCAGGGAACTTTCTAGGCCCTGGCAGTACCCCCGCTGGGCCAGTCCAGGAGGAGCCACGTGTGAGCCTGTGGCTCGGCAGGGGTGAACCGTGCAGAGCAGCTTCTCTGTCTGTCCCTGCAAAGCTCAGAACAGGTTGCTACCCCAGTGTGGCACCCGGGGCTGGCCCTGGCCTGGGCTCCTTGCCCTCTTGGGGATCCACTTTTGTTTGTCCTCGAGGTCAACCAGGTGGAGGTGTGACCCCGAGAGCCGCCTGAGGCGTCCCTGGCTGTCTGTGGGCGTGAGGAGGACGTGGGCTAAGGGCGGGTGATGCCAGCCTTCCTTGAACAAGGAAAGCTCAACAGTGCCAACAGTGCTGGTTTTGAGTCATTTCTCCTTCTCCCGCCGAGGCCAGCACCCCAGACCCGAGGAGTGAAGAGCGGGGGACTGATGCTGAGAAGGGAGGCTTTGGTGAGGAGCAGGGAGAGGGAGCCAAGAAGAGAAGAGGATGACGTCATCGGCCCCCAGGACTGGCCCGACCTGCCATCAGCCGTCTGTCCATTGGCAGCAGGTCTGTCCTGCAGTGGCCGTGCCCCCCCACCCGTCTGGCGCCAGGCCGAGTGGTTTTTGCACATCTGCTTAGGGTGCGAAGGCCTGGATTTCTGGGGAGACTTATTTGGGATCAAGAATAAAAAAATATTCTCTGTTGAAATATGAGGGGAAGAAAAAAACCCACCCTAAAAAACTAGAGCTTTTAATTGGGAATGTGCAACCACATGTCCCCGAGTGCCAGAAGCGTTGGAACTGCCCCAAGGGTGGGGTCGTGGCATGTTGGGGCAGGCCTGGTGTAGGCCCCTTCAGCCCTGGCTGCGGCATCTGGAGGGAGGGTGGCAGGGAGCCCAGGGCACCGCCCTGGCTGCGTGGGGTCTCTGACGAGGGAGACTCTGTGATGCTGGTGAGCAGGGGCCTGCTGCCTGCCCGGCTTAGGAGAGGCTGTTTTGCTCCTGGTACTTGTGCCGGCGGGCGCAGCGGGGGCAGCCCTTCTTCACCACAGCCTGGCAGCTCTGGTGGAAGACTGTCTTGCACTCAGCACACCTGAGGAGAGAGCAGCTGCTTGTGCCAGGCGGGGCAGGGGTCAGCTGTGCTCTGCTCTGCAGCTCAAGCCCACACGTGGTAGCCTTTCCTGTGCTGAAGGCTGCTTCGGATGAGGCCACTGCAAGCCATCCGCGCACACTGCAGTCTGCCCCGCTGCATTATTGTAACAGCTCCTTGAGTGTCCCTAAATGCCGTCTTTAAAATACTCGGGTCTAAAGCCAGCCTCAGGCCCAGTCAGGCTGCGTCCTGGCCGGACGAACCTCCTGAGACAGAGGACTGGTTCCTATGTGGGTTGAAGGAAGGATGGGGTGAAGTTCTCCATGGAGGCTTCCCATCCGGAGGAATAACTGGGGGCAAGAATGAGCACTGCAGTGCAGAGGCTGTGGCCGGCACCAGCCACCAGGTGCTTATTTCTGGCTGGGTGGGAATTTGTTCAATCCCTCCTCAGCCCATTTGCAGGCTGAGGTCAGGGAGGGCCCGCTTGGAGAGCCCGTGCCGCCTCTCTCTGGGTGACAGGGGCTTAGCAGAGGGGGACGCCCGGGCCTGGGCTGCTCTGGACAGCCTCACTACCCAGCCATGGCACTGACCCACCGCCGGGACCTGGGCCAGGGTGAGTGCTGCGGGCGTCCCACATACCTGACCGTGGTGTCAAACTCGAAGGGGAAGATGATGTCGTGGTGGTGGCAGATCTGGCAGATGAAGCCCCGCTGGGTGCACAGGTCGCAGTGGTAGACGTGCTGGGAGGCGGACTCGATGAGGGCCTTGAGGAAGCCTTCGTACTCCCCCTCTGCAATCTGGGGCATGCAGGCCTGGTCTTAGCAGCTGTGCTGCCATGCCACACTCTTGTTCTACTCCCGTGGGGCAGGGGGACATCCAGCCCTGCACCCCAAGCTCTCTGGGGGTTGTGGGATTTGTGTTGGGCCCCAAACCCCTCTCCCAAACCTACTCTCCCTGGAGGAAAGCAGGGTCCCCAACTCTCACCCCTGGCACCGAGTCTGCAGAGTGCGTGTTTGTCAGTCCCTGCCCAGGAAGCTGGGGACAGCAGGGAGCCCATTCTTTGGGGGTGAGCTGAGGCACTGCAGGCCCTTCCTCCCACTTCCCTTCTGGTTTCTCCAGGACGAGAGCTCTGGGAAGGGCCATGCCTGCTCACCTGCTGCAGGTCAGCGACACTGAACTTGTGGGGAGACTCCAGGAGATAATGCCTGTGGCCAAGCCTGAAAGAAGTACAAGAGCTTCCTCAGCCAGGCTTGAGGCCCAGGCCAGCCTGTGACATCTCCCTCCCCACAGCACTGCTGGCTGGCAGGGCCTCACAGGGAGACCACGAACTGGCAGGACTTGGGTAAGCAAACTCTCGGAGTGCAGGTGTCCTCTGAGAAATGGAGCTGTCTTGGGATTAACAATCCATTTAAAGCATGTGGCACAGTGCCCAGCACACAGCAAACACATGACTAATGACAGTGCGGATGCTCCTGCTGCATGCCGACCCCGGGTACCAGGAACTGGGTTAAGAGCTTCCCATGATGCACTCATCTCACCCTATAACAATCCTGTGAGACTGGCTGTTTGGGGAAGACAGGAAACAGAGAGCTTAAGTAACTTGCCTGAGGACACATAGTAAGTCAGTGCTGGAGCTTGAGGACGGGAGCCTGGTACCAGAGGCTAGCCCCCATCCACCCACTCCTGACACACCAAGGGAAGAAATGCAGATGTGGCCACTGCCCTCTTGCAGCCCCAGGTCCAGCCGAAGGACACTCGGTCTCTGGTTTCAGTGCTATGTGAGAGGAGCCCAGATCCCATTTCAGAGATGGGGTGGGGGCGGAGGACCAGGGCTCTGGTTCCCACCACTCCCCAGTAGGCCCCAGTCACATCCTGAGGGTTGGAGAGGAAGTGCCTGCAGAAAACCCCTGGCACGGAGCCCTCCTGGCCTTGCTGTCTGTGGGCATGGGGGGGCACCCTGCATCACAGGAAGTGGGGGAACCTGTGCAGGACGGCCAACAGGCACACTGGGCCAGGGGTGAGGACACTGCCAACTGGCCACTCTGCTCACCATGCTGTTTTCCCCACTGAACGTCCAGCTTTCTGAAACAGGAAGCTGCCATTTATCACCAGGAAGACAGAGGGACTCACAGGCCAGCCCTGAGCAGGTAGGAAGGGTGGGGATGGCTGGGATGGAGCATTATCTCTGTCATCTCCCCTCTGTCCAGTCCTGGAAGCCCTGGACACCAGCCAGGGCCCGGCCACACTGGGAGCCACTGTTCCCTGAGGCCTTGCAACACTCAGTCAAGGCCAGATATAGGCAAGTAGTGCACACCTATAATCCCAGCACTTAGGAGGCTGAAGCAGGAGGATCACAAGTTCAAGGCCAGTTTGGGCTACACAGTAAGACCCTGTCTCAAAACAAAAACAAAACATCAGAAAGAAAGAGGAAAGGAGGGAGGGAGAATGAATGAGAAGATGAAGAGACTAGAGAAAGGCTAGAGGCCTCCAGGCTAAGTCAGTGCCCTCCCCCAAGGTGCACACCATGCTGCCCCAGGCCATCTGTCTGCCAGGTGATGAGCTCCTCCCACAGCCCTCACCCCGCCTCAGGAGGGCCACAGGAACACAGGGTTTCTGGGGCCACCAGTGGGGCGGGGGCCAGGCAGGGTGGCCCCTTTCCCCCTCCCATGCCTCTTCTAAATGGTACTTGCACAGACACACACGCAGCAAGGTGGCGGAGAGAGCACCAAGCCCACCAGAATCCACCGGGTGTCCTGGTCTGCACAGGTCCACAGCCCCTCCAGGTGCCCGGGGAAGATGAGGCTCCTGAGATAGCCCAAGATGTTCTACCACCTTGCAAGACAGGAGGCCACAGCATCTCAGAAAGGGGCAGGATGGGCCGGCCTGGCCAAGAAGGGGGGCCCAGGCAAGCCCCCAGCCAGCCTCTGACCAACCAGGCCCTGAGGGAGGAAGGTGAGCGCTGCAGGGGCTGCTCTCCAGGTCGAGGGCCGGCTCCAGCCCCGAGGAGCAGAGCTGATGTGGCTGACCAGGACCCAGGAGCCCCTCCGTGCTCCCCGGGCAGCCCAGAGGCGAAGCCAGGGCACCTGCAGTGAGCCCTGGTGGCCTTCATGCCCATCCTTCAGCCCAGCATCACCTCCCACCCTGAGTACCAAGGAGCTTCTGCATCAGCCTTCCATGCTCAGTGTGCACTTTCGGGAGGACACCGCCATGAAGCTGCCAGCAGCCGGGACAGGGAGGAGACAGGAAGCCTCCGGAGCCGGCCACTCACTGCACTCCCACCCTGGCCAAGGTCCTCGCTGAGCTTGCTGTGCATGGCTAGAACCCCTGCCCCTTCCCAACTCCTCCAGGAAGCCCCCAGCCTGTGCCACCTTCCTTGGGTGAGTCTCCCTCTGTAACTGCAGGCCTCCTTCCTGCCTCTGGTTGCCGCTGCTCATCACCTCCAGGAGGCAGGCCCTGCACCTGCCCTGCTCAGCATGAGACCCAAACACGCCCCGCCTGCTGTGTGGTACTTTCCCTGTTCCCAGGAAATATTTGTTGAATGAACCAATAAATGTATAAACGGGCCTCAAAGCTGTGGTAATCTGAGGGCCCAGGGGGAGCCCCGCCCACCCGCCATGCGCTTGCTCACCTCTTGCTCAGCTCTTTGAGGGCTCCGCTGCGACACAGGCCCAGGTAATCCCCCAGGAGCTTCAGCCGCTCGCGGCTCCGGCCAATGAGGTGCACCTGCTCCACGTGCTCGTACAGCGAGGGGTTCACCAGCTGCAGGTTGACGAGGGGCTGTGCCTGGATCTGCGCCAGGAACCGCAGGGCCTGCCGGGAGACCTGGGGCGGTGGGAAGGGACTGCTCAGCTCGCGGGCCTCTGGGGTACCTGCACCGGCCCCCGGCCCCGCCCCGCAGCCCCTCCTCCACCTTACACAGCGGAAATGGGTTGGAGAGACAAGGACCTCTTGGCCAAGGTCACACAGCTCAGAAGGGTGTGGTCCAGACCTGACCCAGGGTTGCTGCCTCTCCTGGTCTTGCTGAGACGGAGGTGGCTCTATCCAGGGCCCCACCCTTGGGCTTCACAGACCCTTACCCTTCTTCGTGCCCTTGGCTCCTTTCCTGCCTGGGGGATGCGGGCTCTCCTCCGTGGGCCCAGCTCAGCAGCCAGGGGCCTCATCCAGCCCCAGGAAGCCAAAGGTCCCTCACCAGGTTTTCTCGCTGGCAGCAACCGGCAGGGCTCCCCTGTGACGCGCGCTCCAGCCAGATCCGCTCCCAGCTGACCGCAGGGGTGCTGAAGGCCCCACGCTTGGGCCCAGCTCTCACTCCAGTGGCCACAACTGTGCACCTATGCTGTGCCCACAGGCTTTCCTTTCTCAGAGCAGCTCATGTGGGGAGGTGGCAGTGTCCCCATCTGATACACTAGGAAACAGGCCCAGAGATGCGCAAGTGGTCTCTCCAGCCCACCGGAGAGCGGAGCCCAGCTCTGAGCTGCAGTGTGGTCTCTGAACGCCAGGACTCCCTGGCACTGTGGTCTCCCAGGAGTGTGCTAAGGAGCTGAGGGTTACCAGGGGAAGGCGCACGCTCCTTCCTGAGAAGAGTGACTCCACACACGTCCTTGGCACTGGGCCGGCATGCAGCTCATCTTCAGCAAATGTAAGCTGCCGCCCCTGAGGGTCGAGAGAGTCAGGGGACCCGTCCCTGTTCCGGGGCCCAGGGAGACCTCTGGCTTCCGGTCTCAGAATTCCACAGCACCTCTTGCCTCCTCCACCGTGGACATCTCCTCTTTCCCAGAAACCAGGGCCCGGAGGTGGGAGCCCTGGCTGGAGGCAGTCCAGCAGGCAAGTGCGGTCTTCAGTCCCAGCCCAGCTCTTCTCTGCTGTGCCCGATTCAGTGGCTCTCCCAGCCACTGGAAGCCAAAGAGCAGACCAAGGTTCTCTCACCAGTATCAACCAGCAGGGCTCCACTAGAGCTCTGGGTGAGGCCCAGGTTAAATGACACAGAGGACGGGGTGCAGGTGGGCAGGGGCTTCACCCTCCCAGGGACTGGCCCCACTCTGTGGGCGTAGAGGAGACAGACAACAGCTCCACCCCAGGCCCAGCTGGGCCTCAGCACAAGTAGGTCAGCCAGAGCAGCCACCGTGAACAAGAAGGGCCCAACCGAGGACCAGCCACTTTCTACTTTGAATTTTCCTGTCCTTCTCAGGCCAGTGACCTTTGAGGGAGGGCTGTATACTTCCTGGTCTTAGGAAAGCACTGCGATTTCCTAGTTAGGAAACAGGAGCAGACAAAGACTTCAGCCATCAGTGAGGAGATGGATCAACAGAAGCATCAGGCCTTGTAAGGAGGGAGAGTGCTTCATGGTCAGAGGGTTCTTTACAGTGGCAATCTTGAGGGTTAATTTTCTGTGTGCTAATTTGCAAACTTAGCACTGAGGGCAGAGGTGGGGACAAGATAAACAATGGAACAGCAGCAGGAAGCTGAGTTCGGGGACACACCCACAGGCCAAGACCGACACGCGTGTGGCCTGTGCCTCCAAGGAAGCAAGCAGCTTCTCCCACGTGTCTCAGGGCTGCTGTGCTGGAAGGCTGAGCCTCCAGGAGAGCCAAGTGTGTTCCCGAGGCAGACCCCGACAGGTGAAGGGCGTGACGGGCCTCTGGGGAGGAAAGGCACTGTGGGAAGCTCTGTTCTCAGTGCCGAGCATGTACTGGCACGGCCCTCCTCACAGCAAGCCAAGACAGACGCTGTCAGTCACCCCGCTAGGGACAAGGAAACAGCTAATGTGCTCATGGTAACACAGCTGGAAAACTGGCTCCGCTCAGCTACAGAAAAGCAGCAACCTTTCAAAGGTCTTGTTCAGAGGTGCTAGGTAGATGTAAGAAAGCACACAAGAAGTGGTGTGAAGCGAGCAAGGACGGATCGAGCAGGAGTCCAGCGCGACCCCCAACTTCACAGTGAGTGACTGAACGCACAGCATGGCTGTGCCCCCAAATGTCGAGTGACACTCTCTGAGCTATGACACAAAATTCTGTTTTGTTTTTTCTTGAGACAAGTTCTCACTATGTAGTCCAGGCTGGCCTCGAATTCGAGGCAATCGTGCCTCAGCCTCCCGAGTGCTGGGATTATAGGTATGCGCCACCATGACCAGCTGACACAAAATTTCGATCTGTCTTTGGGCTTGTCTGTAATTTTTAAATGTTAAGCAATAACCACATATTGTTTTAATAATGGGTGGAGCCCCAGAAGAAATGCTCCTTCCAAAACATGAAATAAGTAAGGCCATGCAGGGCTGGGCCTCACAGGGCTGGCAAAGCCAGCGGGTGTAGCCAACCGGCTGGCCTACCTGTCCACCCACCCACTACCATCTATCATTTACCCACTACCATCCACCCATCAACATCAAATCTATCCTAATCTTCCTATATACTCACCTATCCACCTGCCTATCTACTTACCTACCTACCTGCTAGTTGCTAGTGCCTTAAACAGTCCTGTCTGTCACTGTGGGAGCTGCAGAGAACCATCCTCAGATGCTCCACTTGGGGACCAAGGCAGGCGTCCACAGAGCTCTGCTCTGGACTTGGGTAGGCATGAAGCTTTTCGCTTGGTCACTGAACTAGCGACCCTGGCCTCCTTCTAGTCAAACTCCCCCAGATAGACAAAGAGCAGCAGCAGAGGGGTCAACACTGCTGGGTCACTCAGCACCTTGTGTGGTTACATCAGGCTGCCTGCAGACTTACCGGGCGCTTAGTGAGGTCCCAGTTGTGGATGATCCTGGCTGGAATCACTGAGGCATCGTCCTGGTGGCAGCTGTCACAGTAATAGAGGCCAGAGAAGGCACAGAGCTTGGGTCGTACAAAGGAGAAGCCAATCTGCCGGGAGCAGCCTGGGGAGGAGGGGTGGGTGGGTGAGACGCAGAGGCCAGAGTCAGCTCCGAGTAAAACAGGCTACTCTGACAGGAAGGCCCTGCGAGTTTGTTGTTTGTTTTTTTTTTTTTAAGGAAAGTACACAGGTAAAAACCATTGCTCATATTTCCAGTGTTAACACTACTAACTGCGACAGTACACTGCAAGAGTCACTGCTGCCATTTCACAGATGAGGAACTGATGCTTAGAGGCTGAGAAGTCTGAGTGGTCACCTTGGCACTGGGCGGGCCTGAAGCCCCATTCTCACCAGTACACCCGGCAGCCTGTCCTCAGGCTCTGCTCCCCGCTCCCCAGGGCTCTGTCCATTCCTCCACGGGGCCTGGAAATACAAGCCACCAAGTGGGGGTCTGGGTGAGCAGTGGGCACGGCTGCAGGAAGTTGGCAAGAGGCAGAGCAGCCTGGACAGAGGGAGCCACCTGACAGCAGGCACTCTCCACAGCAGGGGCCGTGTGAACGGTGCCCAGGGCAGACAGCCAAGGGGCAGCTGAAACCTCCATCCAGCCTTGCTTCCCCCAGGGAAGAGGGAAGGATCCTTTTGGCCTTGAGATCAACTGCCTCATCCTGATATGCACCCAATTTTCTCAAGGTTCCATTTCAGCATCTGTAAAAGTCAGCTACTTCTGTTTTTTGGGGTTATCACGAAGGATAAATTTGGGCTCGAGGTGTAGCTCGCTGGTGAGCACTTGCCTAGCATGTGTGAAGTCTGCACACTGTTGCCAGGATCACCCAAACAAAAACAAAAACAGAGACAAACTGGAAAGGCAAAGCACACACCAGTGAGGGTCTTCTTGCACCCTGGAGCTGAATGACAACAGAGGTGTCAGCGGTCGGTGTCTGCTTGGCCTTTTGCAGAAAAACTGCAGGGTGGAAAGGAGCCCTGAACTCCTTGGTTTCACCGCACCTCTGGCAGGCTGGTGGGGCTCAAGGAGAGCACCCCGCAGCCCTCACACCCAAAGGCAGGGCCTCCCTCACCCACGCTTCTGCAGGGAACCCTGCTCTGCTGGCTTCTCCCATCCTCCGGGCCACTGCAGGCCACTTCTGTCTTCAACACCTGAGGCAGGCTGCCTGCAGTCCCACAGGCTCCACCCCATCGGGACTGCTCTGAAGCCATGGTTCGGCCTCTCTGCCTTCTGCAGCAGGCAGCGAGCATCCCCCCGACTGCAGGGAAGGCAGATACCATGGGCAGAGCAGTGGAGACTGTGCAGCCTGGGCCAAGGGGAGACCCTCTGGGGTCCTGCCCAAAAGCACAGGCCCAGCCTGGCCAGCCACGCCATCTGCTGTGCACTCACTGGCTGTGGAGCCCGAGGCAAGGAGCTTCCCAGCTGGGTGCCTCGAGCTTCCTCAGCCATAAACAGACCCATCTATATGGCCGGTGTGAAGGTTAAATGAGATAATCCAAACACAGCACCGGTCCTGTGCCGCTCAGGACAGTGTGATTCCACAGTAACTGTTCTGTAGCAGATGTACTGACAAAACAAACACTGTCACCATGTGTCATTCACCAAGCTGCAGAACTATGTGGAGCTGTGCTCCCCAGGACAGGGGCCATGAGCCATCGGTAACCCTTTACATTTAAAGAAAAGTTAAATGAAAATCCAGTTTCTTAGCCACACGAGCCACTCATTCAGCAGTGTGTGTGTTCACTGCTGAGCTGGCCAGCACAGACCTAGAAAGCCCTTCGGCACTGAACAGCACAACCTGCAAAAGCAAGCCAAGGTCTCTGCTTTGGGAGGACCCAATGCCTCTGCTATGGAAGCCTGTGAGCAAACAGCAAAAAGGGTGCAGGGAGGGCAGGAGGCGCAGGAGGCGCAGGAGGCAGGGCTGCCACCACAGGCCCCACCCCGAGGGAGGTGGGAGAGGGGCTGGGGTGCCCACGGGCAGGAGCCGTGGCTGCGGGGAGGGCAAGGCCCTCTGCGGGGCTGCCTGGGAGGGATGGAGCCCTGGGGGGAAGCCTGGGTCAGGAGCCTGTGGCAAGCAGGGGCAGTGGGCACCAGCTGGCACCTGCACAGAAGCAACCCTGGGAGTCCAGGCCTTTCTCCGTGGGGACGGCCACCAGGTGCTGCAGGAGGAGCCCGTTCTCCTGGGCGGCGGGCGTCAGCCCCTCCTGACAGTTTTCGTCCAGACTCCCAGCAAGTGTCTCGGCGTCCTCAGCCGCCTCCAAGTAGGAGGCCAGGACCTCGCGTACTAGGCCCCTCCACAGGGCGGCCTCCTCGGCGTTCCCAGCCTGCAGCTTCAGGACGGCCTTGGCTGTGATGATTTTGAAGAAGGCCGGACCCCCGAGGCTCGTGTCGGGCAGGATGTCTCGTATGGCCTCCACTCCATGGCTGTCACTCAGCATCTTCTCATTATTCCTCACGCGGAAGCATTTCAGAGATTCCACGGACAGGGAGAAAATACAGGGCACCCAGGTCCCGTCTGCATACAGGTACAGAAGTGACTCTTTGATGGCGTCTGGCTCCGGAACCTGGGCCGGTGTCCAGTGACTCCGCCTGCTCTGGGGCATGGCCGGCTCTGGGCACAGAGCTGAGCCAGAGGGGTGGCCGCCAGGAGGGACCTCGGGGGGCTCTTCGGGCTGATCCGGGTACTGGACGTCCACCCACTCGTGCTCCTGCTGCGGCCGGACCTTCTGCAGGGCCTCCCGCACCCGCTCCAGCCAGTCCTCAGCCTCATCTTGGGAGGAGGCCCGCAGGGCCAGCTTCTTGCTGGCGAAGACCAGCTCGAAGCGGCCGTCGCTGTGGGCCGGACCCACCGCCTCGCAGCGCAGCAGGGAGCAGCTCTCCACGCAGGCGCGCTCCTCGGCGCTCAGGTAGAGGCGGAGCTCCAGCGGAGACAGCTCGCAGAAGAGCTCCTTCCAGATGCCCATGGCCCCCCGCCGTGACACTGTGCCCAGCTTTAGGAGGCCCCGGAACGGGTTGGACAGCCCTGGAGGCAGAAAGCGGCAGGTTAGTAGGTGGGCCTCGCCCTTTACCACCCCGCCGCCTGCAGTGCCCAGTGTCCCACTGCGGGGGTAGACACGGCCAGCCACAGGGATGCAGGCAGGGTTCCACGGGCCAGGGGGGGGATACCCATGGAGGCGTCCTCCCTGCCTCAGCCTGGCTGCTGACCTTTCTTCCGAGCTCCCCTGGAGGATGGACGAGCTCAGCAGTCCCCTGCACACAGTCCTCACGCCATGCCCCTTCTGGCGTCTGTGCCCGCACCCCGACTCCCTCACTGGGATGAAAGGACTGTGCTTCTGCCTGAGCTCACTCCCACCCCCTGCCCACTCGAGGCCATCCCTCCAGCAATTCCCCCTCCCTTCTGAGGCACACAAACATGCTGTAATTTCTCCCACCTTAAAACTTCCTCTAGTCTGGACTCACATGTCCAATTACCACACATTTCTTGGTCCCTTTTACAGAAAAACTGCACGAGGAAGTACCAACACCTGTCTCTAGTTCCTCTGCTCCTGTTCCCTCTTGAGCTCGCCTAAGTTCGGCTGTCCTTCCCTCACTCACTGACTCTGCCTCTGGGAAGGGCCCAAAGGCCTTCCTGGGGTGCTCTTTGCTTCTCTTGGTCCCCTCACTGCCCTACCTCTCAGGCCTGGCGTGCCCTGGTGCTCAGGCCAGGCCCTGTCTCTTCTCTGGGACACCTACTTCCCAGCTGCTTCTCTCTCAGGGCCGCCAACCCAGCCCCAGTTGTCCTCTCCAGCCCAGACTTCCGCTGAGGCTGCACACTCCCATAACCACCTGCCCCGCCTCAGAGGCATCTCACAGTTGCTATATCCAAAAAAATCCTGATCTGCCAGCCGCAAACTTGCTTTTTTCCTAAAGTTTCTTATCTCACAGATCATTAAACTTCAGCCTTCCACTCACTTCACCTTGGAGTCACCTCAGGTTCTCTCCTTCATGGCCCACATCCAGTCTATCAACAGTGCCCATAGGTTTTGCCTTCAACACACAGCGAGAACTCACCACACACCCCTGCCCGCCACCTCAGGGCCAGTCCTGACACTCTGGCCTGGGTTAGGACAACAGCCCCTTGCTGCTGCTTCCTCCAGCATGGGAGCCGGGAGGAGTTTAAGAGATGAGCTACCTGGCCCGCAGGCTCCATCCTGCTGCCCCATCCCTGGCACCCAGTCTGTCATGTGTAGTATATTCCAGTGCAAGGTCTTTGCATTTCTTCTCCCTGCTTTCAACACCCAGATCGCCTCCTGCCTCCCTCTGTCCTTTCCTCTCCAATGTCACCTGGCTCATGAGGGCCGCCCTGGTCCCCCTCCAGCAGGACTACTGTCCAGTGCTGCACTCCGACTCTGTCCACCTCACTATTTTTTTTTCTTTGGTACCGGGGATCGAATTTGGGACCTTGCGCTTCCGAGGCAGGCGCTGGAACCACTGAGCTCTATCCCTGGCCCTTGTCCACCTAACTCTTAACAGACCATGCTCTACCTACACTTAGCAATGTTTGTATTTCCTGTCTCCCCTACTAGGAAGTAAATCCCACAAATGGAGGGAACCGCTGTGCTGTCTGTCGTGTCCCCAGCACCTGGAACTGTGCTGGGTGCATGACAGACGCTCAGCAAGTCTGCTGGAGAACAAGCGGAGGGTGCCAGTGTGCCATGCAGCACTCCGGCTCCCTTCTCCCCAGAGGCGCCACGACAGCGAGTCCCAGGGGCACACGGCGCTCTCTCCTAGCTTGGAGCAGCCCAGAGGCTGGAAACAGCTTCGAACGATTTTTTGCACCTCAGGGGCCCAAGGGCCAAGCAACGAGGCTCACACGCTCCACAGGGTTCCACACCACAGCCAGGGGCTGAGACGAACCCAGGAGCCAGAGCTTTGCCCGCATTCCCAGGCCGGGGCCACGAACCTGGCAGCATTCTCTGCTGCATCACTGCACACAGGAAATGAGGAGAGAAGGGCCGATGTTCGGGCACACTTGTGTTGTTTTAAAAGAAAACTCATTTGGACGGTACACAAAAATTAGGTTACAATTATTTAATGCTTTCTGCACTTTCACAGGGTATAGAAATCAAGCTGGCTTCACTCTAAATAGCACGTCAAAGACAGAAATCTAAGAGCAGGTCTGATAAACCCTACCAGAGTTTTAAATGAACAGAGATGAAAACCTTTGGAAGGAGCTGCTGGATACCTGGGCAGGGTTTGCCTTGGGCCTGAGGGAATTAAGCCTTCTCTGTCATCCTGAATTGTATAGCCTAACTCCAAGGGGAATACTTCCCTTTCAGTACATGAAGTATCTTTATTCTCTGTAGGCAGTTTTGGACACTTATTTTAATAAGATTTTAGGGAAGAGTATAGCGCTTTTCTGAATTACTAAGCATGAGTGCCCTATACATATTACCATGTTTTAGGACAGGGGTGGTGAACCCATGGCACCCGTGCTGCTGTGCGCTGTTTGCATCTTTGAAAGCTCTGCAGGCAGCCGCTGCTGGGTAGCTATTGCTGGGTAATGGCAAACAGGACCTCGTGAGAGGCAGGGTCCTTGGGAGACCTGTGGGGCCACCTACCCATCTGGCGCCGGTGCACCACCCAGAAGCTCTTGTGCTCCTCCGGGGCCTCCCTGGCACCCCCATGTCCTGGGGAAGACATGCACGTCTCACTCAGGGCTCCCAGGGGGCAGCTCTTTCTTGCTCCTTGGGAGCGGTGCCAGTGGAGAGCAGTCCTTGGCTCCGGGCATCCTCTAGGAGCAGCTGCAGCGCTGCTGGGAGCGGGCTCCTGGGGAGGCCGATAGAAGTCCTCCTCGGAGATCCAGCTCTGGCTTTTCTAAAGAAAGAAGATAAAGGCAGTCTGCTTTTACCCTTTTGAAAAGGTCTTTAGTTACGGTTCACTAACCATAGCATGGACTTGTTTGAAAGAACGGGTGTATGGCTGAACAGATCTGGTCTCCCACAGAACGGCACAACCACCATGGGTGAACAGCACACTGTTTTCACCCGCCCCAAGAACTCTCATACCCACTGGGAGTTCTTGCCATTTCTTCAAGACCTCTCTGGCTCTAGGCAGCTGCTTGTCTATTTTCTGTCTCTGTAGATTCGTACTTTTTATAATAAGTGATCTTTTGTGACTGACTTCTTCCAGCATAATGTTTTCAAGGTTCATCCATGTTGCAAAAATATATCAGCATGCATTCCTTTTTACTGCCAAGTAATTGTGTGAGATTTTGTTTATCTTCTCATCAATTGACGGACATTTGGGTTGTTTTCACGTTTTGGCTATAATGAACATCTATGAACAAGTTTTTGTGTGGACTTATGTTCTTCTGTCTTTGCCTACATACCTGGGAGTGGAACTACAGGATCAAAGGTGACTCTGTGTTTCCTTTCTTCTTTTTGGTACCAGGGATTGACTTAAAACCTTGTGCTTATGAGGCAGGCTCGATGCCACTGAGCTAAATCCCTGGCCCCATGTTCCCTTTCTTGAGAAACTGCTAGACTGTTGCCCAAGGTGCCCATACCATTTTATATTCTCACCAGTAATGCACTATTCTGTCTTCTGATTCTAGCCTTCCTGATGAGTGCGAAGTGCTATCCTGTTGTGGCTTTAATGTGTGCATTTCCCTAGTGTCTGATGATGACACCTTTTCATGTGCTTATTGGTTATTGGTACACACATTCACTGGAGAAGAATCTATTTGTATCCATAATATTGGGTTATCATTTAGTTGTTGAGTTAAGGGCTGAATCATGCTCCCTAAAGACTTGGGGTACCTCATTTAGAAATAGAGTCCTTGCAGATGTATTTAATTAAGATGAGAGCCTTTTGGAGTAGGGTGAGCTCTTAATTCAATACGACTGAGGTCCTTATACAAAGAGAAGGAAAGACAGATAGACACACCTTAGTCACTTTCCTTGTTGCTGGGACAAAATACATGACATTAGCAACTTAAAGGAGGAAGGTTTATTTTAGCTCAGGGTTTCAGAAGTTTCAGCCCAGGTTTGGCAAGCTTGAACACAGAAACATGGTGGAAGGGCCTGAGTGGAAGAAACTTGCTCACGTCATGGTGGCCAGGAAGCAGAGTAGGAGGAGGAGCTTTAAGGAGCCAGGGAGGGAGATCTTTCCTTCCAGGCCACACCCCTGTGAGCCCACTCTTCTGGCCAGACCCCATTTCCCCACAGCAAGTCAGCTGTGTTGCCCCCATGATTTGATCATTTCTAAAAGACCCATCTATGAGCACGAGACCTTTAGGGGCCCTTCTTAATCCAAACACAAGACAGAAACAGGGAGGGAGAACTCATGCGATGGTGGACAGGCATGAGAGTGATCCAGATACAGGCCGCAGAATGCCAAGGTTTGCCAGCAGCATTAGAATTGAGGAGAAAGGCATGGCAGATTCTTCCTCAGAATCTCCAGATGGAACCCACCCTGCTTTGCTTTGCCCAGGGAGCTGCGAGGAGGCCAGAGGTCGCTTAGTGGGCAGGGAAGGGGCTCTGTCGCCAAGCTAGCGGTCCTGTTCCATCGGGTCTGGGGCCCTGGCAGATGCGTGTCCGAGACTGCACAGCAGAGGCCAGGTCATCGGCAGGGGCCAGCTCGGCGTGGCAAGGCCACCATCCCAGGAGACACCTTCTGGCTCCGGTCAAGCCAGCTGCTGGTCACAACTTTTGGGATCCCCAACACTCATCTTCCTGAAGCCATGTTCAGGGTAACAGATGCAGAGCGGGGCTCAGTTATGTGATGTGCATAGGCACATTCAATGCATGGTGCTAGGTCAATGAGATAACCGTGTGGAGCGACATAAGCTTGGCCTACCTCACCCCCACACAGAAGTTAATCCTCCAAGGACTATGACCGTCACTGTGTACGGCAAATTACAAAAGCTTCCACCAGGAAACACGGGAGAAGAATGCCAGAGCCTTGGAGAAAACACAGATCTCTTCAACAGCACAACACACAGACACACGTGTAAATCTGGGCAAATCATAAACAAAATGACCGATAAACTGAGTATCATTAAAATGAAGAACTTCTGCTCAGTGGAAAATACCGTTAAAAGACGTAAGGCAAACCACCCTGGAACCCTTCTCCTTCCCTCCGTCCCTCCAATAAAAACATCTATCTACAATCCATAAAGAGCCCCTAAAAGTCAACGCAGAAACCACACACCACCACCCTGAGAGTGGGATGATGAAATGCACGGACACTTCCTTAGAAAGAGCAAAAGGCCAAGAAGCAAAAGAAAAGCATCAGCGTCTTTGTACACCAGGGCCATGCAGATTCAACCATGGCGAGCTGCACTTCTTAATCACTAGGATAGCTACAAGATAGTACTAATTATTGGTGAGGGTGTGGAGATATAAATTACTAGTGGGAAAGCTGGGCATGGTGGCACACACTCGGAATTCCAGCTCTTGGGAGGCTGAGGCAGGAATAGTGCTGGAAGTTTGAGGGCAGCCTGGGCAATGCAGGGAAACCCTGTCTCAAAAAACAAAAACAAAAACAAATTACTAGTGGGAATACGTAATAGAGCCAGTTCTTTGGGAAACAGTTGGCAGTTGCACAAAAGGCTACCATATGAGCTACTCCTAGTTACGCGTCCAAGAGAATTAAAAACTTACACCCATAGGAAAGCTGATACATGAATGCTTGCAGCAGCATTATCTCGAACATCCCAAAGTGTAACTAACACCGACATCTCTCAACTGGAGAAGACGTAAGTGAAATGGGACTTAGTTATATAATGGAGTATTTAATGGAACATGACTCTCAATGAAAAGGAACAGAGGACTGCTACATACCGTAACACTGAGGAAACTTAAAAAATACCACGCTATGCCAAAGAAGTCACAAAGGCTCACATACTGTACAGTTTAACTTGTACGAGATTTCCAGAGTAGTCAAATCTCTTCAGATAGAAAGTAGATCAGAGCCTTATACATGTGATCGCAGCTACCTAGGGGGCCCAGGCCGAGGTCATGAGTTCAAGGCTAGTCTGGGCAACTAGCAGGACTTTGCCTCTGAAATAAAATACAAGAGCCTGTAATCCCAGCACTTGCGAGCTTGAGTCAGGAATATTGCTGCGAGTTTGAGGCCAGCCTGGGCCACATAGTGAGACCCTATTTAAAAAAGAACAAAACCAAGCCAAAAAGTAAAATGCAATAAAGTCCTGGGAATGCAACTCAGTACTGTAGCACTTGCTGTCTAGCGTGCGGGAGGCTCAGGTACGAGCACCAGGAAAAAACGACAAAATCCAGAAAGTAGATTGGTGGTCACCGGGGGACAGGGAGTGACTGCTGCCCCTGGGCTGGGAGTTTCCCTAGTGGGGATTAAAATGCTCTAAAATGTGATGGTGGTGGTTACACACTCCTCTGAATTTACAGGAAACCATGGAATGATAAGCTAAGGTGATCAAGTGATGTGAAGTACAGCTCGGTAAGGCTGTTTAAGAGGGGAAGATGGGCCTCTCCTCTTCATGGCCTGCCCCCCCCCCCCCCCCCCCCCGTTATGATCTAGAAACTATGGCTCAAGGGCGAGGCAGTAAAGAGAAAGACCACGGCTGGGCATCTGGTGCACAGATTCCCAGCTCAGCCTTCGGGGCTCTAATATGCAGGCCGGACAGAGGAGGTCAGAGCAGCCACATGGTGACAGTCTCGTCTCCTCTCCCCTGGAACTCCTGTATGTTCTACAGCATTGGTCCACACACACCCTGCCCTGCTGGGTGGCTGGGGCTTGAGTCACAGAGAGGGCAGATACCACACACATGCCCTTCCTGCAAACTCAATAAATCAGCAACTCTGCCTGGGAAACGTCAAAGGCAGGCAAGAACAAACAGACGTGGCTAAGCAGCGAGTGCCTGGTCCTGATGGGCCTCCCTGGCCCATAGCTCTCCAGGGCGGGTGATGCCCAGGCTGGCTTTCCTCGGGCTACGGGTGACCTGGATGAGCTCATTCCAGAACAGGAGTTAGCCACGGTGAAAAATGCAAAAAGAAGTAGTAGATTTTAATAATAACTTATGCAGTCCCATATATCCAAAATATGTTCATTTTAATATGTAAATCAATAGAAATTATTAATGAGAGTTTTACATTATTTCTTAAAGTTGGCAAAATCCAGTACTTAAATTTTTTTTGGTGCCAGGGATCAAACTCCAGACCTCACGCTTGCCAGACAGGCGCTGTGCCACTGAGCTACATCCCCGGTGTCCAGTGCCTACTTGACGTGGCTCATCTCAGCCCGGACTGGCCACCTGAGGTCCCAGAGCACCTGTGCTGGGCAGCCGCCACATGGGACCATGGAGTTCTACAATCTGCTTCACGATGGAAAATGAGTGCAGTATTCTTGAAGCCTGGTTTTTATAAATATGTTAATTTAATAACAGTATGGTAAGTAGTGAGGAGAAAACCAAGGCTGAGAGGTGAAATCGCTGGGACAAGAGCAGACTGTCATCAGCTGGGAACTCCCTTTGCAGGGTCAGCACGACAGGGGACACGCAGGAAGGGACCAGCGCTGGCCCCGCACCCATGCCAAGACTTACAATTGCGCTCAACCTCACGATGTGACTGACACTACTGCCGCAGGGTCATGTTGGGAGACCCTGCTTCAGCGTGGAGGTTTCCCCAGGACTCCCGGCCCCATGCCAACAGCCTGGACACTCACCGGACTGGTGGGGGAGGAAACCACAAGCTTCAGCCCCACTCTGCCATTCTCCAGGGCCTTCTGCAGACCGCTCCCTTGGCTGACAGCTCCACTCGCCTCTCTGGCAGGCCCAGCAGGCTGACCGGAAGTGCTCCCTGCAGGGCAGGCTTGGGCAGTGACCGGCTGCTGCACACGTAGGGTGCTGGGTGCCTGGGGCAGCGGCTCCCGCTTGTGGTCACTGTCTGGGGTCTCAGAGGATGCACGGGCAGGAAGGGGCTCCCCAGGCACGTCTGAGAGCAGGTGTGTGCTGGTGGCCAGGCCGTGGAGGGACAGTGGGGCCTGGAACATAGGCATCTCTGACTCTTGGCTTGGTCCGCGGGTTGGCACAGAGTTTACCT
This sequence comes from Heterocephalus glaber, assembly GCF_053883595.1. NCBI lineage: Eukaryota > Metazoa > Chordata > Mammalia > Rodentia > Bathyergidae > Heterocephalus > Heterocephalus glaber. Next base: position 12,756,622 of record NW_028258463.1, read on the forward strand.
GGGCTTTGCTGAATTCCGACAACACCCTAGAAGTTTTCAAACAGAGAAACCTGTGTGACAGGGTAATGGCCAGAATGCCTGAGCCTACTGGGGCAGTGGTGAGAATGGAAAAATGCTGTTTGCGATTAAACCCTAGCCATCCAACACGGCTGTCATTGCCCTCTGCCCTCCCCGGCTACCACACAGCTCTTCGTGGCCCTCTTTGGGCAGGCAGGACTTGGGCACTGTGTTGGAAGGGACACCTGAGCTGTGCAGCAAGGCTCAGGGGAGAATGCTCGCTCTGCAGACCCAAGTGGGGACTGACTGGCGTCCCACAGGCTCACTGTGGGCAAAAAAGGGCAGTTGTTTCCTGAATGTCGTTGCTGCAGAGGCCCTGGGAACAGAGCCAGACTGGGTCCCTGGCAGCAGAGCATCCATCCGGACACCACCGCTCCTGGGACAAGGGCTGGGATGTGGGACACACTGCCTGTGGACAGTCTGGGGCTGCAGGGCACGGTGGAGGTGCCAGGCTAGGCCCCTCGGAGCTGGACTGGGCAGACTGTGGGTGTGTGTTCCACCCCCTCCCTGGGGGCGGCGCCACTCCTCATCCCCTCAGAGGCCCCGCTGGGCCACGGAGCCAATGCCAGGCCCTCCGGACAGAGCACACACTGCACAGTGACACTTCTGGGCCTTTGGAATGTGCACTGGCCAGTGACGTTCCTCCCTCCTGGGCTTCTGGGAAGCCAAGTTCCCTTTCTAAGATAAACCCACTTGCTGTTTCCTCTCTGCCTAGCAAACTAGTGGAGTAAGGTACAGACAGATGCAGGTTCAGACGGCGAAAGGCTGCCTGCGGCCCAAAGGTGGCGTGCAGCAGCCACCACAGCTTCCCCGGGGCATGGAAGGCACGCGGAGCTCCCTTGACTTCGCTGAGGGAAAGGAGGATTCCAGAACACACGTTGCTCACCTGCTTCCTTCCTACTGAGGGCCGCTTTTACCGACACCATCCTGACCCCTAGCAACATTTACAGCCAAGAACAGGGAACCAACCCAGACAGTTATGAGCAAGTAGCTGCCAACAAGGGCACCAAGACATTCGGTGGGGGAAGAACAGACAGTCTTCAAAACGTGGAAGAGGGAAAGGTGGGCAGCTCGTACCATGCATAAAAATTAACTGAACATCCATTGAAACCCTAACTGTAACAGTTAAAACTCTGAAACACTCAGAAGAAAATATAAGTATAAATTTCATGAGGCCGCAGTTTCTCAGATATGACACCTGAACCATAAGCAACCAGAAAAAAACGGATAAACCAGACTTTAACAAAATAAAAAAATTTGTGCTTCAAAGGATACTACCAAGAAAGTGAGGGACTGCTGGTGAGGTTTATTAGTAGAGAGTTTGCCCAGCATGTGCCAGGCCATGGGTTTGATCCCCAGCACCAGGAAAAGTGAAATGACAACCCACAGAATGGGGAAAATATTCGGGAATCACATATAGTAGTCTGATATCCACAATGGATGAAGAAGTCTTACAACTCAACGATAAGAAAACCCTGAATTCTAAAATGGGCAAAGGATTTGAAGACTTCTCTTTAGAATATATACAAAGGGATAATGAGCACATGAAGTAAAAAGGAAAAAAATACATGAAGAGACTCTCAAGCTCAGCGGCCATGGGGGAAAAAAACCAATCCATACCTACTCAGACAGCTGCTACCGTCAAACCCACAGAGAATCACAGTGCTGGCAGAGATGTGGAGAAATTTACTCACAGATAAGTGAGGAGGGTGTAAAATGGTGCAGCTGCTGTAGGAAAGTTTGGTAGTTCCTCAAAAGGTTAAACAGAGTTACAGGCAACCGGCAATTCTACTCCATGTATATACCTAAGAGAATTAAAAATGCGTGCACCTGAAAACTTAGACATAAATGTTCACAGAAAAATTACTCATAAAAGCCAAAATACAGGGAAAAATGAACTGTCAACTGATGAGTGGATAAACTGGGCAGATCCATACAATGGAATATTATTTAGCTGTGACATGTTGTAACATGGGTGAGTCCTAAAAACACTATTATTTGGTGACAGACACCAGGCACAAAAGGCCATATATTGCATGATTCCATTTATATGGAATGCTTGGAAATCTACAGCCGATGGAAAGGGGTTTCCTTACAGGGTGACGAAAATATTCTTGAATTGAAAAAAATAAAAAAGAAAGTATTTTTGAATTAGATGGTAGTGATGTTGTATAATCTTGTGACTATACTAAGTACCACTTCATTAACACTTGAAAATGATGAATTTTTTTCTGGGTGTGGGGATGCATGCCTGTGATCCCAGCACTTGAGAGGCTGAGGCAGGAGGATCACTGTGAGTCTGAGGCCAACCTAGACTACAGAGCGAGACCCTGTCTTAGAAAAAAAAAGGTGAATTTGTTTTGCTTTTGTTTTTTGAGATTGGCTCTCACTATTTTTTTTTTTTAGCTTTGTTTTTCTGAGACACGGGGCTCACTGTGTAGTTTGGGCTGGCCTTGAACTTACTACGTAGCTCACAGTGATCCTCCTGGCTCGGCCTCCTGAGGGCTAGGATCACAGGAATATGCCACCATGCCCTGCAGGATCTCACCTCACTGTGTAGCCCAGGCTGGCCTCAAATTTGCAGCAATACTCCTGCCTCAGCCTCCCCAGTGCTGGGATTACAGGTATGTACCACCACACCTGGAGCAAAATGTTGAATTTAATGGTATATTACTTCTGTTTTGATAAAAATATAGGTGACCAATCAGAGAAAGGCGGAAAGGAATAGTTTCGGGGGAGGCAGGCAGGGGCTGGTTCTTGCTCTAAGGTCTCACTCTACAAACAGATGAACAAAAATCTAAGAATGCAACTTGCAGGGATGGGAAATGCTGAGTTCTGGAAACAAAGGGCTTGCTTCCAACGGTGGAGAAGAGGACACATTCCAACCAACCGTACATGTCCACACCTCGGTGACAGGAGGGGCCACCTGAGGGGAGCCAGGCGGGCAGACTTCCCGCAGGTGTCCCCTGTGAGGCTCAGCTCCGCATGGGCCAGGGAGACTTGTGGCGAGGGCCCCGTCCACCCCGGCCTCTTGCAGCTCTTGGGCGTCACTGCCTTTCGTGGCTGTGCCGAGGGCCACGCAGATAACACAGGCAGAAGGCTCAGGAGCGTTTGGGACAAAGCCCTCAGAAAACGCTCACCTTGATGGTACGCTGGCTGCTTTTACCACTGATTAGATGGCTTAGACGCCACATACAAATATAAAAATACAGAGGAAAAAGCTGAAGTGTGAGAATACTCGCTACCATTACAAAAACAAGACATGTACATAGATTGACTACAAATGAATCTTAATCTGCAAGACATAATTTTTTTGGTGGTACTGGGTATCGAACCCAAGGGTGTTCTATTACTGGGCTATATGCCCAACCCTTATTTTTAATTTTGAGACAGGGTCTTGCCCAGGCTGGCCTTGAACTTACAAACCTCTTGCCTCAGCCTCCCAAGTAGCTAGGATTAGAGACACGTGCCACTACATTGGTTATGAAGGAGATTTTAATGATGAAATGACAGTGTTAGAATAGGTAATAATGCCTAAATGCCACCAGACAGCAGCAAGCCTGGGTAATAAATCAACTTCCACTAAATCACAACCAAGGTCAAGGTGAAATGAAGTTCACAGAGTTAGTACTAGTCCAGAATTAGAACTAGTCTTCAGGGCCCCGGGAAAATAAGACAGACATACTCATCAAGGGGGAAAAATGCGAGCTAGAGCAGAGATTTTCAACGTAAAGAGAAAAAGGTTTGAAGAAAACACAACAGAAAGGAAACTGAAATGGCTACAGCCCTTCCGCTTCCATTTGGCTTGAGGCTGCATTTCCCAAAGACTTTTTATTCAAGTATTTAAAATGTGCTTCCATTTAGGAAGCAGTCTGACAACAGCACGTCATGTACATACGTGTAACTGTGTGCTCACACACGTGTGTCTGCAGTAACTGAGCCTGGCTTGGAGAACCCACCTGAGGGCTGTGGGCTCTCTGACCCACAGACCCAGGGCTGGCAAGGCCCGGCGCTGTTCTGCAGGCAGCGGAGGCTGCACACGTGTCACCCCCAAGGGAGGCTCCATGAACATGAGCCCCCAGAGGGCCTGCAGCTCTGCACACAGCGGCAGCCTACTGTCCCAGAACCTAGTAACAAAACGACCTTCACTGCGTCCTAGGCGACCCTTCTCACTTTTACACAGTGTGACCCTGAACTGTTTTTCTCTGAAGAATTCTTAACCTCATATTACAGGATGTCCAGGTCAGGTGGCTGAAAGATGAACAAGTCTGGCTCCTGACTCCGCTGGACTGGACCTAGGCCCCTTGGTCACAACTGTAACACAGACTTGAAGGACAGTTGTTGTCCGGCCATAAAGCAAGACACAGTTTGCTTCCTGCAAAAAAGAACCCTGTGTGTGTGTTTTAATTTTAATTTTGGGGGTGTTTTTGGAGACAGGGTCTATGAGGTCCAGGCTGGCTGTGAACTATGTAGCTCAGACTTACCTTGAACTCTTGAATCTCCTGCCTCAGCCTCCTAAGCGATGGGTTTACATGTGTGTGCTACCATGTCTGGCTAAAATATTTCATTTTGAATATTGTGTTTTGTATTTTATGTTTAATTTGCAGGGGTTGAACCCAGGACCTTCACACTGAGCTACAACCCTAGCCCTCTTTAAAATTTTTTGAGACAGGGTTTCACTAAGTTGCCAGGCTGGATTTGAACTTGGTGATCTCCTGCCTCAGTCTCTCAGAGTGCTGGGATTACAGGCCTGTAATCCCACCATGCCTGGCCTGGAGACATTGGTTTTACATTTGTAACAACAAACATAGAGTATGCCCAGGCTTTTTTTTTTTTTTGGTACAGGGATCGAACTCAGGACCCTGGAGCTTGCCAGGCAGCCGCTATCCTGCTGAGCTAAATCCCTGGCCCAAGTATGCCCAGTTTTAAATTACAAATATTTAATAATAATAAAACTAACAATAACTGAACTCTTAAGACTGGTGAGAATTTCTGCACTTAAAACATATGCTTCCTTCAAGAAATGCTAACCTCTGTGGCTGCTCAAAGACTGACTTCAGGGCCCCTCTGCAAGGGCGACAGTGCTGCATGTGTGTTTGTCCAGTGTTTAGTGTCTGGGAGTTGTCTACAACTTGTGCGCATTCTGACCCTTGTCTCTCCCGCTTCCTATAAAACTCAGGACAATGCGTCCCACGGAGGGTGGAGGGCTACTGACTCAGTGACCTTTTGCTGGAATTCCCATCACAAGACTCACGAAGATGAAGGTGCACATGGCAGAAGCTGGTGTCTGTGGAGGAGACAGAGACACATGAAGGGCTGGGACAGGAAAGCAAACCCGGTCACACCAAGGCTCAGTGGGCCCGTCTCCACTCCGCTCTTCCGCCAGACACCTGAAGACGCTGCTGCCTGGGCCCAGGGCTCACAGCCACCAGCGGAGCCGGCAGACACCACGAGGCATCGGATCCGAGTCTCAGCCCCATGAGGGCCTCTCCAGTTTAAAGACGAAGAGGCTGAGCTTCAGCAATCTGCCCAACATTGCTGCCTCGTCCGTCAGTGGTGCACAGGCCTGGACAGCAGGTCTGCTCCAAGCCCAGTACACACAGCACCTAAGCCAGTGCTAGTCCCTCTCTGGTAGGGACTCTGGAAGGACCGGAACCCAGGCAGGGTGAGGGACCGCACAAGAGGAGAAAGGTCCTAGACACAGGCTGATGGGTCACAGCTCAACTGAGGGAGGCTCCGACAAAGATCACCAATTTTCACAAACAGACAAAGTTTGACAGTGCTTCCTAGTGGCAAGGCTAAGCAGACATGGGTGCATTCCTGGTGCAGTATCAACAGGCAGTGTCTGAAATTACAAATCCTTTGCCTCCGCAATTTTGCTCCTGGGAGTTTACTGAACCGAGATATTTACATAAAATTAAAAGGCCACATAGAAGAGGTTATTTATGGAAACACTGAACTCCAATGCCCATTAAATGTAAGCCTGATTAAATAAACTAAGACACATTCCTACAACAGAGCGGTATGTGACAAAAAAAAAAAAAAAAGAAGATGCTTTGATATAAAAAGATTTCCCCCCAAATGAAGTCTGGACAATGTACTACCTTTTATGGAAAGGGGAGGGTAAGAAACAAGGAAGAAAGTTTAAAAATTTGTGTATCATTTGTCACAGATGCTGTTAGAGACTTTGGAAGAATATACAAGACATTAATAGTTATGGTCGCACGGATGGGAAGGAGGAACAGGGTGGCTGGGGACTGACTTGTTCAGCCACTGGGGCACAGCTGGAGCTGCACCCGCCCCGAGTCCTTCTACACCCACCCCACGGTGCCACGTTCCCGGCCCCGCTCCCAGAAACTCCAGGCCCTGTTGCCCGTGTCTCCTGTGACTCTATACCCAGCAGAGTTCAGTGATAATCACAGGCAGAGGCCGGAGGGGAGAGGAAAGGAGGATGCAAGGGGGAGGCACTCACTCTTGCAGGGACTGCTTGGAATCATCAGCATTTGCTGTTCCCAGATCCAAGTCGTAGGACATGGGCTCCTCGGGGTGGTCTGGACTCTTGCAGCCACTCTCCTGGAGCAGGCAGCTATCAGAGTTCAGGCTGCAGGACAGCTGTGAGGAGCTGGCTGTGTCCAGGCTGAGTGAGGAGGCTGTGAGCTTCCTGTTCCGTCGGATCTTATGGCCCGAGTGCTGGACTTCGATATCCTCTGAGCCTGAGGAGTGGGAAATGGAGTCCAGAGACTCCTCACGCTGGAGTTCTGCACTAGAGGTAGGGAAGGGGTCGAGTTCTGAGAGTGGACAAAGCCCAGCGAGGGCCAGTGGGGTGATCGTCCACTCATTCAGGACAGCGGACTTGTAAGAGAGCTCGAAGGACAAGGACGTGAGTCCCTGCAGGAAGCTCAGGAGGAACTCGCCCTCCTCGGCGTCCCGCAGCAGTGCGCTGGGCTGGTAGTACTGGCATAGCCTCGCCTGCTCCTGGAGCAGCAGCTTCAGGTAGCACTCCATCAGGCCGTCATTGAGGGCCAGCCGCAGCCAGGCCCGGCAGCGGCCCACGTCCGTGTTGATGAAGGCCAGGCGCTCTAGGTCCAAGATGATGTGTCTGGGAGGGCAGAGCAGACTTGTTTCAGAAACTACCTCAGATAAAACTGTATCGAGGGGGCCGGGGTTTAGCTCAGTGCTTCTGCCACTTGCCTCGCAGGCGCAAGGTCCCGAGTTCGATCCCCGGTACCAAAAAAAAAAAAAAACAACAAAAAAAACAGTAACGAGGTACTATTTTATTCACTAGTTAGCAAGAACCTCTGGTGACAATGGCAAGTGTATGTAGGCATGAAAAATTCCTTGGTAATGATGTTTCAAGGGAAACATAGAAATGCTAAGCTATAATCCTCAACCTTTTGAGGGGTCATGAAGGACAACGGTCATGTTCGTTATAACCCCTTACTTACTATCCCTGCTGACCAAGATATGTGTGCTGAACCCCTAAACCCCTTCTGTAAAGGGCCAGAGAGTAAATAAATAGTTCAGGCTTTGCAGGCCACACAGAATCTACCCAGCCCCGCCAGTCTGGTCCGAAGCTCATAGGCCTGGACTGTGGAGCAGGCCACGCGGCAGTTTGGGAAGCGTGGTTTGGAGGCAGCCCTTTCTACAGGACGTTCCCGCCCGCCCTCACCCTATCTCCATACTCGCTGTCTGCTGGCCTCCACACAGCCAGGGCAGCCAAGGGTCCCACACTTGGAAGGTCCTCCCCCAACGACACCTTCCTGCCCGTCTCACTTGTGGGTGACAGCTTTCAGGAGGGGCCAAAAGACAGGCTGAGGCAGAGGCTTCTGACGCGCACTTTTCTTCCGCTTTCCTCCGGTCTCTGCATGGATGTGCTTGGCCTGCAGGCCATGGATAAGCACAGCCTCCAGGGCACTGCACATGGTGTTGGCATCTCCATCTTCACTCGTGACCACCGCGTCCAGGGACATGTACTGCTTCTGCAGCGCCTTCACAGACCCCACCAGCTTCTTCTTGATGACCTAGGCAGTGCCAAGCAGAAGGCAGGCCTTCAGAAGAGAAGCCCATGGACAGCCTGGGAAAGCAGCCCCAGGCTAGCACCAAGTACCTGCGCAACCACATACTCCTGAGTAGATTCTGGGGCCAGAAGCAGCATGTGTTAATCACACCAAAGACAACGCATAGAGAAGGAAAGGAAAGTACACAGTACCCAGAGGTAACTAATAGTATTGTTCTGCATCCTTCACTGAGGATCCCTTTTGTTTTCCAAACAGAACTTCAGCAAACTTACAGCCATATCACTTTGTGTTTCAATAAAGGCTCCATCACAGGAAGGGCTAGCGAGCTTCGGTTAGGATGGGAGTGAGGTATTATATGACCAAGAGTCTGAACAGAATCAATAAGCTCAGAGGTAAAAAGTGCTGCTTTGGAAAAATTCAAAATATCAAGCAAGGCTGGGGTAGATGTAGCTCAATGGTAGAACATGAGCACAGGCCCTGGTTGATTCCCAGCACTGTTGGGAAAAAAAAATCAAAGAAAAGGACCACGGCTTCCAAGAGAAATCCTTCCTAGGGGCTGGACAAGGTCATATATGCCTATAATTCTAGCGCCCTTGGAGGCTGAGACAGGAGAATCACTAGCTTGAGCTCACCCTGGGCAACCTGTCTCAAAATAAAAAATAAAAAAAGGGGTGCACGGGGGGGAATGGGATAAAATTAAAATACAATTTATTTAAAAGGGGGAGGGGTTGGAGATGTAGCTCAGGGAGAAGGCCCTGGGTCCAATCTTCAGTACTGTGCATGCAAGACTGACCAATCCATCCATCCATTCATCCTGGGAGCCAATGGCCTAGATTCAGTGTCAGCCCAGTCACTTCAGACATTTCCTTAATCTCTCTGAGCCTCAATTCCTGCATCTGTTAAATGGAAAGAAATAACATTTCCTGAACTATAGCAATTGTGGCATTGCTTCTGAAGGCAGAAGAACGCCCCCTACTCTGCCCGGACCGAACGCAGGGAGTGCTGAGTATATTTCTAGTCCTTTTCATTTTATTTTTGAGACAAAGTCTGGCTAACTTGCAAAGGCTGACCTGGAATTTGTGATCCTCCTGCTTCAGCCACCCAAGTAGCTGGGATAATAGGCATGTACCATGATGCCCAGCTCAGACTGGTCTTTTAAATTTACCCATGTATCCTCAAACAACATGAGAGTCCTCAAACAACATGAGAGTCCTCAAACTGTAAATGCTGGTTAAATGAACACATTACAAAATGTGTATAAAGTCCTTTGGGATTACAGAGTAAAATTATTCAATCATAATTATGACAAAATTATGTGTTTGGAAAAGGACTAGAAGGGACTGCACAAAAACTGGTTTAAACTGAGTACAGAGTTATGGATAAATAGTTCACTCTTTTACATTGATTTATCCCAAACAAGGAAGCTAATTTTTTTTTTTTTGTTGAACCCAGGCTGGCCTCCAACTCTCAATCCTGCTTCAGTCTCCAAAGAGCTGAGATTATATGTGCCACCACACTTGGCTTTGGGAAATTAAGTTTTTAAAAATTAACTTAAAAATATCAGTGAGATATAATTCACACACCACAAATGCACTCATTTAAAGCACTCATTGAGTCCAGTGGTTTTTAGTAAATCAGAGAACTGTGTAGCATTCACCACTAATTTCAGGCCATTTTCATCTCCTCTCAAAAGAAACAGTGTACAGGGCCGGGGATTTGGCCCTGCCTGGCAAGTGCAAGGTCCTGAGTTCGATCTCACTACCAAAAAAAACCAAAACCCACAAAAGAAACAGTGTATTAGTGTTGCCAGGTGCTGGAGGAGAGGGGAACTGGGACGGTGATCAGTCCTGTTTTTGTCTCTGGATTTGCCATCGGGGACAATCCACATGAATGGGACCATCTAACCCAGAGCTCGGTCTGGTAAAGGCTTCTGCACAAAACCAAGTAAGGCGACAGGTGGAACTGCACCCTCTGGTGGCCTGCAGGGGAAGGTGCACCTCTGAGAAAGCTCTGAGTTGCAGAGCAGCAGAGGGAAGAAAGGGAAATCCTGGCTTCTCAAGGAGCTACCTCTGGACTCTGCTGAGGGACAGCCAGAAACCTACCTGACCTTCCGTCTCTCTAAGGAACTGACAGAGCCAGTCCAGCATGCCTGGAACAGCCCAGGGCCTGCACAGGGCAGAAGGGACTTTGGTGAACTAGTCACCAACAACTGTGTTTGAAAACCCTGGAAAACCGTCAATGTTGAAAGGCAGATGCAAGCTATGAACATATCATATTATTGAGCTAACAAGCCAGCACCTAGGAATATCTGTTCTGACCAAATCAATGCTCTGACCGAACTGTGACCACATCACAGCCTAAGGGCACAGGGCTGAAGGTCTGAATGGAAATCCTTGGTCTCGAGGTAGCATGCCTTAACCCCCAGTGTTTTATTAAATAAACTGCAATTTCACAGCAAATAAGCCCATCTGGAGAGGCAGGATCTCCTCTAGACTGCCTTCCCTTCTTTTCTCCGAAGGCCTCTTTCTGGGAGTGGGAGGCCTGCCTGCCCTCAGATCCCACCCCATCAGCCCTGCCCGCTTACCGGGATAGTGGCCCGGGGGTCCAGTCCATTTTCGACCACTGAGAGCATTTCCACTCAGGAGCAGCTCCGCCGAGACTCACATGACACCTGCAGGGACAGATGGTGGCCACATGAGCATGCTCCCAACTCCCTGCAGCCACAGTCCCTCCCAGTAGTGGGCAGGCGGTCAGCCGGCTCACTCAAACTGCAACCAAGAGGCCTCTGAGTGACACGAAAGTAAAACTGAAGAGCAGATTTTAAGGAAGGAAGCAAGGAAAGAAAAACCAGAGGCTCTGTCCTGGGGAGGCAAGGAGCTCTGTGTGTGGTTTGGGACTCTTTGTACACACTGTATAGGGTGTCCGGCCCCTGGGATGGGGTTCCAGTGGGGAACCAAGGGCCGACTGAGGGTACAGGGGCAGCATCAGCGGAAGGCGACCAGCAGGCAGGAGCACAGTCACAGCCAAGGCCCATACCCTGTACCGGCCTAACTCCTGTCCCAGTCCAGGGATGGCCAGCCCTGCTGCCAAAGCCCAAACAGATCAGCTTCAGCTCTGCTTCTCCTTTGGGCTATGAGGGTTTCACGTGAGCAGCACAAGGAGGAGTCTAAACGGGACAACACTGGTTCTGATCAGTTTGCCACTAATCAGCGAGGCAAGTGGAGCAGGGTCTGACAGCTCAGGTGCGGAAGCACAGGCCTCCTGCCTTGCTATAAACAGCACTGGTCATCCTAGCGCAGTGCTGTGAACCTCTGGCATGTGTGCTTCGGCAGGCTGTTTATTAACATTGAAAGCCCTAAAAGGTTCGCCAGCACAGTTCTAGTGGATATGGCCACACAAATCTACAAGGAAAGAATACCATTTCCCAGAAGTCGGCCTCATGCTTTTTTGTTTTGTTTTGTTTGAGATAGGGTCTCACTATGCAGCACAGGCTGGCCTTGAACTTGCTGCAATCCTCCTGTCTCAGCCTCCCAAGTGCTAGGATGATAGGTGTGTGCCCCCACGCCCTGGCAAAGTTGGTCTAATGCTAAACCCTTCAGGGTAGCTGGCTTCCAGCCTGAGTCTGAGCCTGAGGGGTACTGGCAGGCCTGCTGAACATGAGAATTGGAAAATAAGCCAGATGTGCTCCTGCAGCCTGTAATCCCAGCACTCTGGCAGACTGAAGCAAGAGGATTGTCAAGTTTGAGGCCAGGCTGGGTGAGTTAGCATGACCTTGTCTCAAAAAAAATGTGAAGGCCTTGGGTTCAACTCCAGTAGGAGGATGTGGGGAAGGAGGGCTTAAAGGTGCTTCTGCTCAGAATTATGGCCCCAAGAAGTTAACAAAAACCAAGGCATGTGACAGATTGCTTCATTTATGCTGCCAATCATCCCAGGAGAGCCATTTTATTATCTCCACCTGACAGATAAGGACAGGGTGAACTGACATGGGTACCACGGCTGACAAGTGTCCTGCCTCCACTGTCCTGCCCCCGGCCTAAGGGAGGCCCCAGACTCCTGAGTGAGGGCCATCTTCAGAGCCAGGACTTCAGTGGGGGCCCTGGAGGGGTGTGGGGACAGAGGCCAGTCTGCAGGCAAGGCTTGCAGGAGGCTGGAGGGAGAAGGAGGGAAGTAGGGTGGCCTTCAATGGAGCCTCTGGCTCAGTCTGGCCTGGGGCTTGATGAGAGGAAGAGGGCCCAGTGAGTCAGGCCATGCAGAGGGAGGGAGGTGTATGTCCATATGGAGTGCATGGCGAGGAAGAGCCCTTGGCCCTGGCTGCCTGCAGGCCTCAGTCTTCATCATACTGTGCTCCCCCTAATCAGGAGTTGTCAGGAGCTCTGGAGAGGAGCCCTGCACTCTAGGCTTCAGGGTGACAGGAAAAGGGATGTGGTGTGGCCAAACACAGTCAGTCACTCCTGGCAACATGCCTATCCTGAGGCTGGGTTCCTGGTGGGTCACCCCAGTGCAGCTCTTCGGACAAAATCTAGCCTCTCTGGCTCGAGGGCTTGGGGCTCCAGGGCCCGTCCTCAATTCCCAAGGCCTATGCCTCTCCCTCGGGCTGTTCTAGACAGCTGCCCTTCCCCAAACAGCTACAAGGACAGGACCTTGGAGCCTAGGCCTTTACCTAAATAGCCTGGGTTCATTAAGGCCTCGTTAATTAGCTGGGAGTAAGAGAATATTCATTAGGAAGGGCTACCAGAGAGTAGGTGCTCTGGCAAAATAACAGTCTATTAAAAAACCCCAAAGTAAACTGAAGCTAGGAGAGGTCAGAGCAGGCCAATGAGACAAGTAACTACTCCTGAAAACCAAGTGTCAGGAAAGCCAAAATGTGACTGATCCTCAGAAGAACCCATAATAGCCCTTTGACAATTTACAAAACAGGACAAAGGCTTTGGGGTTCAACTCAGTTCAGGACAACTTGACCTTTCCTTGTATGAAGCCAAAGCAGCCTACACGTGTCAGTGTGCTTCCAGGGTCAGGAGTGTGACCATCAGTGACATAAGATCTCACTGGTGGGCCCAGACCGAGGCACTGGGTGTCTTGATCGCTGGGTCAGCGCTGCACCCTCTGCCTGGTGGCTCAGACCCCAAGTTCACCATCCTATGGTACTGGTGTCACTTCCTGTTCTCAGAGTATTCTTCACTGACAGCAGAAACAGCTCTGAGGAGACCTATGCTGCAGGGAACATGAAGAGAATTGGGCCACTCCCTCTGCAGGCTCTGCAACATTACAGGGCAAGTCTGGGAGGGGAAGACGACACCACACGTCTATCCTGCCCCTTGGCCTGGATTCCCCCTTCCCAGCTTCCCTGGTGAATGAACAAGCTTCTCTGATCTCACTCTCCAACCTCATTTCCTCCTCAGAATGATCCTGTAAGAGGTGGTTGTCCCTACTTAAGAGGTGAGACCGGGGCTCCACAGAAACAGGCCTCAAGTAAGGGACAAAATTCTTGGGACCCCTGACTCCTTTCACTACATAAAACCATGTCAGGTCTTCGGCTGGAAAAATTTCCAGCACACTATCGCTCACAGAGTCTACAGATCTCTTCAAAAGCTCCATTTAACTGAAGAGAGACAGTCTAGCTGGTTGGATTTCTAGCCCCACCCAGCCAACCCCAAGTCCTTCCCTTGGTCCCACGTTTCAGAGTTCTACTTCCCTAAATGTTCTCACATGTGGGGAGCGATTGTCCCGGTGGCTCTTCTTCATTCTACTGCTTGTCCTTCTGCTTACACCATGTCCCCATGAGCTCACTTCTTCCAGAGATCAAGGAAGAAAGCGAAGAAGGGCTTACAGGAGACACACAGAGCAGGAAGAGATGCACACCCGGCCTTACCACTCTCAGAACACTCAGTCCAACAGTAAACAGCACCTGCTTCTCTGTGGTGACTTCCCAGCCACTTCCCACAGCCTTTCTTCTACCGCCTGAAGCAGTACCTGGCCCTTGGGGACAACAAGCCTGCCAGTGATGGCATGCAGCTGCTGTCCCAACTGAAGAGTCATGTCATTTCAGCTGGAAAGGAATGACATTATCTTCTGATTCAGAAAGGCAGCTGATCTGCCAGACGTGTGAGGACTGCCTGAGTTAACAGCACTCCCTTCCATTTGAGGAAGGCTGGATTCTGGACAGGGGTCCCGGAAGGGGTGGGATGAGGGAGACTGGGTGGAGGCCTTTTAAGCAACAGCTTCAATCAAATGTGAAGGGTGAGAACTTCCAGCCTGTGATTCCAGGCCAAGGACTTGTGGGTGAGGGCAGAACTGTGAGGTCGTGAACAACGCCAAGTATCCTTTTTTCTTCTCTCCACCCTTCTGTCCGATAACACCCATTGCCCTATGTTCTGTCCCAGTTGCTACAGGATTCTAACTAGGGGCACTGGAACTTTAGCTAACTTACCACTACATTTCTAGTACAATAAGTCCCCAACTTACACACATTTGAGTTGCAAACTTTCACAGCTGTAATGTATCGATTCACTTTGTTGGATTATGAAAATTCTCCCGGAAGCTAGGGAATTACTATACCTAGAATGGTGATTGGCATGCAATGGTGCTGAAAAATGCTTATTGACTGACTTGATGGGTAAAATAAAAATAAAGCTGAGGGCAGATATGCTCATTTTACGGACTGTGGAAGTTGAGGTACACCACTCTGATGTGGTGGGGCTCTTGTGGAACTGCCATTAAACCAAGCTGCCAATAATGCTGAAATCCATCTGGATAGTTGCACCGTAGCAGGGAGACACTGAAGGTAGAACCACATTCAGCTTTCAAAGGCAGAGACCAAAGGGGCAAAGACAAGGGTCCTTTGGATTCTTTAAAACTGCCCTGGTGGCCAGGGGCGTATCTAAGGGTAGAACTCTTCCTTGCCATGTCAGAGAAACTGGCTTGATCCCCAGCACCGAAAAAACCCCAAACAGATCTCAACCCCCTGTACCAAAAAAGAAAAACCCCCAACAGAAAACAACCATCAAATGGCTGATCTTCCGGATGGCAGATCACCAGAATTCAGAGGAAATGTGCACAAGAAAGCCTCCCAGAGATTAGAAATGCCAAGCAAGGGGCCTGGGGGCCTGAGGAACAGCCCTCTGTCTCAGCTATGAGAAAATTTGGCTTCCTGTGTTCATGGAACCCAAACGGCTAAAATTCAACGATCCAGCACCTACAGAAAGAGTCGGCAATTCAACAGCGTCTGTCCACCCCCTTCCATGCTTCTCAACATGTAGCGCGCCTCCGACACTCACTGTGTTCCCCGGGTTAAGCACTGGGACCAGTCTGCAATCAGCTCTGGCAGAGGGGAGCCCCGGGAGAGGATTCTCCACAAGGGCCAGGACAAGACACATGACACAGGAACATGGCTCTGTGATCACTGCCAACTCCATAGCGCGGCAACTCCCTGAGGTTCTCCGGGGCCAGAACGCCAGCCAAAAGGAAGTGATGGCTTCCATCACCCTAGGATGAGTGAGGTGGATGAATGCCCACCTCTCACCTTCTAGGTCGCTGAGTGACATCTACCATTCCAATATCCTGCACCAGCAATTTGAGATGAATGCGACAACAATGCGACAACAACAACAAACAATCTCTAGGTCCAGGTCCAGGGGACTAGCTACCAGAAAAACCTCTGACCCAAGCCTGGGGGCTGGGATCTCGACTCCTCCACACTCCTTCACCAGCTGAGGGCCTGCACACCCCAGTCAGCAGGCTCCCCTCTAACTGCCCAGCTGAGCCAGCGCCTAGACCTGCTGCGGAGGGGCAGCTGGTAGGGTTGCAGGGGCTCGGTGCTACATGTGTTCTCAGGCTGAATGGGAGGCAAGGCAAAGGAAGAATGGGCATAGAGTTGGGGTGAAGAGTTGCCATGGGGACAGCAGAGGTGAAAACCCCAGAGTACTAACACTGGCAGAGGGTAACAGGAACTGAGGCAGCAAGAGTTGACGACAGGTTAGCAAAAACTCAGAGACGGGGTGTCTTCAAGATAGTAGGAGAGGACAAAGGAGTACATGATGAGCTAGGAAGTTGGGGACCGAGGCTGTGAGGCCAGGGTGCACGTTAAGACTGGAGTAAACCTGAGATCAAGCCATCAGGAAGAAAGAGGGGAGTTCAGCAGCGCACCCACTTTGGCGGTGGGTCTTCAAGACGGGGCAGGGTTAGGATGCTTGGCGATTAGCAGACACTCGGGAGCTGAGCAGGTGTGGGAGCCGGAAAAGGGGAGCCCTGCGCAGAGCACTGGGCTTGCCAGAGGGGCTGAGGGGTGAGGACTTGGCAAGGAGAGGTGAAGGGCTGTGGCCCAGACTGGGGGTGCAGCAAGGCTGCAAGGGTCACGAGAGGGCTGCATTTAGGAAAGACCGGTGCCGGGGGGGGGGGGAGGCGTGGTCTGGGGGAAGACGCGAGACGGTAGGGTGCCGGCCGGGAGGGCTGGGGCTCCAGAGCCCAGCTGTCTCCAGTCAACCAAGCGTCTGGGATCCGGCGAGGGCTAGAGGCCAACACCCGTTCGCGCCGAGACCCCGCCGCCCCTGCCCTGCCCGCTTCGCCCCCGCTCCCGGGCCCTAACTCACCACGGGGAGCAGGAGCAGGACAGGCGCCCAGACCAGGCAGCGCCTCCGCCTCGGAGCCCAGGTCACTGACAACAGGAAGCGGCGCCGCGACGCTGACGTCAGCACGCCGGCCGGCGTCTGGCCCCACCCCGAGCCGCGAGCCAATCGCGGGCCCCGGAGGAGCCGCGGGGCGGAGCCGGCGCTTCCCGGAAGCAGTGCGCCAAGACCGGGGCAGGGGCGCAGTATAGGTGTTTGTGACCCCGCCTCCAGCAGATCCGTGTCAGACCGGGTCCTGGAGTCCAGGTCCCCGACCTCGCTCGACCTCGGCACCAGCTCTGCGACCGTGGGGCTGTCCCTAGCCGACGACGAGCCATTTAAGAGCTGCTCCAGTGATGCCTGCCCTGCCTTCGCCTCTCAGGACACCAGCGCAGCCCAGAGGGCAGAGCCGGGTCCAGGGTGGAGCCGCAGGCTTTCGGAGCCGGCAGATACCTTTGTTGTCACTGTGCCTTGTGATGGATGGTCTTGAGGCTCCCTTGGACACTTTCCCGCGTTTGACTCACCGTCAGCCACCTAGCCAGGGGCCCGCTTTTCCCCTTCTAGCCACGCAGTATCTTTGCATTTGTAACAAATGTTAGAAGTAGTCTACCGACCCAGCTAGCGAAGGCCTGGGAGCTGGTGTCAGCAGTGGACCCCGGTTTGGGTGCTGTAAACTTACCTCTGCTTCCTGGGCAAAGAAAGATGTCCCTCATATCTGCAAAGATTAGGGGCACGGTACCTGTTTCCATTGTAAAACCTCCTGTTGGGGATGTGCCCCTGTAACAAAAATTGGAGGCTGCTTTTGTTAAAAATACTGCTCTTCATTAGGGCCTGCAAATGCTCAGTGGGTAACTAAAAGTAGGATTTAAAAGTTGGCATCGCTGCGTCTGTTTTGCATCTTATCTCCTTTGCTCTTGCTGGGAGTCATTCTCTTTGGCAGTCTCTTTGGATTCTGGGAGCAACAGGTCTGATCCATAAACAACTTTGATTAGTCTGAAACTACTCCCTAGGCAACAGCAATTTCAACAAGGCCAGTCCTGACAAACCCCAAGATTGAGATCTTCCAACCACCTTTTGACCAAGACTTGTTTGACTGCAGATTGCTGATTCCCTTGTCTGTGTAACCTGGGAACTCAGGTCAGTAAAACATGAAATGAAAACCCAGATCCTCTTGTCTTCCTGACAGCTACTCCCTGGGGATTGAACGTTCCCTTCCCACCTATCACCCTTGCTTTAATATAGGGCATATTGATTATAGACAGCTAAGTCAGGTAGAAATATGGTAGGCAGTCAGACAGGAGTGGGCCCTCGAGGAAGTCAGTGGCTGGAGGCGCATCTGAAGAAGATTAAAATCACAATGGCCAGATTTGCATACTTCTCTAAGGAAGGAATAGAAGTATGAGATTATATGTACCATCCTTTTGAGATTTCCTGTATAGACACTGGGTGTGGGCCATCCTCTCCCACCCACTAAACTAAGACCACTAAGATTTTTTTTTTTTTTGGTACCGGGAATCCAAGTCCTTGTGCTTGCAAGGCAGGTGGCAGAACCACTGAGCTAAATCCCTGGCCACTAAGATTAAGACTGTTGTGTCCAGATTGTGAAGTCCCAAAGACCACCAGGAGGCCGTTTCCGATGTAAGCACACGAGGGTCGTTTATTTAAGCTTAAGCAGGGACTCTCAATTGTCACCGACACAGCGGATCGAGATTGAGAGCCCTGAGTCCCAAACTAGCAGGGTTTTTATTGAGAATACAACAAGCTTTGGTTATTAGTAGCCAGGTGATTAGTTAATACTTAATACATATGAAGTGTAGGGTTTTGGTTGGCTAGGCTTTGGGGGTCGAAGGGGATTACGTATTGGTTTTTGTAAGGGAGAAAGGGGCAAAGATTAACGGCCGATTGTCACATACTGATCGTTAGCAGACCCACTGACTAATGGCCGCATCTATCTTGTGTGGATAGTTAGCTCATTAACTGTTTATCTTATAGATAGTGTGCCTGGAACGCTCTTTCCCCGGGTACACAGGTGGTTGGGTAATAAACTCAGGAATTTTAAGTGGTGAATTCCTAGTTTAAGCACAAATTTGAGAGAACAAAGGAGACGGCTCCAAAATGGAGTCATTTTGGTCCCACAAGACTAAGAAGACTAAAATGACAGATTATCAACCAAGGTTAATGATGTCAACTATATACCCCTATTACTATTAGATCAATATTACCTAAGTGACTATACTTGTAATCTTATTGGTTGATTATAGTTTTTACTGATGTTGTACCCACCCCTTGTGACTTTGCTCTGTAAAACTTCTTTTGAGAAGTGGGCTTGTTGGCAACTCATTCAGGACCCCTCCTGTCTCTCAGGAGCTATTCTTATTCCACATTCCTATTCTCCAGTAAATTTTTCTACTCTTACCCTCTATTTTTCCTTAGAATTCTCTTCAGCTTTGGGGAATAGAACTCTGCATATTTTTACAAGTAAGAAACAAAGGAGCTTAGGAAGTGGCTCCCTTCCACCCATTTAATTCTAAACTGCACCCACTAGGCTGGGTGTGGTGGCACGTGGTTGTAAACCCTGCACTTGGGAGGCTGAGGTGGAAGGATTGCCAGGAGTTCAAGGCCTGCCTGGGCTACATAGTGAGACTCTGTCTCAAAAAAAATTGTATTTTAAACAGCACCCTAGGGCCATTCCTCCTTCCATTGTCCTTAGAGAGGTAGAGAATCATGTAACAAAAACCCAGGTAATCTCTGACTTTAGGCAAGAGCACTTGCACTGTTGAATCTCCTCTCCTGACCTAGCTCCAACCTTATTAAGTGTTCATGAATATGTACTACATCTCATGCGTGTAATTAAGATCAGAGTGAATTCTGGGACAGGCATGAATGTTGAGACTTCCTGAGATGACCCATACCCTGTCATTCATTCCTATCAGTCATACCTGGAGACCCAGGGGAGCCCTTGGGCCGAGGTACATATCCTTTAAATTCCAAAAGCCTGATTTATCTGTGTGGTGTGTGCACTGCATTTGCTTTCTTGTTGCCCTGGCACCACTTTTCTGTTTTTGTCATGTTTTTGTCAGCCTGGACTTGACTGAGCTCAACTTCCTGTGATCTTCAATAAATATAGCTGCTCTTCACTTGCCTTCTGGTGTCCACTTGCACTTCATTGCTCATCATACACAGGAGCCTGGGTTTTACCTGCTGAATTCATCATGTGGTAGCAAAACTGTACTTGTGGTGTGAAACTCATTTTAAACAAGGTGGAAAGTGAGGGATTTTCTAGGGAAGTCTACCTTGGCAAAAGTGTCAGGTAAAAGGGCCGAAGACCAAGACCAGACCAGGCCACAACAAGCCTTTATTAGGGGAATAGATCTGCCGGGCTGTCTCTGAACAAAGGAGAGACAAAAGCCATATGGCCAGGGCAGGGAAAGTCTTTTATAGAGACTGGGGTGGGGTTTGTAGGAGCTGAGGTGGGGTTGAGTGAGGTAGTGATTTGGGAATGGAGGAGCTGGTAATGTCACTAGGTGGTAGGAGGTGAGCGAGTATTAGGTTACTCTCTAGGCAGGAACAGGGGCATGCTGGGAAGAAGGGTATGTTCTTTGGTGGGAGCAACCATCTTGGCATGACGTCACACAGGGGAGGGGGCAAGGCACCATAGGAAGAGGGCAGCTACTATACATAATAGCTGCTGAGGCAGTGGGAGACCTATCAAAAAGGGTAGAAATTTCTGGTAAAAACTGGTGCAGTCGAGCATCAGCAGCATGGCACAGCTATGCCCTCTCCCCAAATCAAGCACTTACTGTCTCTTAGTTATTCCACTGAAGTTCCACACAGCCACTGAATGCTGGAGTGGTAGGGCAAGCCCTTGAGATAATCTCTTGCCTGCTTTTCAGGAGCCCTTGTCTCCTGGTCTCTTACTTTCTAGGCTTGTGATCTCTCTTGATCTACAAGCCTTTGTGAAGCTGCATAAAGACACAGGTCCTATGGTGCTGTGGAGGCATGGGAAGAGGGGCTTGCACATTTTATTGATGGTTTACTGCATTCTGTTTGTCAGTATCTTATTGAAGATTTTTGCATCTATGTTCATTAGGGAGATTGTCCTGTAGTTCTCTTTTTATTTTATTTTATTTTTTTTGGTTCTGGGGATCGAGCTTGGGTCCTTCTGCTTGTGAGGCAGGCAGTGAAACCACTGAACTAAATCCCCTGCCCTTGAAGTTCTCTTTTTAAATTGGAGCCTTCTCTGGTTTTTGTATGAGAGTAACACTTGCTTCCAGAAATGACTTTGGGAGTACTGCTTCTCCTTCAATTTCATTAAAAAGTTTGCAAAGTAGTAGCATTAGGTCTCTAATATTTTGTAGAATTCATCAGTGAATCCATCAGGGCCTGGGTTTCTTTGTTGGTAGATTTTTAATTGCATCTTCAATTTCACTGACTAGTATTGGTTTATTTAGAATTTTTATATCTTCTTGATTCAGCTTTGGTAATTCATATGTATCCAGGAATCTGCCCATCCCATTACCTGTGAGCAGGCATATAACAGACTGGATGTCATCTCCATTATCAGAGTGGCATTGTGCCAGCCCAGAATTCTCCCCTGTGGCAGGAGACTTTATATGGTGGATCAAACCCATGCTATTTATTCCTGTGAGTGGTTCTGAGCCATTTTGGAAGCATCCCATTAGCTGGGAGGGGCTGTAGGACAGACGTCATGCTGCCTCCATTACTGGAGTGGCAAGATGCCAGCCTGGACTCTTCCCCCATGGCAGGAGACTTTATATGGTGGATCCAACACATGCTATTTTTTTCCTATGAATGGTTCTGAGCCATTTCAGAAGCATCCCATTAGCTGGGAGTGGCAGTACAAAAGACCGGATGCTCCCTCCATTATGGGAGCAGAACGGTGCCAGCCCGGAATCCTCCCCCACGGCAATAGATGTGATATGGTGGATTGAACGCATGTTCTTTTTTCCTGTGAGTGCTTCTGAGCCATTTCAAAAGCATCCTATTAGCTGAGAGCAGCTGTATGACAGACCAGATGCTGCCTCCTTTATGGGAGTGGCATGGTGCCATGTGGAATCCTCCAATGTGGCAGGAGATGTGGTAAGGTAGATTGAATGCAATCTCTTTTTTACTGTGAGCTGTTCTGAGCCATTTTGGAAGCATCCCATTAGCTGGAATTGGACATATGGTGGCCAGGAAGCCGCCTCTACTACTGGAGCAGGGTAGTGCCAGGTCAGAATCCTCCCCTGTGGCAGAAGATGTGGTATGGCAGATCAAAAGCTTTCTCGTTTTTCCTGTTAGTGGTTCTGAGGCATTTCAGAAGCATCCCATTAGCTGTGATCATTGGTACGGTGGACTGGAGTCTGTGTCCACTATGGGAGCAGCATGGTGCCATGCCAGAATCCTCCCACATTGCAGGAAAATTGGTAAGGTAGATCGAATGCATTCTCTTTTTTACTGTGAGCTGTTCTGAGCCATTTCTGAAGCAAACCATTAGCTGGGAGTGGTGGTATGGTGACCAGGAAGATGCCTCCACATCAGGAGCAGCATTGTGCCATCCAAAAATATTCCCCCATGGCAGCAGATGTGGTAAGGTGGATGGAATGCATTCTCTTTTTTCCTGTGAGTGGTTCTGAGCCATTTCAGAAGCATCCCATTAGCTGGGAGCGGCCATACAGTGGCCCGGAAACTGCCTCCACTATGGAAGTGGGATGGTGCCAGGTCAGAATCCTACCCCGCTTCAGGAGATGTGGTAAGGTATATCGAACACAATCTCTTTTTGCCTGTGAGCAGTTCTAAGCCATTTCAGAAGCATCCCATTAGCTGTGATTATCAGTTCGGTAGCCTGGAGTCTGCCTCCACTATGGGAGCAGCATGGTGCCATGCCAGAATCCTCCCACATTGCAGAAAATTTGGTAAGGTGGATGGAACGCATTCACTTTTTTTCCTGTGAGCATTTCTAAGCCATTTCAGAAGTATCCCATTAGCTGGCAGAGTCCGTATGGTGGCCCGGTATCTGCCTCCACTAATTGAGTATGGTAGTGCCAGCCCAGAATCCTCTCCTGTGGCAGGAGATGTGGTATGGCAGATTGAACACAATCTCTTTGTTCCTGTGATTGGTTCTGAGCCATTTCAGAAGCACCACATTAGCTGGGATCAGATGTATGGTGGCCTGGAAGCAGCCTTCACTACTGGAGTGCAGTTGTGCCAAGCCAGAATCCTCCCCCATGTCAGAAGATGTGGTATGGCAGGTCAAACACTATGTCTTTTTTCGTGTGATTTTTTCTGAGCCATTTTGGAAGCATCCCATTTAGCTGGGAGCAGCCGTACGGTGGCCCAGAAGCCACCTCCACTATGAGAGTGGAGTGGTGCCATGCCAGAATCCTCCCCTGTGGCAGGAGATGTGGTAAAGTAGATTGAACAAAATCTCTTTTTTACTGTGAGAGGTTCAGAGCCATTTCAGAAGTATTCCATTAGCTGGGAGTGGCCATTCTGTGGCCCGGAAACCACCTTCACTAAGGGAGTGGCGTGGTGCCATCCTGAAATATTCCCCCATAACAGGAGATGTGGTAAGTTAGATCAAACACAATCTCTTTTTTCCTGTGAGCAGTTCTGAGGCATTTCAGAAACATCCAATTAACTGGGAGCAGCCTTATGGCAACCTGGAATGCACCTCCATTACAGAAGCAGGGTGGTGCCAGGCCAGAATCCTCCCCCATGGCAGGAAATGTGGTAAGGTACATGGAACACAATCTCTTTTTTCCTGTGAGTGGTTCTGAGTCATTTTGGAAGCAACCCATTAGCCAGGAGTGGTGGTAATTTGGCCTGGAAGCCACCTCCACTACAAGAGCAGCATTGTGCCATCCCAAAATATTCCCCCATGGCAGGAGATGTGGTAAGATGGATGGAACGCATTCTCTTTTTTCCTGTGAGTGGTTCTGAGCCATTTCAGAAGCATCCCATTAGCTGGGAGATTCCATATGGTGGCCCAGAATCTGCCTCCACTATGGGAGTGGAATGGTGCCATGCCAGAATCCTCCCCCATGGGAGAAAATTTGGTAAGGTAGATTGAATGCATTCTCTTTTTTCCTGTGAGTGGTTCTGAGCATTTTGGGAGAATCCTATTTGCTGGGAGAGGGCAAATGTTGGACCAGAAGCCCCCTCCATGATGGGAGCAGTGTGGTGCAATCCCGGAACATACCCTGTGGCAGGAGATGTGACAAGATGGATCAAACGCAATCTCTTTTTTCCTGTGAGGAGTTCTGAAACATTTTGGAAGCATCTCATTAGCTGGGAGTGGCCAAATGGTTGGCTGGAATCCTCCTCCACTATGGGAGCAGTGTGGTGCCATCCCGAAATATTCCTCCTTGGCAGGAGATGTGATAAGGTGGATGGAACATATTCTCTTTTATCCTGTGAGTGGTTCTGAACCATTTTGGGTGGATCCAATTAGCTGCAAGGTGCAGTATGGTGGCCTGGAAGGCACCTCCAGTAAGGGAGCAACATGGTGCTGGCCAGAATCTTCCACCATGGCAGGAGATGTGGTCAGGTTGATCAAACGCATTTTCTTTTTTTCCTGTGAGTGGTTCTCAGCCATTTCAAAACCATCCCATTAGGTGGAAGCGGACCTATGGGGGCCCAGAAGCTGCCTCCACTATGGGAGCAGTGTGGTGCCAGGCCACAATCCTCCCCCATTGCAGGAGATGTCATATGGTAGATTAAACACAATCTCTTTTTTCCTGTGACTGGTTTTGAGCCATTTCAGAAGCATCCAATTAGCTGGGAGTGGTCGTATGGTGGCCGGGAAGCCACCTCCACTATGGGAGCAGCATGGTGCCATCCTGAAATGTTCCCCCCGTGGCAGGAGATGTGGGAAGGAGGATGGAATGCATTCTCTTTTTTCCTGTGAGCCATTCTGAGCCATTGTGGAAGTTTCCCATTTGCTGTGACCCTTGGTATGGTGGCCTGGATTCCACGTCCACTATGGGAGTGGCATAGTGCCATGCCAGAATCCTCCTTCATGGCAGGAAATTTGGTAGGGTAGATCAAATGCATTTTCTCTTCCTGTGAGCAGTTCTGAGCCATTTCAGGATCATCCCAGTAGCTGAGAGGGGCCATATGTTGGCCCAGATGCCCCCTCCACTATGGGAGGGGCATGGTGCCATCCTGAAATATTCCCCCCCCAAGTCAGGAGATGTGGTAAGGTGGATTGAACACATTCTCTTTTTGCCTGTGAGCAGTTCTAAGCCATTTCAGAAGCATCCCATTAGCTGTGATTATCAGTTCGGTAGCCTGGAGTCTGCCTCCACTATGGGAGCAGCATGGTGCCATGCCAGAATCCTCCCACATTGCAGAAAATTTGGTAAGGTGGATGGAACGCATTCACTTTTTTTCCTGTGAGCATTTCTAAGCCATTTCAGAAGTATCCCATTAGCTGGCAGAGTCCGTATGGTGGCCCGGTATCCGCCTCCACTAATTGAGTATGGTAGTGCCAGCCCAGAATCTTCTCCTGTGGCAGGAGATGTGGTATGGCAGATTGAACACAATCTCTTTGTTCCTGTGATTGGTTCTGAGCCATTTCAGAAGCACCACATTAGCTGGGATCAGATGTATGGTGGCCTGGAAGCAGCCTTCACTACTGGAGTGCAGTTGTGCCAAGCCAGAATCCTCCCCCATGTCAGAAGATGTGGTATGGCAGGTCAAACACTATGTCTTTTTTTGTGTGATTTTTTCTGAGCCATTTTGGAAGCATCCCATTTAGCTGGGAGCAGCCGTACGGTGGCCCAGAAGCCACCTCCACTATGAGAGTGGAGTGGTGCCATGCCAGAATCCTCCCCTGTGGCAGGAGATGTGGTAAAGTAGATTGAACAAAATCTCTTTTTTACTGTGAGAGGTTCAGAGCCATTTCAGAAGTATTCCATTAGCTGGGAGTGGCCATTCTGTGGCCCGGAAACCACCTTCACTAAGGGAGTGGCGTGGTGCCATCCTGAAATATTCCCCCATAACAGGAGATGTGGTAAGTTAGATCAAACACAATCTCTTTTTTCCTGTGAGCAGTTCTGAGGCATTTCAGAAACATCCAATTAACTGGGAGCAGCCTTATGGCAACCTGGAATGCACCTCCATTACAGAAGCAGGGTGGTGCCAGGCCAGAATCCTCCGCCATTTCAGGAGATGTTTTAAGTTAGATCAAATGCATTATCTTTTCTCCTGTGAGTGGTTCTGAGCTATTTTGGAAGCATTCCTGTAGCTGGAAGTGGCCATACAGTGGCTCTGAAGCCACCTCCACTAAGTGAGCAGAGTTGTGCAATCCTGAAACATTCCCCTGAGTCAGGAGATGTGGTAAGGTGGATCAAATGCATTGTCTTTTATCATATGAGTGGGTCTGAGCCATTTCAGAAGCATCCCATCAGGTGGGAGCGGACGTACAATGGCCCAGAAGCCGCCTCCTCTATGTGAGCGGCATGGTGCCATGCCAGAATCCTCCTCCGTTGCAGGAGATGTCATCAGGTAGATCAAACACAATCTCTCTTTTCCTAGGACCTGTTCTGGACCATTTTGGAAGCATCCAATTAGCTGGGAGTTGCCATATGGCCACCCAGAAGCCGCCTCAATTTCGGTAACAGTATGGTGCCAGGTCAGAATTCTTTGCCATGGAGGAGACATGGTAAGGTAGATTGAATATATTCTTTTTTCCTGTGAATGGTTCTGAGCCATTTCAGAAGCATGCCATTAGCTGGGAGAATTGGTACACTGGTCTGGATGCACTGTCCACTATGGGACAGGCATGGTGTGATGCCAGAATCCTCCTTCATGGCAGGAAATTTGGTAAGGTAGATTGAACACATGCTCTTTATTCCTGTGAGTGGTTCTGAGCAATTTTGGGACCATCCCATTAGCTGGGAGTGCCTGTACGGTGGCCCAGATGCCCCCTCCACTATGGGAGTTGGCAGATGCCAAACCAAAATATTCCCTTGAGGCAGGAGATGGGGTAAGGTCTATTGAATACATTCTCTTTTTTCTTGTGAGCAGTTCTGAGCCATTTTGGAAGCATCCAATTAGATGGGAACGGCCTTCTGGCATACCGGAAGTCACCTCCATTGCAGTTGCAGGGTGCTGCCTGGCCAGAAGCCTCCCCTGTGGCAGGAAATCTGGCAAGGTAGATCAAACACATTCTCTTTTTTTCTGTGAGCAGTTCTGACCCATTTAGGAAGCAACCAATTAGCTGTGATCATTGGTACGGTGGCCTGGAAGCTGCCTCCACTATGGGAGCAGCATGGTGCCATGCCAGAATGTGCCCCCATTTCAGGAAATTTGGTAAGGTAGATTGAACACATTCTCTTTTTTCCTGTGAGCAGTTCTGAGCCATTTTGGAAGCATCCCATTAGCTGGGAGCATCCGTACTGTGGCCCCGAAGCCACCTCCACTATGGAAGCATTGTGGTGCCATCCCAAAATATTTCCCTGTGGCAGGAGATGTGGTAATGTAAATGGAATGCATTCTCTTTTTTCCTGTGAGAGGTTCTTAGCCATTTTGGAAGCATCTGATTAGCTGGGAGTGGCCATATGGGGGACTGGAATCAGCAACCACTATGGAAGCTGCATGGTGCCATGCCAGAGTCCTCCCCCATGCAGGAAATTTGGTAAAGTAGATTGAACACATTCTCTTTTTTCTTCTGAGGGGTTCTGGACCATTTCAGGAGCAGCCCATTAGCTGGGAGCAGCCATATGGTGTCCCAGAAGGTGCCTCCACTATGGGAGTTGCGTGGTGCCATCCTGAAATATCCCCCATGGCAGCAAATGTGGTAAGATGGATCAATCACATTTTCTTTTTTCCTGTGAACAGTTCTGAGACATTTTGGAAGTACCCCATTAGCTGTGAGCATTAGTACAGTGGCCCAGAATATGCCTCCACTATGGGAGCGGTATGGTGCCAGGGCAGAATCCACCCCCAAGGCAGGTGATGTGGTAGGTAGATTGAATGCAATTTCTTTTTTCCTTTGAGTGTTCCTGAGGCATTTCGGAAGCATCCCATTAGCTTGGAGTGGCTGTATGGTGGCCCAGAAGCCACCTCCTGTACAGGAGCAGCATGGTGCCATCCCTAACTATTCCCCCCGAGCCAGGTGATGTGATAAGTTAGATCCAATGCAATCTCTTTTTCCCTTTGAGTGGTTCTGAGCCTTTTGGAAGCATCCAATTAGCTGGGAGCAACCTTATGCCAACCCTGAAGGTGCCTCCATTACGGAAGCAGCATTGTGCCAGGCCAGAATCCTCTGCCATGCCAGGAGATGTGGTAAGTTAGATTGAACACAATGTCTTTTCTCCTTTGAGCTGTTCTGAGCCATTCCCGAAGCATCCCATTAGCTGGGAGCAGCCGTACGGTGGCCTGAATGCCTCCTCCAGGGGAGCGGTGAGGTGCCATCCCAAAATATTCCCCCATGTCAGGAGATGTGGTAAGGTGGATTGAACACATTCTCTTTTTTCCAGTGAGCACTTCTGAGCCATTTTGGAAGCATCTCATTTGCTAGGAGTTGCTGTTTGGTGGCGCGGAAGCCACCTCAATTATGGGAGTGGTATGGTGCCAGCCCAGAATCCTCCTCTGTGGCAGGCGATGTAGTACAGTGGACTGAAAGCATTCTCTTTTATCCTGTGAGATTTCTGGGCAATTTAGGAGGCATTCTACTAGCTCTGAGCATTGTTACAGTGGCCCAGAAACCACCTCCATTACGGGAGCAGTGTGTTGCCAGCCCAGAATCCTCCCCTCTGGCAGGAGATGTGGTAAGGTGCATAGAACACATTCTCTTTTTTCCTGTGTATGGTTCTGAGCCATTTTGGAAGCATCACACTAGCTGTGAGCATTGGTATGGTGGCCCGGAAGCCACCTCCACTAAGGGAGTGGAGTGGAGCCAGCCCAGAATCAACCTCAATGGCAGAAGATGTAGTACGATGTATGGAAAGCATTATCTTTTTTCATGTGTGGGGTAGTGAGCCACTTCGGAAGCATCCCATTACCTAAGAGTGGCCATATGTCAGCCCGAATGCCACCTTCATTACGGGAGCAGCAAGGTGCCAGCTCAGAATCCTCCCCCTTGACAGGAGGTGTGGTAAGGTGGATCGAATGCATTCTCTTTTTTCCTTTGAGTGGTTCTAAGCCATTTCAGAAGCATCTCTTCAGCTGGGAGATTCATTACTATGTCCCAGAAGCCACCTCCATTAAGGGATTGGCCTGGTGCCTGCCCAGAATCCTACTCTGTGGCAGGAGATGTGGTAAGGTGGATCAAACACATTCTCTTTTTTCCTGTGAGCGGTTCTGAGCCATTTCAGAAGCATCCCATTAGCTAGGAACGGCCTTATGGCATCCAGGAAGCCAACTCCTCTATAGGAGTGGGCTGATGCCAGCCTGGAATCCTGCTCCGGGGCAGAAGATGTAGTACAGTGGACCAAAAGCATTCCCTTTTTTCAGGGCTTTGGATGCAGCTGAGTGGTTTTGCCACCTGCTGCGCAAGTGCAATGACCTGAGTTTGATTCCTGGTACAAAAAAAAAAAAAAAAGGAGCATCCTCTTTTTTCCTTTTATGGTTCTGGTCCATTTCAGAGGCAATCTACTAGCTGTGAGAATCATTAGAGTGTCCCAGAACCCAACACCATTACGGGAGCGGCTTTGTGCCAGCCCAGAATCTTCCCATTTGGCAGGAGATGTGGTAAGGTGGATCAAATGCATTCTCTTTTTTCCTGTGAGTGGTTCTGAGCCATTTCGGAAGCATCCCATTAGCTTGGAGTGGCTATACGGTGGCTGGAAAACCACCTCCACTATGGGGGCAGTGTGGTGCCACCCCGAACTATTCCCCTGTGCCAGGTGATGTGGTAGATTAGATTGAACGCAATCTCTTTTTTCCTTTGAGGAGTTCTGAGCCATTTCGGAAGCATCCAATTAGCTGGGTGTGGCCTTATGGCAACCTGGAAGGTGCCTCCATTAAGGGAGCAGGTTGATGGCATTCCAGAATCCTTCTGCATGGCAGGAAATGTGGTAAGGTACATCAAATGCATTCTCTTTTAACCTGTGAGCTGTTTTGAGACATTTCAGAAGCATCCTTTTAACTCGCAGTGGTGGTACGCATGGCCTGGAAGAAGCTTCCACTATGGGAGTGGCCTGGTGCCATCCTGAAATATTCCCCCATGGCAGGAGAGGTGGTAAGGTGGGTGGAACGCATTCTCTTTTTTCCTGTGAGTGGTTCTGAGCCATTTTGGAAGCATCCCATTAGCTGTGAGCATTGGTACGGTGGTTCAGATGCTGCCTCCTGTATGAGAGTGGCATTGTGCCAGCCCAGAATCCTCCCCATGCCAGAAGATGTGGTAAGTGAGGTCCAACACAATCTCTTTTTACTTGTGAGCAGTTATGAGCCATTTTCAAAGCATCCAATTAGCTGGGATTGGCCTTATGGCAATCCAGAGGGTGCCTCCATTATGGAACAGGGTGGTGCCTGGCCAGAATCCTTCCCTGTGGCAGGAAATGTGGTAAGGTACATCGTATGCATTCTCTTTTTTCCTGTGAGTGGTTCTGAGCCATTTCACAAGCATCCCATTAGCTGTGAGTGTCTGTAGTGTTCCTCAGAAGCTGCCTACACTCCGGCTCAGCCTGTTGCCATCCCAAAATATTCCCCTGGGGCAGGATATGTGGTAAGGTGGATAGAACACATTCTATTTTTTCCTGTGAGAGGTTCTGAGCCATTTTGGAAGCATCTGATTAGCTAGGAGCGGCCATATGTTGGCCAGGAGTCAGCCTCCATTATGGGAGCAGAGTGATGCCAGCCCAGAATCAACCTCCATGGCAGGAAATGTAGTACGGTGTACAGAAAGCATTCTCATTTTTCCTCTGTGCATTTCTGAGCCATTGCAGAAGCATCCCATTAGATGAGAGCGGCTGTACAGGGCCTGGAAGCCGCCTCCTCTATGGGAGCAGCATGGCGCCAGCCCGGCATGCTACTCCGTGGCAGCAGATGTAGTATGGTGGACCAAGGGCGTTCTCTTTTTTATTGTGATTGTTCTGGGCCATTTTGGAGGCATCCTATTAGCTGGCTGCATTGGAATGGTGGCCTGGATGCCATCTCCACTACAGGAGCTGTATGGCACCAGGCCGGAATCCTCCTCCAAGGCAGATGTAGTATGGTAGACTGAAAGCATTCTCTTTTTTCCTGTGAGGGTTCTGGGCCATTTCTGAAGTATCCTATTAGCTGTGGAGATCGGTAAGGTAGCCCTGAAACTGCCTCCACTATGGGAGTGGTGAGGTGCCAGCCCAGAATCCACCTCCATGTCAGGAGATGTGGTAAGGTGGATGGAACTCATTCTCATTTTTCCTGTGAGGGGTTCTGGCCCATTTCGGAAGCATCCCACTAGCTCAGACTGGGTGTACGGCAACCTGGAAGCCGCCTCCACTACTGGAGAAGCGTGGCGCCACCATGGAATCCTCCTCCATGCAGGAGATATAGTACAGTGGGCTGAAAATGTTCTCTTTTTGCCTGTGAGGGTTCTGAACCACTTTGGAGGCATCCTATTTGCTGTGAGGATTGGTACAGTGGCCTGGAACCCACCTCCAGTATGGGAGCTGCGTGCTGCCAGCCCAGAATCCTACTCCATGGCAGGAGATATAGTACAGCAGACCAAAAGCATTCTATTTTTTCCTGTGAGGGTTTTGGGGCATTTTGGCGGTATTCTATTAGCTGGGATTGGCCGTACTGTGGCCTGGAATCCTCCTCCATGGCAGGATATGTGTAAGGTGGATGGAATGCACTCTCTTTTTTCCTGTGAGCTGTTCTGAGCCATTTCAGAAGCATCCCATTAGCTGGGATAGGCCAGATTTTCCCCCCCTGCCTTCTTTGTCCATCACCTTTTGTACTTTTGTCAGTCATTATCTCATCCCTAGTGGTCCTTGTTAAGTAAATAAAGTTGCAATTCCTGTTTGTTAGACACAGGTGGTTTCTGCCACTGATTGCAGTCCTAAACACATGACAGTTAATGCTCATATATCACAAGTTTGTTCAAGGATTCCCACTTTGTTCTTCAGAGCTAGGATGTTATCTATAGTGGAGCTGCAGATCAAAGGAGCTATGTAACCTTCACTTTAAACAGCAGAAGCAATGGGCTAAGGCAAGCTTTTAAAGGGATACACTACCTAGTTTGCCTCCACAACTACTTTGATAGCTAATCTACTAAATTGACTTTACAACTTTTCCCTATCACCACATTATATTATTTACTTAATATCTGTGTGACCTGGCCTGTGTGGCAAGGGTCCATGGTCTGAAAAGGGTGACAGAAGATGCAGAAAGCAAAAGAGAACTAAAGCAGGACCAGGTGTGGCCTCCCCACCTGCTGAGTGGAGAAGACCACTTCTGCAGCCTGCATGTCACCTTATTTAAGGCATAAGGAGGGGAAGTACAAACAGAAAGATGGGGCAGCGTGTCCTTGGTAATTTGTTGTTCCAATACATCTGAGAATAGCTGACTGATAAGGCTGGTGGGGACAGGGACATGCCAGCCTGCTGTTCCTAGGACCATGTCAACTAGGACTACAATAAACAGAGTGCATTTCCTTGCACTCTGGGCTATCTATTTGGGCAGGGTACATTGGGGCACAGAGGGAGGGAAGTCATGAAGTGCAGAAGGTGGGCAAGACACCTCCTGATTGTGGCCTGATTCTGAGCCAGCTCTGACATCTTTGAATGATTATAAGTTTAAAAAAATTAAGGGCCAGGGATTTAGCTCAGTGATTCTGCCACCTGCCTCATAAGCACAAGGTCCCGAGTTTGATCTCCAGTACCAAAAAAAATAAAAAAAATAAAAAGGAGACTTCTGCTCCCACAGATAAAACCATGGCATGTTCCTATTGGTTTTCTACTCCTGTATATAAATGCCCTGTTACTGTTTTGCTTTCTTTATCTCCTTCCCACCTCTTGTCTCCCCTTCTCCTGCCTCCTTTCTGTTTTCTCCCCACTTCTGCTCCTCTTTCTCCCTCCTTTCCTCACTTCTTTATTCCATGGAAGATATGGTACATCTAAGCTGTGCACCAAATACTGTGCTATAGCTGTGGGGATATGAGAGAGAGAAAAATCTAATCTTTCTTTATTGGCAATTTATACCCCATATCTGAAGATATAAGTGAAAAACTGGAGAAATAAATAGTTACATTAGTATGAAATACAATAATAATAATTACTTTGTTATTATCATACTACTCCTAATTATTATTACTAATAATTTTTAGCACATATAAAAAGTAAAAATTAGAAAGTTGCAATTTCAAAGCACTCCCCAAACATAGCCATGAAGACAGATTTAGAAGGTAAAGTCACAAATATGTAAGTCTTCATCCTTCTTCCCTACAAAATGGGATTTAGATTCAATTCATAAAGCACAAGATATTTTAATTCAAAGTCTGATTTTTCTGAAAGGTGAGAAAGAGCAGAATGTGAAAATGAGACCCATACAAAATCATTAATACTGTCAAGCAGAGGAAGTACCTGATATGTAACAGCTGAAAAGATGAGGTATACCTCTGGCTATGCTAGAATCCTTTATTCAAGAAGTTCCAGAATATACAAACTACTATTTCAAATTTAAGCTTCAAAGAATCTTGAGGCTCATGCTAAATAATCAGTACTATATACTAGGGAGAAAACAAACTGTCAAAATTTAAATTATGTTCTCCATAGATTTTATAAAAATTAGTATATATTTCCAACTATGTTGAAAGCTAAGAATCAATATAATTTTAACATTTTGCTGTCAATAATAGACAAATGATTCATATCATTAACTGATGGAGTAGATATAAATCAAGAAGAAATAGGGAGATAACTGAAGGAAATGTGAACACAGGATATGTTCATCAATTCACAGAGATGAAATATTTTAAAAAGATAATTATTATTGCTAAATAGGAAGCATTGCAACTAAAACAAGGTGCAGTTAAAATTTCATTTACTGGACTTGGGATGTAGCTCAGTGACTGTCTCTAGAGACATTTTATTCAAAGGTTATACTGTTTAACATATATGATGAATTTATAACAGAAACATAACTTTTATTTTTTATTTTTTTGTTTGTTTTGGTACTGGGGATCGAACTGAGGACCTTGTGCTTGTGAGACAGGCACTGGAACCACTGAGCTAAATCCCCAGGCCCATAACTTTTATATTATAAAATTTTGCCACTGGATCATCAGTATTTCTAAATTGTTCTTAGATCTTATTTGTGTCTCAAACTGTCATAAATTGATGTAAGCAC
Organism: Heterocephalus glaber; assembly: GCF_053883595.1. Classification (NCBI taxonomy): domain Eukaryota; kingdom Metazoa; phylum Chordata; class Mammalia; order Rodentia; family Bathyergidae; genus Heterocephalus; species Heterocephalus glaber. The sequence continues at coordinate 12,790,577 of NW_028258463.1, forward strand.
TGGATATCTAAAAAAAGAACAGCCATGTAACAAATTTGATGCTGGAAATAACCCAAATCATTGCTTTTGAACCTTATAGTTTTAGTAAAAACAAAGAGATTTAAAAATAAAAACTCATTTTAAGTACTTAATTTAACCAAAGACTAGATAGACACTAAAATAATAGCACTTTTCTTATTATAGAGAAGCAAGCCTTTTACTGTCTCCTAAATCTATTAGCATTAGGCAGTGTAAACAAACACATTACCACACCAGGTAACATAGCTATTAACTTTATATCAAAATATTTTTTAAGAATTTAAGAACTGACTGTTATTAGAATTTGAAATAAATTGTGCTTACATAAATAACTTAAAATGATGAACAGATATAATCCTTAATCACTTTGAGACTTCTTTTCTTTCTTTCTTTCTTTCTTTTTTTTTGTACCAGGGATCGAACTCGTGTCCTTGTGCTTGAGGGACAGGCGGTGGAACAACTGAGCTAAATCCCCACCAAGAGACTTATTTTCTTAAACTCATTTTTACTAGTTGACCTGTAGATTGACAAAACTCTAGTTTTACATATTTGAGCTTATGTTAGTGATATATATCAGACATTCAACAAAGAATATATGAATATATATTTAACAAATGTGTTCAGTATTTTAACTTGTAAATAATTTAGAACTTTTGCTTATCTGTTTAATTTTTAACAATTACTTTTACATTGTATGTAAAATGTAAAATATTTGACAAACATAAGTAATTATCTTAAAGCAAACTTGTTGAGAAAAAAAATTTAAAGTTGTCAATATCTCAAAATGCCCTTTGCATACACTATAACAGAATATCATTTAAATTTTTGAAGGTTTTTTTGGGGGGCTTTCAAACTTGAACCTTCATATTGACCCCAATGAACTATTTATAATCAAATTTTGATGTCAATAAAGCAAACTATTTTGGGAAACAAGGATACCCATAAGTGGTTCAACTTGGAAGACCATAAAGGGAACTTTATTAATTGTGGGCATTGAAAATGGAATAGCTCAGAAAATCTGGAAACTTCTAAGAACTGTAGGGAGCAATATTTATTTTGTATAATCATTTTAGAGTTGAATGAATTAGTATCTATGTAAATGTGGACTCAGCTTTTTCAAGAAATTAGGAAGAAGTACAGCATGGCTGGACAGTGCTTATTTAGACACACGTTAATGTATAAGACAAAATCGCCTGTTTTTTTTTATACAGACAGAGCTCTCAAATAAACGTTTATTAGATAATGTCTAATGAATACAAACTTTTTTTTTGTACCAGGGATTGGACTTGGGCCTTGCAATTGTGAGGACAGCAGTAGAAACACTGAGCTAAATCTCCAGCCCAAACCTGTTTTTTTTTTGAGACAGGGTCTCACTATGTAGCCCAGGGTGGCCTCGAACTCATGGCAATCTTACTGCCTCATCCTTCTGCATGCTGGGATTACAGGAATGCATCACCATGCTTGACCTTTTAAAAACATTTTAAAAAGTCATGTGAACAAAGAAGTACTTGGGTTTATGTTTTTAAGTTATTGAGCACTTTTTTGTTTTGTTTTGTTTTATTTTGTTTGGGTACCAGGGATCGAACTTGGGACCTTGCTCTTGTGAAGCAGGTGGCAGAACCACTGAGCTAAATCCCCAGTCCCTATTGAGCACTTTTTAAAGAAAGTAATCTGGTACCACCTCAACAATATATAAACACAAGTATACAGGTAGGCATAACATAATATATACATTTATGCCAACACACATAAAGCAATGACTTAAAGTTCTAATTTATCAGCCTTTAAAAAGTTATATTATTGTCCTGTCTTTTTACTAGTCTTATGCAATATTTAATCTTCAATTTGCATATCTGAAGGTAGGATTGAGGTTGTAACCAGGTTGGAAATATGTATCTCAAAGAAGATTGCTTGCCTAATTAAACTGAATTTGAATTTTTTGAAGCTTTTATTCTTTGCCTTAATTTATTATAGATCTTAGTCAATTTAATCCATTTTATTGTGCTAAAATTTAGATATATAGATGGTCAGAAATTTATGTCTTATCTAATATGAAAAATAATCCAATTCAGAAACAATATTCCCCACAAAGAAAAACACAAAGGCAGAAGATCGGTATCATAGCAAATCTCATTTTAGTGAATCTTTTAAAGGACAGCCCTATGAAATCAGAGTGTATTTTCATATATGTGATATATCACAATAAATCACCCCTTTTAAGTTACAGGTAACTAAAACTTTATTAGGGAGCTGCAAAGTAGCATAAGCATTTTCATTTTTGAGCACTTTATAACAGAACATATTAAACACACCAGCAGGAATCTCAAGAGCTAAGACTGCATCCTCACCAGTGGAAGATCAGACCAGAAAGGAACCTGATGCAGAACAGGCTTGGTATTCTCTCTAAAGTGTAGAGGGGGATCGGGGCCAGTCTGTCCCAATGAAACCTGTCCCCCAAGTCTTTAGAACGGCCATCAAACTCTTGTCTTTTAACTGGTGGTTGGAGTCCCACAATTTATTAATAGGCATGAATATTTTCCTAAATGTCAACTAGATTTCATAAAAGACCCATTTTACAGCATTCCATAAATTCACATTTTAGTTAGCATCAAAGTCCACCAGGGGACGCTCTAACATTACTTTTTCTTAGTGCTAAGATAACAAACCACAACAGTGAAAGCAAGAAACAGATCAAGCAAGTTGAAGTACAGAATAAACAAAACAGAAACATAAGGCCTTGCCTGCAAAAATAAAATGTCCTATTCTTTGATGGGACACATCCTTTGATGGGATATCACAGTCTTCCCATGTTCTCAACTAAAATTTACCATCATTTCAAGAAAATAATGCGTATGAGAGACAAAGCATAAGCAATTGACAAACAAGGATGACAATTATTATTTTTTAACCAGGGATCAAACTTGGGACCTTGTCCTTGGAAGGCAGTCACTGGAAACACTGAGCTAAATCCTCGGCCCAAGGATGACAATTTTTGATTATCCAAATGAATCACAATCCAGAATCCATGAAATAAAAGCAAACTCCTACCTCTTTCCAGGTATCTCACTGGGGCCTCCAAGAATGTTATAGTGGAAATATTATAACTCCAAATCTGCTACATGTCAGATATGCCAAGTTCATGTTCCCCAAAATTGAACGATGAAGTCTAAGGAACAACAGAGGTTAAGAGTAAGAAATATTAGGGCTAGGGATTTAGCTCAGTGGTTCTACTGCCTGCCTTGCAAGCACAAGGACCCAAGTTCGATCCCCAGTACCAAAAAAAGAAATCAAGAGTAAGAAATAATTATTGAGAGATATAGCTCCTGAGAGGCAGGAGTGGCCTGTGGGTTGCTGAGGACCCCAATTTTCAGGGGACATTTTAAAATACATGATCTAGCCTAAATTATGCACAGAAATCTCACTATTTGTTTTTAAAGATTTGAAAAAAGTAATCTTAAAATAATACAATGCAGAAAACATGTTTATTGA